>NW_023416313.1:5034755-5774130 GCF_014108235.1 Myotis myotis | reverse complement strand
AAGGAAAAAGAACAGAATGAGGGGATGGAGATGGTGGGAGAGGAGCACAGGTTCCAGCTCTGGGCCTGGCGTTCCCTTGCTTACCCTCTTCCCACCTCCCCCACCCCAGTTTGTTAGTCCTTCAGCATTCTGTTACAGCGTCACAAGACAGCACTCATCACAGCAGGGTTCATTAATCCTTCAGAGGAGATCACAGGCTCCTTCTAGAGCCAAACGTTAGGAGGTCCTCCAGCCCACTAGGTGGTGCAATCAGAACACGGCTTTGAATTAGTTTGTTGACTCCACAGCATTGGTCGTTTTATTAGTCTTGGTTTGCTCCACATATTTCAGGTAAGGTATGAATACTCTTTCTGCTACATGAGGTTTCTGCATGTCTCATAAGTAGAAAGAACTTTGAGAATTGAAAATTACATTGCTAATTTTATAAGTGCTCTAGAAATTTAACTGACTGTCATTCTCTCACTGCAATGGTCAAGTGGTGATACTTTTGAGAGAAGCAAGGTCATCCCAGCCATAAAATACACCTTTAAAGAGAATTGATTGCACAGTGCTCTGTGGCAGGCATTCTAGGTATGAGGCACAAGAGCTCTTTTCCTTCATGGAGTTCACTAACATTTTATTTTTGGGGAAAATAATCTGGAAAAAAATGCAGACTATTAAAGTAGGTATTGCTAAACACCATGGCATGATAATTTCCAAACTTAATTTGGCTTTCTCTAAGCCTTCCTCTTACATTAGCAATAACGTATAAGGTTTTCCACCAATTAAATCTTTCTGAAATCACCAAGTATTAAATTATATGGCCTCAGGAGATATAAACATAAGTAGTTTAATACACACAAAAAAAAGCACGGTAAAAAAATAACAAAGAATTATTCCCAGTGGTGGTGTCAGCTTTTCTACAAGGTTAATTAATCACTGCAAATGAGTGTAACTGGAACAGGCCATGGATTGATGCTGACTGTGAAGTTACAACTTTGAAACTCCCAAGCAAATAACATAATTTGTTGGTCACAATCATGGCATGGTCATAAATAATAAAGCTTTAAGAGTGCATATGAATAAAAAGGAAAATATAATAAACACCTAATTTATATGTAGAAAATTGTTGTTATATGAACATATTATTCCATGTTGAATAAAGTTTGCTGAATTAAATGATATCTTTTATAATATTTTCAACATGGAAGTTTTTATTTTCTTTTGCAGAAAAGTCATGGGGGAATGTCTTTCAAATTTTGTGGCCATGGCCCAAATTCCAACTGCATTTTTAAGTTATATACAAAGACTTAATCCAAGAGATTGGCCCTTTTATTCTGAAACATTAAGGGAATAAAAATGATAATTGCAATGGAAATATATATGGACTATAATTGATAATATTCCCCAGAACTGACATATATTTCTTCAATAGTCCAACTTAGTCAAATATTAATAAAACATAATCACTAACATCATTGAACTACTGGTTTTGACAATGAGGGACAGGTCTTCTATGGCTATATCTAATACCTCTGAAAAATTTATTCAATAAATGAGAGACATTTATTTTTTAGACTCCATGGAAACAAGTCAATTTAGTCAATTTTGTACTTATTATAGACCTGATTAGACATTATGTAGTGGCAAGAATACAACATTTAAAATTAAAAGATGGCTGTGAGTCTCTCACGTTTCATATTCAACATCTATGAAATATACATGATGAGGATAGTGATTACAGTCATTTGTGTTTTTCCTATTTGACAAGGATGCTCATTCATTCTTAAAATATTTTTTTTAAAACTAATGTCACCTACACTTTAAGGTTTTATTGATTTTTAGAGAGAGAGGAAGGGAGAGAGACAGAGAGAAACATTCATGAGAGAGGAACATCATCAGTCGGCTGACTCCTCCCTGGCCCCTAATGGGGATGGAGCCTGCAACCGGGCATGTGCCCTGACCCCTGACTCAGAATCAAACCTGTGACCTCTTGATGCTTGAGTTGATGCTCAACCACAACACTGGCCAGACTCTTAAAATAATTTTTACTACCAAAAATATGGTGCCACTCTTACTATATACTTGATCTTTTTATGGGAATGCCAAAATGAATAAAATGTAGTCTCCCAGCTCATTGGCAGAGTTGAATAAGAGCTGTGCTAGATGCCAAGACCGGTTTGGCTCAGTGGATAGAGCGTCGGCTTGCGGACTGAAGGGTCCCAGGTTCGATTCCGGTCAAGGGCATGTACCTGGGTTGCGGTCACATCCCCAGTGGGAGATGTGCAGGAGGCAGCTGATCGATGTTTCTCTCTCATCGATGTTTCTAACTCTCTATCTCTCTCCCTTCCTCTCTGTAAAAAATCAATAAAATATATATTTTAAAAAAAATAAATAAAAAAAAAAAAGAGCTGTGCTAGAGGTTTTAGAGGAGCCCAGTGAGGAGCACTTGAAAATCAGCTTTAGAGATGGAGGCATCATGGAAGTTCACATGAAGGAAATGACAGTGCTTCTTTGTGGGTTTTAGACCTTCCCCCAATACTAGACTACTAGAAAATCCACTTCATTACTAATGGGCAATTCAAACTTAACAGGAGCAAAAGAGACTCCTCTTTCCAGCCAATTCAGTCTTTAATCTTCTCTGTCTTAGTAAATGAATCTTACATGTTTCCAATTACTATGGTGGGATAAATGTAGGTGTCTTTTTTTTCTACTTCCCTTCTCTTTTATGTTTAATTCAGCAATTTATAGTGGCTCTAAAATACATTCTGAGTTTGATCATTTCTTACAATCTCCAGTGCTCCAACTCCAAAGCAAGTCACCTTTCCCTCTCTCCCAACCAAATGCAGGACCCTGGTAGCCAGGTTTCCTACTGGCACTTTCACCATTCTTCCTTCATATGACCAACAGAATGCTTTTTTTTAAAGGGTAGGTCATATTGCCCTGCTCTCTTGCTTGTAACTCTGATGGTTTCTTTCTACACTAAGAAAAATAAACAATCTATATTCCAAACTTACCTGTTAAGCCCTTGCACAGATCTCTCAGGAAGAGAAAACTGGGTTGGGTTCCTTCTCTCCAATTCCCAGCTCCCATGATGATGTATGCACACCACACTCATTGTATGTCCACACTGTACAGCACTGATCTGTGTATATTATAGGCTGAAGTTTCCTTGTGTATCTAACACACTGAGAGATACCTGAGGGCAGATAACACCATTTTTTATATCCCTAGTGCAAACATACATTATGAAACAAATGATGATTCTTATTTCTTCACCAACATATGTATGGGGGTTTTAAATTATCGTTAACAGATGACAATTTTTTTTAGAGTAAAACTCAATTGCTCCTTTGGTTTATGCAAAAACCTGAGATTAAAATTTTCATTTGAATAGAAAAATTATAGAAAATCTTTTTCACTGGCTAAGTACTCAATCTTTACTCCTCTTAACTTGATTGTCTCCACTTTGGAAGGAGGAAAAAATAAATTTCCTGCCTCCCTTGCAGCTAGGAGCAGCCACAACACACAAGTCTAGCCAATAAAATGAAAAACATAGTCTGCTATGTGTGTATATGACCTCTGTTTCTCTTCCTGAGGAAGATAATGCATATATGCACAGAAGCAGAGAGAAATTCAACGAGAACTAATTCTGAGTTCAAAATACTCTCTATATCTTTGATGTAAGATGCCCCAGTAGATTGAATCTGAAAAATACTGACCATCAGTTTAGGAGAGATAGAAGAAAAAAGATGGAAGACATTTAAATTTCTTAAATTGTTGCTTTTACCCTTGTGAGGGGATAAAGGCATACTTGAGGGACAATGCTTAATAAAAAATAGATGGCAACATATGTGAGGACACACTTTTTCTAGAGTAATCATTATGGCAAGTCCTAATATACAACGATCTATTGAAGGCTGCCTCTAGTTTTTGAACTTTTTAATTATTGTCCCTTCTGGACACTGCCTTAATTTAGTTCCCCCCATAACATTGCCTGATCCAAGGATTTGAGTGCAGGTAAGTTTATTTGGGAAGTAATCCCAGGAAACAGGAATGAGAATGTGGAGAGACTGAGCCAGAACAGGAACAAAAGCTGAAAGGGACAGTTTTTCCGCTGTAGGCACTGAGAGCTTGATCTACAAAGACCTCTGAAGAATCAGCATCTCAGAATTTCTGCCCAAAGAATAGGTACTTACCCATTGCCTCCTATTCTCTGTTTGACGGTTACCCATGGGCATTAACAAATATTCACTTCTGGGCTGTACATTTGCATGGGTTTACTGATTCCACAGCTTCAGCAAAGGCCCTTTTCTAAGGTAGAAAGTGACAATATTGGCATTAGAAGTGAAGCTTTGATGTCATGTGACTGTAAACTCACGTAGGGCTGTCCACCACTGTGGATAACCTCAGTGGTGGGCTGAAGAGGCATGCCGCAAAGCACCAAGAACATCTTCTTTAGGAAACAATCACTATTCTTTGGATGCTACCAAGCTCCTTTTCTAGGTTCTGGTCCCAGGTACTCTATAACACATGGGCAGTTCAGAAAAGCATTCTACCTTTGCCATATGTGGCCTCAGAAAACCTCAAAACAGACACCCTTGGCAAGGGAGATGCAGTCAATGATTGAAGATCACCAGTTCTGGACACTGGAGTCCCTGTCCATCTCAAAATTCAAGGACTGGTCACTAAAGCAAGTTGAGGACTGAGCCTTCCTTCTCCTTACTTCCTGTCCCAGCAAGCTCCTGCTTTCGTCATAAACATCATTTGCCTAGAACTTCCCATGTGCCAGATGCCATGCAAGTGGACTTATTCAATCCTCACAACAGCCTTTAAAGGATGGTTATCATGGTTCCCATTTTCTAGTCAAGGAAAGTGAATCGCAGAAGGAAACTGCAAGTTGGTAGGTGGCAGAGCTAAGGTTTGAACTCAGTTCCTGAAAACTCCAAAACCATGGTCTCAGTCACTATTCCATCCCCACTCCATTTTTATCTCCACCCTACCCACCATTATACATTTCACTCGATCTGTCTTCACACTGGACCTTAGATTGTGCACTGCAATTAAAGCTAAGAGCCAGTTGCAACAAGGTCATTGAAGTCGTTGGAGTCAAGCTCCTTGCTTTCCCTCTGGAGTTCCCTCCCCTGTGACAGATGTGTGTCTGCTTTCTCCCTTGAATGTCCCCAATTAGAGTGATTTCATGGCTTCTCCTAGCAGCCTGTTCCATTGCCTAACAGCTCCCAGTGGTCTAACATTTTCCCCGATATTCCTCATTGCAGCTTACAGCTTGTTAATTCTCATTCTGCCCTTGTTGATTAATAAGAAGACTGATCCTTGCCCTTCTCACAATATCTTTTTATGAATGTGTCGGCAGAATGATGGCTCCCTTCAGCAGCCCTTCCTCAAGCCCGAGCTGTTCCAACTCTATTAACCTCCCCACAGAGGTCTCACTCTCCAAGCCTGGGACTGTTTGCGTCCCACTCCTCTCAACTGTGTCAATTAGCCTATGTCCTTGGATAATTTATAGTGTCCAAAAGGGAGCCCAGGCCTGGAGAGGCAGCCAACTCTAGGCAGAGACAGGCACGATGCTGTTGAAATTCACTTACTCCTTTTGCAAAGTGATATCTTAATTATTTTTTCCCTGAGGCAGACAGCCAAGATTTTTCTCTCTCAATGTCCTTTTTATGAACTTAGAATTATAGACTGTGGGAGCTAATTTAGAGTCTCTGGACCATCTCCCTTATTTGGAAATGAGCAAATTGAGGCATAGAGGAAATGAGGAGATTGCCCAAAACCACTCAGTGGTTCAGAAATCAAGTAAGAATAAGGATCAGCTATGTAGTCTTCCAGGTCAATATTTCTTTCAGTGAAACCTTATGACTGGGCTTCTGAAAATATATGCCTAGCTCTACCAAAAGAAGTTAAGATGCAGAGTGTGGTATCACTGCAGGCAATGGATCAAAGAGGTAGATGGAAGAAAAGGTGCCCAGTAGTGAATCTTAAGGAAGGTGAGGTTCAACAAGTGACTGGTGGGGTTGGAAGTGTAGAATTACATGAAGGTCTGAGGGGCACTTGTCATGGAAAAATGGGGAAATTAACAAATGATTTTGATTTGAGAAGATGAGGACTCCTACTGGGATGTCTTATAGGCTTCTGAGAGGGATTTTTGAGAAAATATTTTCAGATGGTGATAATATGATATAATGGTTAAGAAAACAGACTTCAGAATAGATAGACCATGATTTGATTCCATGGTTTTACATCTACTAGATATTTACCAAACCTCTCTGAGCTTGTTGGCTCATCTGTAAAATAATAAAAAATAAACATTATATTTAGAATATAATAGTTATATATAATATAACCTCTGTCTATATACATTTAGCCTACTATACAATTATACCCATTCCTAATGTATACATTTTCCCCAAAATTATCTTTACCTCAATTTATTTAAAAAATGAGTTGAGATAAATATATGTAGCAAGGCACCTATTGACATGAGCACATAAAACTGCTAAGCACTGTGGTAAACATCTGACATGCATGATCTCATTGGTTGCTCAGAATGACACTTCCTGGTTACTATTTTTATACCCTTTCCATGGTCAGAGAAAAAGACCGATAAGTTATGTTGCTCATATATGGTGGACACATAGATAAATTGAGGTTTGTCTGATTCTAAAGCCTGAGTTCTCCTTGTGTCTAATTTACTGTTCTCCATGAGCTTTGATATTAGGGCATTTTGGAGGTTTGAAATATGTCTTCTTCTTAAAAAAACAACAAAGAAGGCTTAGAAGTGTAAGTCTCAAGAATGATGACCATTTTCTATTTAGCTTCTTTCAACAATGGTGCCGCTGTCATTCATCCTTGGCAGTTTGTTACACATGTGTGGCCATGGGCATGATTTCAGCTGACCACATTGGTCATTGGGCTGTGACCACACAATTTAAAAAAGGAGGTAGAAGCTCAAAGAAGGCTTCATATATACAGGGCCTTCTCAGAAATATTCTCACTGACCACACCCTATCTATCTTCCCAGGTTTAATGAGCTGGGTTTAGGAAATATCTTGGTCTGGCTCTAACCTTCCATTCCTGCTTAATCATCCACTTTTTCTATCCTAGTTGTCCTGAAAAAACAGGACACATGGCATGGCGTATGTCTAGACAGAAAGGTAAAACATTTTTAGATTTAAATAAAACAGGTAGGAAGCCCTAAGAATGCCAAGTTAGGTAGAGTTGAGGTGCTAGAAGAAGCAGATGAGATTTTCAGTTCTTTGGGTAGGTTTCCAAAGGAAGTGATGATTATATTTGTCTTCTAAATCTAGGTAAGATTTGGCTGCATGAAGATAGTAAGAAATGGAAGAAAGAAAAAAGACACCTTCTCTAGATTGAAGGGAAAGAATGTGTAGTATCTTGAAGAGAATAACAAATTATTGCATTTGATTTGAGTAAAATGTCAGCAAGAAAAGAAGGGAGTGTTAAGGTTAGATGTGTAGGTTCAGGATTGTCAGCTTGCTTTTTGGATTTTGAACTTCATTCTGTTTGAAATGTTGACTCATTCAAGTATTTGAGACAGAGTAGTCACATCACCAAGGATATTCTTAGCATAATAATACTCTGATGACTGTGGGTGGAATAGATTAGGCAGGAAGAGATTGCAGGTAAAGACACATGTTAGAAGCCATTGTAATAGGTTGTAATAATTCATGAAAGACATAACGATGACTTAAGCTAAGGCAATAACAGAAAGAGGTCAGATCAGAAGAAGAAGACCAAGCATACTGTATAAGTGAACCCCATAGAATATGGTGACTGATTAATTGTGTGTGTTCAAGAGAGGAAGATGAGTGCAGAGTTCTAGCTTAGTTATTTGGAAGTGCAGATATACCAGCTAAAGTTTTTTGCAAGTGACCAAACACACACTGGCTCACTTTAGTAAAATGTCTTTTTAAAAGATAATTATTTAAAGGATTTGATGGATTTGAAGATGACTCATAGATTGAAAGGACACATTAAAATGAGGTCTTAAAAAGGACAGGAATGAGAAAACTCTAGGAATTAAAGCACAGCCTCCTGAGGCTACACCCTACCACATCCTCAGGGTGAATCAGTTTAAACATTTAGTACACATTCTATTAAAGATCCAATTCCACAGAATCGGGGGTGATAGAGAGAGAGAGGAAAAGGGAAGGAAAATCTTATTGGCTGGTTGCGTGTCTACTTCCTGGCCAAGAAGTGGTCAGGATAGCTTGGCTGATATGCATATCAAGATTGCATGTAATAGATAGAGGTATTTTTCCAAAAGAATCTTGAAGTGTTTCTATTAGAAGTGGGGAAGGATGCTGTCTAGTTGAAAACTAATGTGGACACCTCTGAGGGCTAAAGATCATATAGAAGCTCAGACTTTACTGTCAGAATGTATGAAAAGCATTTAAGTTCCCATTTTGTAGGTCATTAAGAACATCTATACATATATAAAAGCCTAAGCAACCTGCCAACTGGCCCACTGGCTGACTGTCTGGTAGCTGTGATGTGCAATGACCACCGGGGGGCAGACGCTCAATGCAGGAGTGGAAACCATAGACATGGGAACACTGATGAATCTTAGAGGGAAGCAGGGAGAGGGGAGGGCAGGAAGAGATTAACTAAAGATCTTACATGAATACTAGAGGCCTGGTGTACAGATTCAGCCTGGCCTATGGGGATCAAGCTGAAACCAGCTCTCCGACATCCCCTGAGGGGTCCCAGATTGTGAGAGGGTGCAGGCCAGGCTGAGGGACCCACGGGTGCATGAATCTGTGCACCAAGCCTCTAGTATGCATATAATAATGGTGGTACTGTGTTTGGTACTTGTTTGGTATTGGTTATTGGTACTTGTTTCTTGTTCGATTTTAAGGGACATGTTTCAATTGGTTAGTGTAAATTACATTGAGGAAGCACCATTTATTCTCAGTTTACTAAAAGTTCTTTCCTGGAAGGTCATGAAATCTATACTTGACAATCCTATATAATAAAAGGCTAATATGAAAATCGACCAAACGATGGAACAACTGGTCACTATGATGCACACTAACCACTAAGGACCAGGTGCTCAACACAGGAGTTGCCCCATAGTGGTCAGAGCACTCCCATAGCAGGAGCGCCACTCAGCCAGAAGCCAGGCTCATGGCTGGCAAGTGCAGCTGCGGTGGCGGGAGCCTCTCCCTCCTCCAAGGCAGGGCTAAGGATGTCCGACTGCTGGCTTAGGCCTACTCCCTGTGGGAGTGCACCTAAGCCATCAGTTGGCCATCCCCCGAGGGCTCCTGGACTGTGAGAGGGTGCAGACCAGGCTGAGGGAGTCCGTCCCCCCCCCACCCCTCCCCAGTGCACAAATTTCATGGACCGGGCCTCTAGTACTCTAGTATTATATTAGCCTTTCATGATACTGTGGGCTGAATTTGCTGGAACTTTATAAAAAAATCTGACATCACATTCATAAGTGACAGTATTTGTACTTTGATTTCTCCCCTCATTTTGTTATGTTTTCAAATGGTTATACTGGTGTAGCTTAGTAAATTTAGTAATGCTCCTCTTTATATTCAGTTTAAATGGTGTATAAATAACCTGTAACTTTACCTTGAAAGCACAGGGACATAAAACTACATGGAATTGGAGCCTTTTTTGAAGTAATTTGTTTTATATTTTTCCCTCTTATCCCATGGTATTGGTTACTTTAGGCTTTCTAAATCTTGTGTAAGTTTTGATCATTTATGTTTTTCTCCAAAAGCATGCTTTTTATCAAAGCTACTAGAATAAAGTTGTTAAAATAGAAAATGGGAGGGGCATTTGAGAAGAGACTTGAAAATGTACCAAATTTTGGCAAATGTGTCAATTTTGTAAAGTTTGGATGACATTGGGAAGATCAGGGATGAAAAGGCAGGTTGAGGAGAGTGATAGAGTTAAGTTAGTAGGTTTCAAAATTGGGGGCTGAGGCATTAGACCTCATAGGCTGCTGCAAATCAGAAAAGCTTGCAATAGAATAAAAATGAGAATCAAGGAGAAACACTAAGGACAGAGCCAGAAATAGGATACCAAGTAGCTGCATTAAATAGAATCAAGATCAGAATCAAGGTAAGTAGAAATGAGTCTGGATGTGATAAGGAGAATTACAGGAGATCAAGAACCAAGATCCTGTGTGTTGGGAGGGTTCTGGAGGAATATTTTAGTGGCCTTTGGATTTCTAAGATAGAGAGACATACACAGAGAAATGGTGTATTAGTTATGATTATTTTAATTTAAAAATCTCCACAAGTCATAGTTCAGTAATGGCAAATCTTTTGAGCTCGACGTGTCAGCACTTTGAAAAACCCTAACTTAACTCTGGTGCCGTGTCACATATAGAAATTTTTGATATTTGCAACCATAGTAAAACAAAGACTTATATTTTTGATATTTATTTTATATATTTAAATGCCATTTAACAAAGAAAAATCAACCAAAAAAATGAGTTTGCCTGTCACCTCTGACAGGCGTGTCATAGGTTCGCCATCACTGTCATAGATAGACAACAGTATGGTGGTTACCAGAAGGAAGGGAGTAGAGGATAGTAAAGGGTAAAGGGGGTGAAATATGTGGTGAGGGAAGACGATTTGACTTTGACTGGTGGCCACACAGTATAATATACAAATCATGTATCATAGAATTGTACATTTGAAACCTATATTATCTTATTGATCAATGTCACCCAATACATTTAATAAAAAAAATATCAGAACTGTAGAATTTTAAAGTAGGAAGGAATCACTGATTATTTAGTTTATTCCTCTCCCATTTAAAACTGCACGTTAGATAATCAGTGAAAAAAATTTAAATTTTTGTTTCATTTTATTTTAGTCATTTTTAACCTGTTAATTAAGGACATGAAAAACAGTCTGCATAAATGGGATTAAATAGTAATGAGACCTTTAAAAAAAGATATCTGGTAATTTTAAATTATTACTATTATAAATTTCTGTTTTAGTCATTACACTGTCAATATATTCTTTCATTTAACCTTTTTATTTTTTAATTAGCTTTTTTCCTTCATTAGGAAGGAGAGAAACCCATTTTTAATGAATTCTCCGACTGCATTTCCATGGCTACCTTAAGTAGCTGAGTAGAATCTTAGACATATGAAATAATGACCCAATTTAAGTTGCTGTATTTTTGTAAAGCACTGGAAAAGAGGAAAGCACTTCAAAGTAATTAACATGAACATGCTCAATTACGTTTCTGTGCCGCATGCCAATGCCGCCGCCTGGAAATTCTGAACCAAGGAATCTCATCCTCCTCAATTGCTAGCAACAATGAGTTACTAAGTGAACCCCCTCTCTTTTCTCAAGATGGTCTTTCAGAGCATTATTAAGTATTAAAAGGTTAAAAACTAAGAAAACAGTAGCAAAGAGGGGTAAAAAAGTTCTCCCATCAGGCCAGGGGGTGGAAGGGCAGGGTCACTGAATGTAGCCTTATTTCTGCTGGCCATGTTTCTTTCCTACCCCAGCTCCAAAGTAAGCGGACTGTGTAAGCGGGAATGAAATACACAACCCCCTTGTGACTGTGAGCAGCAAAGCATTCTCCGTTTGTGGTTTTCTTCAAATGAGGCTGCTTGGAATATGTGTTTGAAAACACTGAGACTCTTTATTAATCAAGCACTTCACTCGCCCTGCCAGCATAACGTTTCATTGATGTCAAAACTCCCTTAAAAATGGTTTTGGAGCCACTTCTTGTACACAGACTTCAACAGAAGAAATATTTTTGGAATTGTAAATAGAATAATTGAGGCAAATATTTGCCCATTTGGAAAGCTTCTGCAATGGCTTTAATTTTCAGTTGCATTTAAAATATGTATATCTGGGGGTGGGGGTAGGGATATGTGGGAGGAATGAAGCACGCCCCAAGATCTGGGCTTCCCTCAGAGAGGGGTTGTAAAGCGGAGAGATAAATGGCTCTGAGGAGAGATAAGAAAAAATGTTTTGAAAAGATAGATTAGATCCTAGGTGGGTACAAGTAGATTAAAGACGTTAACCTATTAAAGAAAAAAAAAATATGCCCATCAGAAAGGGGTGAGTAAGCAGAAGCTTCGGAAATGGAGAGTCAGAGACAAGTTTTAATGATGCCTTTCCAAGACGTGCACTGAATAGAGGATGCCCAGGTTCCAAGACACAACCTACCAGGACTTGGAGGCAGGTCCATTCTAATTAGATAGATGGTCACTTCAGAATACCACTGCCATATAAGCCAAAATATTAGAATTATATATGAAATGCCCCGATGTGATGCCTTGTACTTGATGATCAGTTTTCCTATGTAGGTCTTGTAAGGAGGCAGTATGTATTCAGACTGTCTGAGAATTCTGGTATGAATTATGGTGGGACATCTTGAAGAAGAGTAGATAGGTATCTTGTGTTTCATCAATTCCTGTGAGCTCAGCAGTGTGTGTCTGCCCAAAGAGATGGACCGAATCTCTGTGTGTTGGCAGATGAGGATTCTAGGCCTGTGGGTTGAGGACTAAACCTCGGGCAGTGGCAAATTCATCCAAGTAGCAGATTCTCTGTAAGGGCTCCTGGAAGGAAGGAAGTGGGTTTTGTTTTCATGGCTTTTCTTCCAGAAAGTGTGACCTTGAACAAGTTAACCTCTCTGAGGGTTAATATTTTTTTATCAGTTATTATTTTTAAAGAGAGAACAAACATCAATTTATTGTTCCACTTATTTATGCATTCCTTGGTTTCTTCTTGTATGTGCCCTGACTGGGGGTTGAACTCACAACCTTGGTGTATCAGGATGATGCTCTAACCAACTGAGAATATTTTTTTTTCATCCTATGGCAAAGAGGCGGTCACTTTGCAAGGTCTTTGTCAATTTCTGAGACATGATTGGTAGCTGATATGCTCCGGAAGCCTCGTTGTTTTCTAAAATTAAAGGATGCTCTATATCAGCGGTTCTCAACCTGTGGGTCACAACCCCTTTGGCAGTTGAACAACCCTTTCACAGGAGTCGCCTAAGACCATCCTGCATATCAGATATTTACATTACGATTCATAACAGTAGCAACATTACAGTTAGGAAGTAGCAACAAAAATAATTTTATGGTTGGGTCATAGCATGAGGAACTGTATTTAAAGGGCCAGAAGGTTGAGAACCACTGCTCTATATAAACATCTTTGAGATCGTTGAGATGTCCGGCAGCCTGTGACCATGCTCTGACAACTGTCCACCTCTCACTCACAGGGGTGATTCCTGCAGCCATGTTTGAGTTCTTTGATTGCCTTTCTCTAAAGATGAGGACACCTGATGCAGAGAAAGTAACACTGGGTTTGTCAGTTTCTTTCACCCATAAATGGCTGTAGCTGATCTCTAAGGAACATCTTAACTGGTGGGATGTGTAAGCTAGGGTGCCTTCTTCATGGCTATGTGTAAGCTATATACAAAGAGAGACGAATAGATCAGGAATCAAGAGGCAGAGATTCAAAAACCAACAATGACAAACTACATGATGGCAGAATGAGGGAGAGAGAGTTGGGTTCTTGATCCTAAAAATCTTCCTCATATTGGGGTACAGTGGCTTCTGAAATCCATGCTCATATTTGCCCATAAAATATTGCTGTTAATTTTTATAATAATTCTAGCAAGCAACCTCTCAGCTCTTATGAAGTGAAGCTAGCTTGAGTGGGGTTTTGTTGCATGGCAACCAACAGATCTCTGTCCTTGGAGCTCTGATTTGGAACCACAAGAGGCAAGGCAAAGATCGTAGTCTCTGCGTGGAAACTTGTAGATGGGGACAGGGTGATTATCTTCTGGAAAATAGCTGGTAAATAATCTTTCCTTGGGAAGGTTGGCAACTTGCTTCTAGGCAATGGGCTCGTAGAAGCCAGCTCCCTTTGAACATATTTTGAAGGAGCTGCTGAAAAACCCAAGTGTTGGGCTTTGAAAAGGCCTAGCTTGCCTCCTCCTGGTGGACACACTTGTTATTTTTCTTCCCTCAAACATTCCACGCCAGGGTGGGCAGAGGTTCTCCTTTTCCTGGTGCTTGTTCAGGTGTGCTTTTGCAGAGGCAGGCACTAGGAGCCTGGCTGTGGCCTGATGATGTGATGACACCTTGCCCCTCAATTGTCAGGGCCTCTGAGCTCCCTCCAACCAGGAGCTCGGTGTGGAAAGGGACATGCTCATGGCAGGAAACCTGTGGAGTCCGAGTCAGCATTGTCACATCCAGTGCAGCAGCAGAAAAGGTCATCAGTGAGAACAATGAGCTCTGTCTTTCTAGGCTCTTCCCACGCATGTTGAGGAGGATCCTGTTTTAGACCTTCCCTTTAGACATCTCTGTAAGGGGACAGTGTGGTACAGTGCAAAGGGGGATGGACAGAAGACCTGGGGACAAGACTACAGCCCATAACCTATGGGGAATCTGATCATTGGTAAATTGATGAACCCCTTTCAGCTTCAGTAGCTTCATGTATGTAGTGAGGATTCATTCAGATAAGGGAAAGAATAAAAGTCTAACCTTCTAAGTACTAGGGATGTAATGCACAACATGCCCACTAGTCAAAACCACTGTGTGATATATAGAAAAGTTATTAAGAGAGTAGATCCCAAGACTTCTCATTACAAGGAAAATTTTTTTAAAATATATTTTATTGATTTTTTACAGAGGGGAAGGGAGAGGGATAGAAAGTTAGAAACGTCGATGAGAGAAACATCGATCAGCTGCCTCCTGCACACTCCCTACTGGGGATGTGCCCGCAACCAAGGTACATGCCCTTGACCGGAATCAAACCTGGGGCCCTTGAGTCCTCAGGCCAACGCTCTATCCACTGAGCTAAACCGGTTAGGGCAACAAGAATAATATTTTTTAAATTTCCTTGTATCTGTATGAGATGATGGATGTTAGCTACACCTATTACAGAAATCATTCCACATAATATGTAAGTCAAACTATTATCTGTATGCCTTAAACTTACATAGTAATGTATGCCAATTATGTCTCAGTAAAACTGGAAGAAAATCAACTTAAGCCAGGATTTCTCAACTTAAAAAATATAATTCACTTCATTGCTGCACTAAGTGTGATGGAGATTATGTCATGGTGAAGGTGTTGATTGCATGAAATAATGTCAGGGAAACATGATGGCGAAGGGAATGGGGGTGGGAGTAGTTAAGAGAAAAAAGTGATGTTGAATGGGCTCAGAAATCGGGTGCTTCTGCAGTTATCTCTGCAGTTAGTTTAAAATATATATATATTTCATAGAGGAAGGAAGAGGGAGAGAGAGAGAGAGAAACATCAATGATAAGAGAGAATCATTGATCAGCAGCCTCCTGCATACCGCCCCCCTCTGGGAATTGAGCCTGCAACCTGGACATGTGCTCCTGAGTGGAATTGAACCCAGGACCCTCAGTCTGAAGGCCAGCAATCTATCCACTGAGCCAAACCAGCTAAGGCTGCAGTTAGGTTTAAGTATGGTATAAAGGCTGTCCCAAGCTCAGAAATGGGGTAGTGAGTGTAGGTAGTGAGTGTACCCCAATGGAGAGATCATATAAGCAAAAGATGCCTGTTTGTCAGTGGTTCATATACTGAGGTAGAGCCCTATTAGGGGACTGAGAGATGTGCTCCAGCAGGTCTCCACCTGGCAGTTAGGCACATAAAGACCTAGATTTCATTCCTTGGGGAAATAATAGGGCAAAAGCAAAGAGCTGATAGAAATAAAAGTCTCAGATAGTAGAGGGACAGTGGCAGAGTCATCGAGCAGATTATAGAGTACCTGGAACTATTGACTCCATAAGAACTCTGCCCTTAGGGGGATGTCCCACCACCACTGCTTCCTGCCAACAGATGATGACTTGGCTACCACCATCCCTTCTAACTCAGAGAAAGATGGAGTTGGGTGGAAAATTTAGTTCGATTCGGTACAACAAATATTTATGAAGCACCCCTCTGAGTCAGGCACCATGCTAGGCACAGGGATACAAAGATGAATAAGACACAGTCCTTACCAGAAATGGCAAGTCCATGGCACATGGGTGGCCACTTCTTCTCCGTCCACCTAGGCAGACATCGTTAATCAATCACCACACTCCTCCCTGCTGAGTCTGCACCTGGCCTGGACTCCTCCTGAACAGGCAGCCACTATCCATCAATAGGAGATGCCAAGTGGGTTGAAATGAGTTGGCACTCCTGCTTCAAGAGGTTTTTAGTCTTGGGAAGGAGAGAGGCTGAGATGTTTCCTTTATGTATATTAGACTGCATGGTTCAAGTTCAAGGTAATAGAGAAGAAATGTGAGGAAGCCTAGGCTCTTAAAAATGTCCATGTTTCCTTCACATGTCTTATTGTGATTATTTTTAAAGGGAGAGGGGATTTCTGTTAATAAAGACATGCATCTTTAGGAAAGCATTTTTCCCTAAAGGCAGACTGACTCTCATCAGAGAGGACTCCTTATAACACACAGCTCGAGGCAAAATTAAAATCCAGATACACAGTTAAAGAGAGTATAAACACTTGCTAGAGCTGCAATGCATCTACCCCAGGGGTCATAAGAATGTGCTAACCCCTCACTGCCAGTTCTTCTGTAGCCAAAAAAATCAAGCAACTAAGAACTCCTCAGGGAAGGCAGGGTAGTGAATGGGGACCTATTATAAAATACACACCTTCAAGAGAACAAGAATTACAGGTAACTTCCCTCTCCTCTAACGTGAGTGGTGGTAATAGAACTCCTCTCTGTGGACACTAAGAAGGTCTTGCTTGTTCTGCGGCTTTGGCCATTTAGACTTAATTTATGTTTTTAATTTTCTGGAAAGATCCCAGAGGAGCCCACTGCCCAATGGAGTGCACGATACAGGTTTGGTAAACACAAATTAAAATAAAATAAAAATGCTCTAGTGCCTTTGGACACATCCAAAAACAGAATTAAGAGACTCTAACTCCTAGGGTAAGAAGAATCCTTCAATTCATCTTAAAAGGCAACATGCAAGGGAAGAAAGGTGGGTTAAGGCAGAAATGGGAGGAGGGCATTAAAATGAAGGATTCAGCATTAGGCATGGCTGAAGTGGACTCTAATGTTGGCCCAGCCAGCCTTCCTGGAAAGGGAACATTAGAGCCATGCAAAATCTGGATTTCACAGCAAGAAGCAATCAAACATAGCACTGCTCACTAGGAATCACTTTACCCCAAAGAGGGTTTTGAATTGAGACCTTCATAACTGCCAATAACCAAGTTTACCTAAATAATCTCCAGCGCTTCAGAAAGAGGGTAAGGGCATTGCCGCTTGGTGGCTTAAAAAAAGTAGGGGGGCAGGAATTGTGTCCTGGAGAAACCTTTATTTCCCTTGGCCTTTTCCAAAAAATCTCCCCTACTTCAGCCTCTCATCTCTATAAGAATCTGTCTTGTAAAGAGTAGGCTATGGAAATGTTGGCTTATTAGCAATGCGTTTTTGCTTGGTGTTGCCCATGCAGTAAATACAGACTTTCATTCTTGGAAAGTAGAAGGCAAAATACTTAAACCTACTCTATGTTAGGTAGTATCCACAGATACATCCCAGACCCTCAAGAACCTTGCATCTGTATTCAAACAGTTGAATTTAGACAGAAGACTTTTAGAATTTCATTTGCATGACTCCTCATTTAGTGAGAAGCTGCTCAGAGCACAGCTTTATGCTTGATCTACTGTGAGACTTATTAAGATTGGAAGTATTACTGCCAAGTCCAAGTCTATGCAAGCCATTCTTCTGGTTGGAATTGTGCCTGGGCTCCCAAAATGATGCTTTTACTCTGGCTGTACGATAGACTTACACAGTCAGCAATAAATAGTATTCAACCACCTCTAGGGTCTGGCTGGTGTTTCTCAGTAGTTAAGCATTGACCTATGAACCTGGAGGTCATGGCTCGATTCCCTAGCATGGCACATGCCCGGGTGTGGGCTCAATCCTAAGTAAGGGGCATTCAGGAGGCAGCTGAACAATGATTCTCTCTCATCATTGATGTTTCTATGTTTCTCTTCTTTTTCCTTCCTCCCTGAAATCAATAAAAATATATTTTAAAAAAACAAAACAAAACAAATCAAAAACAACCTCTAGGTGTATGGGTCTGCATACAGTTTTAATGATGGTCTCTACTTCAGATATCAGGACCCTGAAGTTCCTAGAAGTTTGGGATATGCCCAGTGCTGCTCAGGAAATGTGTGATGGAGCTGAGAGTCAAGGCCAGGCTCTTTGCAACTCCCCGTTTTCTATTAAACTCTCCATTCTGCTTGCCAAAACACTCAGGCTCCAGGCAAGTGTGCCCTGGGGAACAGGTCTGGTCTAATGAAAGTTTTGGGGCTTTGGAATCAGACACAATTGGTTACTTAATAACCAGTAGCTATTTCTTCGGGGGGGGGGGTGCATTTGAAACTTTATTTTGGGGATTTTTTTTCTATTCTGTAAGTTGGTAGGAAATGTTTGGGATGATGTATATAATAAAGTGCATAGGACCCCACATGGCATATAGGACACATTCAGAAAAGTTAGGTACTGTTAATTTCACTCTTGCCCAGTGCTGCAAATCATGAAGCTGAGATCTGTGACTCACTAGTGCTGGGCCCGGTGTCCTGATGGGGCACCTCAAGGTGACATGTCAGCCTCCTGAATCTGCCTGACCATATGACACAAGTGCTTTGGGGCAGTGATCTACAACGATGCCAATCTGAATTCAGAGATGAGGGCAAGGGAGGCTTCTGTGGGCGAGTTAAACACACTGAGAAAGGGCGAGCAGTGGCTAAGGTCACGGGGTGCAATTCACTGTGCATGACACCCTGGCTGAAACTCTATCCCTCAGGGCCATCAGGTGAGCAATTACAGAAAGTGGCTGAAATTGCTTCCATGTTGGTTTTTTATTCCATTCTCCTTCTAAAAAGATCTGTGCTGAGAGTGTTGGCCTGTGTGTGTACATATGTGTATAGGTGCATGTCTGTGTTTGTGTATCTGTCTGTGTGTATATATGCATGTTTCTGTGGACATCTGCATATATTTGTGTGTATATGTCTCTGTGTATGTATATGTGTTGTGTGTGTGTTGCATGCCCACATGTGTGCATGCCCTTGTATTGAAGTTGGCATCCTCATTCAGACCTCACTTCATATGGTTTTGTTGGATGTCTTCCTCTTTCTTGCCCTGCCGTTCCTCCCATTCAGATTTACTGTCCAAAGAATGACACCCCTCTGTGCGTACCTTCATGAATTCTCGTTTGTTTAGATACCTTATTAGGGGACACACATTTTGTTCACAACTTTTTCATCCCGCTTCTTTTATTTATTTTTTTAAATTAATTAATTTATTTTTTGTTGTTAATCCTCACCCAAGGATGTTTTTCCATTGATTTTTAAGGAGAGTGGAAGAGAGAGAGAAAGACAGAGAGAAACATCAATGTGAAAGAAACACATCGATTGGTTGCCTCCTGCATGAGCCCTGACCAGGGCCTGGGCTGGGGAGGAGCCTGCAACCAAGGTACCAGAATTGAACCTGGGACCCTTTGGTTTGCAGGCTGATGCTCTATCCACTAAGCCAAACTGGCTAAGGCCCCTTATTTTATAAAAAACTACTCTTCTTCCTCAAAGATCCAGGCTGACATCATCTCCATTATGTCCATCACCTCCTCTATCCAACCCTTCCAGACAGGGTGACTTATCCCTTGGTTCTCTAGACTCTTGTAAAGAACTCTATTGCAGAAGCTGCTAACCTGTGCTGCAACGATGCATCCACACATTTGTCTCTCCACAACACATACTGTGGAACCCTTTAAGGCAGGGACTGTGTCATAAATTTCTGGTTTGTCAGGTTGGGCATTGTTACCTGGAACATTATAGTTTTTAATAAAAGAAAAGCATGAGTAAATAAATGAATAAAGGATAAAGCATTAAGTGTAACATTTCTATAGACAGAATTCTATACCTATAATATAGGAGGTAGTCAATTGTGGTAGATTAAACAATTGGGCCCAATTCTTTACCTATCCTTATTATGCCATGGTGGGCAGGAGTTTGGGCATGTTTTGTGCTTTGGCCACGTGGGGGGAAAAAAGAGGTACCCGCTCCAAGTCTACCATTACTTCTGGGAACCTATTCCCACTGTCCCTATAGCCTGGACTGCACTGTGGAAACATGGCAGTAGACATTCCGTGGTTGACCCCAGACCAGTAGTGAGAAGGGTAGCTACTCAGAAAAGCTCAGCCTAGAACAAAAGAGGCCACCCAGCTGACCTGGTGATCCAGGATGATAAAAAAAAAAAATTGTGGTTTGAAGCCACTGAGTTTTGGGATGACTTGTTATACAGCATAATGGTGTTAATAGCTAACTGATACTTCAAGCTCCTTTAATTTTTGTGAGGAGTAAATCAGATGACTCATGTCGAGTGTGTAGCACAGGCCCTAGAACATGGTAAGCACAGATATTAGTCATCACTATTATTACTGTCTGGCGTTCCTAGTTTATAAAGCTAAGTTGTTTATGGAAAAGAACAGTTGGCAGAAAAGGCAAGCGAAAATCTAACAGATTCAATGAGGCTGTCACAGCTCAGTTTGGCAATTGCTTTGATGTTTGCTAAAAGCCTTCAGTGGAATGTGAAGTGGAATGATGTGCTTTGTCTAGGAAGGCCTCAGAGGATTCACACTTAGCAAGGAAAGCCAACTTGGCACAGTGGCTTCTAGCATAGAGGCTTATATAATTGTCCTTGTCCTAGCGGAATGACCTGCTGGCTTTCCTATGGCATTTTCATCTTGCAAATCACTTTGTTTGACAAGCCTTCTTGTTGATCATTCCTTGGAGCCAATCTGTACACAAAAACGGACATCTAATTCCTAGAAAGTGCCAAAGAACAGGGTTTTTTAAGGGCCAAGCCAATAATAGTCTTTGCTGATGGGTCCCCTACTCCTATCCTCAACCCAACCTTCCTTCTGATCCCCAGACTCAGCCGTCTGACCACTGCTAGACATCCTACCATGACCTCCCAGACTCATGTCACACTCAGCATGTCATCTTCTCTCCATACCATCTCTGTCTCTGCCTTGCCCCAAAGGTGGCTCCAACTGTGCCCTACCTCAGTGAATCCAGGTTAGTAAACCAGAACCTTGTGGCATCCAGGATCCCTCTCTCACTCTTTGTTTCTCATTCCCTTACCCTAGACCTCCAAGTTCTCATTATTTATCAAATCTTTTCACCACACTCCACCATCATTACTATTGCTCCATCTCTTTCCTGCTTTCTAGTAAAAACCTCTATGTATGTCTTCCTACCTCAGCCTCTCCTCTATCATTTCTCTGTTTTCCAAGGTGAGCTCTTTCATCTGTCTGTTCCTATGTGCATTTTTGTGTCTGCTTATGCCCCTATTGGACTGTAAGTTCCTTGCCTTTAGGACTCATGCCTAGGATTTTGTTCATTCTCAAGAAATGTTCAGGGACCTAATCAGATTAGTACATTAATTTTGATTAGGGAGGTTAATTTTTAAATAAGATCTCTAGAGAAATATCTGTACATCATCTCTACTCCTATCTACTAAAGTAGAATGATGTGGGTAGAAAAGACAAAAATTGAATTCATGACAAATAGCAGTCTACAAGGATCAGTGGAACTCTTTTAACTGCTTTATCTGATTCAACTTCTGAGGCTTGGAGCTAGAGGGAGAGGCCAGAAGTAATTTGAGTGTTAGTGTCTATCTTCAGAGGTCCACACCTTACTCTACCACATGTGAGCACCTTTGTCAGCTGCTTTATAATTCAATTATATCATGGATACTGGTAATGCAAGGATGAGTATAAGAGTACTTGTCTTTAAGCTTGTTGTGAGGAATGCATTAAATAAAACCTCATACAAGTTCATATCTCTCTCGATGCCTTTATTTGGAGGGTGTCAAAATCCATTTGACAGATAAGAAAATCCATGCAGGCCACTGTGGAGAACAGTATGGAGCTACCTCAGAAGACTAAAAATGGAACTCCCATTTGACCCAGTGATCCCACTACTAGGAATATATCCCAAGAAACCAGAAACGCCAATCAGAAAGGATATATGCACCCCTATGTTCATAGCAGCACAATTCACCATAGCTAAGATTTGGAAACAGCCTAAGTGCCCATCAGCAGATGAGTGGATTAGAAAACTGTGGTACATATACACAATGGAATACTATGCTGCGGTAAAAAAAAAGGAACTCTTGCCTTTTGCAACAGCATGGATGGAACTGGAGAGCATTATACTAAGTGAAATAAGCCAGTCAGAGAAAGATAAATACCACATGATCTCACTCATTTGTGGATTATAGAGAACAACATAGACTGATGAAAAGGGACAGACTCAAAGACTGAGAAACAGCAATCAGGCTATCAATCCCCAGAAGGAAAGTAGGGGAGGGCAGGGGTAAGGGGAAGAGATCAACCGAAGGACTTGTATACATGTATATAAGCCATACCAATGGACATGGACAACAGGGGGGATGGGAGCATGAGTGTGTGTGGGGGGGAGGTTGGGGGTTAATGGGGGGGATGAGGACACATTTGTAATACCTTAACTAATAATAAAAAATAAAAAATAAAAAATTAAAAAAAAAAAAAAAAAAAAAGAAAATCCATGCAGAACAGTTGGCAATCTGCTCAAGTTCGTGGTGCAATTAGGTTGAGAATCCAGTCTTTTCTGAATCTAAAGTCAAGAACTGTCTACCTTCCTGATATTTCTTCATCCTAGAGATAGGGTGGGGTGGGCAGGGAAGATCTCTAGGAATTTGCCTGTTCTTTTTCATGATCTTCCTTTCCTGTGAACACCTTTCTCCATGCCTTTTGCCTATTTTATCTGAGTAAAAGTTCCTTTTTGAAGAAGCAGCAGAAACATTACTTCCACAATCGTGTTGACTAAATTAGCGGGGCTACCATCTGGGCTCCAAGACAGACCCGCTACCACCTATCATTGTCTTTTCAGTTCCTAAGATGTCAGTAACCCTTTCCAGGCTATGGGATGTCAGTGACTCATTTTGTTGGTCAGAAGTAGAATCACCATTGATCCCAAAGGGTTACTGCAAAGGATTAATATTGCAAAAACAAAACACTCTTTTCATGCATTCCGCCACACAATGTTCCTCAGAGAGGATGTCAGGGATTACAGTGAGAGTGCAGGGGACTGAAAAGACTTCCACGCTCCTGGAAGAGACCTGCATCTGCTCTGAGTCTGGAGGGAGAAGCCGAGGGCACTCGGACATGTGAGAAGGCTGACCGCTCTAAGGGAGAGAATGGTGGGGTCATAAATACCTTTCAGGTGGCCGGTGTCTTTCTTTCTCCCAGAAACAGGACATTGCGTTTATGGTATGGCTTTGGGAGGATTAGTTGGACAGGCAGAACACAAAAAATCCTCTTACATCTCATCTCCTCTGAGGCCCATGTTTTCTACTTTCTGACAGCATGGCTGTGACCTCACTCTTGTCACCTGTCTGCTCTTTCACCCTGAGACTGACACAAAGCTGGTGAAATGGAGGGCTCAGCAAAGGAGCCTGGCTTTTCACCTCCCAGGTGTGAGGAAGAAAGGGCTGGTGTCGGGGAGGGCCCCTCTGCTCTATAGATCATGACACTAAGGGAGGACAAACTGCAAAGGGCCACAGGGAGTCTCAGACACCGCCCCACATGGCAGGTTTATGGGTCACTGAGGAGCAGGGATACTTTAATGAATGCAGCTGGTCATCATTTTAGTTCTCAGTGGAAAACAAGAAGGTGCAGACACAATAAGCTGTCCCAACCAGCCACTAGGTGGATTAGTAATGCCTGAACTTGACAGAGAAGCCTGCGCTTGGGTCAAAGGATAAACTGATTGGTGGGACCTTTCGGGTGACTGACTTTTAGTGAAGCTATTAGTGCCAATTAGAATGACACCAGAGGAGAGGCTGGAAAACTAGGGGCCTCCAGAGCATGTCAGGAGAACGGGCTTGACGGCTGAGACGCAAAGAGAGATGGGTGATTAGGAAGCATAATTTGCTCAATTACTTGCGATTTGGCAGAAGTTGGTTTTTAGGACTGTTTTTGTAACCCAAAAATGGGGGCCTCCAAAGCCTTTGAAATGAGGGCAAGGCACGTAGAGTGAAATAATTTCAACTCGGGGCAGACTTTAAGAACATAAGAACTGCCATGCTAGATTGGGATCACCAGGCCTGGCTACCACTGTGACTCTGACAGGGGCAATGAGGGAGAGGTGTGTGCTGGCAGCATTGAGCTGTCAAACCCAGAGGTAAGGTGGTATCTGAAGATTCCTCAGTAGTCTGTCAAGGACTGGCATGAAAGCATGGCCAGTGTGACTATTAGAAACTCTCAGCATGTTTGCCTTTCCTGTCGTGTGGAGTAAAAGGGTGGTGTGTTGATTTCATGGCTTGTTAGCTGTGTGAGTTCAGGCAAGAGGCTTAAATTCTTAGAGTCTCAATGTCCCCATATTACATATCCTATATAATAAAAGGCTAATATGCAAATCAACCAAACCGTGGAATGACTGGTTGCTATGATACACACTGACCACCAGGGTGCAGATGCTCAATGCAGGAGCTGCCCCCTGGTTGTCAGTGCACTCCCACAGGGGGAGCACTGCTCAGCCAGAAGCCCTGATCCGGGCTCATGGCTGACAAGCACAGTGGTGATGGCCGAAGCCTCTCCCACATCCATGGCAGAGCTAAGGATGCCAGACATTCCCCGAGGGCTCCTGGACTGTGAGCACCGCCCCCCCCCCCCAAGTGCCTGAATTTCGTGCACCACGCCTCTCGTTAGTTTTATAATAGCTACCCTCAAAGAATCATTTCGAGCATTAAGAGGAAAAACAATAAAAGATAGCTAATACTATATAGCACTTACAACTTACCATGTGTCCCTTAAATGCATGAATGAAACACCATGTATATAAACTCATTATTCCTCACACAAATTTATGAGCATGATTTTCATGATCTTCACTGTATAGAGGAGGATATTGTTTGTATTGTGTTGGGCTAACTTGGGCACAGAGCTTAGAGCTTGGAGCTTGGTGGCTGTGGGCCTTCCCTCACACCTTTGTGTCTCAAGATCTACTTAAACCATAAGGTAGTATCAGTGAATAAGCTATTGCTTACTTCAGTTTAATTGTTTCAGATACCCATTCATTCCGTCTCCCAGAAGATCGGCCAACTCTTTGAGACTGGGACAGAGATGGTTACAGGAGTGTTATCCAAAGTTGCAGGAAGAAACATGATTAAAAATAGCTGGGCTCCAACAGAATTTATAATCACTTTCTTCCAGATTTAGCACTCACAGGTCTAGAATCACATTAACCAATCTTTCTATCTTAAATTAAGATCATTGACTCTCCTAGACAGAATATTGCCTTTTTCAAAGGTAACTGAAATGATATATCAGTGGTTGCTTCAGTCTCTCTTTGTTCTTTTAAAAATATATATTTTAGTTTCCTTCAGAATAAGATGGGGCCTAAAACATACTCAAAGGAATCTGTAAACACTTAAATAGCTGTTGGCTCTACCTTTTCAAAGTGTATAGATGAAAGTATATGTACTTTATTTCCAGTGATCACCTGTTCCTAAAATTACTTGATTTTTCTCAGGCCAGAAAGAACTCTCTTTAGTGACAATAAGCAATTGTCACAGCACTATGGACATTCTGAGCTGGGTGATTCTTTGCTGTGGGGAGCTGTCCTGTGCGTTGCTGAATGTTTAGGAGAATCACGGACTCCCATCCACTAGATGCCAGTAGCACAACCAACATTCTCATTGTGACAACCAGAACTATTTTCAGACATTGAAAAATGGCTCCTATGGGACGGACTCTCCATTACTGAGAATGAGTGGTTTACATTTATATCAGGGGTCAGCAAACTTTCTTTTGTAAGGTCCACATAATAAAAGTTTTAGAGTTTGAGAGCCACATGGTCTCTGTCACTGTTATTCAGCTCTCATTGTTGTGCAACAGCAGCTGTAGACAATATGTAAACAAATGAGCATGTCTGTGCTTCAGTAAAACTTTAGTCATCAAGCAGAGGTTGGTGAGCCTGGCTGGTGTGGCTCAGTGGTTGAGCATAGACCTATAAACTAGGAAGTCATGGTTCAATTCCTGGCCAGGGTACATTCCCAGTTTGTAGGCTCGATCCCCAGTAGTGGGAGGCATGCTGGAGGCAGCTGATCAATGATTCTCTTTCATGATATATTTTTATCTCTCTTTCCCTCTCTCTTCCTCTTTGAAATCAATAATAATATATTTATATTTTAAAAAAAAGACAAAAAGAGATGGGTGGATTTGGACCATGGGCTGTGGTGTGCTGACCCTGATTTATATCCCTGTGAATAACATGGCATAATGTGATATGATATGGTGCTAGCATTGAGTGAAAAAAACACACACACATTTCCATTCAAGAATCAAATGAATGTCACTGAAGGCACCACCCAGAGATACCTGCTGTCAGGACAAAAGTTTGAAATCTTACTATCTATGTATAATTTTGTATCCTGATGTTTTCCATATCATAGTATTTAAGACATAAGTAACTTTTGGGTGTTGGAATTCTTGAGAAACATAATTTTTAATGACTAGGAATGTATTTTACTGGTATATCAAACTTTATTCATTATTCCCTGTAATTGGATATTTTAAACCCTCCCCTCCATTTTTTCCTATAATGAGAATAATCGTGCAAGGAATATGCTTATACATCTAGCTCTAATAAGTTCTATAGGACAAATTTCTAACAGTAGATTTGCTAACTTAAAGAATAAGAGTATTTTTAAAGGATCTTGATCACTTGTACATATCGGCCTTCAGAAATGTTCTGCTGGCTTTTATTCCTATCAGAGGAAGAGATATTTTGCACTGAATTGTGTGCTGGATGCTAAGCTACCAGCAGGCAGGCTGCAGAGCTTTCCCACTTCACGCATCTGCCAGCGCACTTGGGATGATGTCTGCTGTCTAGCATCCAGCGAACTGTCCAGATATACAGCCAAGCACAGAATTCTCAGGCTGGGACATATATCATAACAAATTAGAAACTTATCTCCATATCTCTGAAACTACTCTGGTGTGTAGTCACACATGGAATGACCCCACAGGTTTGGGACAAGCAGGAAAAGCAATGCTCTCAGCACCCCAATTGCCTAAGTCAGCCTGTCACAGGTTGAGTGGGTGTAAAAAAAAAAAAAATGACCTAGGACTCACATAAAGGAGTTATTGACATGAAAGGAAGACCGGGAGGGGTCCTGTTTCCCTGCATAATTCTGGGACTTGTGTCCCTTCAATGCGCAGATTACCATTAGGAAAATATCATTTATGTGGATCACTGAATTTCCTGTTTTTAATTCCTGTGAGCATTCTGGCAATCTTCAGAGCGAGCAGAAACCACAGTCGTGCTGCACAGAAAGCCCGGCTTTCCCAGGCCACCAACCCTAAGGGAAATGTCTTATAACCAGTTCTTTCTCACAGCTCCTCCTGGCACAGGGAAGATGGCTGACCAAGGTGCGGACCTGGGCTCTGCTGAAGGAAGGGGGACGCTGACATCTGTCAGGCCAGGATTGTGTACACCGTGGGATGGGATATCTGAGCCACACCCCCTTTTTCCAGAGGGACACTGGGAGAGGTAGTGCTTGGCTTCTGAGAGCTGATCTTCTGGGGCTCTTGCACAGTAAGGCCTCTACTCACTTCCTAGGGAGAGATGGACTATGTTGCCAAAAACCCTCGGGGCCCCCAAGTCAGCAGGTTAAATGCAGATGTGTTTGCAAAACTTAAAATTGCCATGATGTGAAGGATTACTCTGATGTTTTCTACATTATCACCCTCATTGTGTACTTTTACATGTTTCAAGTGTGGGTCCTTTGGCTGTGAAATGAGCACAGTCTTCAAAGATCTTCGTCAGTATTAACTCTCAGTGATACTGGCCACGGCTGAGCACAGAGTACAGGTTCTGAAAAGATTGGCCATTTTCCACATGGAGATGAGTAAACCATAACCTGGGCACCATGGAGGGAACACACATGCCCACGCCAGTCTCTCTGTTGTGGCTCCACACCATTGGCAGAGTCTTCCAGCGCTCTCCCCTTGTCATAACTTGCCATGGAGAATGTAACACATGATTCAACCTCAGTCCCTGTACACGTTTACATGAATGCCATCTTCCTGGTGGGGCACCTCTGGCTGAATGACAACCCATGAGCCACACCTGGCACTCTGCTCATTTTCTTGCCTCCATCACCCTAGCACTGACCACTGCTTCACATGCTATGTATTCTCTTAGTTACTGTGTGTGTCTGTCTTCCTCTGAACTGTAACCTTTGCAAGGGTAGGTTGCATGTGTATGTGTGTGTTTCTACTTTATTTGCTGCTTGGCCATTGCCTAAAACAGTTGACACACCTTTGAAGGCACTGCCCGGTAGCTAAGCTTTCTTCTTGGCTAATTTAGAAGCTTTGGAAAGCAGCCACTTTGGTGTATAGTGAGTGCTTAATGTGTATGTAGAGATTTAATCAAGTAGTCACCACTTTTGTATCTAGAGGAGCAGATACTGATTGTGAAGTCACATCCTTAGGTTTTGGCTGAACGGATCTGCTTCTAAGAGGAGCGTACACACTCTAATCTGCCCTGTAAACCCACCATCAGTGCCTACTAACAATTGTTTTTATTTCCATGGTGGTTCCGTGAGGTTTGTTCTATTATCTTTCCATTTGACCAATGAAGAAAATGGAAACCGAGGTGGAAAGATGTAACAGCCCCAAGTCACTTTAGTTGCCCAAATTCGCTAGTAGCCATGCTGGGATGTGGACCCAGAGCTCCTTGCACATCAAACCCAAGACCTTTCCCCTGTATGAGGCTGGTCTGTAGGATTCTTCAATGGGGTTGGGGGTGGGAGAGGAGTTACTGTACATTTGTGATGAAGTCCCAAAGGTATAAAAGCACCCTCTAAAGGTACTTTTTTCCTGATAATTTTTTAATTGAATCAGGACATAATAACAACATGAACATTGTTATGGGACTTTCATCTCAGAAACCCATAGCATTTAAAACCTACGAATTAATTCTCAAAACTCACAAGTTAGTTAGCAAATTATGTGATAGGAGATTAATTAGAGAATAGCAACACATGAAATATCAGAGACAGGTCTTAAGGAAAAGCTTAAGGACTCGTGGACTTCCTAAGTCAGAGGGGACGACACTTACTAGAGAAAAGTGGGACAGGAACATAATTTGAGCAGTTTTAGGCTCTCTAGCTATGGACGGATGACAGGATAGCAATGGTTTCTGTGCTGCGATTAGTGAGGTCGACTATTAATCCTCCACATTGTTGTGTCTCCATAAATAATTATTTGTCCTGAATATATATCTCAAGAATTACATATATCATTCAATTCAACATTTGTTTTGCACCAACTATACAAAACATGTAGGGTGAGATTTGTCAATTCCATAGAACATTATTTATTGTCTACTTCTGTGTAAAGCATCTGAGTAGAAAATGTGGAAACTATGCTTCTTCCATCGTGATTCCATGCTATCTTTCTTTTTTCTATAATATTCAAGGACATTTTTCTTATCACCTAACTCTGAATGGAAAGCTGGAGGAAAAACTCTAAATAGAAACTTCAAGTTCTGCACATAGTAGGCACACTTACGGTCTGTCTAGAATAAACAGTAACTGGGCTATGCCTTGAGTGTTCAAAGGTTTAGCTTGGTACAGGTTGTTAAGGATGTTCTGGTGTGGATGATAGGAGGGTTTACTGGAGTAAAATCAAAACATGTAGAGATAAATGACCATCAGCGTTTCCACAGCTAAACCCTGGTGGAGGTGGGGTTCACACTCTGACCTCAGGCTCAAATGATTTTTCTTTCTGGCCAAAGGGCTCATCCAACTAGCTTCCTGTGTACAATCACAGCTTCTGTTTGCTTAAATGTCCTCCTGAACCTTGAAACATTATTTACTCCGTTTTTTGAAGGGATCTCATGACCCGAGGTTTGGAGCTTATGGTTGTAGACTCAAACCGGATGTATTAGTCTGGTCAGCTGCCATAATAGTACCCCAGAGAGAGTGAATTAAACAATAGCAATGTATTCTCTCATAGCTCTGGAGGCTGGCAGTCTGAGATCAAGGTGTCAGCAGGGTTGGTTTCTCTTGAGGCCTCTCTCCTGGGCTTGTAGATGGTCCTCTTTTCCCTGTGTCCTCACGTGGTCGTCCCTCTATGTGTGTCTGTGTCCTAATCTCCTCTCCTTATAAGGACACCAGCCATATTGGAGTAAGACCAACCCTAATGACTTCATTTTAACTTAATCACCTCTTTCAAGAACCCATCTCCAAATACAGTCACATTCTGGGGTGCTCGGTGTTAGGACTTCAACATAAGAATTTGGGGAGAACACAATCCAGCCCCGAACCCTTGGTGTGCAGAAACACTGAGCTTGGTAACCCAGAAGCAAGATGGTGCCCACAAAATAATAGATGTTTTTAATTCAGGTTTCACCACGTGCCCGGGACTTTACATGCTTTATTCCATGTTAGTGTCACACAGCCTAGAAAATTATGTCTTACAAGACCTGTTTTCTAGATCAGATAGCTAAGAATGGGTAAGTTATTTCCCAGCACAGGGTGGTGTTCATAAAACCCTCCAAGCTCCTGCAGGTTGCTGGATCCAGATACTGTAGCACACTCCAGGGGGCGCTCTTTCTCAAACACGTCGCAAGGTTTTTACTCAGAGCCTGACTGAACTTAAACCCCAGTGGTGATGAGAAACAGCTGAGACCAGAGGCACTGTGGCTTCCAAGGCAGGCGCCATCAGAATTCTGTCCTGAAAGGCCACTTAGCCAGGCCCAAGGAAGCTGAAGGACATGTGAGTACTGCACGCCCTCACATGCCGAAAGCAGCAACTCTCCACCAGCCAGGCTTGAAAGCACACGCCCTAGGCCATTGCCTCTCTGAGGGGCAGCCTGTCTCCCAGGAATGTGGCCATGATAAACGAGAAATATGTATAAAGTGTGAGCTCTTGCCCCAAAGGGTGCTGAATAAATGCCGGGTATTATACTATTGTTTATTTGGGCTACCCAAGTGCATTGGACTGAACAAGAGTATTTCTTTCACTGACAACCGTGGTCATTGTGGTGAAGAGATTCATGTTACAACATATGAATGATGCCTCTGTGTACATGTGTGTGTTTGTGCGTGTGTGTGAGTGTGTGCGCACAGGTTAATATTTGGTGTGCTGTGGAAGGAGATGGGGGCTGCGTTCAGCCTGGAAAATGAGCTGGGAATTTCAGGAACGTTTTGGTTACCCACAATTCCCCTTTGACAGGCTTGCCCAAAGTATCCGACTTCTTCATGGAATCTCTCATCTAAAGGGGAGCTCAGGGATCGCCTGATCTTGGTCTCTCCCTAGTTTCAAACACCTCACTGTAACATTCTGAAGATGTGGTTAACCGACTCCTGCTTGAACACTTCTGCTGATGGGGACCTCACCACCTCTGGAGGGGCATTTGTTCCTTCTGCAGACAGCTGAAGAGAAAGAAGGAAAGTAATCTTTCTAGGGCATGTTGAGTGTTTCAGGCACTGTGCCCAAAGCTTGCTATATGCCATTTAATTTACCTTGAAAAAGGTTCTACTGCTGTTCTTATTACCACTCTCAAGGCTTCCTGTGGACCAGGGACTCTCCTTTATGCTTTAGATATATTAAGTCATGTAATCTTTCGAAACACCCTATGAGGTAGGTATTCTTACTTCTCCATTTTGTGGATGATGAAACTGAGGCTCAAAGAGGTTAGTCAACTTGCTCAAGGTCACACAGATACAAAGTAGTTTTGAATACAGGCAGTAGGATCTGGAATCCACATTCTTGTTGCTACGTTGTGCTGCTTTTTAAATTAATTCTGTGTGTGTGTGTGTGTGTGTGTGTGTGTGTGTGTGTGTGTGATGCTTCTTATCATCCTAAAGTCAATGACAAGAAAGTCAAGTCTCAGTGAGTTGACCTGCCTCTGTGTGACTCCAAACCTTTATTATTGCTGTAACTCCAGGTGGCCTCCAGTTATGACAAAGAGCTGTCTGCACCGACTGCGACAAAATCAACCTTCATTGGATTGTGGTCATGAAACCAGGCAGGCTTCAGTCACCCCACAGTCACCCCACAGTCACCCTGCAGACTTGAGTCACTCGCGGAGATCTCCAGTCTAAAAATATGCATAAAAATGCAATTTTTTTTAGTTAGTCTCTCCTTTTTTTTAGTTAGTCTCTCTCCTTTTTATAATTTCTGCCTGTACTACCCTCATCTGGATATTTTTTCCTCATCCTTCTAAAGAAGGAAATTCAAAGTGGGATAGTTATCCCTGAGCCCCAATTATATGGAGCAATCTAGATGGGCCAAAATGAACAGAATTGTAATCTTCTAGTTGTTTATTTATTAAGCTCGTCAAATAGCTGACAAGTAAACCAAATCTGTTCAAATATCAGTGGTCAGCTACCTGTAATCTGCCCAGTTACACATATGCATGTACATACCGTGCACACATGCCTGTGGCTGGGTGGTGAGATACTGGCTCTTTAGCCATTCACTCTTACCTCATATTTTAGTAGCTATACCTTTAATAAAATATTGATATTTGGATGCTAAGTCCTCCTTCTTTCTCTTCAAAATCATCTTGGTTATCCTGGCTATAAGTTTTCCTATTGATATAGGCTTGATTTTTAAAATTGTGTTAAAGTGTCTATTGATATCTTCACTGTAACTATCTTTAAAATATAGCTTAATTGCCCAGCCAGTGTTTCTCAGAGGTTGGACAATGACCCATGAACCAAGAGGTCACTAGTTTGACTCCCAGTCAGGGCACATGCCCAGGTTGTGGACTTGATCCGGGGTAGAGGGAATGCAGGAGGTGGCATATCGATGATGTTCCTATCTCTTTATCCCTCCCACTTCCTCTCTCTCTCTAAAGATCAATATAAACATATTAAAAATACAGCTTCATTTAAGGAGTGCTGACACCTTCTTTTAACCTGCGATTGTGCTGTTTCTTTCCATTTTACTTTTATTTTCTTTGAAATTTGCCTAAATTTAACAATATTGTCCATAAAATTCTTATATACATTTTGTTATATTTAGCCAAATGCTTTTTACAGCTTGTATGTTGCAAATTTTATCTTATAATATTATTTTTAATCATATTTTTAAACTTTTTAATAATTTATTACATTTTAATTACAGTTTGAAAATCAGGAATCTTCATAGTATGTCCTGTGGAGTCTTGGGGTTTGGGAAAGGTGTGGCTAGTCTGGGAGCCTTTGGTGGGGTGAATGTTGATGCAGAAGGAACAGACCTCAATTCTCCCATCCTTCCCAATACCACTCAGATATCGGAATTTGTATTTTATCCTATGGAAAATGGGAAGCCTTTGGAATGTTCTAAGTAGATTATATTCTGTCTGCTTGATGGAAAACAGGTGGCAGAGGAGAAAGAGTGGGCACAGCAAGATATGTTTAGAAACTTTTCAAGTAACCCTGCCTAGCAGCAATCCTTGCTCTACCTCATTAGAATATAATGTGTTAGTGGAGGGGGAACAGGATTTATATGGGATGAGTTTTGTAGATACAGCCAACAGGGTACTGATGAATTAGATATCGGCAGCAAGTGGAAAAAAGGGATCAGAAATTATGCCTAGATATTTTTGCTCAAACACCTCTATAGATGGTGGTGACTTTGGCTAAGTAGGGGAAGACTAGCAGAGAGATGGGTTTATGTGTGTATCTCTCTATGTGTAGGAGAGAGGCAGGAAGAAAGTGAGAGTAAGAGCATGAAATATTGATATCTAAGTCAGGTGTGGGAATAAGTCTAGGTATGGGGAAATTTCTGGGAGGCAGACATACACACAGGCAAATATTTTGAAAATTTCTGGGTATTGACAAGTGGACACATTCCTTGGATAGTGTGTTACTTAGATAGTAAAGTGGTCATGCCACTGAAGCTAGACTGACTTGAGTCTTGGTTAGGGTTGGGCACATTAGAAAAGCCACCACACTGTTGGTCAATCTTTCTTATCTGTGTAATACCCTGTTTTAATTAGGATGCTTTGTCTGCAAGTAACAGAAAACTTCTCTTCAGATGGTTTCAATAATATGGAGGCAGTAAGATAGGGGGCAGCTCTAATTTGGTAAAATTAAACTAGCAAACAGAATTGTCAAGATCATCAATAACATAATTTCCTTTTCTATTTTAACACTCGGTGTGGTTTTAAAAGTCCTGCCATGATTTTAAGACAGCTGTCACATTTCTAAGCACCACAGGCAGAAACAGCAATGTCCAGTGGACAAAGGGAACTTGTTATATCTTGGTTGTCTTATTTTTAGTTTTAAGAAAAACCTTTTCCCAGAAGTCACCCAGTTGACTACCTGTCACATCTTATTGGACAGAATTGTACTCCCTTCCCCTGCATAATTCACTCACTGTCAAGGGGAGAGGTTTACAATGGATTGCCCGAACCAAATCGAAGTCACCCTCAGGGGCTGGGGATGCTACTGACCTTCCAGACAAGCATGGCTACATAGAGGAGCTAAAGAATCTGAATAAAATCTAGATTTTGTTAGAAAGAAGGAAAGGAAGCTAATGGTTGTTAGGAACCATTAATGCCTGTTTGGACCAGGATATTGCAAGCAACAGAGATCTACCCAAGAAAGTTCAAGAAAACTCTTTTTAAAAACTATACTATGGGTCCCAAGTGAATCTCAGTTTAGGAATTTATGTGTGTAGAGTCAGTGGTTGGGAGCTATAAGTGGAAAGCAGGTAGGAAATAGGGAACTAGGCTGGCTCTCTTGGCCTCTCTCCCAAAGTCCCCAAACATCTTGTTTTTCTATACGCATTCACCATCTCCTCCCCATCAACTGTTTTTTATTTTCTTTTATTTGTATCAGGTTGGACAGAACCCTTGTTGTCACCGTGCTCCCAATTGTTTGTGGCTCCAGCTGGATACATGTTCTCAGTTTCCTAATTCCAAAATTCCTGAAAGCTCATGATGATTAGCTCAGCTCATATTTGACTTTTTAGTCATAGGTTGTTAGTCATTCTCTGGGGAAGCTGAGTTTTAGTGTCCGGATCCAATTATCTGTGACAGCAGAGCCTGTGGGTTAGGGCAACTCACCTTAAACAAGGTTTATGGTCGAGATATGTGAAGGACAGTCCTTGCAAACCATGTCGAATCCAATTATGTTCTGTTAAGCTTGTGAGGATTACATAAGAAAAATACAAAGTGAGTCCTCAATACATTTTCACTCTTTCTTTCCTCCTTCATTCATTCAACAGTCATCGATGAAACATCCACTTTCTTCTAGACATTGGAGACACATGGACTAAAAAGATACAATTCTTACAAGAAGTCACAGTCAGTAAGCTAAGCATTCTTATGCAGTCAGTTCAGAACCTCTAGAGTGTAAATAGAAGATGAACACCTAACTCAATCTCAAGCCAAGACTTGACCTGAATTATAAAGTCTAAGGAGTTAACCAGGTAAATGTGGGTGAGGGAGAAAGGACACCAAACATGGATGAAAAATTGAGAAACAAATGAACAGTCTCAGGGACTGTGGTAAAATACTAAAATGTCTAACACTTATGGCATGAAATTCTCAGAAGGAGATAAGAAGTAGTGTGCGGAAGAAATAGTATTAAGAAAACCTCTGAATTTGACAAGACCCATAAACTTGATTCAAAAGTTGAGCAAACCTCAAACAGGAAACAGATAAACCAGGAAATCCACACCCAGATCCATCATAATCAAACCACTGGAAACAAAAAATGAAGAACTAGCTTGAAGACAGAGAAAAAAGTATTCATGTCAGAAAACAACTGTTTTTATGGCTATAAACTTCTCATAGGAAGCGTGGGTGCCATGAGGGAGAGAAACAACATTTTTAAAGGGTCGAAACACAAGTATAGTCAACTCAGAATTCTCTATCAAGTGAAAAATTTCTGCAGAAATAATGGTAAAACAAAGTTATCCTCAGATGAAGGAGAACTAAGAGAATGTTGCCAGGATACCGACTCTCATCACTAGAGAACTTTTTTTTTTTAGATAGAAACATCAACTATATCATGTCTCAACTATATCATTTCAACTATAATGATAAGGGTAAAATAACAGTGAAAGGATGGGAAAAATTATGCCACACAACTATTAATAAAAAGAACACCAGAGTTAATATCAAGCTACATTGATATCAGACAAAATAGAATTCACAGCAGAGCCCATGGAGAGGGATAAAGTGAGACATTACATGATGATAATACAATCAGTTCACCAAGAAGACATAAAAATCTGGAATGTGTAAAGTGCATCCTAATAATAGAGCTTCAAAGCATAGAAGACAAAATTTGCCTGAGCTGAAAAGAGAAGTGTGCAAATCCACAATTACATTTGGGTATGTGACCTCAGCACTCAGTAATTCAAGCTCTGTTCTCATTAATCAATAGAATTAGTGGAAATAGAAAGCCTACAAGGATGTAGCAGAACCAAGTAATAGAATCAATCAACTGGACATTTTTTTTTTGGATTTATATAGCAGTCCAATCAAGAACAGAAGAATACATACTTTTCAAGTAGAGACAATACCTTCATCAAGAAAGAAACCATCCTGGGTTACGTAATAAAGTAAAAATTCAAAATGCTTGGTATCATACAACATTTGTTATTTTACCATAGTAGATTAAACTAAACATCAATAGCAATGATTACAAGAGAATCTTCAAACACTTGAAATGAAGCAATGTGCTTCTAAATAATGCATGATAAAAGAAAAATTTTCAAGAGAATTAAAACAATATTTTGAACTGAGAAAAAAATATTTTGAACTTATAAAAATGTGTATGATTTTGTTAGGGCAGTTCATAGAGAATAAATTCATATCATTAAAAAATAAGAAAGATCTCAGATAAATGATCTAAGCTCCTACCTAAGAAACTAGGAAAAGAAATGCAAAATATAACCACATCAGTAGAAGGAAGGAAAAAATAATAAAGACAGAAATCAATAAAATTTTAAACAGAAGAACAGTAAATAACATCAAACAAAAATCTGTTTTTAAGATAATAAAATATATGTATCTTTATCATGATTAAACAGGAAGAACAGAGATAAGACAAAATTTACCAATCAGAAGTAAAAACTGAGATAAAGTTACAGAGATCCCAATATTTAAAATATAATAAAGGATTCCATAAAGAACCCTATGACCATAAATTCTATTACTTAGACGAAATTGACCAATTCTTCAGAAACCACAACTACCAAAATTCACCAAGATGACCCAGACAACTTCCAACAGTGTTGTTCTTATTAACAGATTAAGTTTATAGTTGAAAAATTTCCAAAAAAGAAATCCTTAGGCCCAGATAGACACACTGGATAATTCTACCAAACATATAAGGAAGAAATAATACCAATTCTGGACAAGCTCCTCTAGAAAACAGAGGGAGAGATGAGATTTCTCACTTTAGGAGGGTAGTATTACTCTGATATCAAAACCAGAAAAAGGCACTACAAAAAGAAAACAATAAACCTAATTCCTCATAGACACAAAAATCAACAAAATATTTGCTAATCAAATCCTCCCAGAAAATAAAAATAATACATAATGACCAAATAGGATTTGTTCAGAGAATGCAAGGTCGATTCAAAATTTGGAAATCAGTCAATGCAATCTATATTAACAGCCTAAAGCAGTGATTTTCAGCCATTGTGGAATAAGAATTTTGAAAACATGCAATACCTGACTATTTAGTCAAGGGCACTGACCTCTTCTCTCTTAGATTGTGAAATAAAAAAAAGACAACGGATAACACAGCAATAGCTGTCTGGTGTGAATGAATCACAATTATATCTATTTGTGTTTGTTTTTTGTCAGAGTGGCAAAAATTATTAGTAGGTGTGCCTCAGAATTTTAGTAATTAGATGTGTGTGCCATGAGATAAAAAAAAAATGTTGAAAATCATTGTCCTAAAGAAGGAGGAAAAAAACATGATCATATCAATAGATGCAGAAAAACATTGGACAAAGTACAGCATTATTCATAACAAAAATTCTCAGCCAACTAAGAATAGAAGGATATTTCTTTAAGCCTATAAAGAACATCTACAAAAAATCTAGAGCTAACATCATGTTTTCTATTTCTAAAACTACTATAGAAAGGCAAATATAAACTTGTCTAAATGGTAGATGAAAGTTGGAGTACTCACAGCAACTGACTTTAAGACATAGAAAGCCGCACTGATGGTGATATTGTGTTCTTGAAGGAATTGACACATAAATCAATGGACCATAGAGAATCTATAAATAGACTCACACATACATAGCCAATTAATTATTTCCAAAGATACAAAGGCATTTTGATGAAAGGCAGTCTTTTTAATAAATTGTTTGAAAGCAATGAGAATCCACATGCAAAATAATAAACTTCAATCTAAATTTCACACTTTATACAAATGCTAACTCAAATGGATCACAGATCTAAATGTAAAGTATTAAACAATACAACTTTTCAAAAATTTTGTGACCTAGGGTTAAGCGAGAAGTTATTAGATATTACCTCTATAGTACGACCCATAAAATTTTTTAAAATGATAAATTAAACTTCATATAAATTTATTTTAAAAAATACTATGAAAGACACTGTTAAGAGAATAAAAAGACAAGTCAGAGACTGAGAAGAGTAATTAAAAACACATATGTGACAAATATGTGATTTATGTGCAGAATATATAAAAATTCTCAAAATTTAACTGAGAAAACAAAAAAACATTTTTTTAATGGGCAAAATATTTCCATCTACACTTAACCAAAGGGAGTATACAGAAAGACAAATAAGCAGATTAAATGATGCTCATTATCATAAGCCCTGGGGGAAATATGAGTTAATACCACCATGAGATAACCGTGAGTAACTATTAGAATGCCTAAAAAAGTTACTGACAGCACCAAGCTGTGAAGAGGATGCAAAACCACCGCAAGACTCATCCATTGCTAGTGCAAACTCAGCATGGCACAGCTACTGCAGAAAACACTTAGGCAGTTTGTTATCAAGTTAAACATCCATTTATCATATTCATATGGCACAGCAATCCTACTTCTAGCATTGATACTGGAGTCCTGAAACCTTTTGCTCACACAAGAAAACCTGCATATGAATGTTTGTAGCAGCTCTATAAATTGCCCTGCGCTGAAAATAACTCAGATATCTCTCAGGGTAGCAAACTGGTATGTCCATACAGTTGGATAGTTTTCAGCAATCAAAGAGAGAGAGAGAGAGAGAGAGAGAGAGAGAGAGAGAGAGAGAGAGAGAGAGAGAGAGAGAGTTATAAATACACAAAACAACTTGAATGAATCTTAAAAGCTTTATGTTGTGTGAAAGAAGCCCATCTCAAAACTTATGAGCTCTATGATTACATTTATATGATGGTGTCAAAAGGACAAAATTAGAACGATGGGGAACACATCGATGTTCTCTAGGGGTGAAAGAAGAGGAAGGGGTGTGACTACAGTTTGGGGGGAGTCACAGAAACATTCTATCTCTTGACTGTGGTGGTGGTTACAAAAATCTATACATGTGTTAAAATTCTCAGAACTGTATACCAAAATAAAGTCAATGTGAAAAGGAAATACATGGGAGGTGGATAAGAGGGGGTAACGCAGGGACATTTTAATCCATCCCCGCCACTTCTAGAATTGCATTGAATGACTTCAAACCTTCCAGCAGGCAGTGTGATACTCCGTGGGGATTCTTCACGGAACATGCTATTCTATGCAGAGACGTCCAGTCTTTGGGAGGACACTTCCCTCTCTGTAACCCTCTCAGGAAACCCTCTTCTTTGCACAGGAGCCCTCCCCTCCTACAGCCCCAGTGTTCTGAGGAACTGAACTAAACCAGCTCGAAGCTTTGTGAACAGGGAGGATGCGGACTTGGCTGGACCCAGAGCAGTAGACGATGCAGCCTCCAGGTGTTTTGTATGTTGGTGACACGTCAGCTCACAATGTGATCCTGATCCGATGCAGTGGGCTGAGGAGCCTGCCCATGTACATGGTGATATGATTGTTTTATGGACTGAAAAACAGTCTTACACAGCGGGGGTGGGAGGGGTGGAGAGGACAGTGGGAGAATCAGGAAGGATTAGACGTTGGGTTGGATACACTCCACAGTCTTCAGAGAGACCACATGGACAGTGATAGCTTTTGTAGAGTTTTCTGAAACCATAGGGATTATGAGATGTGACATGAGTGTTTTCTCCGCACCTGGCTGGTTTGTGGAGTAGTTAGGATCATATTTATTCACTCAGTTAATATTGAGTGAGCCTGCCCTCAGAGCCAGGCACCATGATAGACACTGGGGACAGAAAACATTCGGACCTTGAAGAGGCCCTGCCTACCAGCCTGGCATCTTGGAAGATCTCTGGGGTTCGTGGAACAAAGCATCTTATCTAAGCAAAAAGTGAAGTGAGACCCACTTCCCCAGAGGGGACAGGTAACTTGCTCCATGTGCACAGGTAAACTTCGTGTCTTCTGTGGGCAATCAGTGAGCATAAGGTCATGGTCATGAACTTCAGAGCTGCATAGTCTGGGTTTGAATCCCTGTTCTGCTAATCACTGCCTGTGTGATGTTAGGTGAGTAACTTAACCGCTCTGTGCTTTAATCCTCTCATCTGTAGAAGGGGGTAATGACTGTACTCATCTTACAGGACCCAGATTCAGGATAGGAATAAAGAATGGAGAGTGGAGAATGTAAAGTTCTGGCACCTGGAAAACTTTCAGTGCACACCTGGCACATAGCGGACATTCAGTGAATGTTAGTTTTTACTCTCCTCCCCCAGCTCATTGCTCTTGTACCACAAAGCAAATCCTCTGAGTTGCTCTCTTGTTTAATTCCTGATTTGCACAGTTTAAGTACATAGGAAAACTTTGGCTTTAGCATTGATTTTTCTTGCTTCCATATCCCATGACCTAAGAAAGCACTGTTCATCTCTGGATGCAGGTTTCTTTCCGTGTAGAGAGGAAGAGGTCGGACTCTTGACCTAGATGGGCTCCGAGGTCCCCTCAAGCTCTGGTATTTTACGCTCCAAGAAGAGAAAAATGATGCTGCCAAGGCTTCATAATTCCTACCCATGGTCTGAAGGAGCTGTTCCCCATTGGACCCGAAGACCAACATTTCCCCCTAGTGGTGAGTGGAGAGCAGTGGCTGACTTTCATGGGTGAATCTGTTCAGAAAGTGTTCTTTCTCAATGTGAGGTGGACAGGTGGACATCGAGAGTAGAGTGATTCTAGGTGGTACACAGAGACACTTCTTTAATTTCAGTATTGAGGATTTAAATGTAGTGTGTATTGGAAGGAACACAGGGCACCGTGCATCAAACTTATTGATTATATAGACCTTGTTTTTTTCATGGTTAGAGGAGAAAATAAAATAGGCAATTAAACAGTTAACTACTAATTAATAAGGATGGAAACGTCTTGGAGAGGAAGCTCAGAAAGTTCTGGTTTTTAATTTAATTTTTACTTTTATCAAAAGTACGTGTGCATATATTTGAAAAGGATCCAATAGATACACGAGACTTCAGAAAACCTGTAGTCCTGCCCCAAACCAGACTCTACCCTCTTCCTAGAGGCAACTGTAAATTTCTGAGCTAATTCTTTGATAATTGCATCAATATTTTCAAGTGACACGATTATATTTCTAGGTTTTTCTGTTTTTTACATCATACATTGACTTCCCAATAGAGAAGAAAATGGGATTTTGCTTTCTTTCATCCACCCTAGACTGCTATCCCTTCTTTATCTCTTTCACCCTTCCCAATATTTCCTATTGCTCTGTCTTCCCCGTATACTTATCTAGCAATTTTAAAGCTCAGTATTACATTATTATGTATATAATGCTCTTCTTAGTTGACCCAGATCATGTGATTATATTTATTTTACTGCAAAATATTGACCCATGAAGTCAATTAATTTTTGTTTGTTTCATTTGCTTATTTTCTATGTACTTATGATGAATTCAACTCTGAATTTTCCAACAGTTTTGTAACTCTTGTATTTGGATCCTGGGGTTCACTCTTTCCTCTTCCCTAATTTACTCCTTTCTTTAGAGCAAATACATCAAACCTGCTAGGTGATTTCTGAGGAAAATAAAAAACAAAAACAAATAACGAGAACTTTAAGTACTTGCTTGTCTGAAAATATCTTCATATGAAATCAATCAATTGCCTGTGCATAGGAGTCTTGGAGGCAAATCTCTTTCCCTCCAAACTTTTAAGGCTTTTCTCCATTGCCTCTGAGCTTTCTGTGCTGCTGCTTGATTTTGTATGGAAAATGTATCCCCTTCTCTCCAATACCTGGCCCCTTGTCTGGAAGATTATATATATAATTATCTCCAGCTAAAGCCCTTTGATACAAACTCATCTGCCTCAAATTTGGGAAATTGTCTATTTTTTTGGAGAATTATTTATCTCCAAATTTCCTACTCTCTCTGACTAAAATTCCTATTATTTGAATATTGACTATTTTAGATGTCATATTTTTTCTCTCACCCATTTTCTATCCCTATTATTTTAATGTACTTTTTAAGAAATTTACTGAACTTTATCTTCAAAAGCTTCTGTTGTCGTTTTTCAAATCTCTCGTATTTCTCTATATTCTTTCATATTTCACATAATTCCAAGAGCTCTTTTTGTTGCTCTTTGAGAGTCTATTTCATAGCTCCCTATTCTTGTTTTGTAGATTACATATAGTCTCTTATCTCATGAAAAATACCAATTGTTTTAGTTTTAAAAAACGTTCTCTGTGATTTTCTTCTAATTTCTCCCTGTCTTTCTCTGTCTGTCTGTCTGTCTTTCTCTGCCTGTCTCTCTGTCTCTCTCTCCCTATGTCTGTCTTCTGAATCAATCTCTCCCCCCCCGCCTTCCCCTCTCTCATCTCTGACTTTCACATTAGATGCTGTCAGGTGGATTTGGCTGGCTGCCAATCTATAGAGATGGACACTGATATCTGATTAGAGTAGAAGTTTCCTGAGTGTCAGAGGAGTTTGTCGTTGGCTTTTTCACCTTAGGGAGACTTAACTGGCTGTTTTTACTGGGGAACTCCTGAATCCAGTATTCTTAAGTCTTTTCTTTGCACTAATCCAATTCTCCAGAGGGGACTCTTCCGATCTTCAGAACGTACATTGACTGTGGAAGCTCAGCGCAGGGCAAAGGAGGAAATTCCATGTCTCAGCCCTGAGCACATGAATGTTCACTTGTTTTTCCTCTTTTCACTGTGGCACCCCTATCTCCACACCCAACTGTGCTTGGTGCCCATCTGCCCAGAGACCCTGTGCTTTATCTTCTTTAGGAATAAGCCCTCTTTTCTATCCAGGTGAGGGGAATGCTGCTGACAGAGGGATAGGGATCTAGTGATCTAACTGCTTTTCAATAGCGTTGCTGCCATTCCTCTTGCTTTTCTGCCCACCTTCTCTCCATCCTCAGAGGAGCGCAATGCTGCCAGTGTCCCAGCCTCTCAGGGGTTCCCTGCTGTAAAACAAGTGGCTTCTTGGCTTCCTTCACTGCCAGCCTGGGTCTGCTTTGGGGTCTGCTAAGGTAGTTACTACAATTCAGGCATCTGCTTTCCAGCTTCTAAAATTGTTGTGCTCTTCTCTCTCCTTTGTTCTTATGTTTTTCTGCCTTCCCTAATAATTTACCTGTCATTTTAGTGTTTTCTTTATGTTTTGAGGGTGGAGAGGGTGGATAGTGTGAGGGATGTAAATGTATGATGTGTGCTTGTGTGTGTGTAGGGGGGGGGCGGTGTTCTATCTATACCCTTTAGCTAGATGTCTCATAATGATTGTTTTTTAGAATTCCATTCCCCAGCAAAGAACCCCTCTACAATGTGAGTGACAAAAGAAGTATTTGAAAGGCAGCCATGGCATGAAATATCCCTGTGTTCTTTGAGAAAGACCTGGCTGCTGGGGGCTGACCTGGGATTGTCACCACCTCTGTGGAGTCACAGGAGGAGAATAGGAATTTTTTAGGGTCTGTACGAGGAGTCAGGCTCTGTGCTCTACTCCTTAGCATGTTATCACATTTCATTTTAATGCAGCAACGATTCCATAAAGTAGATACAGTATTATCCTTGTTTCACAAGAAGGAAACAACAGGTAACCCACAGTCTAAAAGAAATGCACGGCATTTGAATAAAGAATAATGATTGTTCCACTCCTGCAAACCAAATTCCTTGCGTGGCTGAAGACCAAACAGAGCCCTGTTTTTTACAGTTATCCAAATTCTTCCTGTCATAAGCTCATGCTGCTTGACCTAAAGGAAGGAGAGGGATGGCTGAGAGTGTGGTCTCTGATCGGGAACAACGGGAACTCACTCTGTGACCTTGGCACATTGCTTTCCTTTCAGGGCTTCCATTTCTGCATCAGTAAAACAAGGTCATCGGAATAAATGGTCTGTTACATTCTGATGATCTATCTTGCAGATGGTGAGCTGGAGGTGCTGAGAGCTTCAAGTCAGATGGGAAGGCAAATGCCTGCCGGCCACCCTCTAACTCTCTGTTTATTCTCTTTGCAAGAAACTTCCCAACAGATAGCTCGACGGTCTTCCAAATGCCATTGGGCATGAAATATGGGTTTTTCCCAAGTCCCTCTTCAGAACTGAATCTCTTTACATCCCCTTCAGGGACTTCAGGGTCTCCTCTAAGCTGAAGGTAAATAAATACTGTAAAATGTGGAATAGAAATGGAAGTCAAAGGAGAAATTTGGGGAAGGGAGGCAGCGAACCCTGGACCTTTTGCCATATGGTCTCAACACTTTGATTATTTTATGAATGCATCAGGTGACACGCTGGTTTCTTCAAAGCCATTCTTGCATAGACCTCTGAGGGTTATATGATAATTCATATGAATTTAGATAATGAGGTAATTGGATTTAATGACTAAAGCAGTAATTTAGGAAGAAGAAGACATCAAATTATTTATAATAATAATAATGGTTACTAATACTTGTATATTACTAAACAACTTTAAAATGGTAATAACTTCCATTTGAAAAATGGAAGCAACTATACAGATAATTTTATTCAAGTCACTTGTGGGAAGATTAAGAATCTAAGACCCAGAGAGATGATGCAATTTGAGTGAAGGTTTGACTTAAATTATGCTAATTCTTGATTCAATGCTTTGTCCATTGCTGGTAACATTAGCCCATTTTTCTCTAAAAATGTCGTGCTGATTTAGAACCCATGAATGATATCTATATGGTTGACTATTTATTGATTTTCTCATTCCTTTGAGTGATAATGATGGTCTAGGCAAAGTAAGTCTTAGGTCACTTATATTAGGGAAAATAGAAAGCACAGTGATATAATCCTAATTTCAACGTCAGTTATCTAATCACAATTGTGATGATATTAGTAAAATAAAATAAGACCATTTAAAAAGGTGGTTTTTATTTAGTAATTTCATTTTTTTACTTTTCCACCTAGATTATACATCAACATTTTCTATGTGTTTTGGAAGGATTATCTTATTAAGTCATCGTCATGCTAAATGAACTAGTTATAATGGTTATTCTCATTCCCTGGTGCACAGAGAGGTGGATGTGCTTCTCTGGGCCTACATGTGGTATTTGGAAGAGTTGGGTCATAAACTTGGGTAGTCCTACCCTGAAGCTTGGTGTCTTCATTGCTGAACTACAATTCCCATATTTCCCCCAAATTGAGAACTTTTACAAGAATCACTCAGAAGATAGATCTCACATTTATATCAGGTGTACCATTTTACTGCAATTTTACTGGTTAAAAAAGTCACTTACAAATACTTTAAGAAACATTATTTTTTTGAGAGGAATCCAAAACCAACTTATCACAGATGGTGGGGCCTTGTAATATTTTATTGCCATCTCATCCTCATCATATTAAACTTGATTTCTCTCATCCTTCAATTGTTTCATGAGAGAGAAAAGATCACAACTCTGTCTTTTGAGACTTGTGAAAATAGGTAAATTCTTTAACCTCTTTGTATCTCTGTTATATTAATTCAAAAATAGATACAGATCAAATAAGATAACTCATGAATTCTTTTATTCAATAGTTATTTATCACTTGCATAACTGATTACAATGAAATGTTCACTGAATTAATTTCATTACTTAGAATCAGGAGGAATAGATTTAAGTGGTGACTTTGCCCCTTTATTAAATGATTTGGGGCATATATTCTCACCTACAATTTATGGAAAGTAGTATCATAATGATGGTCTAGGCCCATGGTCGGCAAACTGCGGCTCGCGAGCCACATGCGGCTCTTTGGCCCCTTGAGTGTGGCTCTTCCTAAGCCTTAGGAGTACCCTAAGTAAGTTAATAACAATGTACCTACCTATATAGTTTAAGTTTAAAAAATTTGGCTCTCAAAAGAAATTTCAATCGTTGTACTGTTGATATTTGGCTCTGTTGACTAATGAGTTTGCTCTAGGCAAAGTAAGTCTTAGGTCACTTATATTAGGGAAAATAGAAGGCACAGTGGTTTCCCGAGGGTCGTTGGGTGAAATAAGATCACATGTAGGGAAAAATAAACCACAGTGCCTGTCATATAATAGGTGTTAAATAATTGTTTTTCATCCATTTAATATATTCACACCCCAAACTTTATCTGTCTAGTATCAGACCTTGTTCCTTGGGTAAGCAGATTGCTTACACAAGGTAGGCAGTTCCAACTGTATTGAAATCATTTGCCTGAAATGTTTTCTTTCTCATTCAACATTGCTTGTTTACATGGTGTCGGATCAAATAGAAGAGTGAAGAACAATGTGATTCATGATCTTCCTCCACAGAGGCAGCTGCAACATAAACGATGTCTCAGGAAATAGGATAATCTGTTTGTATGACCACGACTCTGTGATCCCTGACCTGTCTTAATCTTCAGGGGTGGGTATGTGTGGCACCTTTGTGCCAGGTGGAAGAGCTTATTAAAAAAAAATAATGATCCTGTTGGATTTTTAAAAAATATCATTGCAGATAGCTTGAAAATCTTTGATATATTTTAAACCTTCTCTTGATTCATAGGGCTCAAGAGTTCACATCTCCCTCTTTGCAAAAGTAACAACAAATTCTCCTGAAATCCCATCTCTCTTGAGGATTTGGGATGCTCTTGGGTGTCTGCCACAGTGAGAAAACAAGCTGAAGGAATGTGGAAATGTGAAGCCATCTGGCTGCTGGTCCACTTTCACACCGGCTCTAAGGGTCACTGGGAGCCCTCCAAGCACTGTGGAGACCCAGTGCCGACAGGAAACATTTGATCCCATCCCAGCAGTCCCTGGACATGTGCACTCAGACATGTGGATGGCCTCTACACTGGAGAAAGATTTAAGCTGGAGAACTTGAAGGTGGTGTTTGGAAAATGATTTCAGTTCCCTCAGAACTATTAAAACCCCAAGTCCCAAGTGCTTTGGTTAATATTACATTTCATTTTTATTCATGAGTGTGTGCCATTAGAAATTGTGACATTCAGGGTGGGAGGGACTTTGGCTCATGTTAGAGACGTGAATGACTGACATTCAGTCCCTGTCTCCCAGGATCCTTGGTAGTAGGCAAACAAATGAACAGTCATGGGCAATATGGGGTGATGTGTTAATAGGATCTAGCAGACATGGATTATGACAGATTCATTCCTAGAAGAGAAGGTGGGCACCTGTTTTATTCAACAGAATCCCAAGTGACTTGACCTGTCATTCATTCAGCAACAATAATGAGCGCTTATGTGTGATACTCTGTGTACTAGTTCCTGAAGAGCTGTGTAAAGGGGCAGGTTAGTCAGCATGGGCTGCCAGAACAAAACATCACAGGTGGAGAGGTTTCATAACTGAAATTTCTTTTCTCAAAGTTCTAGAGACTGCAGAGTCCATATCAAGGTACTGGCAAGGTAGGTTTCCTTCTAAGTCCTCTTTTCCTGGCTTGCTGCATGTAGGGAATCTTGTTTTGAGCTTACATGACCTCCTCTTTAAAGAATGAGCTCTCATCAGACCACTGTGGCTCAGTGGTTGAGTGTCAACCTATGAACCAGGAGGTCATGGTTTAATTCCTAGTGATGGCACATGCCTGAGTTGCAAGCTAGATCCCAGTAGGGAGTGTGCAGGAGGCAGCTGATCAGTGATTCTCTCTCATCACTAATTTTTCTATCTCTCTCTCCCTTCCTCTCTGAAATCAATTAAAATATATTAGAAAAAAAGAATAAGCTCTCTGATGTCTCTTCCTGTAAGGACACTAACCTTATATGATCAACCCTCCCTCTTTGACCTCATTTAACCTTAATGACTTCCTTAAAGGCCCCATTTCCCAGCCATACTGAGTGTTAGGGCTTCAACATATTAATTGTGGTGGGTGGTATAAACATTTAGTTTGTACGAAGAGGTGATGAGAATGTATCTATGTTAAGTGCATGGAGGTGAGAAATGAGAATCAAAAAATAGTAGTGTGTTATATCAATGAAGGATTAAAGAAGTATAATCAGGTAAAACAGGACATCCAGTTGAATTTAAATTTTAGATTAACAATACATAATTTGTTTTTTTTATAAGTGTCACTTAAATTTTGCATGGGACATACTTATACTAAAACAATAATTTGTTGTTTATCTCCAATTCAAATGTACTTGGGTATCTTGTGCTTGGATTGCTTTATTTGATGTCCCTTGATTGGAGAGCTGTTACTTTCAGGGTACTGTGTGTGGGACGATACAGCTGGTGCATTGGGCAGGAGACATAAGGAGCCTCCAGAGGAGTCAGAAGGACCTTCTTGGGCCCTTTTCAAAGTGGTGCACAAATGAACTTGATCCTGGAAAGATCAAATGCAAAACTGGAGTGAAAGAGGAAGCCAAGTGGTGTGGGTTGTTTGCTGAACCAGGGAGGCTGATTCAGATGCTCTACTCCCCATGCCTTTTGTACAACTGACATGTTCTGCTTTCTGAAACCTTTGCTCATTCTCTTACCTCTACCTGGGCTGTGGTAGTTTCCAATGTCCTAGCCATCACCTTCTGTATCTGACATTCTCCCCCAACATCCTGGGTGTTTATCATTGGCTCCATTTGTGCCCAAGATTTCCTCCTTCCCATTAGTCTTGAATAAATTCCTTGAGGGAAGGATCCATGGCTGATGAATCTTTTCTTACTTTTTAAGCCCAAGGGTATTGCCTGTTTATCCCATCTCTGTGAGTTCTTAGTGGGACAGTGCCTATGTCTTGACCAGCTAACACAAGGCCTGGAATATAGCAGGTGATTATTAAATGTTGATAAAATAAGTGACACTTAGGAGTATTTTATTACATAACTTTGTGTCCAGTTTTTGAAGAGCTTGGGATCCTACTGGTGTCAGGTGGTGGTCTTAAAGGTGGAGGTAGGAGAGAATGGTGAAAGAACCAAGAGTCAGATAAAAATTGTTTTCCTTCCCTCAAGCCCTCATCCTTTTGCTCTTGTTCTATAGCAGGGCTCACCTATACATTTTAGCTTCTACTAACCTGAATCAATTTACTTAAACTGAATCAATACTCTACTTTCCTTAAACTGAATCAGTACCACTGCCCTTAAATTTCACTTATACTAAATGCTTAAATTTATACTCTACCAACATGAAAGCAGTACTTAACCTAAGCATAGAGCTCTATTTAAACTGAATCAATACTACAATTCTAATATCCTTAAGTTATTCACAGAATGAGTACTTTTTTCCAAATGGAAAAGTATAGCTCTGTGGCCCTTTAGTACTAGGAAATCATAGATTTGACCATGATCCTGAAGGTTTGGTGGAGTGAAGCTGAATGGAAATCAATTCTCTTGAGTGCTTTATAGTATGCACATTTAAGAAGGCATGATGGCCCATGAGACTGGTACCATTGTCCTCATTTTGCAGATAATAGACCAGGCTCAGAGGGTGTGAGTGACCTGCCTGAAATAGGTGTGCTGAGAGTTTAAAGTCAGGACCATCTGACCCATGTCTCTGCTGGTGCTACTCCTCCGCTTGTCTCCCCACTTCTGCCAGGTTGTCCACGTGTTTTTCCTGTGTGAAGAGGGTGTGGATGACCTACATCAGTAAATGACCCAGAGAGGGAAAAACCAAAGCAGGTGCAGCTCCTGGGCTCTAGAACCATGTCTCCACTCAACATTCTCGGAAAAATGCTGGTGACGTTCAGTGTCTTCTTTGCCAAAGCATCTACCAAAACCACAGGACATGAGGGCATGCGGATGGTTCTAAGTTAGATGGTTTTGAATGGGATAAAATATTGGAAAATCATGTATCTGTAATAAGCTAATATCCAAATATATAAAGAACTCATACAATTCAATAGCAAAAACAATCTGAGTTTAAAATGAACAGAATATTTGAGCAGACATTTTTCCAAAGAAGACATACAGATGGCCAACAGGTACTTGAAAAGATGCTCAACATAATTTATCATCATGGAAATTAAAATCAAATATACAATGAGAGATCACCTCACACAGGTAAGGATGGATATTCTGAAAAATGTAAGAGGTAATGGGATGTGGCCAGGATCTGGAGATAAGGAAACCCTGTGTGCTGTTGGTTGAAATGTAAATTGATGCAGCCACTAAGGAAAATAGTATGGAGGTTCCTCAAAAAATTAAAACTTAACTATGATATGATCCAGCAATTCTACTTCTGGGTATTTAAAGAAAAGGAAAACACTAACTTGAAAAGTTATGTACCCCCATGTGCATTGTAGGATTATTTACAATAGCCAAGACATGGCAACAACTAAGAAAAGAATGAAATCTTATCATTTGTGCCAACATGGATGAACCTTGAGGGTTGTATGCTAAGTGAAATGACACATACTGTTTGAATAAAAATCTCATAGATATAGAGAGTGGAATTGTGGTTGCCAGATATGGGGAGTGGAGTGTGGAAGAAATAGGTGAACTTTTTTTAAAGTTTAAATAAATTGAATATAGATTATATTTAAAAGAAGAGGCATGCCAGTGTATTGTAAAGTGGCATGAGAACTAACAGTCCTGGATTTTTTTTCTTGGATCTGAGAAGGACATGTGAAAAACCTTATTTTGTATTTAAAACAGAGATTCAACCTTTTAAATTTCATGGCACACATAAACTATTTACTAAAATTTTGCAGCAGACCAAAAAATATACTTTTTTGCCAATCTAACAAAAACACAGATATAATTTTGGTTCATTCACACCAGACAGTTATTGTTGTGTTGGCTGTTGTCATTTTTTGATTTGGCAATCCAAGGGGAAAGAGGTTAGTGCTCCTGACTGAATAGTCAGGTATTGCATGTTTTAAAAATTCTCGTTGCACAGGGGTTGAAGATTGCTGATCTAAAGAAATGGGGAACTCTAAAAAGCCATGTTTGTGGAGGAAGGTAAAATAAGAGCTAGACAGATCTTCCCATGCACTTGTTAAATAGCTATACAGAGGACGCATCAGATGCTAGGACAGAGGCTGAGGACATGTTATCAGCTGAGCCTGGAGAAATTGCCCTGGCCCAGACAGGTAGCCCACCTTCCTTATCTGGGGCAGCAAGGGAAACACTAAAGAAAACCATCTGGGAGGAAATAAATGTTTCTCAAAATTTTTAAGTTTTCCAAGGAGATAAGAATGTGAGCAAAAATGCCAACTAGGCAATGACGATCAAATCCCTCATGTGTACATTTTTAGGCATTAAGTAAGGACTTTATAAAAGAGATTGCTTTTTAAAAATATATATATATTATTGATTTTTTTACAGAGAGGAAGTGAGAGGGATAGAGAGTTAGAAACATCGATGAGAGAGAACATCGATCAGCTGTCTCCTGCACGCCCCCCACTGGGCTATGTGCCCACAACCAAGGTACATGCCCTTGACTGGAATCAAACCCGGGACCCTTGAGTCCACAGGCCTACGCTCTATCCGCTGAGCCAAACCAGTTAGGGCAAAAGAGATTGCTTTTGATATGATATTCATTACTCTACTTATTAATTCTCAAGACACAGATATATCCCTGACACCAGCTATGATGTGCTGATTTGCTCAAAGCCCAGTTACTTCATTTACAAAGCGGTAACTGTAACACTAATTTTGCGACTTGTAGATTCAGATAATGAATAGAAAGCCTGGTTTGGGGGCTATGGTGGGTGTTCAAAAATGGGGGTCTTCTTATTATGATGACTGTTTCTTGAAACATAACCATCCCCTCTGTCTGCTGAGTGGTTTGCCAAGACGAAAGCTGCTGCAGCATGGACGGATGGAGAAGCCCCTCAGCCCTTGTCAACAAGCCCGAGATGATAAATGAAGATGAAGCCAGTGGATCTGGCGTGAAGGCTTCTTGGGGCTCATCTTGAAGTGCTTTGGTGAGGTCTGTTTTGTTTTGCTCTGTTTGGGATCATTTCTTTTGCCACTCCAGCTATGTAAAGATAATAATCGCACCAATAGAACTGCTGACCTTTCACCCTCCCTCCCTTTGATAAAGTCTCATTTTCTAGCAAAACTATGACAAATATCTCTTCCTTCACCTTCAGCAAACTAGCAGATAATCTGTCTATTATGCCTAATATCCTCTTACCCCCACCCCAAGCCATTGGTATTTGGTTTGGATTCCTCTGAATGGGGTGAACATTATATCTCTAACCTATGAAAAGGCTCTGCTCCTTTGCAGAGTTGGTGGAGCTAAATTTGTTTTTACAGCTGGTTGTACTTGGAGAAGGGTTAGCCGCCGTCTTGAAGGTTCTACCACACCAGTTCATCACCAAGCCTGCTGTGTGGTGGGGGCTTTCGAGCTGTTAACGGGAGGCGTGGAGGGAAGTCTAAATTAATCATTTATGATTTATTTATTCTTTTTTCCATCACGGAGTAAAACGAGCAGATGCCAGCATTTCCAGGGCCAGGGCTGTCTAGATGATGCGATGTTTGATAACTAATTCTTAATATTTATCTGCCAACAGGACTAATCTGCGGGACTAATAACAAAACCATATACTTACAGGCCACTTCACAATTTACGGCTTGGTTTTTCTATTCTTGGCCTCTATTGATTCCTATAAAAATCCAGTGGATCAGAGGCAGTATTCTTTTTTATTACTATTTTACAGGAGAGGATAAAGGACTGGTGGCTTTTTCTCTAAGGTGGCTATGTGGCTTCCCAAGGTCACACAGCTTGTGACTAGCTGGTGAGCATCTTGAATTTCTATCTTGTAGCCCTAAGACCTTTAGAATTTCCATGACTCCACTGAAGGAGAGACACCATTTGGGGGCCTTCTCTGCAGAGACATAATGTGGATTCCAGGCCCATTCTCTGTTAAGGCCAGCGGTTCTCAGTCTTCTGCCCTCTAGTGCTACTCTTGACTCAAGAATGTCAGTCTGAGTAATCACCTGTGTTGTACCAGGAACTGGCTCAGTACAGAGGATGCCGAGATGCACTAAGACCCAGAAACTGCCTGGAGGAGCTTTCACATCACCACTGCCTTATTCAGTATGATAGCCACTAGCCACATGTGGCTATTTAAACTTCAACTAAATAAAACTAGCTATTGAGTTCCTCAGTTATACTGGTCATCATTCAAGCACCCATCAGCCACACATGGCTAATAACTACTGTCCTGGGCATCACAGAAAGCTACTTTGGGACAAAATTGTTCTGGAGTAAAAATAGGTAGGCAGGCCCAAGGAAATGACTATCCAATAAAGTAGACCAACTTGAAAACACAACTCAAGTTTATTATGAAACATGATAACTTCCCCCAATATCACTGATTTTGAAGTTTCTTTGTCCTGTGCTAGTGAATGAGATGATGTGATTAAGTATTCATTCAACCAGTAAATATTTCAGTGTCTAATATGTGCCCTATTCTAGGCACTGGAAATATACTGGTGAATAAGAAGGCAAGGTCCAGTCTTATACCAAGGAGAGTTAATATTTAAAGAAATATTAATTATTAGGGATATATAGAAAATTAAAATAGGCTGCTGTTTTAACAAGTGATTGGATGATTTTTCTGGTAAGATGATATTTGAGCTGAGATGTAAATGACAAAGACCCAGCCATGAAAAGATCAGGAAAGAGCAATATAAATGGGGGCGGGGGGGGGGGGGGGGAGGAGGAGCAGTCAGAATGAAAATCCTTGGTGTGTTCAAGGAACTTTAAAAAGGAGGCTTTATCTGGAGCATAGTTTAGAAGTTGGAAAAGAGCTCTAGGTGTTGAAAAACTAAGCAGGGAAGAACCAGAGTTAGGAGTTTAAATTTATCTGGAGGCAATGGGAAAGTTTTAAGGTAAAAACTTTAAAGTAGGGGTGTGACATGATCTGATTTATGAGATAAGGGATGGCTCTGCCAACAATTGGGAAAATGAATGGCAGTGGGATAAGAGTGAAGGCAGGAAAACTAGTTGGTAGACTATTACAGCATTTCAGGTGATAAAAGATGGTAGCATGGACCAGTGTGCCGGGAACCAATTCTAGCATGTCATAATTTCAAGAGTTTCATCAAAAGGTTGATGAGGCTTGGGGACTCAACAGGACTGAGTCACACATGTAGTCACCTGTTGGGAATGGCTAAAGGCATTTCCCCAAACCTGAATAAGAAACTGATTATGGCTGCCAGACAGTTAAAGGGCATCTTAATCTACATGTTATTGCCTCCTACTGGCCAAATACCCTGAACAGCCGTTGGCTATTCCCCAAACTGACAATGCTTTTGTACCCTTTGAAACCTTACCCTTTGAAGTGTATTATCTCCACCTTGCCTTAGGACAAATTATGTTAATAAAAGCAAGGGTCCTAGGCAAGGAGGTAGTCTTCAGTTCCTTTAGCTGAAGGTCCTCTGACCTCCAATGCCTTTCAAAATTATATCTCGTCTCTGGACTCTTTATTAGTCCCTGGATTTCTATGTCATCTGCTCACAGCCTTTTCCACATTCCTGAACCCTTCTTGATGCTGGGACAAGAACCCTGACACCAGGGCGCAGCCAGGGAAGAAGGAGAGAAGTCAGTTTGGGATATACTTTATAGCTAGAGTCAATCAGATACACTGATGGATGGCTAAAGAGAGAGAGAACAAATCCTAGATGTTAGGCAGATGGTGGTGTCATGTACAAAGAATGAGAAGATTGGCAGGTACCTGAAAGGGAGGAGCCAAGGAAGAATCAAGAGAGAATTAAGTTTGAAGTGTGTATTAGGCAACCAGGTAAAGATACCGAGTAAAACATGTTGTATATATGAATTTGGGAAAGAATTCCATGCTTGAAGGAAGATTTTGGATTCTTTGCTATGTCAGTGGTGTTTAAAACTGAAACCTAGTGAGTGAGAGAATAAGGTTAGAAAGGTGAAATCTCAGGCCTGAGCCTGGGGTTACAGTGGTTGCACCTGTTCATTTTGACTGACAATAGCATTATATAGTCATTAAATAACTCAATGATTCTGCAAGTGTTTATCAAACACCAGTGTGTTGGGCCCTGACTAAGCTTTAGGGATATGGGAATTAATTACCATTCTTGTCTTCAAAATGCTTCAGACATTCAAGTAGAAGGTGACAAGTGCCTAAACAAAAGTAGACACAACTTGTTACAGTAGTGGAGAAAATGATGCAGGCTTAAATATGAAAGATTTGGGACAATGTCTATGGTGCAATGTTTCATTGGTGAAAGAAATAGTGAATCTGATCAAATATTTTAATACTAGAGGCCTGGTGTACAAAATTCGTGCATGGGTGGGGTCCCTAGGCCTGGCCGGCAATCAGAGCCGATCGGGGCCTTCGGCTGCCAGCTGGGGCCTTCCTACAGGACAGGGGAAGGGACCACCCATTGGGAGGGCTCTGGGGAGGTTGACCAGCTGCAGGAGATTGATTGTGGGAGCACACTGACCAACAGGGCGCAGCTCATGCAGTGAGTGTCTTCCCCTGGTGGTCAGTGCGCGTCATAGCAACCAGTCATTCTGGCATTCTGAGCGCTTAGGCTTATATATATAGAGAGAGATTTGTGAGTGTTTTTATTTTTCTACTCCATTAATCTAGATACCCTTCACTATTCACATGGACACATGACTGTGTTCCAGTTTAATGAATCAATCAATTTATTTCTGTAGATTCGTGCAAAGTAGTTCTAAAAAATGATTATAGCAGACAGTACCAACATCTTATATGTCAAGTGATGAGAAAAATTCAACCAGGGGCTGAATAGAGATGCAGTCAGATACCCTCTGAAGATAAATTCTCTGCCCACGATCTGTGTGCTCCCTGTTCACCCATTCACAATGCCATCTCTCTACATGAATAAGTGAGTGATACTTGGAGCAGTTGCAGCCATTGCATAGTCATGAAGTCAAGTTAATGTTAGAAATACTAACTCTGGATTCTCATATCATTAGCTACTGAACCAACACCAACAGTAATGATCTATTTCCAGACTTCTTGATATTAGAGAACAATGAATAATTGATTTTAGGCTAGTTTTAGTTATAGATCATTACTTGCAGCTGAAGGCATTCCTAACAAATACAGACAACAGCAACAACACAAATGACTCCCACAAAGAGTTGATGGAAAGCTGTGAACCATCACTCTAGAAAAGCATAATCGAAGGTCCTATCAAGTAAACATTGTGTTGGACTTCCTGCGGAAAAGGGTCAGTTTGCTTATTTATATGCAGTTTCATAACCACAAGGATTGGATAGAATTTTTAAGGAAACAGAGGGCCATTTTGTCTACTTACATTTCTTTGCTTTAAAATATTGTGGACATTTGAGGAGTTTATAAAACAAAATCTTAAGAATCCACTAAGAACACTTACCCCAGGCCAAGTTCAGTTTTATGCCTGCGCTGCCTCGCTTCTGCACAAGGATTTTCAAAAAACACTCCAACATTTTTGAAAAAGGACCCCTGCTGCCCAAATATTAGGAATGCACTTCTCTACCAGGATGTGGTCATCTGTTAAGACAAAAATGTTTTTACTGAATTTTTGTGAATTCATTTTCACTCCCGTCATTTTGGGTAAATTTTGTGTAACCTTAAACTGTTCCATGTTCTCAAATTCCTAATGAAAAGATCAGAACCAATGTTATTTATTTTAAGTATTCACATAATCCTTCCACTAAAGGCAGGCAACTACTGCGTGGTATCTTGGAATCAACATAAAAAAACAGAGCACGTGTTTTGATTAATAGAGTGAACCTAATAGAAACCCTTCAGTGGAGAGGAAAATGTGACCTCATAAATTATTGTGGAAAAGCGGAGAATCCTTTGTTAAGCTAAAGATATTTTCCTATCATACACCTATGTTTTTTTCCCCCAAGCACTTTGCAATGTACAAAACTCTTTTAAACCCATTATCTGGTTTGATCTTCACAACAACTTCATGAGCTAGTTGGATCAGGAGATGATCCATCTTGCAGATAGAGAAATGGGTCTCCAGAGAGGATATGAAACACCTATCCCACACAGCTGGCATGTGGAAGGGCTAACACCCCAATCCAGGGCCATATGATACTCATTCTGCTCACTCTTTTATATAGATTATTGAAATTAATTTACAATGTTTTTCTTTTCAAATTAAAAGCCACTAATAATTACTTCATATTTTTAATATACTATTTAATATTCTATGCCTTTATAAATCATTATATATTATTTAACATACTATTAATATTATATATATATATTTATATATATATTTAATTCTTACAAGAACTATGTGTGATAGTCACCATAATTTAAATTTCATAGATGAAGACACTGAAGCATACAGCATTTGAATAAATTAAGTAAGTTAAAAAGTAATTATTAAAAGACAAAGTTGAAATTCAAACCCAGGATCTGAGGCTCCAGCATCCATGCTTTTAGCCATTACACCATATAGGCTTCATAATCACTAGATGCCAGTTTTAGGCCTAAAGTTTTCTGCCCTACATAATGACTATTGTTTTTATTCTCTATACTTTTTCTCTCTTCGTGTTCTAGAATAATAAAGTTATAAGGAAATCTTAGTATTTTTAGTATTCTTATTTTATATAGCAATCTCAATCTAAAAGAAAATGCTGTTTGGTTATTTCTTAGATTCCTCCTCCTTTGGAGACCTGGGATAGACAGTGTAGAAATTTTAGGGACATCATTGTTCCCTCTCCCAGAGTTCAACACCCTAGTTAGGCCTTACTAATGTGCACATCCTGTTCTTTGTTTCTCCAGGTAACACTCTGTGTCTGCTGAGTTTCCTTACCCTCATAGCTCCATACAAAGAAGCACTGGCCCTTGCCTGAGCTGGAGGAATGGGCGAGAGGCCCCAACTTTAATCACTGTGTTTTTCCCTGTGTCCTTTGTGGATGGGGTGACTTCAACTAGCTTAGCCTCTCTGAGAAATTAGGAAGAGGGAGTCGGGGTGAGAGACTGTGGTTATTTCTTACTCACTAAATTTCCATGAGGCCACAACAAGTATATCATTTCTCCATAAATAAGTGTCAATTAAACCCCACTCACCTCTCATCTCTTTGTGTTTGCAAATTGTACACCTGCCGATACCACTCCTCCCAGTTCCTGAATCCTTGTGATTGTCAGTGCTTCCTTTCTTCACACATCCCTGTAGTTCTCCTCTCTACTCAAAATTTTGCCTTCTGCCTTCTGAATTCTTGCTTCACAGTAGCAACAGCTACTGTTTATTGAGTTTCTACTGTGTGCTCATAAATGAGTATTGGTGCACTAAGTGGCAGTCTAGATATGGGGGTGTCTCAGATGCTAGATCTCATTGCTAAGTATGTTCTGATACTATGTCTAACAGTTCTGATGGTTAGCAAGTCCACCTAGTCCATTCTCTTCCTGGGGCGTTTCACATACTTCCTGCATTTCACTGAATTCAATTGTGAGGATACAATTTCCTCTGCAACCCGTAAGGATGCTCATTCCCCATCACAATTTGAAGGTTGACTACATGTTCTTCCTGATTCCCAGGGTTGTTTCTCAACATCATCCATTTGCTTCCCTCTTTTTTAAAATGTCAGCTTCTTAGAGGTTTTGTGATTCAACAGTGGGATATTTCTCATCTATCAACCTTCTGAGCACTTACCTTGATTGACTAATAGCTTTGGCATATGACCCCATATACTTCTCTCCAAATCCTGCTTTTATATTCTCTACAAACACCCTGGGGGAGTGAGCCAGCAATGCTGCCATTGCCCCACAAGGCAGAAAACTTGTGGTATGGCAGTGATGTGAAGTGTTCACAGCAATCCTGTAGGTCACTTGTATAAAGTCTATACACAGTATTTAAAAAAACAACAACTATTTAAAGACACTGGACAGAAGCCAAATTAGAGTTTATCCTAAAAAAAAAGGTAATGATTGCCAGTCTTTGGCAATAGAAAATGGTAATGATTGCCAGTCTTTGGCTTTGTTGCTATAAGATACAAGTGGGCAGCAGAAATTCACAACCTTCTTACCTTGAGGTGTCAAAAAATAGAATTTAATTCTGGAGGAGAATTGGGCCAAATATAAGACTATATTCTATGTGTAAGTTCTTGGCTTATCATGTATGCTAGTAGTTGGACTGAGGGGACTCATGAAAATGCAAGCAGAGACCTGAGAGAACCTATCTTTGGTGAACAGAGATGCACTGGATGTGAGATTCATGACTGTGCTAGTTTTTAATGGATGCATTTTTTCAAATATATAGCTCACATGGCAAAAAGCTGAGACCTTACTGGCTTAATAGATCAGAGAACAGAGACTGAGTCAAGCGGAGCAATTAGAAGAGGAATTTACAGGACTAAGGGGACTGATAGAGGATAAAACCAAAAGCCTGAGTAGAAGTACTGTCTAATCTCTTCTGATGGCAAAATTTTAAGTTAAGAGGATAATCCAAGGAGATTGGGATAAAATATCAGGTTGAAGCTATAAATTTATGTAGAGATTTCAGCTGTTGTATGTCATGTTCTATGCACTGCAAGTTTGGGTTCAAGAAAGTTAATTACTAGAACAAAAAGTAAAAATAATGATCAGAATGCAGTGTTGGCTGACTTGGGCCCTGCTGATCTTGGCTAGGCCAATACATGTATATGAAGGCTGAATAGGGCATTGTGCTCTAGCTTAGACTTGGCTGGGGCAAGGTAACTGAAAATATTGGGAGATATTTGTACTTCTCCCTCCAAGGATGAGCAGGCTACACGAATCTGAATGTTGGATTGGGCCTTCTTCTCCAAAATGCAGCAGGATGCAAAGTAGCATATACAATAGTATCTGAAAAATCTAGTTTTAAATAAAAAAAATTAGAAAGCTTACATAGTGACAGTAAAATGTGGTTCATACTCAGGAAAAAAGACAATAGAAAGTATAGGAAGCATGTTCATATGTTATTTGGCAGACAAAGACTTCAAATTAAGTATTATTATACATTAAAAAATATGCTCAAAGAATTAAAGAATGGCCTTAATGAATAAATAAATTTGAACAGAGAATTGAACTCATATGAAGAAAGAAAGAAAGAAAGAAAGAAAGAAAGAAAGAAAGAAAGAAAGAAAGAAAGAAAGAAAGAAAGGAAGGAAGAAAGAGCCTATAGCTGGAAAGTATAGAAAGAGAATGAAAAAAATTCTAGATAGGCTACAGAGAAGAAAATTCAGTGAATTTAAAGATAGAGTAATATAAATTACTCAATCTAAGAAACAGAAAAGGAAAAAAAGGGTTTAAGAAGTTCAGTGGATAAAAATGTTATGGTAGTTACACAATGGAATACTATGCTACTATAAAAAAGAAGGAACTCTTACAATTTGCAACAGCATGGATGGACCTGGAGAGCATTATGCTAAGAGAAATAAGCCAGTCAGAGAAAGATAAGTATCACATGATCTCACTCATATGTGAAAACTAATGAACAATATAAACTGATGTATAAAGTAGATCTGGAGACATAGAAGCCTGGAACAGACTAACAATTTCAGAGGGAACATGGGGTTGGGAGGCTGGGATGTGAGAGATTAACTGGGGAATTTATATGTATATGTGCATAACCCATAGATACAGACAGTAGTGTGATGAAGGCCTGGGAGAGGTTGGTAGGGGGTGGATGGGGTAAATGGGGAAAAAAGCAAAGGGGATATCTGTAATACTTTCAACAATAAAGATAAAGCAAGTTTTTTGTTTTTTTTTAAATAAGTTGAATGTTCAAGGCTATCATCATGCAAACAATGCCATATCTCACATTTGAAAGGAGAATGAGCTGAAAGGAAGGCACCTGAAAATTAAATAATGGGAAATACAGTGTTGAGTTCCCCATTTCTGACAGGTGGAGAAGGTCATAGCTTCTCTAAGCTGTTGGATGCTGTCCATACTATTCACAAAACTTCAGGCTACTCATATAGTACTCTGTGCCATTTGAGGCCTTAGAAAGAAAAAGGGAATTTTATGTTCAAAGATTTGATGGAGCTAATATTACTCAATGTTGGAAGTGCCTGAGTTAAGTAGTCTGGGTTAATACTGGAAGAAGAATAAAGGCATGAGAGCAGAATTGCTTCAGTTAAGTTGTACAGCTAATTAAAATTTGGAGAAGAAGGCCCAATCCAACATTCACATTCATGTAGCCTGCTCATCCTTGGAGGGAGAAGGACAAGTGTTTTCAGTAAGTTGCCCTAACCAAGTCTAAGCTAGAGCACAATGCCTCACCTTAACTTCAGATACATGTATTGGCCAGCCAAGATCAGCAGAGCCCAAGTCAGCCAACATTCTGCTACCCCATGGACCCATAAACTTTAATGATAAATTCTTACTGTTTAAACCACTGAGTTTTGAAGTAGTTTGTTTTTTTTTCCCACACAAATATATCAAATATATATTTGAAAGTTAACTGAGAGAATATTTAGAAGCATCAGGCATTACGCTGGATGCTTTACCCATATTATATTGTTTAATGCTCAAAACAACCCAATGAGATAAGTACTATTGTTGTTTTTTTTAAATTTTCAAGAATACATTTTCAGATTTTAAAAAAAATAGGCCTCAAATGTTATTTCACTTTTCAAAGTCACACAGCTATGCAATGAAGCCAGGATTCAAATATAGGCAGCCTGTATTGGACATTCTGTGTACATAAGAATCTGTGTCTCTTAGTGATCTTTCTATCTCCAAATTGTCAGAATTGCATGCTGAGAAAGGGAACTCAAACCATGCTGTAGTAATACTGAGCGTTTCACAATATGTAATAATACGGAATTTCTTTTTAATCCTTCCCTCTACACACCACATACATAGTAGATGCTGCACTACAAATGCTTAAAAAAATGAAACACCAACCTCTTTGCTTCTAGAGACAGAGTGTGGGAGGAGAAACAGATGCCTGCCACATGCATGGGTATTAGCTCCTGGACCTTTAGGAGCCTCCCTACTAATTTATTTTCATCACCAGGCTGTTTGAATTGTGTCCTCCCCCGCTTTTTGTTTCATCATTCAGCACCGCTTACAAAAAGTAAGAGAGAGAAAAAAATTAAAGCTCTCACTCCAAAAATTTCAGACACATGGTGGGTGTGAAACAGGTTCTATGGGGTTGAGAAGCAGAGGACTTGAACTCTTTACTTATTGCTACCCTGAAGTATCTACAGGTTCAGGCAAGTGTTTTTACATCTCAGGGCCTCAATTTTCTCTCCAGTTTAATGGAGTCACTCTACCAGTTCTAGGAGCCTATGAATCCCATTTATTTATCAATTCTTTCCAAACTTAATTATCATGCAGTAGCTGTGGGTCAGGTACACCACCACTCACAGGAAACAGATAGAGAAAGAAGAGTTCTCAGTTTGGGAAACAGGATGCAGCCAATAAGCAAATAGTTCCAGAAATATATGCTTGACACTCATTGTTCTTTTTGTTAAACAGAAACAGTACATTTACCACAAATTTAAAGCCAATAATTTGTTATTAAAGTTTTAATTAAAGAATATCTTTTTAAATACAGTTTTTGTATCTTAAAAGAACAAAAACATTTTCACTAAAAGAAAGCACCTTTGATCATGTTTATATCACAATCTATATTAGTTCTGTTTTTGAAAATCTAAATGTCCAAGGTAGAGCAATGCCTTAACAACATCTACAACCCAATCACATGTATGTGTGTATATATATATATATTTCCATGTGTGTACAAATATGTGACCACATATGTGTGTGTGTGTGTGTGTGTGTGTGTGTGTGTGTGTGTGTATGTTTGTACGTGATATAAATGTTTGGGAAGGGTGACAGAGCAAGACCAATGGCAGCTTTGGCTCTTAGGATGAATGGGGAGGTGAAATGTGTTTTACTTTACTCTGCATAGCAATACAAATGCATAAATAAACATGCTAAATTGTATTTCCTTTTTCTCCCAATATTTCCCTTGTGGTATCCTTGGAGAAACTGGCAAGACTATGCACTTGGTTTAGAAATACATTGATGAAAATCTATATTTTATTATTCTTGCAATTGATGTCTGCATGCATGTTGTTTTAGTTAAAAATAGATTTGGTTGTGACTAATAGAAACAACTAAAAGTTTAGTCTATTTTTAACAAGATGCAAGTTTATTCTCTTAAATGGATGATAATCTTTAACATCTTTTAGTTGTCACAGAACCCTACAAGGTCTTATCTCCATGTGATAAATGAGGAAACTGAGACACAGAGAAATTAACTTCCTCAAGACTTCCCAGCTGGTGAGTGGTGGAGTGAGGACTTGAACACAGGCTATTCTGCTCCAGAACCCACCCTTTTGATAGTGATCTTGCCCACTGCTTGCAGGTAAACCATCCTGTGTGAAGAAGGACTCCACAGAGTTCTAGAGAAGCCCTTACTTTCATGATTCAACTTGGTCTCCACATTCCAGACTGACATACAGAGCAAGAGGTGAAGAAGAGGACATGTAATTATACTAAAAAAACCCCACAACTTCTATTTCCATTGAGACACTTGTGACATTTTCGTTCACATGGCCACACCTAGCTGCAGGGTAACCTGGAAACGTAGTCTTCATTTGGGGTCCCTGTGCCCAAGCTATCATTGCTCCATGTCCATGGAAGGAATAGGAAGGGGTATTGGTGACAACTAACAGTTCCTGCCCACACAATCTCTTTTTATTGTCTTCACTTCAAAAATACTTTTTCATGAAGGTTATACATATTGTTAATGAGTTCAAATTGTTTTTAGATGATCTGTTTGGAAAAACATTCATTTTGTGTGTGTATTTTGAAGGAGACAACCATTGTTTTAAAGTCTAGCCGAGTCATCTAACTTATTTATGCCATTTTCTTTTTTGTTTATCGGAAAACTGAGTTTAAAAGTCCAAACCCATAGATCATCCTTGCTGGGAACCAAGGACTGAAGTGTCAGTGGGAATCAGTGAGCTGACCACCCCAGCTCTCTGTGAAAACTGTTATAAAACAGTGAAACTGCCAACAAATTATTATGAGATGGTCATGATATAAAGTGTTTATAAAAAGGACTCTCTTAAGAGTATCTGTCAGCATTTTCATGGGAACTTTTGATTATTTGTTCTTCATTCCCAACTGGCTAGCAGTTTGCAATAAATATATTTGATGCATGTCCCCAATAGCTGCTTCCACAGCCAGTAAACTTTTAGGGGATTATAAATTTTAAAAAAACAGAATAAGCTTTTTTTTGTTTATCTTTATTTTCTAAATTTGTTTTAACTTTCACAATAGGGTAAAAATATAATTCCAAGTCATAGAAAATTCTAACTACCATTCATAAAATGAATTGTATAAAGGGTTATCATAAAAAAAACAAAAAGAGCATAGCATGGAATGACATTATAGATCACAAGTAAACAGCACAACAATACACATTATTGCTCAAAATTATCCTGTCAATCAATATTCATTTTTAGAATAGATTAAAAAATCATATCAAATATTTGCCTAGAAAAATAGATGTGATCAAAGTGACTGAAAAATCTAAAAAATAATGAACAAAGATTTATTTTCATTAAAGCTTAAACAAAAGGAAATAATACTAAGTAAACAAGTTAGAATTAAGTTAACTTTGTTAATAAATAGTTGTTGAACTATGGTGAAAGATATTCATTCAATTATGAAGTTTTGACATCAGAAAATATAAATTAAATAGCACAAAATTTGACTACATGAGTGAACAATTTTAAGACCTGAGAAGAAATTGACAGGGACACAGTCTTAAAATGCTATTTTTATCTTAATGTGACTGGATAAAATAGCTAATACTACTGTATCTTTTCTTAGTGCCAGTCTTTCCCCCCAAGCCATCTATGAGTTAATGCATATGTCTTCCCAATAAACTACAATATATATACTCAATATAAACAGTGGGAGAAAAAAAATCATGCTATTGATAATATTGAACTAATAGTTTTTGAAGAATCTCTGTAGCTCATTAAGAATTACATGCAATTTTCAAATATGCACAGATGGAATTATTTACAAAAATTGACCACAACAAAATCTCAGTATATTGAAAATGTAGACATTTTATAAGTCCCTTTGACTTACTGACTAATATGTTTAAGCCCAAACAATAAACATTCAGAAAAAAAAAGTCTCATGAAAGAGAGTGGATCATGGGGGGAACTAAAGACTGACCATAGAAGAAAATTGAAAATAATAGGACAACATATAAAACCAATATCAGAGTGAGTATGATTTAAGGACTTGGTGCATCCAAGGAACTTACCATCCAAAGGTTCTGTCCTAGTACTTTGGCCCCAATAGTTGGTCTGTTTGGATTTAGAAGGGTTTGGCTTTTCTCCTTTTTCTGAGAGAGGCTTGGCTTGTTAGTCTTACCCCAGTTTATGGATTGTGTTCAGTCTATAAACTGACGGTAATACAGTTAACTAGGACATTTGTATGATCCAAGGTGGCTTGTTGAGAATGCTATGCATTAGAAGTCATGATTTGTAAATGATAAGGAATGACATCTTCTTATTGGGGTGATCAAAGAGAAGGGAGTGTCCTTGAACTCAGGAGGTGGCTTTTTGACAATCTTAAGTCATTGTAATTCTTTGTGAAGAAATCCTATATGTGCCAGTTTTGCTAACACTGAAATCCAAGTTAGTTACCAGTGCATAATATATATAATCATCAATGTTACTATGTATCCTGATGCAAAATTTTATCACCAAAGGGTGATATTTTTGAAAATCTAATGATGCTTATCACTCACCATTTTGTTTAATAATTTTTAATTTTGTAGAAATAATTTTAGATTACTAATACATATTAACATAATGTTAAGAGTGTTAAAAAACAAAACAGTAGAAAGCTAGGTGATTTCTGAGAATGCCTGGCAGGGCATATGCTCAGTGCAGAAAATGCTGATTGAAATTGCCAGATTTCATTTTGTAATGTAAAATTTGTAATGTAAAAATTTTTCTTAAAAAAACCATATGATCATATTTAAAGTGACCATAGAATTTATTTATTGAATCTAAAATCCTAATACATGGAATTCTTCTACAAATGACCTTTTCCACTTTTGAGTGTATTTCAGACCTGAGATCAAGTCAAGTTATTGCTCAATTCCAGTTCTTCCATGTTTTTTAAAGCCTATTCAAGACCACGTAATTGTTCTCTTCTAGAAGAGAAAGCTATAATAGATGATGACTAAAATCATGGCCAGCAAGAAGGCCATGCTGTATTATGACCTTCTGTGACTCTATTTATCTAGACATAGGCAAATGTAAGAGTTGAATATTCTATCTGTGAGCATCATACAAATCTTTACATATATTTATATTTTGCACCTCGTGGCTCTTAATCTGTGCTCCTACTTTACATAATATTTTATTTCATTGTACTGATATTTCTTCATGAGTTGGTTTCCCCCAAGTCATTGTATAATGCCACATTGTATAATGTGTTTGTATTCCAGAAACTTAATAGTGCCCCAAACAGAGCTCAGATATTTTGGGGGAATGAATGGTACAATAGACTGAGTGTCCCCATTTCTCCCAATTCCCATGCTAAAATTCTAACCCTCAATGTTACTTATTAAGAGTTGGGGTCTCTGGGAAATGGGTATAGGTCATGAGGACATAGGCTACATGACTGAGATTAGAACCCTTATAAAATAGAACCCAGAAAGGTCACTTGCCCCTTTGGCCACGTGAGAAGACTGCCTTCTCTGAGTAAGAAAGCTAGCCCTCTCCGACATCTACTCTTCCAGTGCCTTGATCTTGGACTTCGCAGCCTACAGAACTGTGAGAAATACGTTTCTATTGTTTATAGGCTACTTAGGCTCTGGTATTCTGTTTGGCAGCCTGAGCAGGCTGAGACAGAAATTGATACCAGAGAGCATTCCAGGCAGATAGAGCAATAAGGACAAAGGTGCAGGGTTTCAGAGAATCTCAACTGTCCACAGTGTCACAACCACCTATGATAGGACCCTGCGGTGGAGCCAGGTATTGTGTACTCTACATTTTTTCTTTGTCCTGCTCTGCCTCTCTGGACAAGGAGCGAGGGTTGTTGACTCCTTGGCCAAGAGTGTTTATTTTCTGACTGGGTGTCCTCTTACCTGTTGTCCCGTTATCAGTTCCCCAAAGCCTTGGGGTTTACTGAAATGCACAGGGTGGGAGTGATGATTAATGCATCCTGGGCTGCAGAATGGGGATGCAGCCTCCTCACAGGCAGCCCATTGTTCCTCAGTGAGACCAAGTCCCTCCCTCTCACACGCCACCACGGCTTCCCCAAGCAGAGTATTTGTGTGTTGAGTGCAACACTCCGTGGACTTCAGGGGCTAATGGGGTGTGAGAGGGGCCTGGGGTTTTTCATCTTGTTTTCAGCTGTGCAAACACACACACTTTTGCCTTCCACTCGGGGTCTAAGATCAGGCCATCCAAGATAGCAGGGGCTGCGAGGATGGGGCAGGGACTGCACTAGTCAAAAGAGAGGGACCCAGCGCCTTCCACCACCAAATACATTCAAAACATTTATTTGCTCAGGCCTCACCTAAGCTCTCAGGTAAACATCTTGCTTGGTGGTTGATATTAAGACTCCTCAGAAGCTTTGTTTAAAGGCAGCAAGATGAACTCTCCATTGTCCAAATCAAGTAGAGTCTGCTTCCCCCAAATGCAGCAAGAATGAATGAGTGAACAAACAAAAGAATGAATGAATGAATGGATTTTCTCCCACTATCATGACCTTCCTTCCCCTCTCTCCTTCCCTCCTTCCCTCCCCTCCTCCCTTCCTTCCTCCCTTCCTTCCTTCCTTCCTTCCTTCCTTCCTTCCTTCCTTCCTTCCTTCCTTCCTTCCTTCCTTCTTCCCCTGTCTTCCTTCCTCCCTCCTTACCTCCTTTTTTCCTCCCTCCCTCCCTCCTTCCCTCCCTCCCTCCCTCCCTCCCTCCCTCCCTCCCTCCCTCCCTCCCTCCCTCTTTTCCTTTTCCTTCCTTCCTTCCTTCCTTCCTTCCTTCCTTCCTTCCTTCCTTCCTTCCTTCTTTTTTTTTATTAGCTTATTAATATGGCCTTAAGACATCTTCCCCACAAGTGGAACCTTTGGACTGACCATTAGGATGGTTCTCCTTTCTGGAACAGAAGCAGAACAAAAGAAACAGAGGAGTAGTGGGTGGAAAATAGAGTTCACTGAACAGTTAGGCACCTATTACCATGTTCTCCCATTAACTCCCACAGTGACGAGGAAGGTAGGTGCTCATTTCCCCTATTGTGAATGAACAAGCAGAAGGAGATGACCGATGTCAACCAAGGCCTATTGAGACCCAGAGCCCATGTTTTTTTCTCCCTCCAATAGGCTGTTTACCTCCAGCTTCACAACATTTTTTCCCCCCCAGAATGAAGTGTGCATATCATCATAAACTAACTATAGTTTTATCAAACACCACTGCTATTGGCTATTCAGACTTAAAATATAGCATGTTTTAGTGGAAATAGCCTAGAGTCGGTACCAGAAGAAATGGCTTTAAGTCACGATGTGGCTACTTAATATGTAACCAAATTATGAAATAAGCTATACTTGGTTGCAATTAGCAATCAATAGTATCTTACCTCTACTAAAATTAAGAAAACAGGAAGATGAGCAATTATCTGTTGATTTTAAGCACTAGCCATAGCACATTGAAATAATTATCCCAATAATGTACTAATGTGTGCCAAGCACGCAGATAAGTGCCTCATGCATTCTTTTTATTTATTTATTTACATATTTATTTATTATTTTTAGCAGTTATGTAAAAATATTTAACATTAAGAAATAATTCTGACCTTTGACATGGCCCAAAGACAAAAAATACTCACCTACTTCATTTTCTTTTCACAGATCCCTGATTGGCATGCAAGTTGCTAATAAGTCTAAGGTCTCCAGGTATATTTCTTTCTTTTTAAAAAATTTATCTTTGTTGTTCAAAGTATTACATATGTCCCCCTTTTCTCCTTTTTTACCTCTCCACCCCACACCTTTCCTTCTCAGAACATCCTATAAGATACCAACAATAATTATTCACCTACACTGATTTCTCCATGTTATAGTTAGAGACGTGTTCTTGAGGTAGGGAATGTGGGTAGTACCACTCTGGTGGCTGCATTGTCTTTGGGAGAAGTGGCTTTTCCTCTGATCATCAGTTGCATCATCCACACAATGGAAGTAGTCGTAACAAGAGCCTGTCAGTGTTGCTATGAGTTTCTGAGATAATGAAGCTTGCAATTTGAACAATAATCCCTTTGCTCTTGGAGGTGGTCTGTCTTGCCTTTGGGTTGCTGTAGCAAAGAAGTTAAAAGCTTAGTTTGCTCTAGCCAGTTTGGCTCAGGGGATAGAGCATCGGCCTGTGGACTGAAAGGTCCCAGGTTCGATTCTGATCAAGGGCACATACCTTGGTTGCAGGCTCCTCCCCAGCCTGGGCCTTGGTTGGGGCTTGTGTAGGAGGCAACCAGTTCCTGTGTTTCTCTCACATTGATATTTCTCTCTGTCTTTCGCTCTCCCGCTCTATCTAAAGATCAATGGAGAAATATCCTTGGGTGAGGATTTAAAAAGAAAAAGAAAAAGCTTAGCTTGAAAAGGCAGATGATCCTGAGTTCAAATCTCAACTCTGCTACTTACCAGCTTATTCACTTTCTCCTCTGAATTTTCATGCACTGGGCCTCTAGTTTTTACATAAATATGAACAGTTCTGTTCTGGGATGTGTTATACAGAATGACCACTCACACTCTCTCAGTAATCAGCTACAGAGACTTCGAAGTCCTGGGTTAAGACTTGCATAGACAGCAGGAGCAAGGTGCAGTCAGGGCACACCTGGTCCCCAGCCAGTTGCTGAAACAGTGTGTAGTGTAAAAAGTTCGGGGAAAGAAGATGTGAGGTATATAAGGTACTCCCGTTTCACATATTAATGATGGAGCCTGGAGGACTTCAAAGCGATGTTCTATGTGCCTGTAAAGAGGTGGGTCACTCCATACTAGTGGGAAGAAGCCATAGCACAGCTTGACCCTGAGTAATGCCCCAGGCTGTGTCTACTCATGAACTAAAGCCCAGGCATTAGCTTAGAGACTGCAACATGTACTCGATCAAGTGAGAGCCTCTAGAGATACTGATTTAGGTGGGAGGTGAGCCCTGCTCGCTAAGCATTTTCTCCTTCCTGCTGCCTGGAATGCAGATGTAATAGGTGGAGCTGCAGTGGTCATGAAGCAACATTGATGATGGGAATCACTTGCTAAGGATGGTGGAGCAGAAATATAAAAGTTCCTTGGGTTTCTGATGATACCTTTGATGTGCTATCATACCAGCCTGGTCTAACTGTTCCTGGACTTATTTAACCCAAGAGAAAAATGGAACTCTTATTTTTAATATAGGCAGACAAAATGAATCTTTGGTGAGATAGCTCTACTGTTAGTATTCAATCAATTCTTGTCCCTCCAAACAATGGTAATTGGCTTACCTTCTTTGGGAGCTTGTTAAAACCAGAAAAAAACAAGCTCAATCACCTTTGTTTAAATTGTAACATATTATCTAAAATTAGACCTGTACTGAGTTACAAAGTGAGATCTTAGCTACATAAAGGGAAAATGTCATCTGTTTGGGCAAGGTACGTCCAGGGTCTCCCAACCGGATATCTTTTCTGTATAGACTTCAGTGATCTGAGTCTGGTGTGTGGCTGTGAAGAATCCCAGATAGGACATCAGAACTAGTTTTCAGGAGGGAAAGTGACAGTGACTGAAGGTCCATGACCCTGGAAAAAATTCTGGTTTCTTTGCTTGGTTCAGCTTCTGTAGGACTGTAAGTAACCGAGAAGCTCAGCATGACTTCTGGATGTAGTTCCTTTAATGACAAGGCAATAACAAAGGGGTGATGTTATTCCGCAGCTGGATGGAAGTGGCAGAACATTCTGCAATGGCTGCTGGCTTTGCAAAACTATCTGCCATCACAAGAGGGCTAATAGTCACTGAACCTGCTTTTATCTCCCAAGAACTGAAGGATTGAAGGATCGAATACTGCCATTATTTCGGAGGGCTGAGGATCTAATTATTTATGGTTATAAATAATTGGGGGACATAGTTTTCAAAATGGCAAATAGAAAACTGACATATGTGTGTCCACACGAGGGTGCTGACAGTTAGAAAAAGCTTCACAAAACATTGCAAACAAGTTGGATTAGTACATAGAGTTAGCTTTTCAAGTTGGGAATGCATCTCAGTTAATTTTTTAGTGAGTATAAAATCATTGATTTTTTTTTTTTTTACCAGTTGAAATAAAATACATTCAGAAATAGCTAATATTTATTATGTGTTGACTTTATGCCAGGTCCTGGAGTATGTAATGTTTATTATTTCATTTATTATTTCATTTCCTTCTAGCCCTATGGAATAGGCATTATAATAACCCCCACTTTACAGATTAGGGGACAAAGAGAAGTTTGTCTAGTTTCCCCAAAGTCACACAGCTAGGAATCAAGAAAGCCTGTTTTGAATTTCAGTGGTAGGTAGTTTGATTAACAACGCACATGGTCTTCACTGTGTGCACAGACCATGGAGAGTGGGTGCCCCTTCATATCATCCTAGACCTTCCTGGGTGCAATACCTTGGGTGGGGCCTGTGCAGCAATTATAAGGTGGGTGCTGACCAAGGCTGTTAGGATGCTACTGGCACTTTGACTCTTCTCTGTTTGCACAAAGCATTTGTCCTTGCTGCTAGTAGACTTCTATCCTTTCTTCCTTCCTTCCTTTTCTCATTTCTTCCTCAAATTTTTTGCCCCTTTGTGCATGTCTATGACTGACCATGAAAGTACCATGAAAACTGATTTTGGGGTCACAAATAAATTTTAGTGACCAGGAAAGTTCACAAATATGGAACCCACAAATAATGAGAATCCACTGTGTGTGTTCCAAGTACCATGTGAGTTATTGGGACTCCAATAGTAAGCAAATAACATAAGCTGTCCCTTTCTCTCATGACCTTAATATCCAGATAAGGCAAGCAGTACATAGTAAATAATCACATAAACATAAGTTAAAACTCTTGTAAGTACCACATTATATTGCACTTTGACTGATTGATCATTCGTTTATTTAAGAGGGCATTATTGTGTAGTCCCTATATATCGAGCACTATGTTAGGCAATCATAATATGTTATTACTGCCCATTTATTTGTTTGATCTTCTTTCCCCCTTAAGATGTTAGCCTGTTGAGGACAAGAAGGCCATTTTACATATTTTTATTTCATTCATGCATAGATAATTATTTGATGGCTTTTAGATCTGGAGTTCACCAGCTTCTGTTATTTTTCTCAGTGAAGTAAGGAAGTTTGATGAGACAGTCTCTGCAGGCCCATTCAGGTCTGAGTCTATATGAAGCACTCAATAAATATTTGCTGAATTGATTTATGGGAAATTCTCTCCTGCTGGTATCAGATAAGAAATACAGCGACAAAGCTCTCTGATACTTCAGGCTAAAAAGGCATTTTGAGTAGTGATGGAGTTGAATATCTGACTCTGAGAATTAAGCCTCTAACTTTTCCTGACATGGGCTCCATGAGGCCGAGTCAATAATAAAGATGCTCTGTAAGCCAAGCAGACAGTCCTCACAGGGAACACGAAAGCCCGGGAGCCATATTTGAGCACATTATGGGTAGTTTATGGAGCACATCTGTCCATAACATGAGACAAATTGGCACCGGGGACTCCAATGGATGCAGGCCAAGTGGACCACCAAGGAAGAAAAATGAAGGGAATGTCAGCTAGAGGAGGTCTTTGTCTCTTCTTAGAACTTGAGTTCCTCAGTGTTTCTTTAGCAAAACGTTTACACTCTAATCACTTTATAGTTTCTGATTTTTTTAAAAATATATTTTATTGATTTTTTACAGAGAGGAAGGGAGAGAGATAGAGAGTTAGAAACATCGATGAGAGAGAAACATCGATCAGCTGCCTCCTGCACATCTCCTACTGGGGATATGCCCGCAACCCTGGTACATGCCCTTGACCGGAATCGAACCTGGGACCTTTCAGTCCGCAGGCCGACGCTCTATCCACTGAGCCAAACCGGTTTCGGCAGTTTCTGATTTTTTTAAAAAATATATTTTTATTGATTTCAGAGAGGAAGGGAGAGGGAGAGAGAGAGTAAGAAACATCAATGATGAGAATCACTGATTGGCTGCCTCCCGCACACCCGCAGTGGGGATTGAGCCCACAACTTGGGCATGTTTCCTGACCGGAAATTGAACTGTGACCTCCTGGTTCATAAGTGGACATTCAACTGCTAAGCCATACTGGGAGGGCAAGTTTCTGATTTTTGAATAACATATGCAGGCATTCATTTCTTCAGTCATTTATTCAACGAGCAAGGATTTGAGCTCCTACAAAATGCCTGTAATTATGGCAGGCACAGGGTTATAGGGTGAAGAAAACTCCTCATGGTCTCTGCATGTATGGAGTTTAGAGTCTATTGGGAAAGATAAACCACAGGAGCAGGCATGATGCTATCAGGGCACAACCTGACCTTCTCCTTCATATTAGGTTAGAGTCAAAATTGGCATGATGAGCAAAGGTATCAAGTGGAGAGGGCTGGTTGGGGAGAAAAAACCTTGAGCACACAATACATCTTGAAGAGAGCACCTGACCTGTAGACTGAGTATTAAAAGATGAGACTGGAGACCAGAAGGGTAGGAGTTTGTGATGATGCTGGGGAAGGAGGTAGGGTCCCAAGTCCTCGAAAGCCTCATAAGAAATGACAGCAGAAAACATACCTCTTGCATCCAACATCCACTAAAAAGCCACTGGAGGACTTTAAGCCAGAGAGATATGTGAGCAGATTTGTATCTTAAGATAAGCCTTGGTGTTCACTGGGTGAAATTGATTGTGGTCAGTTCAGCGTGTAAGTGGGACAACCAGGCTCTCATTATCTGGGCAAGGGGTGTTCCTGGCTGGTGCGCAGACAGTGGTGGAGAAGCAGGAGCAATGTGCATAGATTGATAACAAGAGGTAAAATTGGTAGGATACAATCATTGATTAACTATAGGAGCAAGAAAGAGAAAAGGAGGCATGGGTGCCTCCCCAGCATAGATGTTGGGAGACTGGATGGGCGGGACGGTTTTCAGGTAGGATGATTATTAATGGAGCTATGGAACACTACATGGCAAAGTCATTTAGAAGCAGGACCATTGGTTTATGGCTCTGAGGGAACTGTGAGAAATCAATATGCAAATGCCATGAAGACTGTTGATGAGAGGGCTTATAGCTCAAGCGGGAGGTCTAGGCTGGAGGTGGATGAAGGTGTCGATGAAGCCTTTTGGAAGCCTGTGAGCTTCCAAGAAAGGGGATGAAGAGCAAAGAAAATGAGACCAATACTGAGGACCCCCAAGTTTTAAGGATCAAGAAGGAAAGAAGAAATGCTAAGAAGTTGCAGAGGAATATCCAGAGAGACAGTGCTGGAAAACCAGTACTGTATTCCTGCTTGCCTGGAGAACACAATGAGAAACAGCTACAGGAGTCCATGTTTATTGTGAAAGTGTCATGCACGAGATTTACTCACCCTATTATCCAGAATTACCAAATTATAGATTCTCAGCCTTGCTAACTAGAGAAGCTGTAGTATTTAGCAACTGGTCTATCTTTACATTACAGAGATTATGTATATTACAGCACATAGGCATTGCCCTTTTTCTTTGACTGTAAGGAAGCTCTGAGGCACAATTTTAGTCAATAGTTTATTTTTATGAAAAACGTTAAAAATTATTGGGCATGTATTTCTGTTCAAAGCTTTCTATTGCTTCATTTTCCATTCAACTCTTCTTTTTCTCTCACTCTCATTTACTTTAAACTACTTTTCTCCCTACCAAATACTGCCTGTTTTTTATGACCCACTTAATGTAATTTTTGAAATGCGATGAAATATATATTCATTACATTAAAATTACATTAGTGTTTCTGTCATTAGATTTATTATCATATTCAATAGAGATGGAAAAACAAGTAAATAAAACTAACCCATGTAACCTGATTTTATTTGAAAAATTTAGAAAAATATATTGAGCTGGTCCCAAAGAACGCTTTATCATTCTGGCATGATTGGAAAATGAAATCAAATGACTAATTAATAACTCATCCTGGGTAGACACTTTTGCTATGGGTGCAGATTTATACCAGCATTTATTATTTGTTGATAAGATTTCATTTGTCTATAGACAAGACTATACTACAAATATTGTGAGCCACTCGGGGAATACAGGATAGAAATTTAAAAGAAAAAAACTATAGGTAGCAGAAGTTTGTATTGAAGGACACAATTCTCTCTTTATAAGCCTCCTGGGGCAGAATAGTCAAGAGGAGGAAACATGATGCTTCAAGGACACTGACATAGAGATTGATAGCTAAACCCCACCATATTTGAACTGGAATCCAGTTCCTTCTTTTTTCTTACTCTGAAGTGGCAGGAGACATGGAAGTGGTGGTGGTGGTGGTGGGTAGGGAGGGCATCAGGGATGCAGAAACATTCTTTCTTGTAGCCGTTCTTTCTATAAAACACTTTCATCCCTGCTGAGGTCCCTATATACAGTGGGCAGCTCTGTTCCCGGTCTAATGATGGTTGGTTAATAGCTCTGAGAGATAAACAGAATGGTTAACATATCTGAAAGATTTCTTCAATCATGTCATCATCCTATGTGAAATTACAAGCTAGACTGTCAGAGACTCATCAAGGAAAAGAGCTAAGCCATGTGTCCAGCAGCGCTGAATCAGAGCATGCTGCAGTAAGCCATGCATGAAGAGGACACTCCAACAAACTTCTATTCAAACTTCAACACCCAGATCTATTGCCCTTTCTCTGTGAAGACATTGACAACTTTCACCAAACCCATAGTCATTTGCTAGTTTCTATTCATCCTACAAAGTAACACAAAATGGGGTGAAGGAATGACTACAGGATCATTGTCCATGAATTTAAATTTTGACTTTGACATAATGAATTTTTCAAATTGCCAGAAAATAATGAATTTCTTTATATTGTCACAAATTACGTTGGCAAGATTGAAGAAAGACATTTATCACACATTTAAATTTTCACTGTATTCAAGCTCAAACTGCTTATCACTAACTTTCAATTTTATATTCTTAATAAATCCTGGATTTATTTTGTGAATGGTGCAATTATGCAGCAGTATATTTTTTTATAAATTTTTAATTTTTTTAATTTTTAAAATTTCATTATATTGTTGACAGTATTAGAAATGCCCCCAATTCCTACCCCCCTTTACTTCTTTCCTCCCAGCTCCTGCCACACCCCAGATCTTCAACGCATTATTTTCTGTGTCCATTGGTTATTCATGTATGTATAACAGTTCTTTGATTAATCTCTTCCTATCTCCCCCCACCCCCCACATACACCTCTCTCAATAGGTCAGTCTGTTCCATGTGCCTCCATGCCTCTGAACCTATTTTGTTCATCAGTTTATTATGTTCATTAGATCACACTTATGAATGAGATCATGTGATATTTTTCTTCCTCTTACTCGTCTGTTTCACTTTCACTCAGCATAATACTCTGCAGGTCCATCCATGCTCTCACAATGCTTAAGAAATCATTCTTTTTTAATAGCTGCCCTAGAGGGCCAATGCACAAAAATTTGTGCACTCGGAGGGGGGTCCCTCAGCCCGGCCTGTGCCCTCTCGCAGGCTGGGACCCCTTGGGGGATGACCACCTGCTGGCTTAGGCCCTCTCCCCGGGGGATTGGGCCTAAGCTGGCAATCAGACATCCCTCTGGTAGCCTGGGAGCTCTCAGGGGATGTCCACTTGCCAGCAGGGAACAGATCTAAGCTGCAGTCGGACATCCTTAGCACTGCTGAAGAGGTAGGAGAGGCTCCCACCACCACCACTGTACTGGCAGCCATCAGCCTGGCTTGTGGCTGAGCAAAGCTCCCCCTGTGGGAGTGCACTGACCACCAGGGGGCAGCTCCAGCATTGAGTGTCTGCCCCCTGGTGGTCAGTGTGTGTCATAGTGATCAGTCATTCCCTATCTTTCTGCTGTTAGGGTCAGTTTGCATATTACCCTTTTATTATATAGGATAGAGGCCTGGTGCATGCGTAGGGACCGGCTGGTTTGCCCTGAAGGCTGTCCCAGATCAGGTTGGGGGTCCCACTGGGGTGCCTGGCCAGCCTGGGTGAGGGGCTGATGGCTGTTTGCAGGCTGGTCACACCCCCTTTAGGGTGGGGGTTCCCACTGGGGTGCTGGGCCAGCCTGGGTGCGGGGCTGATGGCTGTTTGCAGGCTGGTCAAGCGCCCCCCCCAGTGGGGACCCTCACCCCATGGAAGTTTGGCCAGCCTGGGTGAGAGGCTGATGGCTGTTTTCAGGCTGACCACACCCCCTTTAGGGTGGGGGGTCCCCACTGGGATGCCTGGCCAGTCTAGGTGAGGGGCTGAGGACCATTTTCAGGCTGGCCAAGCCCCTTCCGTCCACCTCCCCTGGCGACAGAAGCTCCCAGCCTCTCCTTTTTATCTTTTTTCTTTTTTTTTTTATTCTGGGACTTATTTACCTTCTATAATTGAGACTTTGTAGCCTTGAGAGGAGCTCAGAGCCTGCCAGGGAGGGCGGGAGGGAAGCTTGACTTCCTCCATCACCAGGGGCAACTCAAGCCTCCTGCTCGCTCCAGGTCCATGGCCATGGCCGCCTGAAAGCAGGTATCTGGGGTTTATTTACCTTCTATAATTGAAACTTTATTGCTTTGAGCGGAGCTCAGAGCTAGCTGTGGCAGGTGGGAAGCTTGGCTTCCTCCATCATTGGGGCAACCAAGCCTCCTGCTTGCTCCAGCTCCGTGCCTGCCGGCCTCCATCTTGGTTGGGTTGATTTGCATATAGTTGCTCTGATTGGCTGGTGGGTGTGGCTTAAGGCATAGCAAAGGTACAGTCAATTTGCATGTTTGTCTTTTATTAGTGTAGCTAGTATTCCATTGTATAAATGTACCACAGCTTTTTTGTATCCACTCATCTATTGATGGGCACTTGGGCTGTTTCCAGATCATAGCTATTGTAAATAAAGCATTTTTTTATAATATTATTTCTAGTATACTGAGAACCCCAAACATATGGAAATATGACATTGGTCCCCTATAGATTTCTGAGAGATCTCAATTCATTCTTTTATTGTAGGAGTTATTATCATAGTATCATGATGCCTGTTCTTGTCTGTTCCCTCAATATACATGGCCTTTTATATGACAGGGTCTATGACATATTTATGTTGGCAGATATATACTTGCCAAAGTAAAGTGAAAAACAGTGGTGCTTAAACTGTGGTGTACATAGGAACAACTTTGGAAAATGAGCAAAAATCCATACTCCTGAGCCTTAACCCCAGAAACTTGGAGTCACTAGGATTGAAGTGGGATTCAAAGACTTCATTCTACTAAGGTGTCACGGTTACCCTCATGCAGGGATCTTGAACACTTTTGTAATTTAGCCTCAGGGTTAAGATATACTTGACCCCTTGTGTCAATGCTAATCAATGGATCATGGCTGACTAGGGAAGCTTTGAGAATTATAGGGCTTCACTAGGTTCCAGTGGGAGAGATTTTTAATCTAGAGGAATAGGGTGGAGTTGGAATGGATATTAGTATGTACTGTCAGCTTTGGTTTTAGCCAAAAAGCGAGAAGAGAACTAACACTTGCTTATTGTTCTATGAGTCAGAATCTAAGTTAGATACTCTACCTACAAAATTATTAGTTGTCTCCTCCCCATCCTATGACACGAGAAGGAACATATAAGTTAAATGACTTGGATAACATCTCATAGGGAGGTAGTTGTGCTGGGATTTGACTCCTCTCTACCATTAGTCCATGTCCTTATCACTTCATAGCAAAATTAAGAAGCTCCTTGATAACAGATTAGAAATTATTTCTGGACTAATAATTCCAATATGCAAAGTCAGGTTGACCAGTTACAATACTAGGTGTTTTATGGCTTTTTAAATGAATTTTTCAAGGACTCTCCATGTTATTATTCTGGTTGACTGACGAGCTACCTGCCTAGGGCTAGCAGTCTGAGCTGATAAATGGTTTGGCTGGGAGCCTGGCACTGAGAGGGCTTGGAAGCACTTTTATTTTATTCTAGAAGCCAGTTTCAATGCAAAAAAAAAACAAAAACAAAAACAAAACCCTTGTATTTCCAAATTATCCTGTGCTAACCTGTATTATACAACTTTAGAAAATTGGATATTGAATTTGGCTATTTTGTGTTTTAATTCACATGATAAAAATATTCAAAATATGTAAAAGCAAATGTGACCTTTATGACCGGCTGTATGAACTCGGTGATCATGCTCGACTTTGTTTACTGGTATTGGCTCTTTGTTAGGTAAAGAAACAAACATTAAATGTACTGGGAAATCTGGTTCACATTTGTTGGAACTATCTAATGGTTAAGATAAAACTGGAAATAAAGTAACAATGACAAATATACACATGCATTTATACAAATGAATGCAAACTAGGCTAGTTTATAAATATGGCATGGAATGGGTATAAATTTCAATCATTTGCTGAGAGTCAGGATATACTTATAGAAATTTATTTATTTAACGGAGTGTACTGCATGCCAAGAATCACGCCAGGCATTGTGAATGGTCAATTATGTCAGACACGAGTCTCTGCCTTCACAGGAAGCAGTATTTTGTACAGATAATAAGTAGGCCCATGAGTCACACTCCATACATTGAAGTACAGAGGCTGAGGTTCAGAGATTATAAATTAGATTTGGGTGTGGGGAAGACCAGTGAGGGTGATGCTTCAATTGACAAAAAAGGGGTTTGGGGTGGAGGAAGAAAGTGCATCTCAGATGGGGGTGCCAGCCTGTGAGAAAGGCATGGGATAGAGGATTTAGTGGCAAAGCCATAAGGAGTTCAGTATTGTCTGGGTGAGAGGCTCAGGGATCAGGTAGAACCTCTCTGATCATGTGGCTGCATTACTACTGACTTCACATCTCTGTCCTTTGTCCCTTCATACATGGAGGTTGAATAAAATGGTCTCTAAGATATTTTTTCAGCATTATTTACAACATCCAATATTTGGAAGCAACCTAGGTGTCCATTTGTGGATGAATGGATAAAGAAGATGTGGTACATATATACAATGGAATACTACTCAGCCACAAAAAAGAATGAGATCTTGCCATTTCTGACAATATGTGTGGACATATAGAGTATTAGTTTAAATGAAATAAGCCAGCCAGAGAAAAGCAAATACCTGTGATTTTACTTATATGAGAATATTAAAAAAAAAAATGAAATAAAACAAAATAAGTCTCACAGATATGGAAAACAGATTGGTGGTTTCCAAAGAGGAGGGATTTGAGGTGAGAGGCAAAATGGGAAAGGGAGTCAAAAAGTACAAACTTCCAAATATAAAATATATAAGTTATGGGAATACCATCTACAGCATGGGGAACGTAGTAGAGTGTATTAACTTTGACTGTGATGGATGGTAACTAGATTTATTGTGGTGATCACTTTGGAATGTATACAAATGTCAAATCACTATGTTCAACATCTGAAATTAATAAAAATTATATGTCAGTTATACTTTAATAAAATATTTTAGCCTATTGAATCCCTATAATAATTCTCAGACATGGATATTATTATCTCAAAGTTACTGATGAAGTAGTTTAAATATATAGAAGACATAATACTTACCAAAGTCATCACAAAATAAGTGGCAGAGCCGAATTCAAACTCACTGTGTCTGGCTATGAAGTTCATGCTCTTTACCACTATCTGGTCCTCTGTTCCTTCATACATGTTAAGGAAGAAAGGAAGAAAGGAAGAAAGGAAGAAAAGAAGAAAGACAAAAGAAAGAAAGAAAGAAAGAAAGAAAGAAAGAAAGAGAGAGAGAGAGAGAGAGAGAGAGAGAGAGAGAGAGAGAGAGAGAGAAGAGAGAGAAAGGAAGGAAGGAAGGAAGGAAGGAAGGAAGGAAGGAAGGAAGGAAGGAAGGAAGAGCCCTAGCTGATTTGGCTCAGTGGATAGAACAACTGCCTGTGGACCAAAGGGTCCTGGGTTTGATTTCAGTCAAGGGCACGTACCTCGGTTGCAGGTTCCTCCTCTGCCCTGGTCAGGGCACATGCAGGAGGCAACTAGTCAATGTATTTCTCTCACATCAATGTTTCTCTCTGCCTTTCCCTCTCTTCCACTCTTCCTAAAAATCAATGGAAAAGTATCCTTTGATAAGGATTAACAACAATAACAAAAAAATGAGAGAAGAAAAGAATGAATGTTAAGGAACATGGAACAATTTTACTAGAAATCCTCTTGGTTAAAAAAGATAAACCACTTTATCATTTTATAAATCTCCATATCATAGATGAAGAAGCTGAGGTTCAAAGACATTGGACAACTTTCCAAAATGCACTGAACCAGAGGTGGTAGAAAAGGAGCTCACACCAGGATTATTTCATTCATGATCCAAGCACATAACTACAATATAATGTCACCTTAATGTCAATATAATGTGAGAGGCCCAGACTTATGCCAATTAAAGAATAATAAATTCAAATTCTGAATCAGTTGAAAAGTAATACAAAGGACTTAAGGCACACGTTTGCCAAAAATCATTTCCATAGATCCAGAGACAGAGAAGCATCAAACAGACAGTCAAACTTCAGAGGGAAGGCAGGGGGGCTAAGAGATCAACCAAAGGACTTGTATGCATGCATATAAGCATAACCAATAGACACAGACACTAGGGGGGTGAGGGTATGTGCTGGGGGGGGGGGTGGCCAGGGAGAGGTCAATGGGGGGAAAAGGAGACATATATAATACTATATATAATACTTTAAACAATAAAGAATAAAAAAATCATTTCTATAATAAAGCTCACCTGAGAGTCAATGACCTCTGGATATGGGCAAATTCCTCTCTAATGCTACACTCCAGCCGGACCGGGTCACTGTCCAATTAGTACAAGGGCTGAGTGGAACTCTCTGGAGAGGACAGAGCCCTCCAAGACAAGGGGAAGAAAGGAGGGAGTGACCACACATGCCATTTCTTACTCTGGAATGACCAATTAGGTAGTCACCCCCTCTTGTTAGAGGGGAGGAGAAGACGGGAGGGCTGTGGGAACTTAGCTCCTGCCCCATGAAGGGAACATCAGAAGAGGGATAACCTCCCCAACCAACACCAGGGAAACAGCAGGGCATCACAGTCCTCAGTGACACCTAGCTTCCTGGTATTGTAATCATTGTCTGGCAAATTGGAATAAAGAGCCTTCCACATCATATCTTGACTTCTGTTGTAGAGTTTAAATGGTTAATTTAATTGAAACTTAGAAGGAAATGCCAGTTTGGGTAGTTAGAGTCATCATAATCTTTCTTCTTTTTTCACTTGGCAAATCACTGCCCATACTTACCACTCCTTTACAAATATCATTCCTCCAGGAGAACTCTGATTACTGTGCATTGCCCCCAACAATCCCACCATCTCTCCCTGGCCCAATGCAACTCATCTCACACTGCTCTATATTACCTCAAAACCAGGTGTGTGTTCTGGACTCTGCATGGGCACACACAACTCTGCATTCATCAATCATTTCTTTGACTTTGTCTCTGAGATCACTGATGGCATCGGTAAGAGATACAAGCCTGTTTGTGTCTATATGCCAGGCATCTAGCAGGGTTCCCAGCATATATCAGCCTCCCACACTGGACTCTTGACCAAAAGGTTGAATTCTGAAGATTGAGTTGAATTCCATGAGATCTTTAGTTCAGTCCCAGAAGAAACATATTAATGCCTGAGTCTTTCAAATGAAATGTGAGAGAATGATCATCGTATAAGAAAACCAATGAAACAATTAGCAACACCTCTCTAATGAGCAGCTGCATTTCTTATTTTAATGGAAAGAAAAAAAGGTCACACATATGCAATGAAATCTTAGCTTTTACACTTGCTCACTTAGTTTTACACTTGCACCAGATAAGCAATGTAGTGGATACAAACAAAATGATTGGTCATTGGTTGGAATGTCTAATGTGTTCAGCTATCTGTACAATGTCAAGAAATGAGTTACATCTGCTGATTTAAAAGGCTTAAACATTCTGTGACTCTTCCCTCATCTTATTTTTTTCTTCACCCATATTCACATTAGGGAAAAACTTCCCTCTTTTTCCAGATGGTAGCATAAATTTTCAGGTCAAGTAATATTAAAAATAGATAATAACCAAGACCCCAGGAGTCTCTACAGAAAGACTAAACAGTCACAATGGGGAATATCATTGTTTTGGTTTTCTTTATGAGCTTTTATGTACTCAGCTGCTTCTCAGGCAGACTTTTACTGCAGAGGGACCTGGATCATTCTGAATTCCCGTTCCACATCACTTCCTATTCTTTACACTCAGCTCCATGCCACACAAGTCAAGGGAAAAAGCCCTACAGCTGTGCTCAAGTCCTGAATGTGCCCCCCCACCCCCACCCCCATCCCCCTACCCACCCTCACCCAGCAGCAGTCTTGGTTTTGCTCCTGGAGGCAGAATTCTACAGGTTTGATTCTCGGTGCTAATGTTTATAAGCACTCTGCTGTTTTAAGGAACATGGACTGATAGAAAAAACTGCAAAGAGAGAACCAAATGATTTCTAATTAAGTTAAACCCTTGTTGGATTTCTTGAAAGAGGATAGTGATCACTTACTAGAGTCCCCTGATATCATCTGCATTATCATGCCTGTCCTTGAAGCACTTGCTACATAGAGTATCCTACATTTAATTCTTCTTAGTGTTCTTTCCAGTGGTCAACCATGGTGAAAGGAGGCATTCAATTTATACTGCTGAATTTTATTAAAGCAATTTGCATTATGTTTATAATTTTGATGCTATTATATTTACACACATTAAATTATTGATGTTGAATTTAAAACTATGCTTTAATTACTTTAATGAAAATCAACTTCCCTTTTATTACCATTGTTTATTTGTAGGGCTCAGAATTACTACAAAAATCAAACTACTGCAACTCAGATGATAAATGGAATAAAATAAAACAATAAGTAATATTCTATCAACGTTTTATAAAAATGGGAACTAAGAGGGGCCCTAGAGATTTTTTATAGACTAATCTTACTTCATATATGAGACATATGAAGCTTGAGGAGTATAAGTGACTTATGCCAGATCACACAGTAAATCAGTGATTGACTCTAGGCTAAACTGAGGTTTTAAAAGAAGCATTACCTAATGCAGTCAGACAGGTGTGGGTTTTCTTGAAATTTCATTCCAATTGTGTATCCCTTGGCAATTACTCAAAATCCCAAAGATTAACTGTGGTATTGTGATTCATAATAAGAAATATATATTTAGTTTTTATCCTTCTTTTCTGTCACAGAGCTTCTAAAACCCTTGGAATTTCCTAAGTGATGTGAGCAATAAAGATGTCTTGTTATGTTAATGAGGTGATTTTTGGAAGGCAACTAAGGTTGGGAGCTGGTTGCCAGTGATGAGCGGGTTGGAATGTTCAGCCCCACCTGCCTGACCACCAATGGCCAATGATTTAATCAAGTATGCCTATGCAATGAGGCCCCCATAAAAATCTAAAAGGACTGGTTTGGAGAGTTTCCAGTTGACAAACACATGGAGATTGAGGGAGATTGTTGTGGTCGCAGAGAACATGGGAGCGCTGCATGCTTTCCCCATATCTTGTCCTGTGCATCTCTTTATCTGGCTGTTTCTACTTTTATCTTTAATGATAAATTGGTGAATTGTTGCTGATGGGAATGAGGTCCTTCCACAGAGTCAGGGGAGAAACATTTCTGGGGACCCATGCATGGAGGATGAGATGTAGTGGTAAGATTTATTGGGGTAGAATAAATGACTGCCCCCTGGGGCCCAGTGCCTCATCCATGACAGGATGCCTCAGCTCTGTCACTCCTGCTGTGGAAGAGGTCCAGTCTTGTCTTCACCAAGCCCAGAAGAAGGACCAGTGTCCAGAGATGTTGTGCCATTACCTGGCATCAGCAGGGCATCTGAAGCTGCTGTAATTTAGTTTAGTTCATGTGCTTAGTCCATCTCAGCCTCTGTCCCCATCCAGCTAGCTTAGTCTCTGCTCCTGGCTGGCACTGTGCTGCCATATCCAGGCCTGTGCTAGGGCCTGCCTCCCTGCATGGCCCACATGGTTCCCTGCAATGCTGCTATGGAGAGAGAGTAGTGAGCATGTGGATGCATGAATCAACGAATGCATGCTACCCAGAGAGAGGCCTTTGTTAAGCTTTATTATATTATGTGGTAATTGAGAAAGATCCAACTTTCCTTCAAATTATCAATCTCTTTCCTGGCTCTTCCTGAGCTTTTGGGACCCTTCCATTTTCCAATCTGATCCTTTCACAGGCTAGATTCCTCCTCCTGTGCATGCCACAGTAGAAGAACCACCCTCTGTGCCATCTTAGAAGGCACCACCCTTCTCTAACCTGGTGAGAACACATGGAACCACCCTCTGTGCTAGGTGTGGGCATGCACCTAGCAGAGGAATTTCCTCTTTATTGTTTCTTCCTTCACTCCTAATCTGTAGTGGTTCCCTGGGGTGATTGGAAAGCTGGTCCTGGAGGGATGTTAATCCCCTTGGCAGGGGATGTGGCTTTCCCCTGGAGTCTGTGAAGCTGTAGCTTCCAACCTAATTAAGCTTACACAGTTTTGCTCCCTTTTCTTTTATTAATATCCAGCTACCTACAGTATCAACCTGGTAAGTAAAATGATTCTCTGAGCTCTGTATTCTGCTTGAACAAATTAATTGAACCCAAGGAGGGTAACCAATCTATTAGAAGTCTATCAGAACCTTCAATCTACAACAGGTGTATCAGAACCTAAACAGGTCTATCAGAACCTTCAATCTACAACAGGTGTATCAGAACCTAAACAGGTCTATCAGAACCTACAATCTACAACAGGTGTATCAGAACCTAAACAGGTCTATCAGAACCTGCAATCTATAACAGGTCTTTCAGAACCTGCAATCTATAACAGGTCTATCAGAGCCTTCAATCTATAACAGGTCTTTCAGAACCTGCAATCTATAACAGGTCTTTCAGAACCTGCAATCTATAACAGGTCTTTCAGAAGCACAGGTGATGACCTGAGCTTGTGACTGCACCTGAAGTGTGCATGGGATATAATCCTGTGGGACTGAACACTTAACCTGTGAAATCTAATGTTCTCTCTCGGTAGACAGTGTCAGAATTGAATTGAATTTGTAGAAAACCCAACTGGTGTCAAAATATTGCCTGATCATGTGGAGAAAACCTCCCACCCTCTATACACAAATCAGAATTGATGACCAGAAACCTTGTTAACTTTTATCATTTGTAACCTAAGGCAATAATTCTGCAGCATTTGTATGAGGTTGAAATAATACAACATATAAGGAAGCATTACATTCTCAGTAGTAAATGCTCAGTAATTATTAACTTCTGTTAGGAGAATAATATCTCCCATAATTAAACGGATGCCATATGCGTAGGTTTGGATGCTTAATCAATATTCTCCTCTCTAACACTTTCTTAATATTTGATACTTTATGGCCAAATACTACAGTCTTGTCAAGCACACATGGCTCTTTTTCCATAAGAAGTACATGCTGCAGACATGTCCACTGCTAACACTAGCAGAGAAATGACTTCACCCACAACTCTTAGGAGGCATCACCCTAAATACATATATAATGTATAATGCTATTGGTTGTACCATGTGTGACACCGGCCCAACTTGGCCAATGGGATTTTCTTGGAGGAATGAGGAATGATGACGATGAGAGAATGAGTTGAAGAGAATGGTGGACTCTTGAATTAAGAGGTCATGTAGAGTTGGGTCTAGTGTTGGCAATATGACAAGTTAAAGCATCAGAGGTCTTAGAGAAGAGAAGCTATGAGTGATACAGAGAAAGGCAATTGTAGACCAAAGCAGCAGAATGTATGTCTAGAAGGAGCGATCCATGAGAAGTACCCACATAACTCTCAGAAAACTGAGGTTGGCTTGCACTTGTGAGATGGACCAATACTGTCCTCACAGTAAAACCTGCTTCACTTGCTGGTCTGAACACATTCTCTTTCCTTCGATAAAAATCTCATGTCTAGAGCTGTGTAGTAGTGACACAGATACATTTCAATGGCTAAAGGGGGAAAGAAATGACTCATTCCAAATAGCAGAAATATACTGGTACTGCTCACTATAACTCAGGAATGTTTACTTCAGTCTCTTTCAAATGTGACATCACTTGAGCCTTTTTTATAGGTTTACAGGGTTTTGGCACAGGAAACAGCTCTTCTACCCCTCCCCCACCCCAATTCCAGCCCTTCTGGTTCCTCCTCTGAATTCTTGAATGGTGACCATGTGAGCTGCCACCTGAATGTGTGGTCTGAGCTGGCCTTTGAAGATTGCCAGGATGATCTTTGCTGACTTCTGCCCTGTGCTTTTATTTGGAACCCCTGGTTGGCTGTTTGCTTTCCTAAATGTTAGCAGACTCTGAGCTGATGAGTTTTAAGTGCCTGCGGTGATCAACACCAGATCCTTCTTGGTCTGTGACTTTCGGTTTTGCATTTACTATGTAAACCAAAAAATAATATAGAAAATGTCAAGATAGAGAGCATCCCATTTTCCCTCCTTCCATCCTTCCTTCTTTTTCTCCTTCCCTTTAATTCTCCATCTCTTAATTCTATGCTTTCTCAAGCAGTTTTAAACATAGCTGTGTGATAACAATAAATAAATTATCTTTTCTTATGGATTCAATGTTAAATTCATTATGTAAAATTTGAAAAATAAAGGGAATATAAAGAAAAATACCAAAATTCTATCATGTTGAACAATTATAATTAATTTCTTAGTTTACCTCTTCTTAAATGTTTTGTCTCAGATGTAGAGATAAATGAATATGTAAGTAGATGGGAAGATAGATAGATATAGAGAAGAAAATGGTATATTCTTGGAAATCATTATCTTTAATGGCTGAATATTTTATCATATAGATACCATAATTTATTTAACTAATTCTATACTCCAGTTAATAATATTGTTTTGTTTTGTTTAAATATTATAATGGACAGTTTTAGTATCTTTGTAAACAAAAATTCAATGCCTACTTGATGTTATCTAGTATAAATTAATATAAACAATTTTTTAGGGTTTTAAAGAGATCTTGATATACATTTCCAGATTATCTTCCAAAAAATTTATTCCAAATGAAATTGAAAGACATTAAAAAAACAGACCACAAATATTAAATAATTGTGATAATTAATTATTATTGTTCTGATAAACTACTGAGGAAAAAATGAACATGGAAAAATATCATACTCCTATATAATTCAATTGAAATACTCCCTAAAGGCATTTATATAATAGTAGAGAGCTTGGCTAGAGAACATTTTATTCTTGAAAGATAGTTTCATAATACAAGAGGTAAATTAGTGCCATGGGTTTAATGATCTATACCAAATCAAGAAAAACTAAATTTTAACAGTTTTGTCAGTAAAAGATATTCAACAATCATACTCATGCATTTGGGTAGTAAGAGTGAATAAAGTTAAGCCCTGAATTCAGAGAGATAAGAAAAGATCAGTACTGTTTGAGGGTAAAGAAAGAATATTACTTTTCTGTTAATGATAACATGAGCACATGAATCACTTTACTTTTCATAATAGATAACTATTAAATATAACTATTAAACATATAGATAGCCACAACAAGTTGAGAAGAACATCTTTATGGACTAAGAGAAAAATCCATAGTAGGGAATAAAAGCTAAAAAACAAATTTTCATGGAGTCTGTAATTTAGTTTCCCCTGTGAGGCAAGAACACTGAACTCCTTCCATATAGCTCTTTCCTGGGCTGAACACAAGCAAACAGGGTTGAGGCCACTGCTAAATCACCTCAGAAAGACATGAGTAGAGAGAAAAGTCCACAGAAACTGGGCTCTCAATCTAATTAAAAAGGTTTATGGGCACACTCATCACTCTGTGAGGGAAGAGAGTGTGTAAGTAACACAAAAGGTCTTTGCCTGTGGCAGTGAAGGACACTATATGCTTTGGACATGTCTCCCAACTGAAAATAAAACCACGTGTATATTCCTTTTGAAAATATGTTTTAAAGTGTCCTTCCATAAATGATTGGATAAAGAAGATGTGGTACATATATACAATGGAATACTATGGAATGCTACTCAGCCATAAGGAAAGATGAAATACTGCCATTTGTGACATCATACATGGATCTTGAGAATATCATGCTAAGTGAAATAAATGAGACAGAAAATGTCAAGAATCTATTTATGTCATATGTGGAATATAAAACTGAAAGCAACAAATAAACAAGACAAATAGGCAAACAAAAACTCATAGACACAGATAACAGAATGGTGGTTACCAGAGGGAAGGGGGAGGGGGGTAGTAAAGGGGAAAGGAGTTAAATATATGATGATGGAAGGAGATCTTTGTGTTGGTGAACATGCAATGCAATATACAGATGATGTATTGTAGAATTATACACCTGAATCCTATATAATTTTATTGACCAATGTCACCACAATAAAATTAATTAAAAGAAAAAGGTTTAAATCTCCTTCTGAGTTAATATGAAAGGGCGAAATTATAGGGTCCACAAAATAAGTGAAAATAGCAGTTAAAGAAATAGCAAAGTGGGTTCCTCCCTGAGTCTGCAGGTCCTGTGGGTGCTTGATGATGGCCTCATGGGTGCGCTGGGTACAACCTGAGTAAAACCACCTGTCCTGGGCACATTTAAGTGCATGTTCCCAAACATTTCCTGTGTCACCCACAGGTGCTAGTGACTGGAAGGGGTACTGAAGATATCACAGAGATAAGGACAAAGCCGGGCCTTTGTGTAACAGCAAGAAAGAATGGAACCAGGAACAGATGACCAAGTGAAGGGAAATGATGGAACCCAGAGAATGTTGAGAGGACAGAAGTGGGGCCTCCCAGTCAGCAGGGGGCGCTGTGCGTTGACTGGTCCTGGAAGATGAATCATTCAGGAAAGGAAGGTATTTCAGGTGGATGAAGTCCAGGCAGAGAACACATGGCATTACGATCCTTTAAGATCTGTGTGGGATGCGAAATGAGAGAAGGTGTACGGAGAGAAGCCAGAGACAGCCACATCCCCGGGCCGGCAGGGCCTCTAGTCAGCTCCCTTTGGGCAAATTTCACCTCTGCAGCGAGGACGACCTCTCCTTGCCGGTGTGGTCCGCTTCCAGCTTGTGCAGAATAGGGGGCAAGGCGCCTGGAAGGACCCGCGGGTTCTGACCAGCACATGGTGCTGGGAAACTAGTTCCACGCTCTGAGGTCATGCGGTTGGAACCCAGTTTTAAGGGTGTGCAAGTTAACAACTAAGAACAGACAAGAATGACAGTAAACCTTCCTGCACTGCTCATCTGTTGCATTCCAGGAACTGGGACAAACCCTTTTGTGTACATTATCTCATTTCTTTTTTTTTTTTTTTTTTTTTTTTTTTTTTTTTTTAATACATTGATTTCAGAGAGGAAGGGAGAGGGATTGAGTGACAGAAACATCAATGATGAGAGAGAATCATTGATCGGCTGCCTCCTGCACACCCCACACTGGGATGGAACCCACAATCCGGGCATGTGCCCTGACCGGGAATCAAATGGTGACCTCCTGGTTCAACCACTGAGTCACACTGGCCGAGCTTCTCATGTCTTCTTTGCAACAAAAGGGCGGGTTCACGCAACCACCTCACTTTACAGATGGGGACCCTGAGGCTAACCAAAGTATCCAGGTCACACATGCCCATTAAACATCGGGGTGGCCACGATGTTTGGGGGTCCCAAGCTGAGAATGCTTTGGCTTCATTGGTTCTGGGGATGAAAATCAGTTGCTCGGCAAGATTTAGGACTTCCCTGACATCTGAGATGGAGTCCATGCTCTGGGGGGTGACTACACGCTCAGGTCTCGCCGCCCTCTATTAACTCTCCGAACAAGGAAACACACGTCTGCATTTACACCACGAGGCCTGGCGGTCATGCCGGAGCATGTGTTTCTCCGTGTCCATGGCAGGAGGCCACACGCCATGCCTAGGTGCACGTTAACATGACATAAATGTTAATGTCCTGTCCTAAAACCAAAGCCTGCGGGAGAGAGGAAATACCACCCCCGCCGTGCCCAGGGCCGTGTTTGGATACTGCAGCCTGTATTTTGACTCTGGAGTGTGATGACTATGTAACTTTTCACAAGGATTTCATTTTTTCCCCCCTGTCAAGCCACATTATTTTAGGGGTGACAATAACTTGGCTGCAAATGAGCTGAAACCATCAAGGTGATAAATGAGTTTCTGGGGGAGGGAGGCATCGGCCAGGCCTGGGCGTCCCAGGACCACACACCTCTGTGGGCCTCCACCTTCTCAGCAGAACAATGTGTCACAGATCTCCCCTCTGCATCCCCAAGGCCCCTTCCCTCCCTGCCCCCTGCTTCTTAAGGCAATAGAGCACCCCGCGCACTTGACTTTGGAAAATATACCGTATTTCACAGTGTGGGCGGGGCGGGGGGAGAAAGACTTGATATTTTCCTCTGGCTGTTAGCAAGGGCCTGATTTATAAAACTGCCTTTGAGAGGACTCCTCGGCCGGTTTATTTTCTCTGTCAGCCAGGTCTGTCTCTGAAGTGGGGTTGCCCATGGTCAGCTCAGTGGTCAGCCTGCTTCTGAGAGTTGAAACCTAAGAGGTCTGTCCGGAAGGGCCTGGTGAGCGGGTGGGCTGGAATTCTTGTCAAGAAAGATGACTTTCATTCCTTTTCTCCTGGAGAAAGTAGGGGGTAGGGGACAGGTTACACCCGGACTTTTACATACATAATCACATTTGAGTTATTCTCATTTAGCTCATTTAGCACAGCGAGGGGAAGCGATTTGCTAAAGGATTCTTGCCGAGGCTTAGCTGCTGGGATTTAAACCAGGAGCTGTTGTACTTTTTCTGCCTTCTTTATTTTTGTCCAGTCCTCCACTGAGATAGGACCCAGGTCACCTGGGGGTGCTGGGAACACCTGGGCTCGCCGCCTTGCACATTCCTCGGTGAGGAAACACTGAGGAGCCAGGCTTTTGGTGGAAAATCAGTGGACAGATCTTAACAGTGCCTGACTTAGGTCCGCAAACTATCTGTTTGCTCTTACAGTGTTGTTCATCTTTGCTGTTCATATACTCCTCTTTGTTATTACTAATGATGTTTGGGGGCGGGAAAGGAAAAAGACATTAGGGGTGGATTGACTTCACATCTGCATTTTGATGTTGTCATGAAGGAAAGTCCAGAGGCTTCCAGCTGATTAAAACCCTTAGTATTATGCTGAGCGAAATCAGCCAATCAGAGAAAGACAAGTATCACATGATCTCACTCTGTGGAAGCTAATGAACAAAACAAACTGAGGAGCAAAACAGATCCAGAGACATGCAAGCATGCAACAGGCTGAGGATTCGCAGAGGAGAGAGGGGTGGGCAGGAAGAGATTAACCAAAGAACTTGTATGCATATATGCATAACCCATGGAAACAGACAATGGTGCTATGAAGGCCTGGAGAGGGTCAGAAGGGGGTGGAGGGGGTTAATGGGGGATAAAAGAGGACATCTGTAATACTTTCAACAATAAAGATAAATGAAAACACACACACACCTTAGTGTCTACTGGTTGTGCTCCCTGTGAAGTGACAGCAAAGAAGAACTCGAGTCCTCTGACCAAGATGTGGCAAAGGGAAGGCCTCTCTTTAAGGACAGTCAGATGGAGATGAGTTCTAATGTGATGAAGAACCCCCCTGCCCCCCTCCCCAAAAAATGTAGGCTACCGCTCTTCTTTATCTTCTACTTTTTAAAATATGTCGCATAAAAGTAGAATTTGAAGTTGAGGTTAAAATCCAGAATATATTTAGTGCCATTATTTGTTAACATTGTCTGATGCATTCTCTAGACTTGGAGCAACTGGGAGGTGAGGATTTTGTGTACTTCAATTGTCTTTCCCTCACACAGAGTATCATTTTGGGAACACGCTCAGTGACTGTCTGGGATGTAGTCAGTGACAGTGAGCTAGACAAGTCTTTTACTTGCCTCAGTTTGTTTATTATTCAATAGCAATAAAAATGCCAGCAAAGACTTAAATAATATATAATGAGATTAATTTAGTACTCATTGTAATATATACACCAGTAACTCAAAAATCAATCTCCTATCCTGCCTTGTCTTCTAAAGTCTAGACGCCAATGATGAACAGATGATGAACTGCCTACTTGTTATCTCCATACATTCTACATACCCCAAACCTGCTTCTTCCCAGATTTTCAATCTTAGACAATGTCACCATCATCCACCCGGCTGCTGAGACCAAAGCACTGGAGTCACCTTGGAACCATCTCTCTCTCTCTCTCTCTCTCTCTCTCTCAATCTCTCTCTTTCTCTTCACATCTACATCATCCTCAGTATTTTATTTTTCCAGTTAGAAATTTATTAAAATTGATCTTTTATAATCTCTGGGCTCTTAGTAATATTAGAAAGACCTTCTCCACTCCAATTTGTAAAATTATTTATTTTCCTATTATTGTTAATATGATTTGGGGAGATTCAAAAACCATCAAATTCTATGGAGTTAACTGTGACACAAGGAATTTACTGTGACCCAAGTTCATGCTTGTTCCCGATGGCTACAAGGTTGTTCCAGTACCATCTGTGAGAAAGGATCTGTTTACTCCACTGAGGTGCAATGTCATATTTGTCATATCCTAAAATCTCCTATATATTTGAGTTTGTCTCCTCTCTTCTGTTGTGTCATTACTATACTCTCTGAGCTTTGTTATGTGATTTAATATTATGTGGGACTTGTCCACACAAAATCTGCACATTGATGTTTATTGAAACTTTATACATAATTGCCAAAACTTAAACACAACCGGGATGTCCTTCAGCAGGTGGACAGATAAATGAGCTTCAATACATGCAGACAATGGAATATTATTCAACTGAAAAGAAATGAGCTATCACCATAAAAAAGAAATGGAGGAAATGTAAATGAACATTACTTAGATAAAGAAGCCAATTTGAAAAGGCTACATATTGTATGATTTCAATTATATGATGTTCTAGAGAAGACAAAACTATAGAGACAGAATAAGACCAGTGGTTGCCAGGGGTCAGTGAGGAAGGAGGGAGCAAGAGAGAATTTTTTAGTGCAGTGAAACTATTCTCCATGGCGCTATGAGGATGGATACATGTCATTTGTCAAAATCCACAGGAAGTGTAACACCAAGAGTGAAGCTTAATGCTCACTATGGACTTGGGGTGATAATGAAGTGTTAGTGTAGGTTCACGGATGCTAACAAATGCACCTCTCCGGTGGGGGATGTTGATAGTGGGGGGCCTGTACATGCGGGGGACAGGAATTACGTGGAAAATCTCTGCACTTCTTACCAATTGTTTGTGAACTTAAAATTACTCTAATAAATAAAATCTATTTAAAACATTAGATAGTACTTAAAAGGGATATTTAACATTATTATACAGGGTTAATACAGGAGTGGGCTTACAGTTGTGAGTATGTGAAACACAGAATTTATTCTTGTATTGTTATTTATTAATTATTGTATTATGACCAACTGTAAACCTACTGTTGCCCACCAATGTATACAGATATGAATCTATGGGTTCACATTATTAATTCAACATGCACTTGCTGATTGCATTCTATATATCACCCACAGTTACACATACTAGGACCATTCAATCTGAGAGGTGCAGAAATCTTAGAAACAATAGCTGACTAATAGTGGTAACACAGCCTGATACGTACTGTGAGTGATCATTCTCTCCTCTTTTAATCTTTCCTTTCCTGGCTTCCTGTAAATTCATCTGGTAGAGGCTAGAAGTTAGCAAAGCTGACCGGTCAGTTACTTGTTTTGATTCCTCTTCAGGACTGCACCTGTGATCTCAGAGCTCTAGATGACTAACCTTGGCCACTGGGGAAACTAAACTGACCTGCCCTGACCTTTTGTGACCTAACTTGAGGCTAAATCCCAGCCAGGAGGAACAGATTGGTGTAGACAGAGCTCTGGTTCAGCTGTGTTTATCAAGAGAGGGTCCCAGGGTGTCTTTCTGCAATGTGACCTTCTCTCTGTGCACCTTCTGTTTTAGGACACTTGGAATCATTAATGCAACTGTTTTACTCTAACCCAGTGGTTGGCAAACTCATTGGTCAACAGAACCAAATATCAACAGTACAATTGAAATTTCTTTTGAGAGCCAAATTTTTTAAACTTAAACTATATAGGTAGGTACATTGTTATTAACTTAATTAGGGTACTCCTAAACTGGCCTTTGCTAAAAACATCCTCAATCGGATTGAGGTACGTTAGCTGAGGTTGACCCCTTCCAACTCTCCCATCCACACTAATCTTGTCTTGTATACTTGTTTCGTCTATCTCCTTTCGTTCATCCTCTCTATATGTCCAAACCATCTCAACATACCTTTCTCAATCCTTGACACTACATCTTCTTTCACTCCACAGTGTTCCCTAAAATTAACTTAATAAACTTTACTTAAAGTTTTAAGTCAACTTCGCACTATACGTATACACCCTCACATGGTATTTCGTGGAAGAGCCACACTCAAGGGGCCAAAGAGCCTCATGTGGCTCGCGAGCCCCAGTTTGCCGACCTCTGCTCTAACCAATCAATTAAAATATTATATGTCTTACTGTCTAAGGCTAGGAGTTGTCTCTGGTCTAACAATTCCTTACAATAAGTCAGAACATAATTGGTCACCGATATTTACCAAACTCACTTGGTGAGGACAGCGGGCTTGATTGAATTGGACAGGCTGCCAGTTCTGTTCCCAGGTGTCTGGATGGAAAAGGAGCAGGAGATTCTGAAGTCCACTTTCGGATTCGACATTCACTCCTCAGTCATCAGTTACTGTTGCTCTCGAGCTGTCTGTGGTAGTATGACCTTGGGCAAGCCACTTCCTTTTCCTGGTCCTCATTTCCTCAAATGTAAGATGAGAATATTAGCCTACATCAGAGGTGTTCAACCTTGGAATGCCCTGGGGAACTTACAAAAATGACGATCCTCAAATCCCATCTCAGATCAATTGAATTCAAACAGTAGAGGGTGGGCATGGATAGGGGCATTGGTGATTTCTGAGCTGCCCCAGGGGCCTCTATCATGCAGCCAACCTGGAGATTCAGTTGGAATGATTCTCCTAAAGATCCTTCTATTTCTCAGAATCTGAATCTGTGAGGTTTCTCAAGGACTAACTCCACTCCCCAAAGTAATGTTTATCTCAAGCAAAGTAAAAAAGAAATCAATTTATTTTAGACGTTTCTATCTATTTAAACAAGTACTGAAGATGCATTTTGTGTTAGACCCTGTGGCTGTGATGATAGACTAAAATGCGGATTCCCTGGCCTGACCACAGAACTTCATATCAGAATCTTTGATTCTGTGGGGCCCATAATTTGTGGGACCTGGTGAAAATGGACATGGGGAACCCCTTGTTAAAATTATTAAGAATTTCAAGATGCTGGCAACTGATGATCAGGGTCCTTCTGAACACAGGACCTTGGGAAAATATATAGCTTGCACACCTGTGAAGGAGTTTGTGGTTGAAAAGTCCCTCATCATTTTGATGGGTCACCTGACTTGGAACCCTCTGTGGAAGGGAATTCAAAGACACATATGTATAGCATTTTCCCTATTGCGGTGAGAAGCACAGGTCAATGCAAGCCAATCAGGATCAAAGATTCACTCAATAATGTCTAAATATAATGGGGTTTTGAGTACTTACAGGTCTGTCGTCTTAGTCCCTTACTAGCCTCTAAATAATTAATGCATCAAAGTAGGGAAAACTGGGGTTTAGAATGTTCAATTACTCACCCTAGTCTGCATTTCAATAAGTGGAAATATTAGGATTCAAATCCAAGTCTGTGCCAAGTCTGAGCTTCTGACCAGTGCACTGGCTCTGCAGGCCTGGACAAACATTTAGGAGACGCCCAGGGCCTGAACCTGCTCAGGAGTTCTCCAAGTGTGTTCCCAGGGCGCCAAGAAGCTTCCTGAGGGTGCTCCAATGCTGAAGAGCAGGAGCCAGGCCCTACCATCCAGAGAGAGGACTAGCTTTGAGAGCAATCTGTTCCCCTTTTGTTAGGGCACTCTGCCCTCTGCTGGTTGCTTTTAATGTTTTTAGAGTACATGGGTCATTTAAAATGCTTAGTTTACTACCTTTCTGTTTAGATCAGTGGTTCTCAACCTCCCTAATGCCGCAACCCTTTAATACAGCTCCTCATGTTGTGGTGACCCCCAATTTCATTGTTACAAATTGGACATAATTAAAGCACAGTGATTAATCACAAAAACAATATGTAATTATATATGTGTTTTCTGATGGCCTTAGGAGACCCCCGTGAAAGGGTTGTTCGACCCCCGAAGGGGTTGTGACCCACAGGTTGAGAACCGCTGATTTAGATTCTTATTATTTCATATAAGAATGCTTCATAATATGTGCTATTAGTTTATAAATATGTGATTATTTGCAAGGAAATGTGTGTGCTCACCTACAAAGCTGTAAAGCCAACACAACGTCTGTCACACAAACAGACCATCAGTAAATATTGCAAAACACACAAAAATTAAAGAGTAGGGTTGAATATAAAATGCAGGTGATAGAAAAAAGAATGGCACAGTTTACAAGGAACCTCAATAGACTACTGCCATGAAGAAAAAATATATATCTATACTAATAATCTATATTAATAAAAGGCCATAACATGGAATGACCAAACAACCGGTCACCAGGAGACCAGAACACCACAGGCCCAGCAGGGACATGCACCCCGATTAGGGGCGTGGCTTCCCTGCAAAATGCTGGTGCCACAAGCCCAGGCCAGCCTCACCCCAAGCCCAGGCTGGCCTCGCCCCCCAGCGGAATTGCCCCTTGGGAAATTGGCCTTTGGTCAGCTTACTGTCAGCAGCCTGAGAGCCAGGAATCCCATTTACCCACACCTAGGACCCAGACAGCAGGGGAGTGGGAGCCCCATCCCAAGGGAAATTAGTCAAGCACTCTGAAAGTGTTTTTACTCTTAATGTGGTATACACGGAGATATTACAATAAGTTTAATCAATTTATCAGTCATTGTTTATATCAGTGTTGTTTTTACATCATGTTTTTGTTTTTATATCATGTGGTTATTGTTATATAATGTTGTTATTGTTTATTTATTAATAAATTTACATATTACTTTCATATACATTTTTCTAATTTTCTTTAATCTCTGACACTTCTTTTATAGAGAAAGGGCAAATAGTGATATTAAAATATTTCTTCTAATTAACTCCCTTTCAATGTGCACGGATTTGTGCACCGGGCCACCATTATTACTATGTATATTACTATTGTTACCACCATTTTACCATTAAGGGAGCAATGGCAATGAGATTAACTACCTCAAACAAGGCTTCAGCCAAATGAGTGGCCACCAGGTATTTCAACCCAGATACCTGAGTTGAACTTGGCTTCTAAAGCAAAGTAAGGACCCTGACACTGAAACCTAAAATGAGTATTGGGTTACATGTTGTCCAGGAAGTACAAAAAGGAAGTGAGAGTTTGTGTTTGTTAAAGACTAACATGGGCCAGGGTAGATGGGGGTGAGGAGCTGCAGGAAAGAGAGACACCAGAAGTCATCTTCAATATGAAGAGCATGCTAGGAGCCTGTCACTCTGATCGTGCTAAGTATTGTTTCACATAAGTCTCAGAAATACTAAACATTTCCTGCAATGTTTTCAGATGAAGAAACCACGGCTCAAAAAGAGCTTAGCGGTTGAAACTTGGCTGGTCACCTTTGCCTCAGGAACTATGAAGTGGTGACCCCCAGGTGCCCACTTGGGAGCCGGTAAAGGAAGCCTCTGAAAAAGGCAGGTGCCACAGCATTTAGATGGTGAGCTTGCCAGATTCCAGGACCCTGCCTCACTCAGTGTACCTCAAGATCAATGTGCACATGACAGGCACCTGGGTGTTTCGGTCAAATGCAGGGTTGGCATCCTTAGGTTTGGAGTGGGGCTTGTGACTGTGCTGTTGTAGCAAGCTCCCAGGCAACACTAATTCTGCTGGTCTGTGGGCCGACATTTTAGTAGCAAGAGTGGGCATTGCCTCTGGGCATCAGCTTGGCATCTGGCAGCAGACTGGTGCTCCATGTTTCCTGAATGGTGAGTGAATGAACGAATTGGTCAGCCAATTCAGCAGCCAATGTGAATATTTCTACAATTACAATGGAGTCATGATCCCACAGTCTGATTCAGTTCTCTTTTGTGCCTAAAATCAAGTTAGTTGACAAACAGTTGCTTTTCCACATTTTGCCAGGTAGATGGTCACATGGAGATCCTTTGTCTCTACTTCCTTGTTAGTAAAAGTCATGGTCGTGGTGAGAGGAAGTGCTGCTTCCCAGGCTGGGACATTGTGGAGACAACACTTTTAAGTAAGCTCATCTTGAAACACTGATGTACAGTTTGTGCACTTTGGGTTCTAGGAATTTTCTATCTCATTTCTTCCCTTGTCTCCCTTCCTCTTTACCTCTCTTTCTTTTTTTAACAAAAATCAGTGTAAAACACCTGGGTCTTTGGGATTTCTAATTCCTCTCATTTACTGTCTCTATTTGTGACATTCTCAAGGACGTGTCACTTTTCTGAAAGTGGCAGCAAGCGAGAGATATGCCTGACCTCTTCTCCACCTCATCTCACCCAAATGCAAACGCAGAAGCATGATTTTGGAAGTGACTCTGGCAATTTCCCCACTGCTCTGTCAGCCCTGGATGGGTCTGCAAATTCATCACCCAGATCAGCAAAACCGGAGGCCATCCATGGGTACACGAACTGATGAGAGTTTTATTACCTTCAACACAGCGCTTCCCGACCTGCATGGCTAGCATTTTGCTAATGAGATCATCCCAAACCTCAGCTGAGCATCACCAGGGCCTTCGCTCTCCGCGTTCTCTGGGGAAACAGAAAGTGCTGGAGGAAGGAGAATGAAGGCACTGTCAGGAGGGACGGCATCTGTCTTTCTGAATTTTCAAATTTGTATCATTTAGATTCTAAGTATAAGATTGTAGAATCTAGGAAAATGTCTGAATGCCATGATGAGGATGTTTTCTCTAAATTCAAATATTAAAGTGGATAATAGGTATATATGTGTGTGTGTGTATATATATATATATATATATATATATATATATATATATATATTACAATAATGACTTTAATAAAACTATGTTATAGTTGAGTGCTTTGAACCATAGTCAACAATGATAAACACACTGGCAGCCCCTCCTTACTTCCAACCAACCACATGGGAAATTGGGTTTCTAATGATAATAATAAAAATAACAAATATAATGCTGCATATTAATATAAAATATCATAGAATTATCTATTAATATATTAAAACTGATGATGCTATTTTTCTAAAAGTTATTCTGAAGGTTACAGAGTCATGGTATTATAACAATTTGGAGAAGAAGAGGAAAAAATGATTTTCTACTCTACCATTTTAACATAATCATAGTAAGTGTTAGATTTTATTTCCTACCTAATCTTTTTTTTAAAAAAAATATGTTTTTATTGATTTTTAGAGCGAGAGGAAGGGAGATGGAGATAGGAACATGGATGAGAGAAACACCACTCTCATCATCGATAGGCTGCCTCCTGCATGCCCCCTACTGGGGATTGAACCTGCAGCCCAGGCATGTACCCTGACCTGGAATCAAACCATCAACCTCTTGGTGTATGGGATGGTGCCCAACCAGCTGAGCCACACCAGCCAAGGGTCCTACCTAAGATTTTATTAGGCATACTGTATCTCATAGGCATATCCATCATGACCCTGTAGTTTTGTGTTCCAAATTTTTTTTTTTTACTTACCCTTTTCACAAACCATTACAAGCATATTTAGGCTGGTTATTTTTAATAATTTTGTAATCCTCACCCAGAAAATATAAAGTTTAAAAACAAATCCACCATGGTGTTTTTCTTTAATAATAAATACCTTTATAATGGTAGAGACTGAGATGCCCTGAAACAGTGCTTGCAATTCCACACTGAGATGTAAAAACCTCTTGTCCAGCTTTTCAAGCCTCAGGTGAGCAAGCCTGAAAGAGGGTGCTGTTGACTTGGATACTATGACTGGCTCACTCAGTCCTGCTTCTTTCACACCTTTTTCACAGTAATTGTCAGGGTTTTTGAGATCAGGTGTGGCGACACCTGTTTGGCTTACCTTAAAGTGAGCACTGCATACAGGGAGTATGAGAGCACACATGTGGCATATCACAACGCCATTGGGTTGTTGTCATCTTATGATACTTTCTGTGAGGCTCTTGCTATGCCCTTAAACTTGAAAAGGCTGGGAGCCTCGGTGAGCTTTCCTTGGGATCTCAGAAACTCTCCACCATGAAGGCCATCTTTCTGCTCTCTTTGTAGACTCCCTGTCCCTCTCTCAGTTGAGATCCCGTACCTTTTCATTCCAGGTCTGATGGTCATTTAATTCCATCTGGTTTTCTGCTCTGAGCTAGAGAGAACCTCAGAATCCTGAGGACTGTGAAGAAAGTAGAGGTAAGCCAAGGTACATGGCTTTAGAAACAATTAAGAAACCAGGACTTTTACTCTGCTGGTGGAATCTTGGACATTATTATATACAGAACTAGAGGCCCAGTGAATGAAATTCATGCACGGGGGGTGGGGGGTGGGGGCTGGGGAGTGTCCCTCAGCCTGGCCGGCACCCTCTCCAATCCTGGACCCCTCAGGGGATGTCTGACTGCCTCTCACAATCTGGGACCGCTGGCTCCTAACTGCTCGCCTGCCTGCCTGCCTGATCACCCCTAAATGTTCCCCTACTGGCCTGATCAGCCCTAACTGCTCCCCTTCTGGCCTGATCGCCCCTAGCTGCCTATGCCTTGCCTTGCACCTAGGACCCAGGATTCCCTTCTCTGGCTGGTCACAGGCACCCAGGACCCGGGTTTCCCTCACTCTGGCCAGCCGCAGGCACCCGGGCTTCGCCCAGACTGGCCGAAGCCGCAGCCACAGGAGACTGTGGGCAGGCAGCTTTGCCCGGGCTGCAGCCGCAGGCACTCGACACCACAGGGCAGGTGGCTTGTCCCTCTCCCGGGCTGCAGCCACAGGCGCTGGCACCTGGGATCACGGGGAGAGTAGCTTGTCCCTCTCCTGGGCTGCAGGTGCAGACACAGCCGCGGGTGGGTCACTTGTCTCTCTCTTGGGCCACAGCCTACCTGGTCCCCATTCCTCTTTCACGAGCTCATTTGTACCTGGCTGGTCCTCATTCCTCTTTCCCCAGTGTTGAGTGTCTGAGCTGTTACAGCGTGATAGTGTGAGGGTGTGATGACCATTTGCATATTAGCTCTTTATTATATAGGATATCTCTTTGTCTCTGATCTCAGCAAGTATGAGAGGGTAGGAAATAAAACCTACCCTGCACTTTCCTGTAACCACAAACCAGTAGACGCAGTTAAGTGGTGCATACCAGTGAATATTGTTATAAAGTGAGAAAACAGAGTTAAGAAACCATTGATGAAAGCAACATGCAACACTATCTGGTCTTAAAAGTGACAGCAAGGTGGCTGCCATCTAATAACACCTTGCCTTACATCTTTCTCTTGCTCATGGACACAGCACAATCTGGAGGGAAAGGGAGGATGAATAAAGTTGAGACTTGCCACTCACAACTAGCTTTGCCTGGTGAGACACTAATCCATTTCTTTCCATTTGTTGACTTTCAACATTATTTTGCCAATGTTTAGAGAAGGAATGTCTCACAAATGCCTTTCAGGAAGTTGAGTTTCCTTTTAGTTTTTTTGTCATCCACACAAATTCATTGGCCGACTGTCACTCATGTTGCTTTTGGCCATTGATGCAGAGATAATTAAGCTCCTACATTTCTGTTTGCTGGTCTTACTTCCCAGGACCCCTTGCAGTTAGGTTGGGCCACGTGACACTTTTACACTTTTGTCCAATAAGCTGAGGATAGACGTGACCATTAAGCCAGGCCCGCACCGCCTACCACCAACCCCCCACCCCCCGCTGCTGTGACCTGGAGGTCAGGCTTTCCAGATGGTGATTCCAGATTGAAAGAGATACCAGATAAAAAATAGCTGTGGGACCCACATCAAACTATGATGTGAGTGAAAAAATGAACTTTTATTGTGTCAGCCTCTGAGATTTCAGAGCTTCTCTGTTGCACGAGGTGGCACTAATTAACCCTGCTAATAAAGCTTTACAGCAAAGCAGGTTCTGATGCCCAGGTGGTTTGGGCCAGGGACATCTCTGCATGTCTTGCCAGAATTTTGCACATCAAATCAGAGAGACACAGCTGCTGCCTAGATTATCCAAATATACTGCTTAATTATTTCCAAGAGATTGTTTGCATAATGTGAATTTCCACAGTGTTCATAATCATCTCTTTGCCTCTTCCTAGGATGCTTTAGTTCTGAATGAGGTCATGGGTAAGAGGCTGGTAGATGCTGAATAGTTGACATTTGGCGATTAGTGTCTGTACACAAAATGACATCCTAGACAACTGTTCTGGCAGCATGTAGGTGATGCCAAATATGTGCTTTAGAAGTGAGTGAATGAATGAGTACATGTATTTTAAATATCTATCTAATTTTCAGAAATGGCAATTTACTGACTTGTTTCTTTGTAGACAGATAGCCAAGTGGTGTTGAGGCAATGATGTGCGGCGGAAGAGAAGAGGCTGCGGGACCAGAAGTTCTGAGTCTAAATCTCAGCTCCATGGGACCAGCTGTATAGGCCTTCTGCGAGATTTCCATCCTCTCCTAGCCCCTTCCCCACTCCCCTGGAAGCAGAATATGGGGGGCTATTGCACTGAGTTGTTGTAAAAATGAAATAGATGGAAACACTGAAAATACCTGAGATTTAATTAGACACACAGCTAATACATTTCTCAATAGACACTAGTTATTCTTTATAAATATTAGATTCCTCTAATAATCACAGCCTCAACTGAGATAAGGAAAAAAAAAAAAAAGGTCTGGTTCACATGGCTTATGACCACGAGGTGGCACCATCGAGTCAATATAAACCATTTTTTCCTGAAAGAAAGTGGAAAATCTCAATTCTGAAAGTCTAAAAATGTATATTTATCCAGTGTGATCACAACATAGATATTTGCTAAATACCATGAGATCTCTGTGTTATAACATGAAGAGCTATGTGCTGTATCTTTTCATGGGTATCTCTTTCTAATACTTCTGAACAAATTCATCGTTAACATAGTTATTATTAACATCACCATCATCAGTATTATGAAGCAATGGAAATGGATACTTTTTCGTTTCTTAGCCCAGACCTGTTTATAAGGATTTCAGGTAGAGAAAAGAAAAGTTTCACCTTCCTTGACAAAGCACAGACTCTTTGCATGAAGGCTGGGCCCTGAGAGACTAGAACAGAGGTTCTCAACCTGTGGGTTGCGACCCTTTTGGCGGTCGAATGACCCTTTCACAGGGGTCGCCTAAGACCATCCTGCATATCAGATATTTACATTACGATTCATAACAGTAGCAACATTACAGTTATGAAGTAGCAACGAAAATAATTTTATGGTTGGATCACAACATGAGGAATTGTTTTTAAGGGGCCAGAAGGTTGAGAACCACTGGACTAGAAGAACTTACTCTGCTTTCTGGGCAGCTGAACAACATGCATGAGCAGGTGTAGCCCCTAAGGCATGGTCATTCTTTGCCCTCAACTTCCAGGCACCTCCCACGAGGACACCTTCTCTCAATCCCTTAGAGACTTTCCTGGAAAGCTCTGTCCTCGCCCCACAAGAACCCTGCCACCTCATACTCTGTTCCACTACCTGGTGGGGCCCCCTGCCCCGCCTCTCAACAGATTGACAGTCACCTAGTTTGGCTACTTCTCCAGGCTCTGAGCAGACAGGGCTTCAGGTACCTGTGGGCTGAGGGGGAAATGGAGGAGAGCTTCTTTTCTTAAAAAAAAAAAAAAAATGGAAATAGTTAAAGCATTTAGAAAAGTATGCAATACAACACCTGTGTTCTCACCGCCTACATCTCACAAATGTTATCATTTATCATCTTTATTTCAGCTTTTGGGGGAAAAAAATTACAGACAGCTAAAGTCGCCACCCACAATTCTATTTCCTCCTTTCTCTCCCCAGAGAGAACTGTTCCCCGGGAAAATGGTAGGTATCTCAGCGTGCACATTTCATTTCTTTGGCTGCTTATTTATAGAATGGCTGTGAAGGTAATTCTGAGCAGGGGGCCTACTTTTTCTGCCTTGGAAATGTAGGGAATGAGACCGGCAGAGGTGGACGCCTTCGGTGCTCACTTAGCCTTGCTCCCTCCCTGCGCCCAGAACCCTCTGCTGCTGTGTGTCTGTCTGTCTGACCCCCTCTCTCTACCATGCTGTCATCTCTCAGGATGCTGGCTGAGAGAGGAGCATGCTACTTAACCTCAAAGGACAGAGGCTTAGTCCCAGCTCTTCGAAGAATGAACTAGAAGACCTTGGGCAAATGACATCATTTCTCTGAGCTACATCAGGTTTTCACCATAAAACCATCTGAAATAATGCTGTTTCCCTGGGGATCATTAATCTACAATTACATACAGTAGATTTTTATTGCAATGGAAGATTATGTGTTTCATGTGGTTGGGGTTAGAATGCAAACTCAAGGCAGCCTCTTCAGGAAAAAGCAGCCCTTCTTGGGTGGAAATCAAGTGCATTAAAAACAACTGCTCTCCAGTTTGATCAGTATTGTAATCGAGGTGTTTATTAACTGCTGGGGGACCCCAGGAGAGGGAAGTACTCTCTGTGCCCTTGGGCATCACAGGAAAATTTGTTACTGACAGTCTGTTCATTTCAGGTTCCCAACCTTTGCACTTCTGTGTACCACTTACACAAACATGATTTAGGAAAAAGGAGGGGAAGTCAACATTTATTTGGCACCGACTACATGCCAGGCAACAGACATATCCAATCTCACTTCCTTTTACTTCTCTCCATTCATCATTTTCCTTTCTTTATGTACTGCTCATATTGTTCCTGGTATTAAGAAAACGATGTTACATGATCTCTCTCATATGTGGAATCTAATGAACAAAATAAACTAATGAACAAAAATAGACCCAGAGAAATAGAAGCATGGAACAGACTATGGAACCTCAGAGGTAAGGCATGGGAGGGTGGGTGGGAAGAGATCAACCAATGAACTTGTATGCATATTTGCATAACCCAGGGACACAATGGGGTGGTGAGGACCTAGGGTAGGGGTTGGGGGTAGGCTAGAAGAGGTCAGTGGGGGAAAAGGGGGACTTATGTAATACTTTCAACAATAAAGATTCTTTTACAAAAAGGAAATTATGTTAGGCCTGTTTTCTAGATAAGAAAGCTGAGACTCAGAGAGTAGTCAAAGCATCCAAAGTCCCAGGGACAGGAGGACTGCAAACCCTCTCCTGTACCCTCTCCAGCAACCCCTGGTCAGGGTGGGGGTTGGGGGTGGGGCACTGGAGTTGTGACCCCAACCTCCACTCATTCCCCTCTGAATCAAAGTTACTTTGGGAAAACTCTTCCAAGTCCAAAATGGCCTCATTTTATCATCCATCTTCACCTGCGTGTCACAGTGTGCCTCCCCACTCCTCCTTAAAGCTCTCAGCCACCCTGGCTTCTAAGGCACCCATGGCTCTTGATTATTCTTGTACTTCTCCTCCATCCTCTCAGCCTCCTCAGAGGCCCACGCCTTGTAGGTGGTCACATCCAGGTCCATCTGTAATCCGTGGCTACTTTCACTTCACACATTTTATCTCACACCCTTTAACTGTTCTCTCAGTTTCATCCCGAACTCTATACCAGAGCACGCTTCACTGGCGCTGGCTCTCACGGCTGGGACTCACTGCAGAGCTTCGTCCTGGGTGAGGCATAAATACCTGCACTGTGATTGCGGTGATTAAGAACAGACTGTGACCTTCTTTTTAAACTTAGCTGAATGTTTGCTGAGCCCTAACGTAAATGAAAACATTTCATATGCTAGTCATAATTTTTTAGTATGCAATGAACACATAAACATTAACATTAGAAAAATATGAAGTCCCACCTAATATCACGCCACTTCCCACATCCCTTGGGGACTGTACCACTGTCTCCAACTCTGACTTGGTCCTTATGATACACTGCTCCTACTGTAAGGCCCTTCCCACAGTGTCCGACTGAACAGTCTATGTGTTTCTAACCCAGTCATTACAGCAACATCTGTGGTCTGATTACCTCTGTTTTCCAGGAAAGAAACTAGAGGAAGGGAGGGGAAGTGATAAGGCCTGCTGGTAAGTAGGAACCAGGATAAGGAGGCCGTTCTGGGTGACATCCCACTTTGGCTCAGGGCTCTGCAGCCCTACCCAGGCTCTCCATTTTGGGCCATGCTCCCTTCGGTCCCAAACACTCGAATTCCTGTGTCCCATGCTTCAATGTTGCCCTACTCCTTATGGATAAAGTCCACATACCTTAGCATGCACAGAAGACCCCATTGGTACAGTGCCCGCCCCCTGTCCTGTCTCATCTTTCACCACCACACACGCTGGCCTGCTGGCCAAGCTCCCGTCCTCTGGGTGATTTCTGTGAGCGCCCTCACAAAGGTTGGAAGGCTCCTTACTCCCCAACTGTCCTTGCTTATGTCTCACACTTTACACTGACATGCAGCCTCACCTCCTTTAAGACTCTGCCCCTGCCAGGTCCTTCCCCATTCCCAGGGTATGCATCTTGTATTGCTCCTAATGCTACGCTGTCTGCATCTCTGTCTGGCTTCACCACACCATATTGCAACCACCTGCCGTGTCTCCATCGTCCTCCCAGGAGTTAGCATCCCCTGCACAGAGGACCTGTGTTTCTTCACTCACCTCTGTCCAGCAAGCCTCGGCCAGAGCCAGGGTCAGTGAGTCATAATTATACACATGAACACATTCTTTCTATTTAATGAAAAACCTCACAAGAACAGAAACTCAGAACCTTTTGTATTTGTTTCCCACAAAAGACAAGAATTTGTTAAAATGAAGCATTAAATAATCTCTTAGATTTAGGACATTGTGTTGTGATCCGATCTGATCTAAAACTAGATTCTGTGTTGAAGGAATTCAGTTCACTTTTGGAGGAATAATTAAATCACGTGGTCATCTTTTTTTATATTCAAGTGACCTTTAATGAAGAAAGGGCCAGCCCTTTAGACCTTTGTGGGGTGTTCCCCAAAGACCCAGGCGTGCAGCCTTCTGAGAGGCAACACTTTTGATTCTGGTGATGAAGACATTGTGGCAAATTCTGACTGCTCAGCTTTTGGATTCTCGCCCTGTGCTCAATAACTCTTTTTAATTAGCCCCTTGGAAATCTTCCCTCTTTCCAAAAATACCATTTTGCCGTTGGGAGACAAGGACAATCTTTTTGCCTGAGAGATAATCCCAGATCCCTGCCACAGCATCAGATAAAAGTTGTAATGTGTGTCAGAGGCCATTGTAATCAGAAGGTGTATGTCAGACCATCATTGTCCACCTCTGCACGGTTCATCAGCTGGTGACTTCTGAGGGTCACGTGTTCTTTATTTTGAGTCAGGCTGATTTTTCAGTCATTTTGATCATCATTTAACCCCTAAACCCTTGTTCTTTTCATGAGGTTTGCCTTTTCTCTTCTGGATGAGATGTTATCCAGACCTGGAGGTTTAATGAATATCAATTCTCTTTAGCTTTCATGTATACCATTCAAGCGACCTCAGTCCAAACCAGTTCTTTCTCCTGAAAAGGGGAAGCAGGCAGTAGGCTTTTTAAATCATTGCCGGAGGATATCTTCCATTGTTTTTGTTGTTCTTTTTTGTTTGTTTTTAGAGAGAATGGAAGGAATGGGAGGAGACAGAGAGAGGAAGAAAGACCTATGCGAGAGAGACACATCAATTGGTTGCCAGGGATAGAACCTGCAACCAAAGTACATGAACTTGACCAGGAATCAAACCCAAAACCCTTTAGTCTGCAGGCCAATGCTCTGTCCACTGACCCAAACCAGGGCAGGGGGGTGGTATTTAATTCCTAGAGAACCTTCTAGAATTGAGCTATGTGTGTAAATTTCTCCTCTGCTGACAACATATTCCTGAAAGACATAGGATATGGCCTCCTTTTCCTGGGCTTTCACACAGTGGGTTGTTTAAAACTGTGTTGAGGTGAATGGAGACAAAGTGGTTGGTCTCTTTGTGCCCAGGTTTTCCCATCTCTGGCAGAGGGAACTTTATAAAGCAATGACCGGACAGACCATCCTGGCTGACAGAGGTCCTCTGCTGGGCCTGGCTTTGCCCGCTGCTCCATTTGCTTTTTGTCTTGTTCCTTTCCTGGCTTCTGAACCTCCTGGAGCTCATGTGGGGTGGCCAGAACCCCACCGCTATCCCCGTCCTACCCACCTTCCTCTCTGCTCTGTGCTCTGCACCTGAGTGTGTTCATCACATCCTCACACCTGATCACGTGGCAATAAGATCTTTGGGGGGCGGACCTGGATTCTATTATGCAAAGCTGAATTCTGGGTGCCCGGTGTAGCGCATGGCACAGAACAAGTGTGGAGCCAGACAACATTTTTTAAATGCATGAGGAGTAACCAAAGGGGCCCACACACTTCATTAGGGTGCCCTTAAACCTGCTTCCTCATCTCTTTCATCTGCAGACCCAAACTCATGCTCTGTGGTGCCTCTGCAATGCCATCCAGGCACAGCTTTCCCAGCTCCTTCCCCGGGCCCTTGGACAAGGCCTCCCTCCTCCGAGATCCCATAATACCTTTGCAGGCATTTCTCATGGCCTTATCACACCGCATTGTAACTCTCAACAGGAGCCTGGGCTTCGTAAAGGTGGGGATGTTAGGTGCATCATTCAATGCTTGCCTAGAGGAGGCACTGAAGATAAATTTGTTGAATATGCCCAAGAGAATGTGTCATGTTTTGTGACTATACCATGTCCTCTGGGAGTGGGAAGTCAGCTCAAACAATAAGGATCAATTGAAATACCACTGTCCTCTGGTGAGCTGCAACTGGGAAGAAAAGGGACAACATCAGTAAAGGGATGGAGCACACATCTGCTGGTCCCCCGGGGTCTGGAAAATGCGTTTGTGAGTCCTCCATCGATTCGCAGAGACCTGCTGGGCCTCAAGTGAACATTGACGGTGCACAGACAAAGACAGCAAGGGAAATAAAGACTCCTTAAATATATTCGGAGTCAAATGTCTCCAGCAGGGATATCAGCAAGCAATTCCCCACAAGAGATGACGGTTAATGATAAAGGGACGAGGACGTGAACAAAAGGTTATGCTTTAGTAAGAGAGGGCTTCACAATATCTGACCATAAAGTATTGTTCTTAAAAAAAAAAAGTTTATATTGCCTGACTATTTTGGTGTTCTGAGACCAATTTCAGTGTGTATCGCTTCCATATCAAAACAAAGTCTCCAGACACCAGCTGGGTATCCTATGCTTCAGCTCCATTCTGACACTGTTTACCTGGAGACATCATCAGATCCCACAGATTAAGGGCTCAGTCCTACAAGACTACCCCTTCCCCATTCCTCTCCCAACTTCCCCACAGGTTTCAAATGCTAGTTGAAAGCCCAGGGTTGAACACAACTTCAGTGCAATTCCCAGTGAAGATGCTTTCCCTCTGACCACTTTTAGGCTGGTTCACTCACACATCTGGCACCTCAGTGGTGATGACTGGAAGGTTCGGCTGGGATTGTCTAGCTGACCACCTGCTGATAGCAGCATCTTCAGCATGGTGGTCTCAGGCTTGGAAGATTTTTTTTTATATGGCCACTCAAAGCCATGTTGCAAGAACCCAGGCAGAACCTGCAAGGCTTTTTACGACTTTGCTTCACATGCACATTCATTTGTCAGTCAAGTCCCTATGTCTAACCCCAATACCCAAATCCAAAGGAATTAGACTTCATCTCTCAATGAAAGAAGCAATAAATGGTTAGTGACTATCTTAGTCATGTTTTCTAGATGGTAGACACACACACACACACACACACACACACACACACACACACTAATGAATACTCTACCTCAATGTGTCATAGGCATCTCTGACACACCTCATTCAAAATGGAATTCATGTTCTTTCTCCTTGTATTAATGAGAAAACATCCTGTCAGATGCTATAACATACAAATCCTAAAGGGTTAACAGCTCACTCTGTCTTCAGTGTGATCACCAGAAGACCTGGGCTCCAGGCAGGCACTTGGGCACCCAGGCTCTGCTTACCTTTACTGGTGCCTCCAAGGCTTCACGTCCCCTTTAATCCACACTGGCTGGCGGAAAGAGGAAAGGAACATGGAGACCAACTGGGAGCGTTCAGGGCCTGGACCCCTTCCTCCCACACTTAAGACCAATGTTACCTTCTTCCGAAGGGAGCCGACTCAAAACCCCATTCGGATATTGCATCCATCAGAAAGCCCAGGTCTGAAGGTGACGAGCATCCTCTCCAGCAGACCAGATACTGCTCCTTTGTGGTTCAGTGACCCAGGAATGCAACTGCAAGTTATCTTTACTCACAGGTTTCCCCGCCAGCCAATAGAGAAGATGCAGGGTAAATGCAGTAGAACTTCCACTTGGACATGGGCAAAGAAGACACATCAGCTCCTAGGCCACAGTCGTTCATGGATGGACATTTTGGAAGTTTTCTACAGGGGGAGGGAGAAATTCTGACTTGAACCCCATTCTGCTCTTACTGTTTTCTAAGGTTGTTGGCTCCACCTTCGAGTGGGTCCCTCCATGTCTGTAATCTCCCATGGCCACATCGGAAGTGAGATGGGGACATCTGTTTCCTACCTGGCTATTTCAGCCTCATTCCTGTCCACGGAAGATTGGTGATTGCAGAGTTATTCTGAGTCTTGAACAATATTTTTTCCCTATTCTATTATTTTTGTTCCAGTGTTATATTTTCTTTGGAAAAACAATTTTCTTACAAACTTTAGGCTTCTGATTTATTTCTTATTAGTCAGTCTCATGCCGTCGTTAAGGTACCCAAAGTTATTTTTGTAAGTCATGGTCCACGAATCTATTTCTTCACTTCCTCGCTGTGAGGTCTTCTCCTTTCTGGAGTGAAGAGGTGCTCCTAGCTTGAGTATTCTGAAACCATTTCCAGGGAGGGCTCCCCTTATTCTGATCTTTGCCACAGCTGAGTTCTTTTGCTCAATTTGGAAGTTGGGGCTTTCACATACAGCTTTTTAAAATTGATTCTTTTACATGTGTAGCCTAGGAATAGTTAGCTTTTCCAACCCTGGCCAATTATGAACTTCTGAAATTTGCTATTCTCTATCTTTTCTGCTTGCCAATGAGCCAATTTTGTCCTGAGCTATTTTTTTTCCTTTTATTTAATCTTTGCCAAATGCACCCAATAACAACTACTACACACTAGTAAAATCTGTGTACAGCCTCTTTTTCAGCTCAAGAGGAGCATGACCTGCCTTCCAAGTAATTACAACAATTTTACCAAGGGACTTGCTACTGTATAGCATGGATCTCCAGCCATCCAGCAGCCACCCTCTGTCGGTCACCTGCCAATCAACTCAACCTTCCTAATGCCACGACCCTTTAATACAGTTCCTCATGTTGTGGTGACCCCCAACCATAAAATTATTTTTGTTGCTACTTCATAACTATAATTTTGCTACTGTTATGAATCATAATGTAAATATCTGATATACAGGATGTATTTTCATTGTTCGCGACCCACAGGTTGAGAACCACTGAACTAGAGCAATGAAACCGAAGTTTAGTTTAGTTTATTTGATTTGGTTTCTGTTGTTTGCTTGGTTTTGATTTTACAGCAACTCCATACTTCAAAGTATCAATTTCTGATTTAGTCAAGACATACTAACTTCCGTGAGCAGTAACAGCAAATATCACTGGCTTAGTATTGCCTAAGACTATTCTTCACTCACTTGATGGTCTGAGGTCTGTCTAGTGGTTTCCTTTCAGCAGTGACTCACAATCCCCAGCTGCTTCCTTTCTGTGGCTCCAAAATCACCCTGAAATCCCCACTGGGCACCCCAGCAAGAAAACATGAGGGATCATGGGAGACTTCAGGGGCTGGGACTGGCAGTGGCCTATGTAATTTAAGGCCACATTTCACTGGGTAACCTCCATCACATGGGTCTACAATACAGTTTTCCTGTGGTGCTAGGAGAAAAAGTAAACAGATGTGCTGAATGTATAGCGCTGTCTCTATCACAGCCTCCAAAATGGTTTCCTTCCCACATTTTGTGTACTTGGCCTCAGAGACAAACACCAAGCAGTAAGCTAAGGCTTCCATATTCACTATTTCACGAAGTCCTGTCCCAGGGACATCTCTTTACAGTAAGTTCTTTGTTTTTCTACTATGGCAATCACTGTCTTAGTTTAGCTACTCATTTTTTCCTTACAGGAGTTTTTTCCGTTACCACCTACCTGGTCTGCCTACCTACTGTCAAGACCTTTATCTATCTAAGGTCTACTCTGCTGTTACACTCGTTTGTTTTAATGAAGCAAAAATATGACCATCTTTTGCCAAGGCTTTAAAACTTTCACTCCTTCTGTGTGTCTTATAGGATAAGCATTAAATTTGTCAGAAACACAAAGCCCCCTTACTGATCAACCCCTACTGCCCATATAGTTTTATCTTTTGCCTCTCTTATTTTCCCCATTCTTTCCTCCAACCAACAGCAACAACTTTGTAAAATTAAACATTTTATTTTGACATAATTGGACATTCACAGGTTATTGTCAGAAATAATACTCTCATCACATTTAACTTCTGAAATCCATCCTGCCTCCACCTTTTCCACAACCCTCCAGAGGACTTTTCTATCTGACTCCCTGACAAACTTAATCCTTGTTTCAACTATTATCTTCAGTAGGAATTCCTTTCCCCTCCCCCCTCAGTGTGTACACAGCCTCACCTTCACACACCCTTCTGGCGTGTTCAAAATCTGCGCACTCCAGAGAAAGAACTGAGCTTCAGCAGGCTTAGGCCTTTAGAAAGTCCTGTCTCAGGAGTGTTTTTCTATACCTGGGGCCTGGGGTCACTCTAGATGGGTTATGCTAAGAGCATTATTTATCTGGAGGCCTCAGGCCAAGTTGTATCCTTTGATATCTGAAGGGACTGGAGACTGAGAAACTGAGGTCAGCTCAGTGGGTGTTCATGCCTACATGACTGACCACCAATGGAAACCTTGGACACCAAGGCTCAGGCGAGCTTCCCTGGGTGGCGGTAACCCATCCATGAGGGCGCACATTGTTCAGGGAGAATTAAGCGCTGTCTGTACCACTCCACTGGGAGAGGACATGGGAAGGCTATGCCTAGTCTCTCCTGAACTTTGCCTATTTGCCTTTGCTTACTTAATCTCTATTCTGTTGCTGTAATAAACGGTAACTCTGAGTTTAACAGTTCTAGAGCTCTGTGAGTCCTTCCAGCAAATTGTTGACTTTAGAGTAGTCTTAGGGACTCAGCATGGCACTGAATTTGATTTCAAAACTGATTAATTGTGTGACCATTGACAGGTAAGATCTATAGGTTTAGTGATATAACCTACTAGGTGGGGTAACAGGAACAGTGCTTGGCTCACTGGGATCTGGTAAGGAGTCAATATTGCAATTAAAGCATGGACTCATAGTGATCAATGAATATTAGCTGCCATACCATGAGAATTTCCATTTTATTTTCTATTGTATAGTATTTTATAAATATCTTAAAATATCTGTATACTCTTCCATCAAAGATAGCACATGGTTTATTTAGCCAGCTTTATATTGTTAAACATTTAAGTCTTTTTTTATTATTGTAAATAATGTGGTGCTGGGTTTACACTTTAAGTATTCTATATTTAGGATTATTTCCATATGACACATTTCAGAGAAAAAAAATATGGGTCAAAGAATTAAACATTGTAATGTGATGCATACCAACAGGTTGCTCTCCAAAATACTTGTACTATTTTGCACTTTTAAGAGCAAAGTGAAATTTCGTCCATTACTTAGGCCCATGAGGGCACAGAGGAAAGAAGTTATTTCTTTGGGTCAAACATCTCAGAGTAACTGATCAACCTAATGTGACCATAAATTTCCTGAAAGCGAACCAAAAATACAAGTTTTACTCTCTCTGGTTCTTAAATGAAAATTCCACATTTTCACAGACTAAAATTAAACATATTCTCTATTCACTCATCTATGCACAAGATGAGAATCCACCTAATCAGTGCATCATAATGTAGAAAAAAATAACTTCTATTAGCAAATCTGCATCTATTAGAGCAGATTAAGGGGAAAGGAAAACATTCCTACCTTTAGTTTCACAGAAGGAATTAATTCATTAGGCAGAGTTATGCTAATCGCATTCATGCGTAATGTGATAGTCTTGACGTTAATGTTTGCACAAATGGGAGGCAGGAAATGAATATTTTTCCAGGGGTGAAATTTAATTTTGGTTTCTCAAGTGCATTACTGTCATTATTGCATTTTCACCTTACCTACACACCTCTTATAATGAAACGGGGGTGACAGGCCAGAGAAAATTTGTAGCAGCAGGCTAAGACTTTATTCCTTTATCTTTATGTTGAAACTTTTGAAGTGTTTCAGCGCCTGCTGAATATTGGCAGGTAGAAATACAACATAGACATCTCATGAGCTCAAATGGTAGAGAAAACCAGGCATGTCTCCGAATGTGTTGAGATCACAAAGTAGCATCCCAGCATCTCTGGATGCTGTGAGAGAATGAAGACTTTGTAGGCTCCCTCCCCCATGACACCTAGCAGAAGGACACACCTGTAGCAAGATACTGAGGGGATCTCTAAGGTGACGGCTCCTAGGGGTGCAGTACAGAAGCCGTGGCTATCAAATGGGTGCAGAAACTTGTGGGTTTAGCCTGTATACCTCATCAAACTTACCACTGTTCCTTTAAACCACCCTGTCCCCTGGACATGCATTCAATGTTGCCTCAGGCCCCTGTTCAGGGTGACCCTGATGCCCATACATCTCCTTTACATTCTTAAACAGACAAGGTTTAAACATCCCCGCTGACTGGGCTGAAGATACCCCAGATTCTTCCCTATGTCCTGCCGGATGTCCCACTGGCTCAGCACCTTCAAGCTCGTCATGATGATTTCTATGCATGTTCACTCCCTTATTTGAGCTATCAAACTCTTAAAGGAAGAGATTTTATCTGATTTACCTTTATATTTCCAACAGAGTCTTGCATCTAGCAATTGTTAAAGGAGAGCCTGCTGAATGGATAAATGAGCATAAATAGCTACTTGGACTACTGCATAAATGTGCACCAGAGTAGGGGAAAAATTCTGGCTTTAGAGCAGCGGTTCTCAATCTGTGGGTCGCGACCCCTTTGGGGCTCAAACGACCCTTTCACAGGGGTCGCCTAAGACCATCGGAAAACACATATATAATTACATATTGTTTTTGTGATTATTCACTATACTTTAATTATGTTCAATTTGTAACAATGAAATTGGGGGTCACCACAACATGAGGAACTGTATTAAAGGGTCGTGGCATTAGGAAGGTTGAGAACCACTACTTTAGAGTCTTTCTTTCTTTCTTTCTTTCTTTCTTTCTTTCTTTCTTTCTTTCTTTCTTCCTTCCTTCCTTCCTTCCTTCCTTCCTTCCTTCCTTCCTTATTCCTTCCTTCCTTATTCCTTCCTTCCTTCCTTCCTTCCTTCCTTCCTTCCTTCCTTCCTTCCTTCCTTCTTTCTTTCTTTCTTTCTTTCTTTCTTTCTTTCTTTCTTTCTTTCTTTCTTTCTATATTTACTATATAAATATATATTTATTCTGTATATATTCCTTGAATATGTACTATGTGTCAGACACAGCTCAAATCCTGGCTCTTCTAATAAGCTGTGTGATTTAAATAAAGTACTTAATTTCTCTGAGTCTCAACTTCTCATCTGTAAAATGGAGGTGATTGTCTCTAACATTGAATGTGACGAATTATACAAAACTCTCAGCATAGTATTTGCTTTCCTTCTTCCTTGCCCTTCTGACAAAAAAATAAATCAATCAAAACCACAATGCTTTTCCTCCTCAGCACTATGAGGTTTTCTATGCTTCAGGTAAAAGAAAATCAGAAGCAAGGAAATGATTGCTCAAAAATAGCCTAATTTTGGCTCCTGGGATATATAAAGGTTCTTTTCCATACTACAATATGAAACAATATCTGTTTACTAGAGGCCTGGTGCATGAAAATTCATGCACTGGAGGGGGTGTCCTTCAGCCTGGCCTGCCCCCTCTCACAGTCTGGGAGCCCTCAGGGGCAAGAGGTGACCTGGTGATCAGGGGAAGGTGATGCCCCATCACATCTCTGCTGCTGCCACTGCAAGCAATGCAAGCCTCGGCTGGACCTGGTTACCTGTGCCTCGGGCCGGCTCTTGGTGGCTGGGCAGTCACCATCCAAGGCTTGCCTGCACCTCAGGCCAGCCCTGGGCGGCTGGTGGGGTGAGGGGACTGGAGGACTCTGGAGGCAGACACGAGGAGTGGCCAGGCCCTCCTGGGGGGGGGTCCAGCCTTGCCATGTACCTGCTGCCCCAGCAGGGTTGAGGGGACTGAGCACTGCCATCTTGTGGCTGCGGGCGGCACCATCTTTGAGGGCGTGGCAGTCAATTAGCATATTCTCTTCTTATTGGCTGTGGGCGCCTCCATCTTTGCAACAGCATGAGGGTAAATTAGCATATTCCCTCTTTATTAGATAGGATTGTTCTGTGACATGCCCTATCCCAACAATCCTGTGGAAACTGAGGCTCAGAGGCACCATTTGGCTTCCTCCTGGCTGGATAGACAGGAAGCACCAGGGTGAGAAGGCGTGGCCCCTGCTCCGGACACCCACAGGACACTCTCCAATCTCTGAAACCATCTGTAAGAGGTTCTGCTGCCTAAACATAAACTTCAGGAGAGACTTCTATTTTTATTCAGCAGGCCTCTCCTCTCCAGGCCTCCAAGCCTCCTGCTTCTGGAATCCTGCACGCAAGGCTTGGTAACTGAGTCATCTCCAGGGCCGCGTGTCATAAATCCATCAGCATCTTCATGGTGTCCTGACGCTGCAGGAACCTGCGAGCACAGCCCAGGTAGAGGCTGGTGAGCCCTAATGGGAAAACAAGTGAGCCCGCCACCAATGGGCTGGAACCTTCTGCCCCAGTTAATGTGTCAGTGGATTTGTTTGCTTCCTGCAGCTGGCTAAGCGGTTTTGGTGACTGTGACAACAGTTTCCATGGATTTGTCTTTACCCCTCATCAGGCTCGACACGCAGTCCTTCTGTTCTAGAATTTCTCTGCAGGCAGTGCTTGGGATTGAGGTTTAAACGGCTGCCCTGAGAATGAGCCAGGACACCTGGCATTGCTGCAGGAAGGAACTCGACATCCCCCTTACCCATTTCCAATCAAGGCAGCACAATTACCTGTGCTCACCTCTTGAACATTTATTTCAAGGAGATAATGCATTGAAAGAAGTCTGGCCTGGGAGCCTGGGGAGCTGGGCTTTTGTTCTTACGAGAGGATGTTTTGAGGTAACCACAGACAATTCACTTTAACTACAAATTTGTCTGACCATGAGAATCACTTGGGACAACAATCACTTTAAAAAACACAATGGATTCTTGAGCTTGTCCTCAGACGATTGCATCAGACTCTCCAAGGTATGTCTGGGACCGTATGTTTTGAACAATATGTCAGGTGATGTTTGCACTCAAGATCTCCATGTTCCCTGGCATCTCATATGCAATAATGTATGTGTGTGAACCCCATGGTCAGTGTCAGAGAGGATATTTGTGTGCACACAGCAAGGATTATGTTGGTCACTGGGCTGGTTATGGCACTTTTTGGTATTGGCACATACTAGCTCTTGATATAACTCTCATTAAAATTTGTATAATTCCTTTAAGGCATCTGGCAGTGGTCTTAAAACACATTGAATGGAAAAAGGAATTTGTTACCATACTCATAATGGTAGAGAAATAAAACTTTAAAAAGACTCCACAAATGAAACAAAAGTAAAATTTGAAAGCATCTTCTTTGTATTCTGAGTTAAGAGCAAGAGAAGAGTAACTCTGAAATAAGACTTTAAAAATTATAGGAGAAAGAAAAAACACTGCACTGAAGGGACAGGTGGCTGGTAAGAGGCTGCATGGAAAGGGAGCTGAGTGAGCAAAACAAAAAAAGCTTGAAATTAAAAACTGAGTAGGTAAGTGCACATTGGCATTGAACAGCAGGAATAAGAACTGATAATGCAGAAAGATAAAGTAATCATTTATAGATAAAGTAGCTGGCTAGAGGAAAATGGGTAAGGAGATGGAAGTAATGAAGAAAAGGTGATGGATGTAGAAGGCAAATAGTCAGATGAAATCTACAGAGTTGAAGACCTAATCAAAACACATGGATGAGATAATAACAATTAAGGTATAAATACAGCAACCTTTCCTGAACTCAGAATACTTGCACTTATTTAGCAAAAATCTTACCTTGCCAAAAAAACTTAAATAAGTAAACACCTACAAGGAACGTGTAGATTTTTTCCAATATTTATTATAAAAAATTTCTAACATATACAATTTACCAAACTTTACAGTGAATACCAAATACATATCATTTTGATATTACCACTTGATTATTGCTATAATTCCTTACCCAATTCATTTCTCTATGCATCCATCAATCTAGCTTATTTTTGAAGCATTTTAGAGTAAATTATAGACATTTGTACACTTCCCTTAGATATAATAATGCATATTATTAACTAGTGTTTAATATTTGTTTAGAGTGGTTTTATCTTTAGATACACAATTTATGTTCGATAAAATAAACGAATGTTACTCTACAAGGCCAGGTACCTATTTAACCCTAACCCTACCCTACCTTCCCTCCCTGAGGCACCTACTGTTCTTATAATTTCAACCTGACTTTTGCCTGTTCTATAATTTTATATCAATGGAAGCACAAAGTTTGTATTCTGTTGAAGACTTCTTTCACACCCCAAATATTTTGAGATCCCCTTGTTTTTGCTTATATCATTAGTTGGTTTCTTTTCATTTCAGAGTGGCATTCCTTTGCACAAGTGAAGTAGTTTGTGTGTCCATTTTTCTAATTCCACTTTTGCTCTGTACCGACTAAAGCTGCAGCAAACATCTGTGTACAATTTTTGCCTGTGTTTATGAAAATATGTTTATGTTTCTCTTAAGTAAATGCCTAGGAAAGAAATGCGTAGGTCATAGAACAGTTGTATGTTTGCTTTTATGAAAGGTTACCAGAATCTTCTCTAAAGTGTTTATAAAAAACAACACACTTCACATTCCTGATAATAATGTATTTTATAGTTCTGGTTTCTCCTCATGTGTGTCAAAGTTTGGTGTTACCTCTCTTTTTAAATTTAGACAGTTTGGTACATACGTAGTGGTATCTTATAGTGGCATTCAGTTAAATTTTATTATAGCAGTTGTTAAGCAGTTTTCATGTGCTTTTTGGCCAATTATATGTATTGGTGTGTGTATATGGGGCTGCTAAAATATTTTGTCGTTTTGAAATTGGGTTATTTGACTTCTTAATATTGGATTTTGGAGTTCCTTATTAATCTTGGAAACCAGGATTAGATTGGGTTGTGAGGGAATTTAATCTATTCTTGAAAATCAGACAAATAACACAATGGAATACTATGCTGCTGTAAAAAAGAAGGATTTCTTACCATTTGCAACAGCATGGATGGAACTGGAGAGCATTATGCTAAGTGAAATAAGCCAGTCAATGAAAGAAAAATACCACATGATCTCACTCATTTATGGATAATTAGGACCATTATAAACTGATGAACAAAAATAGATACAGAGGCAGAGCAGCCTCGAACAGACTGTCAAACTACAGCGGGGAGGCTGGGGAGGGTTGGAGGGGCGGTGGGTAAGAGATCAACCGAAGGACTTGTATGCATGCATATAAGCATAACCAATGGACACAAGACACTGGGAAGTATGGGAGGCTAGGGGAAGGTCAAGGGGAGAAAAAAAAAAGGAGACATATATAATACTCTTTGTAATAATAAAACAGTTAAAAAAATTTAAAAAATTAAAAAAACAAAAAGATTTTTTTTTTTTTTAGAAAAGAAAGTAATTTCATTTTATTAAATTTATTGGGTAACATTGGTTGATAAAATCATATAGGTTTCAAGTGTACAGTTCTATGACCCATCATCTGTGTATTGCAATCTGTGGTCACCACCCAAAGTCAAATCATCTTTGGTCACCATGTGTTTGATCCCCTTTACCCAGTTCTGTCCCTCCACCCCTCTTCCCTCTGGTAACCACCATACTGTTGTCTGTTGAGTTTTTGTTTGTTTTCCTTGTTTGTTCATTTGTTGCTTTCAGTTGTATGAGGCCCTTTTCAAAACTAAGCATATCCACCAGTAGAAGAAAAAACATGACTGTGTACTTATTAAATCACTACAATTAGAAGCACAAACAAAGGCAAGAAAAAACACAGATTCTATAAAACCCGAAAACTATATCATAATCTTTATAAAATGTTGCTGTGGTTATTTCCTGGTGCTGTGTGTGAAAATAGTAATGTGGAATTCTCATGCTGTTTGTCTCTTTTTATATTCTTCAAATTCTTAGCACTGAGCTAAGGAAATTCTGTTTAAAACACTTTGAAAAAATATTTAAAACTAATTCATATTTTGAACTCACTCTGAATAACATTTGATTAATTATTCAAGTGAAAACATACTCTTCATGGAAATTATTTCACTTCCCCATTGCCCTTCAGAGCTTGTTGTGACCCTCTCAGGATTTCTCGTATTTATTTATGCTGCTGTTTTACAGAATAAGATCATACCTTAAGAATCCCAAAAGCATAACTTATTCTTAATTCATTTAAAAAATTTAAATTTTCTAAACATTGGAAAAAATCCTTCAGATATGCACAATTATCATAAAGCTTGAGGAAAATACATAAATATTCATATATGTATGAAAGGTTATCCTAAATTCATATATATGTGTATATATATATGTGTGTATATATATATGTATATATATATGTATGTATATATATATACATATATATGTATGTATATATATATACATATATATATATATATCTCCTATCTAATAAAAGAGAAACATGGTAATTGGCGTATGACCGCTACCCTTCCCATTGGCTAATCAGGGTGATATGCAAATTAACTTCCAACTAAGATGGCAGCTAATTTGCATACTGAAGGCAGGGTAGGACAGCGCAAGCCACCATCCAGGCCCCTGTGTGCCATGAGGGGGTGGGGGGGCTGGGGCTAAGGCAAGCGGAGCTGATCACTACACTGGAGCCCTCCCCCGCAGACAGGACCCACTCCTGTGTGCGATCTGCAGGCTGGCCGGGGCTGGGGCCAAGGTAAGCGGTGCTGATTGCTTCGCCTGCCTACCAGAGACAGGGGACCCACTCCCTGTGTGATCTGGGGGTGTGCAGGGGCTGGGGCCAAGGCAAGCGGTGCAGATCACTTCGCCAGCCTACAAGAAACAGGGGGCCCACTCCTGTGTGCGATGGGGGGGGGGGGTTGGGGCCAAGGCAAGTGGTGCTGATCCCCCCCCCCCACCAGAGACAGGGAGCCCACTCCCATGTGCGATCCGGGGGCGGGTGGGGGCTGGGGCCAAGGCAAGCTGTGGCGATGGCTTCGCCCGCCTACCAGAGACACGGGGCCCATTCCTGTGTGCAACCCGGAGTGGGTGGGGGATCTGCGGTGGCATTGCTTGCCTTAGCATGAGCCCCGCCCGCCCACCAGGAGCCATCCAGCCCAGGGCCAAGAAAGCAGGAGGCGACCCTGGAGCGCTAGAGCCACCCGGCTCTCCCAGCTGTCGGCGCTTCATGAATCCCAATTTTCCATGGAGGCGACGGCTGCAGGACCCAGAGCGGGAGACAGGGGAGTGGGCCAAGCGTGGCTAGGGCTCGGGCTTGATGGAGGGCACCTGCAGGGCGCGCGGAGGAGATCTCCCCAGGGGGCAGCGACTCCCCCTGCTGCCGGGGAGATCTCCTCTGCCCTGGTGCCCTCTGTCCAGCCCGAGCCGCACTTAGCCTGCTCCCCTGTCTCCTGCTCTGAGTCCTGCAGCCGGTGCCTCTGGGGAAACTTGCGATTCCTGAAGCGAGGGCGGTGGGGAGGAGGAGGCACCTAAGGAGTCCCCAGCCGCTGGCGCTGGGAGCTGGGAACTTTGTGCCAGGCGCTTCCGGCGGGGACATGGCAGAGGAGAGCTGGGACTCTGGCCACCACCGCCGCCGCCCCCCAGCTGGCTACTGCTGCTGCTTTCGCTGCTGGAAGCTCCGCTGCTGCTTGGGGTCCAGGCGCAGGAGGCTGGCCAGGGGCCTGGGCCAGGTCAGCAGCCCCCGCTGCCGCCTCAGCAGCAACAGAGAGGGCAGCAGTACAATGGTGAGTGGGGCCTGAGCCCCGCCCGCCCGCCCGGACACTGGGCCCTCTGAGAGAGAGTGTGAGAGAGAGAGAGAGAGAGAGAGAGAGAGAGAGAGAGAGAGAGAAGGAATTTGGCACCCCGCATCCCTCCCTGGTCAACCACTGTGATTCAGGCCAGCGAGGGCTGCCTTTAGGCCTCAGCTCCAGGTCCCTCATCCCCACCCCAGGCCGGAGAGCACAGTGCTGGGCACAGGCACCCAGTGGTTCGGGAATGCAGCGCAGTGAGGGGCCGGCACGAGGTGCGGGGGGAGGGGGTTGTGTTTACACCACCAAGTTCCCCACTTCTGCCCTGGCACACATCCCTCCTCCTTCCCCTCAGAGGCCCAGCTCCTGCCTACATGCTTGCTGGGCAGGCCCAACTGCACCGGAGAGTGAGCTATGGCAATCAGGATGGCCACTTCCTGGGATGGGAAGGCCAGACCACGGGGATTCATGAGGGTGATGAGGCCCATGGGGCATGCACAGCCCTCCGGCAGTGGGGGTGGCCGGCCAAGTCGAGTCTGGCTACAGTGGGGCCAGTGGGAGCCCAAGGCTACCCCAACCCCCACAGGTCCTGGGCAGACAGTGGCTCAGTGGAGAGTGGTATCTCCATGCATGGTGCCCAGGGGCCGCTGTGAGCTGCTGCAACCCCACCCCATGCTTCAGGGATGGGGAGAAGGCTCGCAGCCACCAGCACCCTAGGCTGCACCGCCTGGCCTGTGCCTCAGCCTGCCAGGTTGGCAGGGTCCAGAGAAGGTGAGCTGTTCCCTTCACCCAGTGGTAGAACAGGGAGAACGCTGGGTGCAGGGAGGGGACCTCAGCTGGTATCCTCCTGGTGTGGGCCCTGGCAGGGGCCGGTGCAGAAGTACCAGGGCACAGTTGCTTCGGTGTCTCGGTGAAGTTTGCAACTGACCCACGGAGGAAACCCGAGAGGGGAAAGGCCGGGAGGCATGAATTGCCAGCACTGTAGCCACTTGAAAACAGCTCCACTTGGAATGTGAGGTGGTTGTATGTTCAGCTGAGAAGCGAGGGGGCTGAACTCCACCATCGCTGGGCTCCTGTCAGTCCGAGGCCCAAGCGTCCACCATGACAAGGGGAGAACAGAGCGAGGGGCCCGGAGGAAGGGAGGACAATTGAAGAAAACCATGTCTAGACTTTCCCCAGCCCTCTCCTTCTTTCTGCTGCCTACAAGAGCCCCAGGCCCGGCCACAGTTCTGTGTCCACCTTTTAGTCCCCTATTCTCCAACCGCAGAGGAAAGAAATAAGGAAGGAGTCTGTGCTGCCTTCAGAAAGTATCTATATACCTGATCGGCCAGTTGCCTTCCACAGAGGGAGGCCAGACTTCGGCTTTGGCCCGCTCCTCACAGGGACATCAGTAGGACATCCTGTGAGGGCTCCCAGACTGTTAGAGGGGGCAGGCTGGGCTGAGGGATGCCCCCCGAGTGCACAAATTTTTGTGCACTGGGCCACTAGTATATATATAATATATATATATATATTTATATATATATGCAGAATTCAAATAAATGAATTGCTAATGACTAAATATTTGTGCCTCCAAAATTCATACGTTAAAATCCTAACCCCCAGGATTATAGCATTCAGAGGTGGGGCCCTTGGGAGGTGATTAGGTCATGAGGACAGAGCCCCCATGAATAGAAGTGGTGCTTTTAGGAAAGAGGCCCGGAGGGTTCCCACCCCCCTTACACCATGTGAGGTCACAAAGCAAAGACAGCACCTACAGAGCAGGAAGCAAGCCCTCACCAGACACAGAGGCTGCCCACACTTGAGAGAAACCTCTGCTGTTTATAAATCACCCAGTCCATGGTGTTTTGTTATAGCAGCCCAAATGGACTAAGACATGCATTTAGGATCATCTCTTTAAAATCTTTTTTTTTTTTTAATTTAATTTTCATTGACTTCAGAGAGAAAGGGAGAGGGAGAAAGATACAGAAACATCAATGATGAGAGAGAATCATTGATCAGCTGCCTCTTGCATGTGCCATACTGAGCCTGCAACCCAGGCATGTGCCTTGACCTGGAATAGAACCGTAACCTCCTGGTTTATAGGATGATGCTCGACCACTGAGCCACGCCGGTTGGGCTCTTTAGAATCTTGGTTTAAACTTCAGACTAAGTTGGCATGGCAATTTTTAGAAGCAGAACCTAATCACCAGGGAGGCGGAATTTACCATTGTTAAAAACCCAAAGTAAGTGATGGTCACATGAGCTCTTACAGCTGTCCTCAAGATTCAGCTGGAATGTTTTTTTTAAAAAAGGTCATAGTCCCATCTCTTTCTTTGGTGGTAAATAACTGGTACATGCCTTAGGCACAAAAGGCAATATTGCTCCAGTGGCAATGTGATGAGTGAGGAAAAGGGCCTGCCTTTACTGGATGATCTTTGGGGCGCACTGGGCTACACCATAGGAATAGTTGGCACTGGCCTGCACTGTGCGGTGAACCCAATCAGTCCAGGGGAAGAGACGAGGTAACAAAGGGCATTTCTCTCTTTGGCATGTGATGCAGTAATACAGGTCACCTGCTCTGGAGGGAGCTGGAGAGACACAGATGTAAACATCCAGAACTGGTTGGAAAGAAGTTGATAGGGAGGTGGGGTCAGGCATTCTTCAATCTTTTAGGATAAAAGTGAATGTCAAAAACATGTTTAGGAGGAAATCCATCTCCTCTCCTTGTATCTCTGCAACACAGTGGGCATGCCTGGCCTCCATCTGCCCTCAGGGATAGGCTGTGGAAGACTCATTGCCTCTCTTTGCTCCCCAAGGCAGGAGCAATAGCTTGTCTGTACTGGGATGCATTTCAATAAAGAGCAGAGATAGTATGGAAAGGCCATGCTCCCAGCCTCCTGACCTTTCATCCCAGCCTGGACTCGTACTCTCTGGGTGTCTGCACTTTCTTACCTTCTCTCTTGACCTCACATTTTTTTTCTCTGTTTGTTCTATTGATCAGGCCTCTGTCAGTACATCCAGAGTCTTTGCAGCTTGGCAGTATTTTACTGGTGTAGGAATTCTGTAAGACCTGCACAATGCCCCTCGGGGCTTCAGAGCTGAGAGTGAAAACACCTATTTGTTTTCATGTTAAAGGTTTGTCCTCTGATAAAGTTTATCAGAAACTATACATTCGGGAGTAATTTCATTCTGGTTCAACCATTAATAAACCTGAGACCTCGAGCTCCACTTGACAGTGATGTCTATCTTTTCTTATAGGTCAGGATTTCAGTGGGAAACAAGGGTAAGCTTAGCCTGTTTCCATCTAAAATTTCCAACGCTGGTCTTAAGATAGACTATCGATAATCTTTTATTAATAAAGATACCTGTTGATATGTAATCAACTTACTTATGATAAATGTACTTACATTAGAGCAAGGACCATTAATCAGGGTCTTAATAATTTAATAAGGACATGACATTGCATATATTATGGCACTGATTGCTGAGTATCCAAAATTTGTTCCAGTTGTGGTGAACAATTATTGATTTGTCTTTCTTGAATTGCATCTACTTCAGTGAACTGTTTCTTCCAAACATATTTCAAAAAAGATCTGTCCTGTCTCACCTCCCTATCTGGCATGACTGGATCTGATTCAAAATAGGTCAATGAGAAAGCTTCTTCAGAATGTTTCACTTTGGGGCTGAGAGAGAGAAGACATTTCCATTGGCTTGAGGACTTTATGCTGCTGTAGCCCCAAGCTGCCTGTGACCACATATGCCTCACTACTTGGAAAAGTCAGAATGTGGTAGGAACATGTGGAGACAACATACCCCCAAAACGGTATGGTGACAGTGAAAGAGAGAGTCCTAACTATTTTCAGTCATCTGTCTCTAGCTTGCTCTGACTCCTGCATTTGGGAAGTTTAGTTGTTTGGCTCATCTGGGAGATACTCATGTATTCTTCCAAAAAACTCCCTTTTGTGGAAGTTGTTTGAACTGTGTTTCTGTCTATTGCAACTAGAAGTCACAATAAATACACCAGATGCTTTAAATTAATTTCTGCTATATTTGTGATATCCCTACAAGGTAGATATGCATCCTATCTATAGATGAAAAAAGTTAGGCTAAATCAGCAGTCTCAATCCAAAGTCCATGCTTTTTAAATGATTTTTGGAAGTGTTTTTGACTAAAAGTAATACAATAATAATGCAACCAGATTATTGCAGACTAAGATGGCTGATTGCCCGGAAACCCTATTGTAGATGAGATAGAACTTCTCTGTGGGGGAGACTTATGAGTCCCATAACCTATCACCTAATGTCATGCCAGGTGTTCTTTTTTCCTTAATAAAGGGGACAACTGGCTTGTCTTCTGCCGGGAGCCGGTCCATCCTTGCTGTTTCAAAGGACCTGGCATATATGGCATACTGTTCTTAATATGTTTGCTCACCTTCTTGGCACTATGTGTTTTAACCAAGGTCTCTGAGAAAGGTTGTTTCCCCAGGTAGGGATTTTCCCCTGAAGTTAGGGAGGGAATAAAACCCCTCAACTAAGTGCCAGGCGGTTAATTAATCACTTTAACTACGAACAATCATGTTTAAGCTACATAATCTTTACTCCCTGGAATGGAGATAAGAAACGCCCTAACCTTTGTAATAGAGATTGATAGGATTGAATCAACTGGTATAAATACAGATGTAACAAGACAGCAAGACTCAGAACTTAGAATACAGAGCTTAGAACACAGAACTAAGAAGACAGAACCTACACAGAACCTACAGACAGAAGAACTTCGCTGGAGAGAACATGGCAAAAGATCCTGGACTGAAACTGACTACAGAAATTGGCAAGAGAACCTAACTAGAACCTGGTGACTGAACCTGGCTGGAGAACCTGGACAGAACCTGGCTGGAGAACCTAGTGAGGGAACATGGCTACAGAACCTGGCTGGAGAACCTAGCAAGAGAACATGGACACAGACCCTGGCTGGAGATCCTAAGCAGAACCTCTCTGGAGATCCAGACCAGAACTTGGCTGGAAATCCTGGCTGGAGATCCTGGCTAGGCTGCTGATCAACTGAACACTGTCTCCGTGTCCTTCCTTCTTCGCCGACTCCATCTACACCTTTGGGAACCCCTGGACCCGCTGGGGTTGGAGCCCGGCATCTGGCGCCTGAACAGGGACTCCCCTAGGTAAGCCCCCTCCATTGAGAACCCCCACACTCGGGACGGATAGGACTCCACCAGGGTGCTAAAGACCCCCCTATAGAAGATAAGTAGGGTAAGAAGGTGGATAGTACAGAACTTAGATTGAGAAGATGTGCCATACTGAGTCCAAAGAAAGAAGACTCTGTATTGATCCTTAGATTGAGAAGATGTGCCATACTGAGTCTAAAGAAAAAAGACTCTGTATTGATCTTTTAACATATACGCTTGCTAGCAGAGGAATTAAGGTTACTCCCAGTCAGACAGAACGTTTTATACAAGAAATATGTCCATGCTTTTCTGAGGAAAGAAAGGTAAATGTAATGGCATGGGAGAAGGTAGGCCCAAGGAGCCTTATCCTTAACCCCACTGCAGCCTTTCCACCCTGGGAAAGTGCAGGATTGGCAAGCTCTCCCTGGGGTGATAGATCAGGACTCAGGTAATAGCGGAAAGCGTCAATCCTACTCTTAAAATGGATACAAGAGAGCATTTGGGGTTTTTTCTTTTTAATGCCTGCTTTTAAAAAATAAAAAAGGGGGAATTTGCCGGGAGCCGGTCCATGCTTGCTGTTTCAAGGGACCTGGCATATATGGCATACTGTTCTTAATATGTTTGCTCACCTTCTTGGCACTATGTGTTTTAACCAAGGTCTCTGAGAAAGGTTGTTTCCCCAGGTAGGGATTTTCCCCTGAAGTTAGGGAGGGAATAAAACCCCTCAACTAAGTGCCAGGCGGTTAATTAATCACTTTAACTACGAACAATCATGTTTAAGCTACATAATCTTTACTCCCTGGAATGGAGATAAGAAACGCCCTAACCTTTGTAATAGAGATTGATAGGATTGAATCAACTGGTATAAATACAGATGTAACAAGACAGCAAGACTCAGAACTTAGAATACAGAGCTTAGAACACAGAACTAAGAAGACAGAACCTACACAGAACCTACAGACAGAAGAACTTCGCTGGAGAGAACATGGCAAAAGATCCTGGACTGAAACTGACTACAGAAATTGGCAAGAGAACCTAACTAGAACCTGGTGACTGAACCTGGCTGGAGAACCTGGACAGAACCTGGCTGGAGAACCTAGTGAGGGAACATGGCTACAGAACCTGGCTGGAGAACCTAGCAAGAGAACATGGACACAGAACCTGGCTGGAGATCCTAAGCAGAACCTCTCTGGAGATCCAGACCAGAACTTGGCTGGAGATCCTGGCTAGGCTGCTGATCAACTGAACACTGTCTCCGTGTCCTTCCTTCTTTGCCGACTCCGTCTACACCTTTGGGAACCCCTGGACCCGCTGGGGTTGGAGCCCGGCAGTCTTCCTGCACAATAGCACGGAGATCCAGCTGCAATGGATCTCAAGTCTCCAGATCCCCAAGTTGTCCTCTTTTCTCTGCCACATATCTAGAGGTTTCCTATTGGCACAATAAGAATTTGGAAGACTATGATATTCACCCGGTAAACAGTGAGACGGATGTAGAAGTGCAGTCAGGCAACCAGAAGACACCATCCAGAGTCCGATGTGTTGGGGAGCAAAGAGCAGTGTTGGGTTGGGTGTGAGGGTTCTGAGGCAGCCAAACAGAGCCAATGGAAGTATAGTCAACTGGCAGAGCTCAAGGGAGGTGGATGGCCAGTGCCAGAGAAACAGGATATAATAGTTGGGATGCGATGCTTCCATTCACAGGGAAGATCATAGACCTCCCTGGCAGGTCCAAGACCTTACCAAGTAAATCATCACAAGTTCACAAGCAGAACAGAGAACATGGTCTCTTTTAGTGAGAAAAAATATCCCCGTGTTTCTTCTCAAGCTCTTCAACCAGTCACAACTTTTGGGGACAAGTGAAGACTGAGAAATAAGATACCAAAAATTTTAACAAATGGATATTCCTTATTTCACCTAGGTAAGGGAAGAAAAATAGTTTCCCTTCCTTCCTGCCCAATAGGACATCCTGCACATTCTTAAACAATTTCTTGCATTTTGGGGGGAAGCTTTGTTCACCTACCTGTATCTCCTACTAGTCTATACTATTCTTGGTGGCAGGGACATTTGCATCTCCTGAATCGCAGGCAGCTTCAGGAACATAGTAGGTGCTCAATAATTAAGTGGGTTACAAGGTCAAAGACTGGCTAATGAGTGATGAACTTTACATAAACCTTATAATCCTAGAAAATAGTCATAATTAAAGAAGTCCCCCCACTCTGTGTTTCTTTTCTGCCCTCTTACAACCGTTTGTTTAAATGAAGTTCCTCTTTACACAGTCTAAATTATTTGCTTTGGACACTAAGCACACAGATGATTGGATATTCAGTAATAGGAGTTACAGATACGAGAACCTTTTAATCCCTGTGATGAAGGGCAGGGATTGTGACAAGATTCTGAGGCAGGGAACATATAAGCTCCAGAGATGTTGGTGGTAGCTGGAGAAGAGGACAGGAAGCAAGTCAGATGATATACAGCAATTTCATTTGCAGTTGTGTTCCTCAGAAACCCCTGGGAGCTTTAATCAATGGCCCCACTCAGATTGCTGACTCTAAATCTTCCAGCTGAGGAGCAGGAATCTACATTATTAAAGAGCTTCCCAAGTGATTTGCACTCACAGTCAGTCAGAGAAATCTTTAAAACTTTTCCTTCTTCATTGGAATCCTCTTTATTGAGTCTGCCAGTACTTCAAATTATGCATTTCCATATTAACAGACTTGAGCTGTACAATTTAAATTTTTAATCCCTAAACATTTAAAACTAGGCATTAATTTCTAGTTCATGGGCCCCTCCTTTGAACATGACCTTTATTTTAATAGTGATGGAATTTATGAAGCATGCTTCATTTCCCTGATTTACTATAACATAGCTGAATTTGTGTTGGGAATGAATAGACCGTGGCTCCATATTAAATCATTACTACACACACACACACACACACACACACACACTCACGTGAAATGGTTGAGTTCTCCTAAGCCCATCCAGTTAAAAACATAGATAATGGAAATCCAATTTTCACTTAAATCTCTCCTTTTTATGACTCAACAGAGCTTGTCATCACCATAAACAATCCAGGAACAGATAAAGAGGGGGTCATAAAGAAATGAAAGCCATTCTTCATTGTTTCAGGTTAATTGTTCGATACTGTTGGCAAATGAGCAGCTTGACATATTTTCTTTCTGGATCAATGCGTTGTTTTGGCACATAATAGATGCAGCCTCAGGCTCCCTGAGATGAAGCCAGACTCCAGAATATGCTTTGGCCCCAGATTTATTTTTTCCTTATTTCCTTATTCATATCACATGCCAACATGGAAGGCAGGGAAAAAAGCAGTGGGGAACCTCTGCAGCCAAATTACACAAGAAAATACTGGACACCTTTTGAGGTCAATTTCAGATCCATCAAATGGCTGTTAATATTTTCTAATTTTCACCCCAAAGAATATTAGTGATCAGTGCGGTATTTTTGAGTCCCCTCCAGGGTAGATAGAAAAGGACAACAATAAAAACCAAAATGGTTGTGGAGATGTGTACTTTCTTGTAAAAGATGAGGTGGGTCCAGAAATGCAAATCCACCAAACAATTGTATTGATGAGATAGAACATTGGAACAACTGAGCATCATCTATATCCCAGACACTGAAAGCCAATTCCTTCATTTTATCCTTGCAAAACCCTGCAAAGAAAGCGGTGATACATTTTACTTCACAGATGAGAAAACTGAGGCTGAGGGAACCTAAAAATGTGCCCTTAATTGCAAATTTAGTAGGTTGTTGGGCTCAGCTGCCCAGCTAGGTCATTCAATTCCAGTATTTACTAAAATAAAGTGGTGTCCTTTTGCATGCATATTCTCATTTAAACCTTATGAGAATCATGTGGAAATGGGAAGGGTCCATTATTATATTCCCTAAATTGAAAGAAAAGGGAATAAAACTCTCTTATTCTTCTTTATTACCTCTGTAAGAATGATACTTTCTTTTTCATTTTTTATTTTTATTTATTTCAGAGGAAGGGAAAGCGAGAGAGAGAGGTAGAAACATCAATGAGAGAGGATCATTGATTGGTTGCCTTCTACACATCCCCTACTTGGGATTAAGCCCACAACTCAGTCATGTGCCCTTGACCAGAATAGAACTCAGGACCCTTCAGTCCTCAGGCTGATGCTCTATCCACTGAGCAAAACCAGCTAGGGCTGCAAGAAGGATACTTTCATACTCATTTTCTTATTACCCTCAAACCAATGCATTCTCAATATACATTTGTACGTCTCATCATCCTCATAGTAACCTGCCTTAAAAGAGGGCAGGGTTTGCAATGAGAAGACCTGTGCATGAGTCTCAGTTCTGCCTCTTACGGTTGTTCTCTCTGAGATTCAGAGGTGTATGACATAGTTCCTGGCACACTATGGGTGCCTTCAGAACACACATTTTAAATGACATGACGGGACCCAGAGAGGCTCAAACTGGCTGTGGGCCGGAGTGATGAGCCACAGAGCTGAAGTGTTGACTAAAGTCTAAGATCAAATGGGAAACAAGACATGAAAAACATTGGTTTAGCCAAGAGTGTGGTCGAAGCTGTCTCCTAGCAAGGGTGGTCTCTTCTGAAATGTTCTTGTCTGAGGCAGTGTTTTCCTTTTGACATGTCTTTGGACCTATCCAGATGGCACCTTTGCTCCTCTAAGCACTGCCCTGGCTACTCCATCCGTCACTTTTGCTGACAGAGCAGCAGCTCTGGCTTCTCCTGACAGGAAGATCTTGGCACCACTTTCACCCTCATACCTGGCTGGGGCTCTTGGCTTTGCAGACCTTCCCAAGATTTTTATGAAAAAAAAAAAGACTCAATAAAATATGTTCTATCACCATGGCAATATTTTGACTGAGTATTGAATACAGATGTATGTGTTCTTCTTCAAATGGTTAATTTGAGAAGAATTTCACCTAGAGCATTTTAAGCAAAAAGTCATATCTGGCTATTTATTATATAACTAATATTTTAAAATTGTATATTTCATGCTATATTATAAACAATATATAAACAAAAGTAACTGACATGTATTAGAAACATACTATATGCAGACTCTGTGCTGAAGATAGTATAGTAGTTTCCTAGGGCTACCATAACAAAGTACCAAAGGTCGAATGGCTTAAACAACAGAAAGATATTGTCTCATAATTCTGGAGGCTGGAAGTCTGCGATCAAAGTGTTGGCAGGGTTGGTTTCTCCTGAAGTCTGTCTCCTTGGCTTGGTGGTGGTCATGTTCCCTTTGTGTCTTTACACGGTCTTTCCCTAAATGTGTGGGAATCCTAGTCCCTCCTGATAAGGACCCTTGTCACATTGGCTTAGAACCCTTTCTAATGGCCTCATTTTAACTGAAACACCTGTTTAAAGACCTTTTGCAAAAACAGATACATTTAGATGTACCAAGGGTTAGGAATTTAGCATATCAATTTTGGCGGAACACAATTCAATCGATACTAGACATTTATATGGATTATTTTGTATACTTAATTGTATTTAGTATAATTATTCATATTTTAGAATGAGAAAAGAGATTTGGAGTGTCCATCCTAAGGTCAAATAGCTGACCAGTGACAAAACTAGAATTTAAAGCTAGGTCTGAGAAACTTTAAAGCTCTTAATAACTAGTCCAGTGCCTTTTCTCTTACTGCCATATCTTTTTTCCAGGTGTCCTATATGCAATATATTAATATTTATCTCTTCCTCAGCACATGCAGTTGCTACAGACTGATCACATCTTGCCCAAATGATGTTAAATTTTGCCTGAGCAGTAGACATCTCCCTTCAGGCAATATGCAGCAGCTGTCTTGACTGGTTTGATAAAATTTGATACAAGTGGAAGATAGAAATGTATTTTGTTCAGGTTCACAGAATTTTAAGTAGTTTTGTGTAAGATACCAGTTTCTTGTTTAAATGATGTTAAGTTGTAGTTTGGCTCATATCTTAGTCACTCCTGGCTTCTATAACAAAATACCATAGATGGGGTGACTTAAACAACAGAAATTTGTTTCTCACAGTTCTGTGGGCTAGTAAATCCAAAATCATGGTGCCAGTAGCTCTCCTTCTAATAAGGACTCGTCCTTGTTGGCAGACAGCCATCTGCTAATTGTATCCTCAGGTAGCCTAGAGACAGAAAGGAAGCAAGTTCTCTCCTGTCTCTTCTTATGAGGGCACTAATCCCCAAATGAGGACTTCACCTTTTTGACCAAACTACACATCAAAGACCCTACCTCCAAATATCACTACATTGAGGTTACAGTTTCAACATATAAATTTTGGGTGGGCACAAACATTCTATCTCCATGAAGAAGGTCAGCTTTCAACAAACGTGTGCATCCTACTTTTACGTGGGCTGTTGTATATGATCTCATGCAAAAGCATTTAGAGGTAAACAGCACCAGGATCATTATGGTGTTGTCTATTTGCACAAATTTTCCTTCTATGCTTCTCCATGCAATGGTCAGAACAGGCTTAAAGATGGTTATAGGATTAGTTAGAAGATGGTTATACCAGGACTTAGAAACTAGTTATGCTGACTTGGGTTAGTAGGGGTTAATAGACACATGGGGAGTGATGCAAAGAATAGCAGGAAAGAGGCTGGGAGAATTGATTACATACATAACTCATGGAAAAAAAGAGCTTTTAATTGTGTCTTTGTGGCCATATTTAGGGCACATATCACTTGTGTAGAATTCTGTTGGTTTTCATTAAGACTAAGTTTCTATATATATATATAAAGAGGTAATATGCAAATTTATCTGGGATGCCTTAACAGTCACGACCGGCTCCAAGCCTTAACACTCACCACCAGCGTGTCTCAGAGTACGCCCCCACTCCAGTGGACACACATAGGGGTGGGGCCTGCTCCGAGTGGCTGCCGCATGGCTCAGGGAGCAGGCCCCCAGTGGACACACACAGGGAGGCCTCTGCATGTGAGTTGCAGAGGAAACACCTTTTCTGACAGCTCATTGGCTAAGCTCTGTACGCCACTCGCAGTGTTCTTGGTAACTTGGGTAATAAGAATCCAAGAAGGTGATCTAGGATTTTTCCACCTCACTCCTGGAGGAAAAAAAGAAGGTCCACTGCTAGAGGGGCTAAGAAATGTTATATCATTCCCTAGCTGGTTTTGCTCAGTGGATAGAGCCTCAGCCTGCTGACCACAGGGTCCAGGTTCAATTCTGATCAAGGGCATGTACCTAGGTTGCAGGCTTCTCCCTGGCCTGGGCCCAGGTCAGGGATCATGCAGGAAGCAACCAATCAAAGTGTCCCTCTCACATTGATGTTTCTCTCTGTCTTTCCCTCTTTCTTCCACGCTCTCTAAAAATCAATGGATTTTATCCTCAGGTGAGGATAAAAAAAAAGAAAGAAAAAAATGTCATATCCTATAAAGAGACATCTTGAAAATGCCTAATGAAAGTTGTCATTTTTTCGTGGTGAAGGGACTGGAGTCCGTGTTGATGAAAACACCTTGGCAGTTGCGGCAGCTGGCAGTGGCAGCATCAGTGGGGTTATGGGGCTGTCGCCTTTCCCTATCAGCCCGGTCACCTCCTGCAGAGAGAGGTCAGACTGAAGCTTAGGCCCAGAACGGGCCTAAGCCATCAGTAGGACATCCCCTGAGGGCTCCCAGATTGTGAGAGGGAGCAGGCTGGGCTGAGGGACCTCCCCCGCTTACCCCAGTGCACGAATTTCATGCATCAGGCCTCTAGTAAAGTCATAAATCACAATCTCAGAGAGACTCCACCAGGGAAGATGAATGTGCACATACTGTAATGCAAGCAAGCTTGTAGTTAAACTATAATGAGTGCTTCAATTATTTTCTATAGAAATGTTTTCAGCTTCTTTATAAGAAGAGGGATTAATTTTAGCTACAATGATCAGTTGTGACAGTGAAATTTGACTGAAACTTGAAGGGTATGAAAGGAAGGTCCTGAAGTCAAGACTGAGAATGAGAGGGTGGGATTCTGGGCTGAGTGCAATAAGACTGGTCAGTGTAAAGTGGGTAAGAAAATGGCAAACTGCAGAGGAAAACAAAAGGAAAAACAGCAGTGAGAAAGTATAGAACCGGCTCAGATATGCCTGGGTCCCAGTGTATGACGGAATGCAGGAGAGGGCTTCCCTGACAGATAAAGCCATACGGCTTTATTCAGAAGGCAGTAAGGATGGTGCATTCGGCTTTCACAAGACAAAGTTTCTTTTTTTCTGAAACAGCACACATGATTTTGGAATGAAACCACTATCACCTTTTAAATTTTTCACTTCAGGATTTGGTCACAAAGCAACTGGGCCAATTTCTATTTTAAAAAGAAAACTATCATTTGATCACTCTCAAATGATAAACATTCGGCTTTTTTTTTTTTTTTTTAAATACTCTTTAAAAGCACTTCTCAGGGGTAAGCAAGCTAAAACAAAGATCCAAAGCGCAGATAAAGATGATCACCACAGCAATACTAACTGTAATAGTAAAAAATTAGAAATGATTTTAACTTTTCTTTTTAGAGAAATAGTTAAATTATGATATATCTATATGATAGATTAAAATGCAGCCATTTAAAACATTTTGATGATGTGTGTAAAAATTGGAAAGAAGCATGATAAAATATTAATAAAGCATGATGAGAGAGAAGCATCAATCAGCTGCCTCCTGCACACCCCGTACTAGGGTTGGAGCCCACAACTCAGGCATGTGCCCTGACCAGGAATCAAACTGGTGACCTCTGGGTGCATGGGTTAATGCTCAACCAACTCAGCCTCACTGGCCAGAGCTTTTTATTTTTTATTTGTTGGCTTCCCCATCCTTTCATTCTCTATATCACAAGCTTGGCTGCACATATAAAGTAGAATTCTACTGAATATCCAAGGCAATAGGAGACATTTATGACAGATTAAAATGGAATGATAGACATGCTTGCCCTTGGAAGTTCCCTACCCTTTCCCCATCAGAAATTTCTCATGGGTCACCCTTCTCTGTAGGCTCATCTTCCTAGACATCTCTCTTCTGAGTTCTTCCTCTTTTATATTTTTTCTCTTGCCCCTTATCTCCAATTTACCATGATAGTTCCATGCACTTCTATTTAACTCACATTTTGTTCCTGGTTTCTTCCTAAATCTTAGCCTAATACTTTTGATGAGATGGACTTTTAGCATAATCTTTATTTTTGCTTCTCATTATTTTGTTTTGTCCAACTATTTTATTATTAATGAACCAGCAAGTACCCCCACTATCAGCAAAGCAGGAGTTTGAACCCCTTACCTCCTGTCTACCTCCCAGAGTACTCTTTAGTGACTTACTTTCCTCTAGACAGGCCACCACTACTCAAGGTGTGGTCCCAGCAGCAGCAGCATCTCCTCTGAGTTTATGGAAAAGCCAATGCTCAGTCCCATCCAAGTCTTATTGGATCTGAATTTTGGGGGATAGAACCAGCTTTGTGTATTTTAACAAGCCCTCTAGGTACTTATAATGCACTGAGAAATTTGCTAAGTTCTACTCTAACCTATCCACAATGCTTTTGTAAACCTGATTTTGTCTGGCTCTGAGCAATGAGGGTAGCAATGGTATATAATGTTCATTTCTAAGGGAAGATTGAGAGTTTAGGGATCTAAAGATAATAAAACTTGGAGGAGTGTTTCAAGAATAAATATAAAGATTATGAATACACAATGTGGTACATGTGCCTCTATCCATATGAAATTTATCTCAGTTTATAGGGCCACATTGGCATTGGAACAATATAAATATTAAACCCTTTTAGTGAATGTGGCCTTTGAGACAAAAATTGAAACATTAAGAAGGAAGTTTTATGCTCCATCTCACAGGCTTAATAAGTTATATTGATGTCATATCTGCCATCCTATATAATAAAAGGGTAATATGCAAATTGACCCTAACAGCAGAACCACTGGGAATCACTGGTCACTATGACACACACTGACCACCAGGGGGCAGATGCTCTATGCAGGAGCTGCCCCCTGGTGGTCAGTGTGCTCCCACAGGGGGAGCTCTGCTCAGCCACAAGCCAGGCTGATGGCTGCCAGTACAGTGGTGGTGGTGGGAACCTCTCCCGCCCCCTCAGCAGCACTAAGGATGTCCGACTGCAGCTTAGGCCTGCTCCCCGCTGGCACGTGGACATCCCCCGAGGGCTCCCGGGCTGCCAGAGGGATGTCTGATTGCCATCTTAGGCCCAATCCCCCGGGGAGCGGACCTAAGCCAGCAGGTGGTCATCCCCCAAGGGGTCCCAGACTGTGAGAGGGCACAGGCCGGACTAAGGGACCCCCCTGAGTGCACAAATTTTTGTGCACTGGGCCTCTAGTCTCATATAAGCAAGACAGTGGATATATTCATTCTTGTTCCTATGCATGCATTTAAACAACAGTCATATGACACAAACAAAACAAAACAAAATATCCCCTCTTCCTCTGAAAGGTTATATGAAGTTTTCCAAGTGTGAGCCACTGTTCATCCCATGGTGGGATGTTTGGGGAAGGAATCAGCCTATTATTTCAGCCTTTATCCCTAGTCCAGGCATGTTTTGTTGACTTTTATGACAGAGACCTTGACCTAGATTGGAACTGGAAGAACCTGAGAGAGGAGCTGTGACAACCTATGTCATCTGGAAAGTCCCACCGGAAGAATACTGTTTGAAACAGAGCTCTCTACACAGTTGGAATGGCCCACCTCTTAACTTTCTCTTCCTCTCAGTAAACAGGCTTCCTGTTCCTTCTTTCACAGGGTGTGGACTGGATCACAATCCTTCCTTTTTTTTGAATAAATTATTTTCAGTAATGGAATACCTAGTTGACTTTGATTTACAGGCCACATATATTTTTGACATATTTTGATCTTTTGCACCTGCTTATCAACATGAGACTATAAAAAGAAAGAACTCTTACCATTTGAAACAGCATGGATGGACCTGGAGAGTATTATGCTGAGTGACATAAGTCAGTCAAAGAAAGATAAGTGTCACATGATCTCACTCATATGTAGAATCTAATGAACCAAATAAACTGATAATCAAAAATATATCCAGAATCATAGAAGCATAAACAGATTGTTGAACCTCAGAGGGAAGGCAGGGGAGGGTGGGTGAGAAGAGATCGATCAATGAACTTGTATACATAGTATATGCATAGCCCATGGACACAGACAATGGGACAGTGAGGGCCTGGGGAGTGGGGGAGGACAGGAACAGTCTAGAAGAGGTTAATGGGGGGAAAAGGAGGACTCGTGTAATACCTTCAACAATAAAGATTTTTTTTTTTTTTTTTAAAGAGAGTCTCTGGGCTCTTCTTAGCAGCTTGGCACCAGAGATAGCACTTAACCTTTCTCTCACTTCCCGAGTTCATAGAGCAGAAAAATTCCAAGATGATATGCATACTAAATACCAACTAGAGAAAAAGTGAAGGAATGACTTTCTAAAACAAACAGAAGTCGGGTTACCACTGAATGTCTCTATTTGATGCATAAGAAAATAAAGGATGACAGAAAGCTCTGATGCTGCTTCAAGCTGGCAACCTAAAGGAGGAAGAACTAGCTAGAGGGGCCGTGCTTTCAGATGCTGATGCTTCAGAGAGGAGGGAAGGAAAGCTCTTTTGATTCTGATATAGAGGACAGTCAGCAAAATGAGGCCTATTGGAAAGAGGCCCGAACTGAAAGTCAGAAATTGTAGCTTTTAGTCTGAAATGTGTGACAAGCTAGGTTACAAGTGGAAATGTCACCACCCTCTTTTTGCTTTAGAACTCTCATATGAAATGGGGTTTTTATTTTTTAAATATAGTTTTATTGATTTCAGAGAGGAAGGGAAGGAGAGAGTGCTAAAAACATCAATGATGAAAGAGAATCATTGATTAGGTACCTTTTGCATGCCCCCTACTGGGGATTGAGCCTACAACCTGGGCATGTGCCCTTAACCAGATTGAGCCTGGGACCCCTCAGTCCTCAGACCAATGCTCTATCCACTGAGCCAAACCAGCCAAGGCTAAAATTGAGTTTTGACTGTATAAAGTTAATGGAAATAAAATCTGAGATCATAAATAATGAAAATATATACACTGATATCATATAAAAAACTAGAGGCCCGGTGCACAAATTTGTGCATGGGTGGGGTCCGGCCAGGCACAATTGGCAGATCGGGGCTGGGCCTGTCGGGAGGAGGAGATGGCCAGAGGTTGGCTGGCTGGCCTGTTACTATTGGGGCTCGATCAGGGCCAGGCCAGTTGTGGAGAGGGGCCATGGGCAATTGGCCTGTGGGCCTTGCCCTTGATTGGGGCAAGGGGGCAGATAGGGGGTGGGCCCAGCCATGGGAAGGGGCTGTGGGCTGTGGGCCAGCTGGCCCCACCCCTGAATGGGTTGGGGGGGCAAAAGGGGCCGGAACAGACTGGGGAGTGGGTCCGTGGGCTGATCAGGGTGGTGGGGGCTGATCGGGGTGGGGCCAGCTGTTGGGAGGGGCTATGAGTGGTGGGCCAGCTTCCCTGCCCCAAATGGGGTGGGGGATTTGATCGGGGGTCATGGGTGGTTGGCTGGATGGCCCAGCCCCTGATTGGAGTGAGAGGGCCGATTGGGGGTGGAGCTGGCTAGGGGGAGGTGCCTGGGCCAATTGAGGTGGTGGGGGCCCATTAGGGGCAGGGCCAGCTGGGGGAGGGGCTTCAAGAGGTTGGCCGGCTGGCCCCGCCCCTTATTGGGATGGGGGGGTGATCAGAGGCGGGGCCAGCTGGGGGGAGGGTCTGTGGGAGGTTGGCCGGCTGGCCCTACCCCCTGATCGGGCTGGTTCTCTGACTGCAATGGGCATCATAGCAACCTGTCATTCTGGTCGTTATGGTGTTCTGGTCTCTGGCTTTTTATATATATAGATAGAGAGAGTGTAGTAATAAATGAGGAAGCTGTCTTGAAATTCCCAAGGGTCCTTAAGAAGGTGGTATTATATTACCATACAAACACATTTTCTTTAAAATACATAAAATGCTCTATTTAAACCTCCTATACTCCACTGCTCACAGGGACCCAGGGGAATTAAACCTTAATCATAGCTTGCCTCAATGGTTTGGGTGGCCATGGACAAGTGATGACGTCTATTGAAGACTCAGTTTTATTAGGTGTAACATGAGGATCTCAGACTTGCTGACCCTGAAGTTACTTTTTGAGAACTAGCCAGAAAATGACGTAGAATCAATAAGTCTGTATTGCTGTAGTTTTCGCTCAAACTTCAGTGTGTGTTGCCAGGCACTGGAGCAATGTCTGTGACTCCAGTGCCAAAGGACAATGGATACTCCACACTGGACAGCTCTCCTAGACTTTGCCCCATGCATCTCTATGGAGTGACTTCATTTTGTATCTTTTCTCTGTAATAAACTATAACTCTGAATATCATAATTCTGAGTGATCTCTGTGTGTCTTCCTAGTAAATTATAGAAACTGAGGGTGGTTTTGGGAGCCACAGAACTTGCAATTGGTGTCAGATGTAAGGGTTGCCTGGCGTGGACGGAGCTGTCTCTAAATTTGCAGTTGAGTAAAACTCCTGCAGGAATTCACAGCTCTGCCCCAGGAGATTAACTTTATTTAGAACATAGCCTGAAGGACTCCATGCCTAACTTCACTGTCAAAAACAATGAGGACTTGGTGGAGAATAATTAAATGGGGACTGGTGGCTCTATAGTCTGAACAAAATAGCAGATCAGCCCCAAATTGGATTGAGAGAACTAAGGAAAGAGGCTGCAATGAAGGGGCCTTTGTAATTCAGAACCAACACTTGGCAGGGGCCGAGGACAGAGAGTCTGTGCACAGGTGTTAGGTTGTACCTACCCAGGGAGAGTCATTGAAAGATGTGGGACATAACTGAAAGCATCCACAAGCAATGCACAAACCCTCATTAACCAGGGCAGAAGTCACAAAGGCACAACAAGCTTACACACAACCTGTGACCAAACACTGAGTGAGCTGTAAGTTACTCTGGCCCAGGGATGACTCATAGGGGCCCAAGCATGACAATGAGCTCACACTACACCTGAGAGTCTGGAAGACTCTGTTCATGCAAGGTTTACCTTGTTAGCAGTGACTGGTAAAGGAAGCCAAGCTACTAGTCTCTGGTTTAATGTGGGACAAAAATATTAACCACTAAACTGTAGTAACAGTCTTGAAACCACACACACATTAACAGTAAAGCGTAAAAATTTGACTTGTTATATGGGTTAAACGACCTTTAGCCAAACAATCTTCATGTCAATTCAGGAATGACCCCTAAGTATCCGGGATAAAAAAAAAAATCTGGGTAGGGCTGTTTACCATTATAGGCTATGGGGAAAATAGACTTTGTAGAATTAGTACAGTCCGTTGCTAAGTAAATAAACAAATGACCAAGCAAACAATAACAGCCACCCTCAGTGGGTGGAGGAATAAAATTAATAACCAGAGCTATGACAAGATATTATCAAAATGTACTGTTTACAACAAAATTCTGAGATATGAAAGAAATATAAAAGTGTGAATAAAATACATTTTACAAAATCAAGCAATAAAACTGACTTGGAAGGGGCCATACTGTCAAAATTAGTAAAGGCTTCGAAAGAGCCATTATAAATATGTTCAGAAAACAATCGAAAAGTAACCATGCTTAAGAAATAAAGTATTATGACAACATTTAATCAAATACAAAATATCAATATAGAGATAGAAATCATCCTATATAATAAAAGGCTAATATGCAAATTGACCAAACAACAGAACAACCAATCGCTATGACACACACTGACCACCAGGGGGAAGACGCCCAACTCAGGAGCTGTCCCCTGGTGGTCAGTGCACTCCCCAGGGTAAGCGCCACTCAGCCAGAAGCCAGGCTCACAGCTGGTAAGGGCAGTGGAGGTGGTGGGAGTCTCTCCCACCGCAGCAGCACTAAGGATGTCCAACTGACAGCTTACCCGGCAGACAGACATCCCCCGAGGGCTCCCAGACTGGGAGAGGGCACAGGCTGGGCTGAGGGACCCCCCTCCCCAGTGCATGAATTTCATGCACCAAGCCTCTAGTACAAAAGAAGCAAATAAATATTCTGGAATTTAAAAGCTCCATAACCAACATGAAAAAAAATGATAGGAGGTATAAATAGATGATGTGAACTGGCAGAAGAAAGAATCATCTAACCTGAATGTAAAGCAATAACGATTATACAATCTGAAGAATAGAGAGAGAAAATGAGAAAAAAAAGTGAACAGAGGTTCAGGGAAATGGGAGATGTCATTGAGTGTACTAACATATGTATAATGGAAATTTCTTTTTAGTGATGGATGATATTTCATTATCTGTGCACACCACAATTTATTCACTTATCACTTGAAGGACATCTTGGTACTTCCGCCTTTTAGCAATTATGCGTAGAGCTTCTATAAGCATCTGAGTGTAGGTTTTTGTGTGGACATAAAATTTCCTTTTTATTATAATTAATATTCAGTATTATTTCATATTCGTTTCTGGGTGAGCATAGAAAACCCTGTTGCTCTAGTCAGACTCAGGCAGCAATATGAATGGGGTCCCTGAGTTGGGGGTAGCTGTTTCTATTTTTTTAATGCATGACATCTATTTTCCTGAGGGATTAAAATGAATGCTGTGTGCTAAGAATTTTGAACTTTTGTTTACAAAGAAAATGAGCAGCTCAGATATAGGATTCTGTATGTACCACGTGGTGCATTTGTCGGAAACACTTATGCAACCTCTAAACTCCTTGACAAGGTTCCTTTTCCCTGACTTTGCCCACAGTTCAGTTCATGTTTACACAAATGAGAAAACAAATCAGTAGTTAACAGGAATACCGCGGTGCTGACACATTGAATTTCTCTTTAAACCAAATGATTTCAACAAGAGCAGGTTGCCCCAGTGGGGACTGTGCCAGGCAGGGAAGTGTGCAGACTATCCCCCTCCTGCTGGGATGGCAAAAATAGACCCATCTTTGTCAACACAGACCAAAAAAGGTGCAGTGGCTTGTGCCGCCCATGGGTGGGTGTGGTATATTACAGAGCCATGGATGACTGAATGCAGGTATACATGCATCGCAGAGCTCCTGGCTGAACGCCAGCCATGTGTATTAGTTTATTATGGCTTCTGTAACAAATCACCACAATCTGGGGGTTTAAAACAGCAGATGTGTATCTTCTCATAGTATAAAGGCCAGAAGTATGGAATCAAGGTGCGGTGGGGCTGGTCCTCTCTGGAGGCTCCGAGGGAGACACTGCCCCAGGCCTCCCTCCCAATGCCTCTCTCCTGGTGGGCTCTGCAGTCCCTGTCATTTTCTGGCTGTGCAGCACTACTCCAATATCTGCCTCTACCTGATGCTAAGGATGTCTTTCTTTAGTCTATGTTCAAATGTTTTCTTATAAGGACACCAGTCATTGGATTAAGGCATACTCTAATCTTATATAACCACCTCTCTAAAGACCCTATTTCTTTTCTTTTTTTGTTAATCCTCACTCAAGGATATTTTCCCATGGACTTTTAAGGAGAGTGGAAAAGCAAGGGAAAGACAGAGAGAAACATCAATGTTAGAGGAACGCATTGATTGGTCGCCTCCTGCATGAGCCTGCAACCAAGGTATGTGCCTTTGACCAGAATTGAACCCAGGACCTTTTGGTCTGTAGGCCGACACTGTATATATACACTGAGCAAAACTGGCTAGGGCAAGATTCTATTTCCAAATAAAATCGCATTTACAGGGAACTGAGTTAGGACTTCAACATATTGTAAGTATTCAATTCCATCCACATCAATATTTCTATTTGAGGATGCTGGGGAAGGCAGGGACCACATTCTTTGTCTGGATTTGGGGGAAACACGAAATGGGAGCAGTTTGGATGGAGTGAGAGGGAACTTGGGGAAGATGACGGGTGTCTGCACAAGGCTGATTCAAGTTTGGGCTGTCAGTCCATAGATTTGTGTTCAGTTTCACTCTGATTCAGACACTGTGCTCATTTGGTCCTGGGCCACTGCACATGGTCTCCAGCCCTGAGAGGGACAGTAGAAGAGAGGTGAGTTCTATCTGTAACACAGTCTTATGCAGATGTTCTCGGGCCAGTTTTACCTGTAAGTTCATGCTGGAGACAGTGAGTGAGGGGTGAAGTGACAGCAGAATACACACACAATGTGTGACACGTTGGGCAAATGACAGCTATGTCAGAATGGAGCTGAATTCCAGTTTTTCTGATGAATTTGATTCTGTCACTTTTAGTCACTATGAGGTTGGCACGTTTGTGTAACTGTAGACAGAGCTAATGATGACAGCAGCTTGTTCATAGACAGTGTAAGCATCCAGGCCATGCAAATAAGACAATGCAGGCAACATTCTGTTACTTGTAAAGGTTCATGACGTTCTTTGTTGGATAGCAATGCCACCAAGTATATGTAATGGCATGTTAAGTTAGGTGGAATCAGCTCCTCCTCTACAGGATTTCAGAAAGCATCATGTCAAAATATCATGGGGGTCTTATTGCCAACACAAAATATCCTACATTGATGAATTTAATTCTCACATATTTCTGATTCAGGTATGAATTCCATTGTGTAGTTGAGGAAATAAAAAGTGTCTCTTAAAGCCATGTTATTCAGATGCCTCTCCATTTATTGTCAATAGTGTGCAAGTCCAGGGTGGTAAGACCATGCATCAGTGCTGGGGGCACTCCTGAGAGCTCACCTATTTCAGGGCAATGGTCCTATGAGGAGGAAGCATACATACCAGTGTTCAGAGATTATATTGTAAAACTAGAGGCCCAGTGCATGGATTTGTGCACTGGTGGGGTCCCTTGGCCTGACCTGTGCCCTCTTGCAATCCCAGACCCTTCGGGGGATGTTGGATAGCCAGTTTTGGCCCAATCCCTGCGGGCCTGATCCAGACAGGAGGAAGTCTGATCCTGTGCATTGAATATCTGTCCCCTGGTGGTCAATGTGCATCATAGCAATTGGTCAACTGGTAGTTAGGTTGCTAAGGCTTTTATATAGAGAGATAATTATTCCAGTAAATCCTTATCAAATTGACTGCCTCACACTCTCCCTCATGTGCATTTTCTTTTTGCAACAAGTGCAGTCTGGCTTTTCAACATTCTGACAGCCAGCGGTTCCCAGGGAAGCAGGAGGTATTATAAACAGGAGAAATTCTTTCAAGGCCTCTGGGTGAGCTCAAAGCTCCCCAGATGGGCTTGGTTCGCCTTCCTGGGGTAAGCTCTGTGCATGTCAAATCCTCTTGCAGGACACCATGCACAGTCCTGTCAGGTGTGCAGATTAGTAAGTGTTCACCTCTACTTCCTTGTGCACACTTGTGGCAAGGTAGGATCTCTGGCTGCTAAAATAGTAAATATAGCATTGCAATTCTTTTTCCTAAGATTTTCAAGTTTTAATTCAGACAAAGAATGTGAGTTTTTAATCAATACCTCCCAAGAATCTGCTGACCACAAGCATCTTGGAAATAGACTTTTCTGGTGTGGAACATGAATGCTTCTGTCATTTCTCCATCCAGGTGCCTTTGAAACACCTTCCCATGCTGTAAAAGTTTGCTCGGATGTGACGTCCCTCAGAAAACCTGCCAAGGTTACCTTTCCTCCCAGCCTGAGTGGAATAATTTTGTTTTTACAGAGAACTCTGAGTTTACCTAAAGCAAATGAGCAAATTTACAGCATGAACTTTATATTTAAATCTCTAATTCCTCACATTGAATATGAAGTAAGAAGATACTTATCTACACTAATAAAAGACAAAGATACTAATTGACTCTACCTTCACTACACCCATCAGCCAATCAGAAGAGTATGCAAATTAACCCAACAAAGATGGCTGTTAAATTTACATACTGCAGGTGGGGTGGGCAGCACAAGACACTGCCTGCGGGGTCTGGGCCTCTGATCTGTGACCCAGGGAGGCGGGACAGGCAGCTCCAGATTCTGCCTGCGGGATTCGGGCCTCTGATCTGTGACCTGGGGAGACTGCGAGAGGGCACAGGCCAGGCTGAGAGACCTCCCCCCCCACGCAAGTGCACAAATTTTTGTGCACCCAGCCTCTAGTTTTATATATCTGTATCTATATCGATATAGATAGATATAGATATAGATATAGATATAGATATAGATATAGATATAGATATAGATATAGATATAGATATAGATATAGATATAGATATAGATATAGATATAGATATAGATAGATATACACACATACATACACATACATGTAAATAAAGAGTAGCTGCCCTCAAATTGTTGGGTAACATGCTTTCAGTAAGGAGGATGCTGGTTTATCTTGCTAGCATTTCTGTCTCTTCCTCTGAACACATGGTCAACTCTTAGTTCTTTCATGCATTCAAGATTAGACATGGCTAGATAGCTTGTCTAGGTCAATGAAATACCTGGGCCTCCTCTGAATAGAAATATTTAAGATCTGGGATATAATTCTCCATACTGACATTTTCTGTGCTATGGAATTAGGTGATCTAAATGGTGAGACTCTGAATTCAAGTCAGAAACATAGTAGGATTGTATCCCTGCCAGCCCACAACAGAACAAGAAGCTGTTTTGTTGCTTTCAGCCCCTGAAATTCTCTGGTTATTTGTTATGACAACATAGCTAATGCCTTTCTGACTGATATAAGTATTGTTTATAAAATTAGCATTTCGATGCAACTTTCCAATGATGATCAATTGTTCTTATTTATAATGGATGCTGGAAGGTATTTGAGATAATTCTGCTTCTTGGGCACTTATCAAGGTACACTTTCCTCCCTCACCTGTGAACAAAAACAGGTGGGAATATGTCTTGAATTGTGCATACCATAACAATACAAAGGCCCACTCTATTCCCCTGAGAATTTTATAATAAGCGAAGGGCTATCTCTGCACCTTGCCTTGTAACTTCAGAAGTTTTGCTTGCTCTATGGTGTGCGTGATTTCTGTTAGGGATTATCAAAGCCCAATTGTCAGTGCTCTAAGTGAGAGAGGAGCAACTGTAATGGAACTTCGTCATTGTTGGTTATCTCAGGCATAAACTGGGGTTTGAGGAAGGGTGACCTCAACAGTTAGAAGTGACCAGGTGTTGTGCATTACGTTTGCCTGAGATAATGAACATCCCCCCCAAAAATCTTCTTAATGTTTGGGGAACATAAATCCTGCTTAAATCATTAACATTACTTCAGAAGAAAAATCTCACCTATCAGGGCTGAAGAACAAGCAAAAGCTAACATCTTATTGCTTAATGTTTATCTTGAGCAAAAATAAAACTTATGGTGGAAAGTGCTTCTCAATTGCCTTCTAGAGTTCAGAGTTTTCACCCAGTGACCTATTGAAAACAGTGTAATATGTATTTGAGACCCTCACCTACCCCCAAAAAATAATGGCTCTTCCTGGATTTTTGTTCTTCCTGAGGGAAAGGACCTGGGCAGAGATACTAATGGTCAAGATTAAAATTACTGGATATTTGAACAAAATAATATATAACCTACTACACATAGACATTCAATAGTAAAACCACCACTCAGACTCAGAACCCCTAATTCCAAGTATAGTGTTTATTTTTCTGCATGTAAGTGACAATCGACCCATTTGACAATGGCAGGCTTAGAAAACAAACCAAACACTAAACCAACAAGTCTGCAGAGCTGACAACATTGCTTTGCCTTTTCTGCATTGAGATTTCTCATGTAGTTCTCATGCCCTCTGAAGACATTGAATAATCTTACATAAAAAGATTATTATGATTCTTGAACAAATAATAGGATGCCCAACTTTATACAGACCCTTAAGTCTATGTGGATCTAGTGGCTAGAGGTTTCCCATTCCTCTTTCCCCAGATATACCCATGAGAAGCATTTACTTTAAAATGTCCCTGATTCCCATAGAAATGAATGCATACCAGTTTACTCAAGCTCAGTATTATACTCAATCTCACTTCCTGTCACTTAAATGTGTTCCCTTGGTGGAAATGGAATAACTTTCAGGGTTCCTTAGCCTTTCTCCTCTGCTCACCCCTACCAACCGTGAACCATTTACATAAGCCCGCTATTGACTTAGAACTTAGCCTTCTTTATCCAGTTTGAATGTGAAAAAAACCTTAAGAGGAAACTGAGGGATATTTTCCCAGCCTTTGAATCATTATTCTTTTTCTCAGTGGGAGACTTGCCAAATTTTAGCTCTGGGTCTGGCCCTTAATATCTAAAGGAGTTTTCAGTTTGGGTCCCACTGTGGTCTCTTTCATGATTTATCCCAGCTTCCTAAATGTAACTTTAAAAAAAAAAAACAAAGAGAAGAAAAAGGAACTAATATTATATATTCCACTCATTATTCCTTTTCTAGGCTCTTAAATATGCACAATTTACAATCAGGTCTTTTTCTAGTCACTTGGCCAAGATTTAAAATACCTTTAAAATGAATTACTTTTAAAAGTTCCCATTATGAATCAGTCTTTCTACTCACCTGAACTGTTATTTCTGAAGCTGTTTGTTGAAGGGTTTTTTTGTGTGGTTTTTTTTTTATGTACAAAGTTTAATCCATCATTGTAGGTGTAACCTTGCCAGGGTCAAAGAGAAAAGGAAAGTTTCAAGTGGGAAAATAGAGTCAGCCTTGGGCAAAACTATGAAGATGATGAAGGTTTCTTAGTCCCTGAGCTGAAACCCCTGACCCATTGCTTCCTGGGGGTCCTCCTTTCCATTCATTTATCCATCATTGCTTTGCTAATGGAGTATGGGGAAGCAATATGTCAATGTAGTTAAAGGTATAATCTCTGAACTCAGACAACCTGGGTACCAATTTCTAGCTCAGCCACTTCCCTGATCTTCAGTTATGAAGTCATTCCAACCCTTACTTTTTATTTCTGTACCAAGGGGTACATATCAATACTTATATTCTGTGGTTATTGTCTCCATGAAGTAAGACAAAGAAGATAAATTGTGTAATATACTGATTGTCACATAATTAATTCATATTGTTAGTTGTTATTAATATAATATTGATTAGGACACTGCTATGTTGTAGACTTTGAATCTATAACTTCATTATTCTTTATTTTTCAATGATTGAATGTTGTGCCAGAAATCATGTTCAGCACAATATATGTTATGTGGTATATCTCATGTCATGCTGTCAACATTTCTGTAAGGGAGCATACAGACTGCTTCTACAGATGTTGGATCTGTGCTCAGTCAGAGAGGTCAGGCTACTTATCAAAGATTTCAGCGGCATGGTAAGGATCTGATTCTAGATCTATTTTATTATAAATCCTTCATAAACTTTTTACACCAAAGGTTTTAACCCCTCAAAAAAATATTAGCACAGTAGTAAAGTACTTAAATGAGGAACTTCCTTTTTTCATGCTTATTGTTTCCATGTGGAGGGAAAGCCTTCAGTGTGACCTTCTTGTCTACTCCCCACTTTGCACACCTTTTCCTATTATTGGTGACTTATGGAAAGAAGGGAGAGAAGATTTGGCTCAGTCCTTTTCTCTTCTGTCCTTTTAGGAAGCTGACCATCATCAGATATGTGTGGTCTGCTGTTCCAGGGACCCTGCAACAAGTCTAGTTGGAAACACCTCACCCTAGGACAAGAATTACAGTTGTTTGGGAAGGTCTGCCTAGTGCTGTTAGGCATAGTTCCTATACTATTAGCCACATTCACCTAAACAGCTTTAACAGTAGCACATAAAATATTTAAATATTTTCATTTTCCTTGACCTTCTCTATCTGTTGGTTTCAAATTCAGACAGAAAAAAATATTTATTTAATTGGGTCATCTCACAGGTCATTGTCAACACTGGCTTTTTAAAATGATGCCAAAAAACAGATATATTTTCTTGGCCATGTGGAAGGCCAAATAACTGTGGAAAGAGATTTTTAAAAGATGCTAGTGTTGTACGTTCCTTGTTCAGGTTTTTTCAAGGCCCATCCCCAATCTCCGCACCACCACTAAGCTTTCAACTTCAAAGCTTTCAAGAGTAAGGCTGAGTTTACAGATATCTCCTCTATCCGAGGTTGTTTGCAGTTGATTTTGGGACACTGAATCCATGCTTTTCTGATTACTCTCTAAGCCAGTGCTTGCCCGTTTTGGGGGGAGAAGACTCAATTTTAGAATCAACTAAAAATTCCCAAGTGAACATAAAGAAGTAAAAGCGAATTTTTCATTTAGTTTATGTGTGTGTGTTTTATTCTGTCATTCATTCATTTATCCATCCTTTCAATGTTTATTAAACTCTGGTTCTCTGACTAAGACTTCACTATCACTGGTGATATAATGGAGAACAAGCCCAAAGGATTCTTAATTTCAAAGAACTCAAGTGGGAAGCCTGTTATAGTAGCAGCAACTAGTATTCATTTATGTGACTCTATTTTGAGTGATAAAATCTAACCCTTGTTAGCTTAAGAAAGAAAGAAAGGCATTCAAGTATCTGGTGGAATAGGAGGGAGGGGTCAACAATTTATAAAAGAAGAGATTCCTGGACTTGGAACAGCTGAAGGACTTGGATCTTCTACCTGAAAGGCTATCATTGACATGACTCAGTCTTGATGACTTTCCATCTCTCTGTCCCTTCTCACCCTTCCATAGGTTTCTGAGTGGATCAGACTGAATTACATGATTAACCTCCATTCACCAGCTATAGCTATGAAGGGCGTGTTCACTTAAATAGTGACATGGTCACTGAGGAGTGGAGACTACTCACAGAGAAGAAAGAATTATTATGAACAGAGCAGTCACTGAAAGAAGACTATATGACATAGATGAAATTTCTGTTTGTACAGGCTAAAATGATATGGTAACATCTATTTCATGTTTTGTAATCTAAACATATTGATTTATTAGCTCTCACCACACCTACGTCCTCTTCTTCTCTCATATCTTCAAAGATGTTGCCACCTAAAGTGATTCAACAATTCCACATGTAACCTTCAGGCTTTTACAGTAAAAATGTCTATTTAATTTCTACTTTGTCCTCAAGGACCTACATCCCCATTTCTCCTGGAGCAATGGGAGTAGGATCTGTATGGATGGTTGGCTTCAGATGTTGGGTGAAATACTTAAGCATGCCTCCTGGCTCAGAGTAACTGCTTAAAGGATGTTTGCTGAGCAATAGAGACTCTATGGGCCATGTCTAAGAAGACAAAGTGCCATGAGCTGAATTGTGTCTCTCCAGAATTTATGTGGTGAAGCCTTAACCCTAGTCCTTAGAACAAGATAGAATGTTTAAAGAGGTGATTAAGTTAAAATAAGCCACCCCTTCCCTTAGGTGAGGGCTTAATAGAATTAACTAGAAATTTGGAAGAAAAAATTTGAACATAGTGAATCCCCAGGATGTGCATTGATATAGGAAGGTTATGTGAGGACACCAGGGAAGAGTGGCCATTTACAAGCAAAGGAGAGGGGCTTCAAAAGAATCCAAACTTATCAACACCCTGATCTTGGAGTTCTGACCTCCAGAACAGTAGGAAAATAAATTTCAGTGATTTAGACACCCAGACTGTGGTATTTTGTTAGGGCAGCTCTAGAAACTAATACCAACTACCCTAGCTTGCCGGAAGAAAGGTGTTTCCAGGGACATTGGACTTTCCGTGTCAAATCAGAAAGTCCTGGATAAATTGTGGCATGTCCATCACCTATGGTCTAAGCCAGCATATGTGTGTGGTTATCTTATTGAAAATATATTGGGAGGGGGAAATATGTATCTTCAGAGGAGTAAAAGACCCATCATCACACCTGACACATTGTTGCTATTTAATAGATCGGATTAATAATAAAAAGAATATTAATATATATTTGAAAACTTATTATTTATCATCCATTGTATTACAATAACACATCATCTCAATTTATTCTGACAATCACTGCTATTTATTACCAATTTTAGATGAGGAAATTAACTTAATCATATAGAGATTAATTTTAAAAAGTGTAAGTAAACCTACCAAGGTCATGCCATTTATAAGGAAGGTTACTGGGATAGTAAGTGGTTTGAACTCACCCAATGCTAGTGTTTCTCCTTGAGATGTCCTCTTAATTCTTCTTTTTTTAAATCCTCACCCAAGGACATTTTTCCATTGATCTTTTAGAGAGAGTGGAAGAGAGAGGGAAAGACAGAGAGAAACTTGATGTGAGAGAAACACATCAATTGGTTGCCTCCTGCACGTGCCCTGACCAGGCCATGGGCCTGGGAAAGCCTGCAACCAAGGTACGTGCCCTTGACCAGAATCAAACCTGGGACCCTTTGTTCCGCAGAACAATGCCCTATCCACTGAGCCAAACCGGCTAGGGCTCCTCATCATTCTTAATTCCCATAACTAGTTGGTTTCCCTTGTGTTGTTCCTAACATTCACTCTTGACTAAAGCTTTAGACATTTCCCTGGGTTGAACGCTGTTGTGTGCTCATGATTTTCTAATTTCTAGTTTGGATACCTCCATGAGGTACTCTGTACTCAACTACTGATTTTCATCACTATTCCTTTACTCAATTATCTTCCAATCCTGAATGTGTGCCCACTTTGCATTCTGATTTCAAGTTATAAATACAAATAAACCCAAGCCCTGACCTCCCAGGAGTAGAGGAATGTTTATGTGTGTACTAGAGAAATTTGACTCAGCAATATGACCTCAATTTCATTTTAATAGTCTGTACATTGAATTAATACATCCCAGGGAAAAGATTATAATTTTTCTTCAAGACCTGGATTCCCATCCTCCAGACTCAAGGCTGGGATGTGCTGTTACACAGGGCTCACAGTTTAGGTCTAGCTATCTAGCTTGTTTTTCTCTATCGACTGAATTGGAGTGACCCAAAGCTTATGTTTCTTCTTGAGATGTTCTCTTCATTCTTAATTTCCATTATTGATGATTTCCCTTGTGTGAATAAGAAATGAGTGGATACAGCAGGAAGCAAGGAGTCACACTAAATGGTTCTTTTGTTTTTTTGAAAACAAACACCACTTGTCCAACTCATTAATAAGCCACCATAACCATCTTTGAATAATCAGTAGTGAAATAGACACAGACTCAACATTCCATGAATTGTATGAAAAGTGGGATATAGGAAACATGATGTAGAAAAAAGGTTTACTGAAGGGAAAGGCATTATACGACCAGAGGTTTGTCTTCAAGTTCATTTTCACTGAGATCTGTGGCTTCCTATTAAATGTGGCTGGAAAGAAATTCTCACACCTTGCATCCTTGCTGATTAACTGAGACCAAGAGACAAAGACTGACTGGAAAGTGTGTTCCAAGAAATGAGAGGCTAGAAATCAAAGCCTGAAGTTTGGAGACCTCAATGTTTAGCCATAACTTTCATAGCAAATAAAACTTTGGTTCACCATACAAATAAGACACGTTTTCTAGTTATTTCTCCCCAAATGCTCTCCCAAATTACATAGGACAGCATATTTTGAAAGCCTAATGGTTTTCCCAAGAGGTATGCATTGTAGTGAGTATTTCAGGGGTTTGAAATGGCATGAATTGGCTTCCCCTATATTTGACACTCATATCTCTGGGTGTGACTTACTCTACCTATGCTATGGGATGGGCATGACATTCATTCCCTGAGTTGTAATTATTGCTCTTTGTCAAAATGTAATATGTTAATGTCATTTCTATATCCACAAGGATATGAAATTCCATGTCCTAGAAGAGTAAAAAAGAAAACAGTTATTTATGAATTAAATACAATGTGTCAGACATATTCTCCATGACTCACCAATTCTCACATTATAGGTGAGTATGTTGATCATAGTCTGACCTTCTCAATGTCAAGGGTTATGAATTCAGACAGTGCTTGTTTGGGACAGACTCTTCCAATGCTCTTTTTCCCTTGGGACAACTAATTCCATGAACTTCAAGCTTTCTTAAATGATCTCTTTAAAATCAAATATATTTTATTATTTATTTACTTAATTTTTTTATCTATTATTGAAAAGAAAATTTATTGTAATCTCTTTGTGAGCATAAGTTGGTCCATTTTATCATAATTTATGTATAAGGAAGCCAAGTCATCCAGAGTAAATGACTGAACTCCAGTTAATGAAACTCTGAGTTTTTGAGATTCTCTTTTACATCTTAGTGTGACATTCTTTGTCCTTTGCCCTGCTCTTTTTTGTGGGTTATGATGGATTACTGAACTGGAAAATTTATAAGGAGCTTATTCCACATGTTCTTGATTTTGTAGTTGTTTTTTAAGGTTTTTATTGATTTTAGAGAGAGAGGAAGGGATAAGGATAGAGATAGAAGCATCAATGAGAGAGAGAAACATCTCTCTCCTGCACACCCCTTACTGGGGATCAAGCCTGCAACCCAGGCATGTGCCCTGCCTGAAATGTATCTGGTGACCTCTTGGTTTGTGGGTCGATGCTCAACCACTGAGCCACATCGGGTGGGCCATACTTGGTGGTTTTTACTGGAATTTTGCATCATCTCACAAATGCATACTTCCAAAATTAAAAAGATTTTGAAGAGGATGCCACACAATCCCATTTCCGGACAGGAGATACTGGCAGAGCTCAGTGGAATCCCCATTCAGAAAGGGGATCAGTGTATTCAAGTTTCAGAGTGGTAAACTGAGGCTTGAAGACATCCAGGAAGCTGCTCATTGGTGACCACGCTTACCTATCAGCCATAGAACTGAAAATCTGCTTTCATGGTAAGTTGCGTAGTTTTCAGCTCTTTCCTTTTTCCTTCCTTAACAATTTAATTAATTATTATTTTCTAGTTGTTTGCACACAGGGCAGTTTTCTTGCCCAAGAGCAATGCAAGCAGAGTTTTAGATGGTGACATCATTGTAGAACCCAGATATAGCCTCCTTGCTATAAGCTGAAAGCATGTGGCAGGCTGCAGTTTAATGAGGCAATCTCAAAGCAGCTTAAGCCATTGTTTTCCGTTCCCTTTGTTTGCAAATTCAGCAGAAATCTGCATGAAATCTGCCAGAAAGTGACAAGAGTCTAGCAAAATTACTCATAACTGAAGGGACGGGGTGAAACCAAACTGTCACCGCCTCCTTCCCTGGCAGCTTGAGATGGCTGATGAGACAGGCACCTGCAGAGAATGTTTACAAGGTCGGGATAACAGCAGCTCAGACTAGACACTTTCTCCAGCAATTTCACCATGGAGACCCAGGACCCTGGATCCCACCACTGTTATTGAAGCATCTCTCTTGGCCAGAAAATTGCCTCTAGAAGTCAAAGATTATCCATAAGATTTTCCATAAGAGTAAAGATTATCATTGGGTTTCCAAAAATAAAAAAAAACACACACCCAACTTCTATTTTTATTACACAGATAGCAGGTTGCAATCAGGAGGAAGGAGGAAAAGAATAAGGAACATTCTGAAATAAGTAAGTAAATCTGGTCTAAGGATGTTAATAGAGCCCCAAGACCTGGTATCTTCATCGTATGGAGATTTCGTCCTTCAATACCAATGTGATGAAAGTGGGAATAATTATCATGTGAGGGGACCCAGCCATTCCTGTTCCTTCCCTCGGGCATGGAGTGAGAGTTTTACATGGACATACTTTCACCCTCCTACCCCTAGGGGGGATTGCCTTAGCTTCTTGCTTGCTGTGGCAGACTTCAAGGTACCAAGGGGACATTGCTGAACTCAATGGCTACCACAAGCCTATGTGAGCTGGTTCGTGGGTGTCTGCTGCAATGTGGCCCTGTAGAAATAATTTCTCTGAGACTCGTTTCATTGTCCATAAAATGTGTGTATCAGTAAGCATCTCCCACGTGTGCGGCTGTTGGGCAGATCAAATGTAATAATTCATGGACATGCCAAGCACAGTGCCTGGTACATAGCACTGAATGGTAAATATTGACCTCTTTCTTTAAAAGGTAATTGGGATTTAAAAATCCAAAACAGTTTCCTCAAGGTGGATAGGGAGAGGGAAGAGAATTCAGGTCTCTTAGGAGAAACAATATTTATCTTACTTTTCCACTTTCTTTTTTATCCTATCTCTATAATGATCTTATCTAAACATTTTTTTCTCAGCTCTCCTTTCATCTGACTAGAACTAGACAAGCAAGTGTGGAAAGCACTAAATAAATGAGAAGCAATAACTGTGGCCTTGGGGCCACATTTACTTTATAAATAAAATGAATCTTTCAGAACATTCTGTCTGATAAAATGACACAGCTGGAACCCTAAAGCTGAATTTATAAGACCTTAAATATACAGATATATGGATTTTAATAAAAAGTTTGAACCCCTTGATTTATTACAGAGTTTGCAAAATAAGTGACCATATACACACTTATATGTATACAAAGCTATATTCACAGGTATACATCATTATGTGTTCATATACATATATTCGACATTTTATTCATAAACATGTAAGGATTTTTTAACAAGAAGATTTTTAGATTAGATTTAAAAAATGTATCGGGGTTACATTGGTTAATAACATTTTATAAACTTCAGATGTACAATTTATAATACGGCATCTGCATACTCCATCGTGTGCTCCACAGATGATGTCTGTCACCATATATTTGACCTCCTTTACCCTCTTTGCCCTCCCCTAGCTCCCTTCTCCTCTGGTGACCACCATTCTGTTGTTTGCATCTATAGGTTTATTTTGTTTGTTTGTTTGGTTTGTTCATTGATTGCGTTTTGCTTTATATCCCACACGTGAGTGAAATCATATGGTTCCTGTCCTTTTCCACCTGACTTAGTTCACTTAGTGTAATACCCTCAAGATCCATCCATGTTGTCAAAATAACAATACAGAAATAATTAACATTGATTCACTTTCTCATTCATTTAATCTTATTCCCTTAATCATTCATGCATCCGATGACCTGCCACATGTCAGACATTGGGCTAGGCAAGAAGGCATGCCAAAATGAATCCTGTGGGTCCCCTGCTAGTGGGAGATAAGTGACTCCTGGGGAGATAGACATATATGGAGATAATTACAATGCAACAAAAGGCAGAACTCCATGACAAAAATAAAAGTGGGAAATGCATATAGCTTGCCATGTTCAATTTTGCAAAGTAATGATATTGCAGAGACACCTTTTAGCCAGTTTTAATTTTTGCTCATATACATGCATTGAAGGACAGAAAAAGCATTGACTCCAGATAATACAAGAAGAATCGTCTCTCTGACATCACATATCTGTGTATTACCCAAGACTTATTATACCTTGGATTCAGGGCCTCTGGGCACCCACGTGGTGATACACGTGCTGACCTGTAGATGGCAGACTTTGCTCATTCTTCCGATGAATTTCCCCCACACCCTTTGGAAGAGACATTCAACTTTGGGCCACAGCAGTCTAACCCTCCACCTAGCAATGCTCCATAAATGCAGACCTACGTATTTCTTCACGTGGTCCATCTTAAAACTTTGTGATACAACGCATTCTGCATGTCAAGGGTTTTTAATGTTCCTTAGCATTTTGTGAGCATGGCTCATAAATGAATGTGTAGGCAGGGCATTGGCTTGAAAGATTTTTGATCTTCAGATGTAAATAAGGAATTATTTAAGAAAAAAGTCGATACTCTAGAAAAATCAGATAAATTAAAAATATGGGCCACTAACCCTGAATGATAAACAGGATGGCTAAGCAGAGACACTCTTTGGAATACCCCATACCTGTCCCTTCTCTGAGGTCATGACAGTCTGTTAGCATATTGACCCCAGGGCTGGATTTATTTCAATGAAGAAGTGTTTATTGACTGTTTTTCTATGTGAAAGATACTGCATTTTGTGGTAAGGGAATATATTGTTGAATAAGCATAAAACTTGGCCTTTGAAACTTACAATTTTGGGGAGAATAATAATAAAAATGCAGCTAGAATGTTGCTTGAGACATTCCAGCCAGATACTATAGGAGTGGAAGGTTGAGGATATTACACTCAATAATGATGGATGGAATATTTGTGCAAAACATGGAATTAGGATTAGCTGTGGGCTTGTACACAGAAACCTCACAAGCAGTTCTGAGGAGAAAGCACACCAAACATTTGGATCAGTTTGGAAGAAGTCATATTTGTCAAGCTTCTTTGAGGCAAAAACTGTGCACCTTTTTCCTCTCCTCCCACCCCACCCCATTTTGTGTAAAACATAATGAAGTGCCTGTGATATTCAGCGGAATTGAATTTTAGATTTTATGCCGGACAAATCCTTAGAGTTCCAAAGTAGTAAATGCGCCTATATTTTCTGTGCAATTTACTCTATATCTTTAAATAATTGCCTGTTTATACCATATTAACATACACTTATACATTCTAATAACATAATGTTTACATTTATTAAAAGCTACTAAGATAAGACTAAAATTATTGACACATGAAGCCAGCCATAAACATACTGACATTTATCTTCTTTGTTAAAAATTATAAGCAATGAAAATGGTTTTCACTTTAAAAGTAGAAAGAAAAAAAAACCTCACATATTTTTTCCCCAGTTAGAGCTCAGCTTGGGACTTTGCATCTAAAAGATCTGGGTTCAAACCCTGGCTGGTTTTGCTCAGTGGATAGAGTGTTGGCCTGTGGACTGAATGGTCCCGGGTTTGATTCCTGTCAAGGGCACATGCCTTGCCCTTGTGGGCTGGATCTCCAGTGGGGGGCATGCAGGAGGCATTCGATCCATGATTCTCTCTCCTCGTTGATGTTCCTCTCTCTCTCCCTCTCCTTTCCTCTCTGAAGTCAATACACACACACACACACACACACACACACACACACACACACGCACACGCACACGCACACACATATATATATATATATGATCTGGGTTCAAGTTGAATCTAAAATTAGTTATTTACTGGATTGTTGTTTCTCTTTCTGAGACTTTATTTTGTTTTCTGTAAAGTGATGTCATAATATATACTCTCATTTGTGAGGCTTGAGAGGAGTCATGTGCTGACCTGGCACACAGCAGATGCTTAGGAAGTGTGACTATCCCCCCAACTTTTCAGGTCAAGTAGGTTTCTTTTCTGTTATTCACTGAGAATCTCTGATAAGGTTGTAAACATCACTGTGGTCCAGAATTTCCAAGCCCTGGCACTACTGACATTTGGGTTTGGATGACTATCTGTTATGGGGTTGTAGGATGCTGTAGGATGTTTATCAGCATCTTTGTTCTCTGCCCAAGAGATGCCAGTGGCAACTCCCCAAGTTGTGGCAGCCAAATATGTCTTCCAATGTGGCAAAATTTCTCCTGGAGCAACATAATCACCCCTGATTGAGAATTACTGCACTAGTTCCTTAAGGAATGCCACTCCTTGATATATTGGGCCAATGGGAAACATCTCTCTCTACTACACTCATGTATACCATGTTGCAACTCTTGTCGAAAGCCCTTGAGCCCTGCCTTCCCAGCTATCCTAAGCTTCAGCAGACACTTCCACCCTTGCTCCAACCTGTCCACCTGAGGGCCAGAATAGGGTTGTATTTGTTCTCTGGCTCTAATCTCCCATTGGTCAAGCATTGCCCCATAGAGTATTAACGCCATCATAATTCCAACATTTTCCATGTGTCAACATGGCCTATCTGATGGTCACAAGTGACTCATGTGGTAGCATGAGATGTTTAGTGTAAAAGAGGGAAGTACCATAAGATTATACCTACTTTCATCTCATCATGATGGTGATGCCTGGGATAAAAGCTGAATGGAGAGGGTGTATCTAATTTGTCCAGAGTCCTCCAGGTAATGAGGTCATGGACCACTGTGTAAGAGCCATTCTTTATTATCAGTGCTTTATTATCAGGACACTCTTATTAGTAATACTAGCTTCTGGTTTAGGATGAGTGTGTGTGTGTGTGTGTGTGTGTGTGTGTGTGTGTGTGTGTGTGGTGAAGGGAATATAGAATTTACAAGTTACAGGGTAGAATTAAAAAAGGAATCAAATGAAGATAGGGCTCCATTGGTAAGCAGGAGCTCATGAACGACTATTATCCAGATAAATCCAGCATTATAGATGAAAGACCAAATCTCAGGATGATTTAAATGGGTATATGTTCATTCAAGACTCAAACAGATCATAATAACTCCTTTGTCCCTATACTGGCTTCATATTCTCCCAATGAGTCCTCTTCCAAATCAACATGGTAACTACCCATATTGTTTGTGATAACATTATCAAAAGAGAAAGACTAAATCAGTTTGCTACCATTATCTTCACCTTTGTCATGAAAAACTTACATCGTATATAATAGCTATAGGATCTGGACATACTGCTTAGGATCTGGTTCCTACTTATAGGTCCAGAGGAAAACCAATATGTTACCCCACATATGAATGCTCTGAATAATGGGAAACTTTCAAGCAGCTTCACACTGTTGCTGGAGTTATTGGGTGATTCTACTTAGCAGAAAAAGAAGTGTAGATGTTGAAATACACATTACTTAATCATGGAATATCTATTATTTCAGCTCTTCCCCTAAATCCCAGAAGTCTGCTCACATATGTCAGCATTTAACATTCTCTTTACACTTCCTGTTTAAACCTGTGAAAGAACATTGTCTCTCACTAATTTATATTAAAGACTCCATTATGATTGTTTACGTGTGTATGTATGTATTTGCATATGTTTGTCTGTGTGTGTGTGTGTGTGTGTGTGTGTGTGTGTGTGTGTGTGTGTGTTGGAGGGAATATAGAATTTGCACTATACAGGGTGTAGTTAAAGAAGGATCATCTTAAATTTTTTTTCCTCAGTAGTTGAGCATGAGACAGAGATTTGAATGCAAGTAAAATATTAGATAATTGCAGGGAACACTGATAGGGAGCAGGAAAATAATAAATAATAAAGAATACAAGTAAGCAGTGTTATTCCACATCTTTTGAGAAGGAGGTACCAAAACAGATATGTCTAAGTTTTTTGTTAGGGGAAGATATCTGTGAAAAGAAAGTGGGCGTAGACTAGGAGAATCTGGGAGAGCAGTCAGGTTGCAATAGAGATATCATCCTTTGTGAAGGAGATGAGGGCACAAAGAAGGTTAGGTGGTGGCACCTTAGATTGCTAAGCAAAGTTGGGGTAAGGCCTACAGGGAGCCCTTAAGTCCTAGCAAGGTAGCAGAGGAATATTGCATATGCCTTAGCATCCTAGTGTGGTGCTTGAGCAAGAGGCCATTGGCACACATGAGATGGAAGTACCAAGGCGACATGGCAGAGCATGAACAGAGTCTGTTACAGCGAGCTAAGGAAAAGAGAAGCCAATTCCCCTGAATGCTAATTACTTCTTCTTCAGCCTCCATAGGGTTCCCAAGGATTGAAGGTAGTCAAGTAGCATTTTCTTTCTGTTTGCGATTTCCCTCTGAGACTAACATTGCTTTAGGCAAATGTATTCATGGGAAGAATCATTTTCCCCATGTCTGAGTCTGTAATAAATGTCAACCCTTTTTTTTGGCAACTGCAGCTAATGCTTCAGACCTACCATTACTGAAATTGAAAGTACAGATGTTAGAACCCCAGATCAATTTATTTCAAGGGACATCCAAGATCACTATGGACAGGCAATGAAATTTCTCCCCCTCTATGACTCTAAGCCAATTTCTGGAAAATGAAGATGGGGTTTCTACTTGTTTTTCTTTTTTCCTCTCAGCTCTTGAGTGAAATGCATAATGCAAATAAAATTGTTAACCTTATTAATTCCTCTCTGATCTGATATCCTCTCTAAAACACTTAGTAAAATCATGAACTCAGGAAACAAAATGTAAGGTCTTTGAAGTCTGTTTAGTGGATCCTCTAAGCTTTTTAATAAGTAGCCTAACATTTACCTAGGAATCATCAGCAGTTGGAGCAGAAAGTAAGCTTAGGCAATATCATAGGCAATGATTCCTTTTACAAGTGAGAAAAATGAATGCCAGAGAGAAGTGACATCCCTAAAGCTATACACCTGGTTAGCCACAGAGCTGAGACCAGACTCAAGATTGCGTAACACCAAGTCTAATACTTTTAAGTAGAATTTAATAATTACAAATGTAATAATAATAATAATAATAATAATAATAATGTAGGAAGAAAAATGGTACTGATTATGTTCTAAGTTCTGATATAATGACTTTTTGTGTATTTTCTCATATCAGGAAACTTGTTTTATAACTTTTAAAAAATACATTTTTATTGATTTCAGAGAGGAAGAGAGAGAGAGAGAGAAACATCAATGATGAAAGAGAATCATTGATCGGTTGCCTCTTGCACATCCCACACTTGGGATTGAGCCTACAACCTGGGCATGTGCCCTGACTGGTTATTGAACCGTGACTTCCTGGTTCATAGGTCATCGCGATGCTCAACCACTGAGCCAAGCTGGCTGGGCTATTGGGAAACTTGTAAGTGGGATATGGGTACTTTGGGAGGCAGTGCAGTAATCTGACTAAGACTGGAGGGCCTTTGCTAGCAGAATGCTTGGGTTCAAATTCTAGCTTCACATTTATACCTGCATGACCCTGAGTGATTTCGCAGTGCCTTCTTTTTCTTCTTGCTAGGTAACAGCACCTATCTCAGTGCTGTTCAGAGGATTACATAAAATTATACAAGTAGCATCCCTAGATGGGGGTGGACCACAGTGAGTACTCAGTAAGTGTGAGCAACTACAATGTCATCTTCACAAAAGCTCTCTAAGGAAGGTTTTATCATCCTTATGGTACAGATGAGGAAACAGAAATGTATCATGCTGTCTCAGCAGCAAGTGGAAGAGCTACACTTCAAAGTCAAGAGTATCTGATCAAATGCTTTACTACTTTGATTCTCTTCAACTATGGATATTCATGAAATGATGATGTATACCAATCATACAACTTTAAATGTGTTTCTCATCCCATTTGGCGAAACATGTTCCTCTTCTTGAATGCAATCTCTCTGTTACCTTTGGTCTCATAATTTTCTTTGAAGTGCCCAATGCTATTCCCATCACATACTCATCTTCAAGGCCATGGATCAAAGACAACAGCATTCATTTTCAGAAACAAATTCATCTGCAATTCCTCTAATCTCCACCTAATGACACGTGTCCTTGTCAAAAATATTTAAGACAGGTTTTTGGGTTTTTTTGCCATTACAAAATGATCATTATTAGTTTCTCCTTTGCATCTTGCTGTATGTAGTATAGTGCATATCTCCATAGGTCTCTTCCTACTTATGAATTTTTCCCCTGCCTTTAAAGAGCTCATAATTGAAAAGGAAAATATTGGGAATATATACAATATCTATAATGAGGCAAATGTCAGGGGAGTAGGACAAGATATCAACTATATAATGGGACATAATAAAATGGAACTTGCAGTGTGAGTTTGAAAGATTAGAGCTAATATTGTAGAACACGAGTGCTGTGCCAGAACCAATGTAGACAGATAGGCAGAATTATCTGAATCACAACATGGATCCTGGAATGTCTACACAACAGAGTAACATTTTTGAATAAAAATAATGTGTCATTATGAGTGGGGTTGGGCAAACCCGGTAGTACAGAAGAAGAAGAATCAGGGTTGTTTATGTTATCAGTGCTCAATCAATAAGTGGGATAGGTGAACTTAATTGTCCTTGGCCATGAGATTCTTCTCACAGATCTTGTTTCCATATTTACCAAAGGGCATTAATGAGATACAACATTTATGAAAAATATTTTTATTGTGTTCACTTTCTATGACAATTACTTCTCATGGTTACTTGATAACAGTTTTTAGTTGTTCATTGGCTACAGAGGAAGAAAAGACTCAACAAGATATCTGAATATCTCGTGCCTACAAGATGATTGTATCTCTTGATGTAAACTGATAAAATGACATTCCAAGAGCATACCAGTTTGCGTAGTGAGTCATTCTCTCAGTGTCTCATAATTACTGCGTGCACGTAGGCTGTGTCTGGGCCCCTGAAGTGGAGTCAGACCAGGTGGGGCTCTCTTGGAAGACATTTCAACATTATCAGATTCACATAGATCTTCTGCTAATAGATGCACTTCTGTATGCAAAATATCGTTATTTTGCAAGTTGTGCCAGTGTTGCTTTAAGAGAAGCAACTGTCTTTATTAGGTAAATGCCTTAATGATTACTTTAGAATTAACATTGGAGAGCTGAGAGCACGGTGTGGAAGAAATAAATTCTGCATAGAAAATGAACTAGGATTTAGGACTGAGGTGAAAGGAGGCCTGGCAGAATGGAGGGCTTGCAGATTGAATGACACACGTTAATAAGAAAGAAAGCTTAATCCCTCTTTGGCAGGAATGGCCAATGCAATTTTTATATTTCAGTGATGCATTCAAAGTTTTGTCAGCCTTCTGTGCAAATACAAGACTCATCTAGATGGATGGGTAAGTTATTGTTATTATTGTTGCTGGACTCAAGAGAACAGAGCTACATATCAGGTTTGTTTTGACATGTGCCTGAATAGAGACACCATCTGCAAGGTGATCCACAAGTTGAATTAATTCAGAGGAAGCAGACACTTAGAATCAAGGGTACCTGGAAAAAATGCAAGTAATTTCCCCAGAATCCCTGAAATGTTTGAGAGCAGTAATTTTTCCATTGCTTTTGAGACTTAAAAGATGGGGCATTTCAGTTGACATCTGAGTTTCATAGGAAAACAATTTCTCCTTTAGTTATTATCATAAAAATTCCAAGAAAGGAGAGATCATTTTCTATGGGGGCAATCAGAGAATACTTGGCAGCAGCCAAGCGGAACTTTGAAACATAAGATGTATTCTAATAAGGAAAATAGATGTTAATAGGGGATTCTAACTAGTGTTTGGATGAATGATGATGGTGGTTAAACAGGGGAGGTGGAGGGGTAGGGAGGTAGGGAGATGAACTGTGTAGAAAGAAGGTTCTGAGCATTTATGAAAATAAAGGGCTGCTTGACAGTCCTTGAGCAGAGCTTTGGTTGGAGTACAGGCTTGTGGACAGAGGTCATTTCTGTTTTCCCCTGTACTCTGAAGGAAGAAGGGATGCTAGCCGTGGGCCACATATTGGCTAGAGGTCCTGAGGCCATATCATCTTAAGAGAAGTCATGAATTTTTCAAAAGTGGACATACAGGTCAGGAGACATATGAAAACCTGCTCAAACTCATCAATCATTCAAGAGATGCAAATAAAAATGACAATGAGATACCATCTCACACCTGTCAGATCACTATCATCAACAAATTTACAAACAATAAGTTCTACAAGGAAGTGGAGAAAAAGGAATCCTCTTGCACTGCTGGTGGGAATGCAGACAGGTGGAAAAGAGTATGGAGTTTCCTCAAAAAATTAAAAATGGAACTCTTATTTGACCTAGTAACCCCACTTCTAGGAATATATCCCAAGAAATCAGAAACACCAGTCAGAAAGGAAATATGCACCCCTATGTTCATAGCAGCACAATTTACAATAGCTGAGATTTGGAAACAGCCTAACTGCCCATCAGTAGATGAGTGGATTAAAAAACAGTGGTGCATCTACACAATGGAATACTACGCTGTGGTAAAAAAAGAACTCTTACCATTCGCAACAGCATGGATGGACATAGAGAACATTATGCTAAGTGAAATAAGCCAGTTGGAGAAAGATAAATATCACATGATCCCACTCATTTGTGAAATCTAATAAACAACATAAACAGATGAACAAAAATAGATCCAGAGACAGAGAAGTATCGAACAGACTGTCAAATGTCGGAGGGAAGGCAGGGGATAGGGGTTAAGAGATCAACCAAAGGACTGGTATGCATACATATAAGTATAACCAATGGACACAGACACTAGGGTGGTGAAGGCATATGCTGGGGGGTGGAGCTAGCAGAGGAGAGGTCAATGGGGGAAAAAGGAGACATATGTAATACTATATGTAATACTTTAAACAATAGAGAATTAAAAACAATGTATAGCTTAATATTATTAAAGACTATTTCAATTTTAAAGAAAGAAAAAGAGAAGTCATTGATAAGGTCACCAATAGAACCTGTGAACCACTGAGGAACTATTTTTTAAAAAAGGGCATTCAAAGTCAGGTACAAAAAGAAAGGCAACATGAGTCCCTCTGGGGCTCAGTCTGAAGTGCAATTGAAAGATGGGCCAATGCCTCAACTCATGTCCCCAGCCCACCACTGATTTAGATGACATCCTGCTGGACAGCTTCATGTACCCTGACTGCATCTCACCTCCAGACCCACAGAGTGAGACTCTGCTTTTCTGCTGCCGGGGTTTCTCTGAAGCCGCTGAGGGCTACTTAGCTCCTGTACTTGGGGTGGCTCAGAATGATGGGTGAATAAGTGCCTCCAAGTGAATTACCTACTATCGGGGAATGGAAGTTAAGGGGAAAATGTCCCTGTTTAACAGCCTTCAGACAGATAATGCTGAAGCTCACTCTAGAATGTTCTATAGGAAGTCCCCAGGAGCACTGAGCCCCTGTTGCCCGTCATAATAACCTGCCTTACAATGTGCGTTCTTCTCCTCGTCTTACTCTCCCATATCCAGCAATCCTGTTTTCAGGGGATACCTCCTAAATAAACCTGTTCCCAAATCTTGCCTAAGGCTTTATGGTATGAAATTCGTCAATTCTATGATAATTTGAGAGACTAGACACCTTTGAGATACAGGCACAGAAAAGCTAGACTATTCTGTATTCTAACTGTGCCATGGTACTTTAGAAAAAGGTTTCTCTTTGAAGGAATCAGAAGCAACCGGTCTCTATGAATAAGTTGGAACCAGAATGCAAAGGACCTAGATTCCTATACTAAGACTGGAAATCTAAACCACAAAGAATCACTAAAATGTGGAGGACTCAGATGTAACATAATACAATTTTAGGGGGAAGACTAGTTTGCATAGAGGTGAGAGCTGAAATTTGAGGCAGGCTAGAGATACAAGGAGCTCTGATGTGTTAATTAAAACCAAATAATGCTTTCCATTTCTCCCCACAGTTTAAATTTTACATTCTTTTAGGCATTTACATCTGTAGCCTTTGGTAAAATAATCAGTTTTCCATCAAGAAAAAGAAATACCTTCCCTAGGTCTATGTATTTCATCTGAGTATCCTTGCAATCCCTTTACTGACACCACATATGCTCAATAAGCCTTTAGCTATTGGACTTCAAGTTCAAACAGTTGATTTGGGGAGGAGGCATCGGAAATTCCGCTCAGCTCTTCCTGGCTCCGTGGAAACCTGCAGTGCTGGTTATTTGATGAAAGGTGAAGACTAGGTTCATCCCTGGAGGATTTGCCTCCACAGGTGGAACTCATGGAAATGGGAAATGTTTTATTTTAGAATGGCTGAATACAAGATCAATATTTATTAAGAAGGCAGCTGACATCCCATTAAGAAAATTTCGACTGCAATTTGGAGAGAGGTGTTTAGTGGGTCTGGGAGGGAAATCGGCTTCCCATTGAATGCAGAAGACAGTTTGTAATGAAATTCAAAATTGGATGAAATTGGTCCAATCTAAAACCTAGAAAAGAAATTTAAGTCTTTTAGAAGACCTCAGTCAAGTTTCTGATTCATTATCTGAGGCATATAATGAAAACCAAATTCTTGCTGGGCCTCAAAGTGTCTTTGTCATTAGAAATGTTCGAACTTTAGCAGAGCATTTAACTTCAGCAAGCAGGGACAAAGACATACATGTAAAGGCAAGAGCACACATCACTGAAAAATAGTGCGGTGAAGTTTTAATGTCTCCCAGTTTCTTTGGCCTGACATTCAAAGCTCCACGTGTTATCTTCAGCACATGTTTGTAACTGTGTAACAGGATTTAAAATGGAACCCGCTTTCCGCTTTTGCGTTTCTCTGAGGCTCCCAAAAGCCAAGAACAAAACCAAGACTGGTGGCAAGGACTCTTGCGATCCCAAATGGTTTCCTGTCCCTTAGCCTTCTCCATCTGCCCTGGAGGTCCAGGAAAGAGCATTGTCTTAATGATGCTAAGTTCAGACATTTTTCCTCATCCCCATCATGGAGACGGTGAGCATCATGCATTTCTCTCACTTCAGCAATTTAAGGGGACCTCTTGCAAAACTAAAGTATGAGGTCACAGTGGCCTAATGTGTGTCACACACTTGAGAAATCTGTATTTGACAGATAATGGCTATAGTCAGAAGAGACACAACAGAGCATGAGAGCTACCTGGTTGTAAAGGAAGCTAATTATACTTCCACCCACAGTATGGGGACAAGAAGCACAGATTCTCCAAGGGGGTTACTCAGAGGGATGGCAAGCAGAGACACCTGGCTTCTACTTTTGGGTTCCTTGTCACATATATTCATCATACTGTTCCATGCTGTAACATACATAGGTCTTTGATTCAAAGTGGTGAAATATTAAAAATGCATCCTATAATCATGGGCCCACAAAATGTGTCCTTGAGGGCTTGCAGGAAGGGAAGACAAACACACTACATACCCAGATTATGTATGTATTCATATGCCTATCTGTTCTTGTCAAAATGAATTGCTGACACTTCTGGGTGGAAGAAATCCAACTCAGTCAACCTGTTATCAAGTGGCCATTGACATCCTCAGGGCATGGTGCTATTTGGAAACAAAGAGTTGGGCTCATTACTTTGGCTTATGGAGGCTCCTGCATATTCTTTGTCTTTGTCATTAAAGCCTGTTCATTTATATTCTAATTCTGCCACAACTGATATAAATAAGGATAGAAGCTGATGTACTTCAACTTGCTAAACCATCTCATTGATGGTTACTGTTTCTTTCATGATAAATGCATCCTGGTGGGAATTAACATACAAAGGCTTTCCCACCTTGTGCCCTCCCCTGATCTCCTTGTTTATCCACCTCCTGCTACCACAGACCTCCTTGTTACTGATCTTCCAATATTTCCCCTTTTGCAATACTTCTAGCCAACCAGGCCATTTATAACTGACTGACTTCAATAAGTAAGTAAGTAAGCTGAACTCAGGGAGCTTCTCTTTCAACACAAAGTGGATAACAGGGTACACTGTCCAAATGCCTGCTCTTTGGCAGAAAATTCTCTTGTAACTCTCCATCAAGGTTATCTATGAACGAGCTATAGTTCAGGTGATATCCACTGTAGTATTACACTCATATTCTGAGCCTTCAGGCTGCTGATCATCCAGCTTTGTACCTATCTAATTTAACTCAGTTATAAGGTCGCAAGCTGTCTTGGGAAAAACAAGACCTACTATGAGACAATGTCTGTAGCAGAGGCAGATTCTGGTGGAAATAACATCTGGAGACACTCTCCTGACCACGTTCTTTATGACTGGGCAACATATTTTTTATGAAGGTGGATCTGTGCAGTGTATCTCCATGTCCACCACTGTCTACCTCTGGGCACTTCAGATTCATTTATCCATATAAAGACAGGGAATAGTTCCTGCAGGATTCTGGTGAAACTCTCTCCTTGAGGATAACTTGGCCAATAAAGTTAAGAAGATGAATTAATCCAGCTGCAATTGGTCTCAGGGCTGCAACTGATAACTATTGCCTCTCTTTTGCATTAATTATCCTAGGTTCCTTTTTCTTTCAGCTACTTTTGCTACTGGCCTTGATGACTTACAGACCCAGACCCTCATCCTTAAGCTGCCTGACTCTCTGGTCATTATGCTCTTCTCAGCCAGGGGTTGCCTTACTTAGCCTTTTGCCATCACAGCTGGGGAAGGGAATACCTAGAGCAGCGGTTCTCAACCTGTGGGTCGTGACCTCTTTGGGGGTCGAGAAACCCTTTCACTGGGGTCGCTTAAGACCATCGGAAAATGCATATATAATTACATATTGTTTTTGTGATTAATCACTATGCTTTAATTATGTTCAATTTGTAACAATGAAAATACATCCTGCATATCAGATATTTACATTACGATTCATAACAGTAGCAAAATTACAGTTATGAAGTAGCAACAAAAATAATTTTATTGTTGGGGGTCACCACAACATGAGGAACTGTATTAAAGGGCTGCAGCATTAGTAAGGTTGAGAACCAATGACCTCGAGGCACCCAGGTGACTCGCCTGGAATCCACATATAATCTTTTCTGCCTGTATGACAGCATAGACCAGACCTAAAGTGTTATTCTTCACCCATGTTTGAGCTTTAGTAGAACCTATAAGCAGAGACTAAGAAATACATGTAAATGCAAGAACAAACACCACTGAAAAATACTGTGGAAAACTTGTAATGTCTTCCAGTTTCTGTGGCCTGGCATTCAAAACCCCAAGTGTTATCTTCAGCACATGTTTGTAATCTTGTATAATAGGATTTAAAATGGAACCTGTGCAATAGTAAAGATTGTCATGCATTTATTAATACTGGTGCCTTCCCTGTAATTCAACCCCCATCCCATATATAGTAACTGACACCTGTAACGGAAGTTCCAGCTCAGGAATGCCCTCACTAATAAGAGCATAAGAAAAAGAACAATATAAACTGGGACTTACTAGAGTTTCCCTCTAGTTCCTAAAAGTTGTTTTCTCTGATCTTTTAGTTTCAGATCAATGTGTGCAAAAATGTTGCTCAATCATCCATTCTTACCTACCTTTCATGACTGATTAAAAATGTAATTTCTGTCTATAAAAGCATTTGTGACTGTTTCTTTGTAGACATTTAGAAAGGCCAGCATGAGCTACAAATGCAATTAACTCGTTAAACACTACATAATTAGTCATTTGTTACCTCATTGATTAGATTTCAGGATTAATAAAACAATACATAAAATGTAATCTTGTCTCTTGTGGTGGGCAGCATTTGCGAGATGATGCAATAGGTGTTATTATAGAGTCTACAGAAAGCATGGAATAAACCCTAAGGGGAAAAAGTTAGCAACTGAACCAGAGAAGCTGTAGCGCTCAGGGGTTAGGGAAGGCTGTGTACACAGAGGATGACTGCCCTGATGGGGGGAGGAAGACCTTTGAGAGGAAGATCCGAGGGAGAGTGAAAGCAAGGAGGTTGTTGGAGGGAAACAGCACTGAGCCATCAGGGACCCTGAGTAGTTTGAAGTTGTGTCAACAGAAAAACAGCACATTCAGTGAGACTCTGAAAAAGTGTGGATTGCAGTAGAAGTAACAATAATCCTTAAAGACTTTAAGTAAGGAAGCAATGCAGTACAATTTTCATTTTGGGTGTATTGTTTTAGTGAAAGTGCAAGATTAATTACAGTAGAAGATTCTGGAGGTTAAGAGACACTTAAGGGGAACATTGAGCACTCAATTGTTGAATGAGTATCTATTATTGTCCCTGACCTTTATGAGGCACTGAAAGAAAAAAAGTCACAGATTTCCCTTCTTTATTTGTAGTATTTTAGTTTTGCTTGCTTTTCCAAGAAAGGATTGGACCAGCCCTGACCATGAAAGTGTATCAACATGTATGAAACATCTACCCTGGGGAACTCTGGGTCAGATACTAAATATATGACATAACATATTAATTCTTACATCAGTGCTTTGAAAAAATACTGTTTTCTCTATATTATAGAAATGGAAAATGAGGCTAAAATCAATATCTATAATAAAGTAGTTCAACCTGAATCTGAAACCTGCTTATCTTTCATCACAACTGTGTGAGTTTGGGCAAATGACTTGAAGACTTCATCTTCAAATTTACTTATTTATAAAATGGGGAAAATTCTTTATTCTTGCACATGGAAGCAATAGTAAATAAAGGTGTTTCTGTGCTTGGGAGACAGTAGTTAATGAATAAGGGGTGATACTGTGTTTCACATAGATCGGGATGTTTAATGGTGCTATTACTATGATGAGAAGACAGAGGAACACGTGTGAGGGGGATGTATGAGTGTTTGGTTTGGGAAATGCTAAAAGATGCAGGAGACATTTTACCAAGTGCTGGTGTTGTCCTGGTCCATGTAATTCTCAGGGGCAGCTGGAGTGTGTGCTTTTTGGTACACTGATAGCTCCTTATCTTGAGTCCGGATCGGAGTCCTTCTTCTTTGAGAAATTTCTACAGCATCATTTGGACTTGTTATGCTTCAGGAGGCAAAATTCCCAAGTCATGGAAGATGGAAGTTGTTGATTTGTGTGTCAGGCTTCCCAAGCTCTGGAGGGGTTAATCCTAGGTACTTCCATAATTTATAAAAGGCTCCCAAATGGGATGAAAGTCCCATATCCTATAATGATCCTCAGCTCCTCATGCACAGGCTCCTCCCTTTCTCACTCCACCAATTCTCTTGTGCGTCCTGTAATCCAAAGAAATGATTGGCATCCATGTGCTAGTCTCAGGGTCTACTTATGAGGGAAGCTAATCTTGTACAAATATTCAAATGAAAATATCTGTTGGTTTACAACTTACACATCATTGTTAGCTCAGTGATAGAGGCTTAAATGACACAAGATGAATGGTTTCTGAATTACTGAATTGATGAACCTGAGGGATCATTTATAACTAAAGATAATAGATTTTAAAATTAAGTTTAAGTAATAGCTTAGAGCAGTGGTTGGCAAACCGTGGCTCGAGAGCCACATGCGGTTGTTTGGCCCCTTGAATGTGGCTCTTCCACAAAATACCACGTGCAGGCGCGCATGTACAGTGCGATTGAAACTTCGTGGCCCATGCGCCAAAGTCGGTTTTCGGCCTGGGCGAGTCTATTTTGAAGAAGTGGCGTTAGAAGAAGTGGGGGGTACGTTCGCTGAGGTCGACCCCTCAGATTGAGGATGTTTTTAGCAAAGTCCAGCTTAGGAGTACCCTAATTAAGTTAATAACAATGTACCTACCTATATAATTTAAGTTTAAAAAATTTGGCTCTCAAAAGAAATTTCAATCAATGTACTGTTGATATTTGGCTCTGTTGACTAATGAGTTTGCTGACCACTGGCTTAGAGTATAAATGACAGTTGAAAGTTTAACATTGGATGGGGTTACTACAAAATAAAATATTGACTAGTTACAACAAAAAAAATCTGGGACAGGATTTGAATAAACACCATCTTTTTTACTACAGTAAATATATATAACATAACATTCACCATTTAACCATTTTTAAGTGCACCATTCTGTGGCATTAAGTATAGTCACAATGCTGTGCACCCATCACCCTTATCCATCTTCACAACTTTTTCATGTTCCCAAACTAAAATGCTATACCCACTGAATACTAACTCCGCATTTCTCCTTCCCCCAGTCCCTGACACCCACCTAAACACCAACTCTTAACGATCAGGTGACTTAACATATTAAAAAGAATAACCCACACAACAGAGAGATGTGTTCATAAAGGAGTAGAAAATGAAACTGAGTTCTCAAAACTCAGAGGAGATAGGTTTAAGACAGGAAAATGGTCCAGGGGATTTAATGCTACATAGAGGTCAAGTTATATAAGAGCTAAATACATGTCTATTGGATTAGTAGATGAGACATGCTGTAAGAGAACCATGGCTCCAGTGGATGGAGAAGAAATTTGAAGGCAGCATGGGTGCAGTGATCTATTGAGAAACTTTTCTTTCCTTCTAAAACATTTATTGAATGTCCAAATTGTGTTAGGTATATAGTAAAGTGGAGAAATGATGTAATATCTTCTCCCATAAGAATTCAGGATCCAGGATTCTCTCAGGATAACATTATAGTTAACTAAACTAAAACTGTCTATTATGGCCTGTACTCTAGGCTGGGCATTTATTGTGTGCTATCTCATTTTTCTGTTCTAATTTTACAGGTGAGGAAGTGGGTATCTGTGAAACTGAGAAACTTTCCTGTGGTATTTTAATACTACTTGTAGATGGTGTAATCAGAGCGAGTTCAAAAATAGTGCTTATATTACTATCCTGGTAGGTGCATAACTTTGGAAGTCACGCAGAACCGTAAAATCTGGATAATTAGGGATTAAGAAAGGAAAGATTATAGCCTAAGTGTATGCCTGGGCCTTAAAATTATTTTTGCTTTAGGCGATAAAGCCATACATTTATATATGACTCATTGCCCTCTATCAAGCATATGTGTGTCCAAAAAGCAATAGATACCAAGTTCAATTTAGATTTTCTGCAAGTATTAACAGCCCTAGTTTGGATTTAGCTTCAGGTGTAACCACCTCCTTGTGGGCTTCTCTGAAGTCCCCTCTCTCCATTAGGCAAGGGAGTTCCCCCTTGCCTCTTAGACTTGCCTCTTTAAATAAGTTCAAACCTTTTCCATTGCAGCTCACCAAAACTGAATTCAAACAAACTTAAGCTAAACTTAAATTTAATTTAGGTGAAAGTGGCCTACATCATTAAAAGACAAAGTCAAGAGATGGATTAAATTCAAGCATGGCCTGATATAAATGTTCCAGCAACATATTTGGAATTTGATCTCTTTGGCTAGCTCAACTCCTCTCTCACAGGTATTGATTTTCTTCTTAAGTGGACTCTCCCATGTGGTCCAAAGATGGCCCCATGCAGATCTAGGCTTACATTCTACCAGCTTAGCAACTGTAGAGGGAAGAAGATATCACTTTCCTATTAGTCCCCATCAAAGTGCCAGCAATCAACTTTAATGCCCTTGTTTTGGCCACATGTACATTCTGAGAATAAGGCTTTTGGGAAAGCGCACCTGAACCAGTGGTTCCAAGAGTGAAGAAGGTGGAATGAGATAAAATGAATCTTCCAAAGAAATAAGAGAAAAAAAATTGGGTACTTAAAAGCCATAGCTCCCATTCATGGCACTTATCATGATTTAGTTCAATGGTTTGTCTCTTTCACTTAACCCAAACACAGCATGTGACATTCCTGTGTCTCTTTATCACTTCTCTATCCAAACCCATATGTGATTGGGCATTTAGGTGTGACTCGTTGCGCTCTATCAGGAGTATGGCTGTCCGAAATGCAATTAATATCAAGTTCAATTTAAATTTTCTGCAAGTATTAACACCCTTAGTTTGGATTTAGCTTCAGGTGTAACCTCTTTAGACCCTCCGGAATGAATGAACAAATGGCCACTTTTGTTGGTACCAATCTCTATAGATTATAAATGACTAAAACATTAGCTCATTTAGGGTTTTTATTTTATAATGCACATTCACACCTATCTGCATAATTTTCTTGCAAGGTAATATTGAGAAACAGAATCTAAGCAATTTGCTCAAAGCCACAAGACTATTAATGCCCAGGTCCCTGACTTTTCATCGAGGGCACTAGATGGTCGCTCCCCATCACCTGTCCCTGTGGAGGTGGCAGGAGATCAGAATTTGGAGCACTCCCTCTGCCATCGATTTGCTGTCTAACCTTTGTAATCATGCCCTTAAGCGTTTTTGCTCCCTCCCATCCATAAAAGGGGGTGATAATACAATTTTCTGTGCTTTCACACAGCAGGGTGTTTGTACTAATCAAATGAGAAACTGTGTGTGCAAGTGCTTTGAGAATTCATTCCTTCATTAAAATTTATTACCTTCCTACTCTAACATCAGGAACTGAGCTGCATATTGTGAGTATATATTCAAATAAAACAATCTCTTACCCTGGCAAATGGAACAAAGGAAAGCAGTAATTAAACAACAGCATGTCTGTTGTTATCTAGGTTGATAAGCAAAGGTTGCTAGGGGAGGTACCAAGAGAAGGAGCCCTTAGTCCGGAGAAGGGAGGGTGGGCCATGAGCAGAGATGAATGCCTAAGGAAGAGATGCTCAAACTTAATTCTGAACACATGACTCCAAATTTTTTAGTTCTTCATTAGCATTTCCCATTATTATTCTTGTTACTGTAAATTAGTGTTAAAATATGTACGATTGATGTTATTAATCACATTAAATATCCTGCTTACACTACTTTGGCACATAGATAAGGGGAGGCCTCTGGAAATGCATCTCCCTGCTCCTCTGCAGATGGTGCCCAGCAAGTGGGCAGATTCCTCTGCAGAGGGAACCACAGTGCAGCAGCTGGCATTTCTAATACATACATAACTGTCAATTTCTCGCCCAAATCTGCTTCCTGTGTGTACATGCTATAAATCTCCTGGATTTCATTAGGTTGGTATTATGCTTCTTAGCAAGGTAGACCTTCAGGAGGTGAGGCTGTTTGCCTCTGTCATTTAAAAAGTAACATTTAAAAAAAATGGTCTCAGAGCTGGCACTGTGGTAAGATCAAATGGATTCAAATATAGGGCAGCACAATCTTTTCTTGTTTTATTAACCAAACTCTGTGTGTGTGTGTGTGTGTGTGTGTGTGTGTGTGTGTGTGTGTGTGTGTGTTTATGACCCTCCTGCTTGCAACTGGTGTCTAAAGGACCCTAAACTTAAAAGTATTGAAGCTAGAAGTGGTAGATTCTTTATTCAAAGGGAAATTTTATTTTGTTTGCTTGGTTACCCTTTCTTTCTTCCTTTCTTTCTTCTTTCTTCCTTCCTTCCTTCCTTCCTTCCTTCCTTCCTTCCTTCCTTCCTTCCTTCCTTCCTTCCTTCTTCCTCTTCCTTTCTTTCTTTCTTCCTTTCTTTCTTTCTTTCTTTCTTTCTTTCTTTCTTTCTTTCTTTCTTCCTTCCTTTCTTCCTTCCTTTCTTTCTTTCTTTCTTTCTTCCTTTCTTTCTTTCTTTCTTTTGTTCTTTCTTTCTTTCTTCTTTCTTTCTTGACAGAGCTTTATAAGCATGTGAATAAAGTAACTAGGGATAACAACTTGGATTAAAGCAACTGGTTGGAATATGACTAAATGGATAAAACAATGTTTTTAGACAAGTCTTGCACAGTGGAGTTTAAAACTAAGGGAGTTACCTAAAGATTCCACCAAAAAAATAAGCTGTTAGAACTAATAAAAAAATTCAGTAAAGATGAATAAAAAACCAATATACAAATATCAGTTGCACTTTTATATTCTAATAACAAAGTGTAAGAAAGAAAAAATAAGAAATCAATTCCATTTATAATCACTACAAAAAAATACAATCTAGGTATAAACTTGAGCAAGAAAGTAAAAGATCCGCACACTGAAAACCATAATATTGGTGAAAGAAACTGAAGACACAAATAAGTGGAAATATATTCCATGCTCATGGACTGGAAGAAATAATATTATTTAAATGCTCATTTTATCTAAAACAATCTACAGGTTTATTGTAATCCTTATAAAAATTCCAATGGAATTTGTCATAGAAATAGAACAATTATCAAATTTGTCTGGAACTACAAAAGACTTCCACAGAGACAAAACAACCTGAAAATCAAAGAACACAGCTCTAGGCACCACACTTCCTGATTTCAAATGATTATACATATCTACAGTAATCAGAACAGCATGGTACTGGCATAAACATAGACACATAGATCAATGGAACAGAATAGAGATACCAGAAATAAATCCACACATATATGGCTAATCCTACCTAATAATAGACAAACATGGTAATTAACCGTACCTCCGACATGCTTCCCATTGGCTAATCAGGGCGATATGCAAATTAACTGCCAACCAAGATGGCGGCCTGCAGCCAGGCAGCTGGAGTGAACAGGAGTCTTGCTTGCTCCAGTCACGGAGGAAGCCAAGGTTCCCTGCCTGCCGCTGCTGGGCTCTGAGCTTGCACTCTAAGAAACAATGTTGCAATAATAGAAGCTAAACAAACCCATGCTTTCAGCCAGCCAGCCCAGCTGGAGTTGCAACAGTGTTTCAGTTATAGAACCCAAACAAACCAGATACCTGCTTTCAGCAGCCAAGGTCTCAGAGCTGGAGCCAAGCCTCAGAGCTAAAGTTGGCTCTCAGCTCCAGTGACAGCCATAGAAGGTACATAAATCCCAGAATAAAAAAAAAAGAGAAAAAGGAGAGGTTGGGGGTTTCAGTCACCCGCCAGCCTGAAAACGGCCCTCAGCCCCTCACCCAGACTAGCCAGGCACCCCAGTGAAAACCCCCACCCTGAAGGGGGTGTGACCAGCTACAAACAGCCATCATCCCCTCACCCAGGCTGGCCAGGCACTCCAGTGGGGACCCCCACCCTGATCCAGGACACCCTTCAGGGCAAACCAGCCTGCCCCCACCCATGCACCAGGCCTCTATCCTATATAGTAAAAGGGTAATATGCCTCCCAGCACCGGGATCAGCAGAGTAGCGAGGCCTCACTGCCCCTGTGTCAAGTGGAGCCATGAGGCCTCCCAGCACTGGGATCAGCAGAGCCACGAGGCCTCCTAGCCCCTGGAGCAGCGAGACAGGGGGCAGCACTCAAACCCCTGATCACCCTGCGGCTCTGTGTGTGACAGGGGGCGGGGCCACAACCTCCCTATCAGCCCTGTTCTTTTTGTGACAGGGAAGGCACCCCAACACCCCTGACCAGCCCTGCTCTGTGCCTAATAGGTGGGAGCTCCCCAACCCCCTGATCGGCCCTGCTCTGTGTGTGACAGGGTACAGAGCCCCAACCGCATGATCGGCCCTGCTCTGTGCATGACAGGGGGGAGCTCCCCAACCCCATGATCGGCCCTGCTCTGTGTGTGACAGGGGGCAGTGCCCCAACTCCTTTATCGCCCCTGCTCTGTGTGTGACAGGGGGGAGCTCCCCAACCCCCTGATCAGTCTGCTCTGTGTGTGACAGGGTATGGAGCCCCAACTCCCCTGATGGGCCCTGCTCTGTGCGTGACAGGTGGTGGCGCCGCAACCTCCCCATTGGACCCTGCTAAGCCAGCAGGTCGTTATCTCCCAAGGGGTCCCAGACTGTGAGAGGGCACAAATGGGGCTGAGGGACTCCCGTCCCACGCCAGAGCACAAATTTTTGTGCACCGAGCCTCTAGTTAATTAATAATAAAGGAACCAAGAATATACAATAGGAGGGAGGGTGTCTCTTTGATAAATAGAAAAACTGGAAAGCACATGCAAAACCATGAAACTGGACCCTTTCTTACAGAATACACAAAAGCAATGCAAAATGGATTAAAGACTTGTATGTAAGATTTGAAACCATAAAACTCCTAGAAGAAAGCAGAGGAAATAAACTCTTGACATCAGTCTTCCTAGTGATATTTTGAATTTGACATTAATAGCAAAGACAACAAAAGCAAAAACAAAACAAAACAAAACAAAACAAAAACAAATGGGATTGCATCAATCCAAAAAGCTGCTGCATATCAAAGAAAATCATCAACAAAATGAAAAGGCAACCAACAGAATGGGAGAAAATATTTGCAAATCATATATCTCATAAAGGGCAAATGCCCAAAGCATAGGAAGAACTCATACAACTCAATGGCAAGAGAAACCCAACAATCTGATTACAAAATCAACAGAGAAATGGAATAGACATTTTTCAAAGGAGGCATCAAAATGACCAACAGGTACATGAAAGGGTGTCAATATCATTAATCATCAGGAAAATGCAAGTCAAAACTCCAACGAAACACCATCACTTCTCTCTTGATACTCTTTTGTTAACTTAAACTAAAAGCTCATGAACATTTGCTTGGCTGAAGGAGACTGGGTCCCAGATGAGCGATTTGGCTCAGCCAGGGTCACACTCTGCAGAGTCTGACCCAGGGATTCTTTCTCAGTCTAGTCGTCTCTCCTTTCCTTTTTCTTTCTTCTGGGTTTTCATGCCCCAATACAAACTCTTAAGTGCTGAAGTGCTCAATGCATTCTCCCCTCTTGGCTCCTGTCCTTTGTGGTATCTCCTCAGGATATACAATTAAACTAACTCACCTGAAGTCTGTGAAATTAACTGACCTACATTACCGTATTTAATAAAATGCAAAAAGGAGTGCTATTTTCTCTGCCAGAAGACAATTTCAGAGTAAGAGCAAACCAGCTCCATGCATTCATGATTTTGACTTTGATGGATGACAGCAGCTCTATCTATAGCGGCTTTCTCTACATCTGCCTGGGATTCCATTGCTGGTCCTGCTCTTTAGGGTGCTAAAGATGTCCTGAATATATCCACCTCCAATACCTTTAACTACAGTGGCTGCAGTTTACTGACATTTGTAAAATACCTCAGTTAGGATGATATCTAGATGTCGATATATTGCTTAAAAGGGAACCTCAGGCTCAGCAGTGCACAAAGTCACCACACTCCAATATCGTGTCTCAATCATGCCAATGCAGAAGTAATAAGAATAGTGACCATTTATTAATTATTTATGGAGCAGGAGGTACTGTGATAGGTCTTGTGGTGAGCACTGATTATAGGTCATTATTTAACCCTGGAGTAGCCATAAAAATGTGAATTGCAGTTTACTTGACTAAAAGCCATACCAGCTGTACTCTGAAGTCTATTGTCACTCTTCCTATGACCATGTTCTCAACCAATGACTGAGTCCATTACTAGGGAGTAATAAATTTGTGATAAAAACCCAGGTAAGGTCAACCCCAAACCCTTAAGTTGAACTGATACACTGTGGGGGTTTTTTTGTTTTTTGTTTTTTGTTTTGTTTTTTTTACATATCCAGAGGTGACCAGCCCTACAAAATAAGAACAGAATTTTCTAGTTGGACTTAAAAGTCTACTAGGTAGAGCTGAAGAGAGTATTTATAAATTAGATGATAAATCAGAAAAAAATTAGCCAAATGAAACATAAAGCGATAATATAGATTGAAAGATGTGACATATAGCTTCCAAAAGTTACAAAATAAATGAATAGAAAAAATGGGGTAGAGAATAATTTGAAGAGAGAATAACTATTTTTTAAATGACTTATTAGAAATTGCTCCTATGGCATATTTCCAGCTTCCTCACAATCTTTTATTTTAATCCTCACCTGATTTAAAAAATACATATTTAAAAAAATGATATTTTTCCTTTGATTTTTAGAAAGAGTGGAAGAGAGGGGGAAAGACAGAAAGAAATATCAATGTGAGAGAATCACATCAATTGGTCTTGCGATGGGCCCTGAGGACTGGGCCAGGAAGGAGCCTGCAACTGAGGAGCCTGCCCTTGACTGGAATCAAACCTAGGGCACTTTGGTCCATAGGTCAATGTTCTCTCCACTGAGCCAAACCTGTTAGGGGTCCCCACAATTGCCGGGAGCCGGTCCATGCTTGCTATTTCAAGGGACCTGGCATATATGGCATACTGTTCTTAATATGTTTGCTCACCTTCTTGGCACTATGTGTTTTAACCAAGGTCTCTGAGAAAGGTTGTTTCCCCAGGTAGGGATTTTCCCCTGAAGTTAGGGAGGGAATAAAACCTCTTAACTAGTGCCAGGTGGGTAATTAATCACTTTAACTACGAACAATCATGCTTAAGCTACATAATCTTTACTCCCTGGAATGAAGATAAGAAACGCCCTAACCTTTGTAATAGAGATTGATAGGATTGAATCAACTGGTATAAATACAGATGTAATAAGACAGCAAGACACAGAACTTAGAATACAGAGCTAAGAACACAGAACTCAGAAGACAGAACTTACAAGACAGAACCTACACAGCACCTAGAGACACCAGAACTTGGCTGGAGATCCAGACCAGAACTTGGCTGGAGATCCTGGCTAGAGATCCTGGCTAGGCTGCTGATCAACTGAACGCTGTCTCCGTGTCCTTAGAGATCCTAAGCAGAACTTCGCTGGAGATCCAGACCAGAACTTGGCTGGAGATCCTGGGTAGAGAAACTGACTGGGCTGCTGATCAACTGAACACTGTCTCCGTGTCCTTCCTTCTTCGCCGACTCCATCCACACCTTTGGGGACCCCTGGACCTGCTGGGGTTGGACCCCGGCATCTGGCGCCCGAACAGGGACCCCTAGGTAAGCCCCACTCTCGGGATGGATAGGACTCCACCGTAGGAAGAGGGTGGATAGTCTTCGCCGACTCCGTCCACACCTTTGGGAACCCCTGGAACAGGATTCCCCTAGGTAAGGCCCCCCCCCCCCCCTTTGAGAACCCCACACTCGGGACGGATAGGACTCCACCAGGGTGCCGCAAACCCCCCTACAGAGGATAAGTAGGGTAAGAAGGTGGATAGTACAGAACTTAGATTGAGAAGATGTGCCATACTCAGTCCAAGAAAGAAGACTCTGTATTGATCTTTAGATTAAGAAGATGTGCCATACTGAGTCCAAAGAAAGAAGACTCTGTATTGATCTTTTAACACATATGCTTGCTAGCAGAGGAATTAAGGTTACTCCTAGTCAGACAGAACGTTTTATACAAGAAGTATGTCCATGCTTTTCTGAGGAAGGAAAGGTAAATGTAAAGGCATGGGAGGAGATAGGCCCAAGGAGCCTTATCCTTAACCCCACTGCAGCCTTTCCACCCCGGGAAAGTGCAGGATTGGCAAGCTCTCCCTGGGGTGATAGATCAGGACTCAGGTAATAGCAGAAAGCGCCAATCCTACTCTTAAAATGGATACAAGAGAGCATTTCGGGTTTTTCTTTTTAATGCCTGCTTTAAAAAAATAAAAAAGGGGGAATTTGCCGGGAGCCGGTCCATGCTTGCTATTTCAAGGGACCTGGCATATATGGCATACTGTTCTTAATATGTTTGCTCACCTTCTTGGCACTATGTGTTTTAACCAATTCTCTGAGAAAGGTTGTTTCCCCAGGTAGGGATTTTCCCCTGAAGTTAGGGAGGGAATAAAACCTCTTAACTAGTGCCAGGTGGGTAATTAATCACTTTAACTACGAACAATCATGCTTAAGCTACATAATCTTTACTCTCTGGAATGAAGATAAGAAACGCCCTAACCTTTATAATAGAGATTGATAGGATTGAATCAACTGGTATAAATACAGATGTAATAAGACAGCAAGACACAGAACTTAGAATATAGAGCTAAGAACACAGAACTCAGAAGACAGAACTTACAAGACAGAACCTACACAGCACCTAGAGACACCAGAACTTCGCTGGAGATCCAGACCAGAACTTGGCTGGAGATCCTGGCTAGAGATCCTGGCTAGGCTGCTGATCAACTGAACGCTGTCTCTGTGTCATTCCTTCTTCGCTGACTCCGTCCACACCTTTGGGTACCCCCTGGACCTGCTGGGGTTGGGCCCCAGCACACAATCTTATTCACCATCTCTGTGAGACCACAGGTGTTTAAGTTGTTTTCTAAAGTGTTACTGGAAGAAACTATACGACATCCTTTTTACATTAGAAAGAGTTAAATGGGTGGTGGACAAAAGTGGAGTTTCCTCCAGGGCAGTAATTGAATCATTTAAAAAAGAAGGCTATTGTTTTCCTCAAAAGCATCTGAAATGTTGGATTATCAGGTTATCAGCTAACTCTCTTCAGTCAACAGAACCAATCAACCTATGTTATAAAAAAAAGCCCATTTTAAAAGAAAGATTAATCTTTGTTACACTAGTGAAAATTAGCTCTTTGCCTTTTTCCTTGTGGATTTGTTTGTTCTCAACAGAATGTCAAAACTTGTAGATACTTCATTACCATGAAAATTGTGTTACTGCAAAGGTACTATTTGTTTTCAGAGAACTGCATCTGTTTAGGAAAATCATTTCTACTTTTCCTCCCTTTCTCAGTGAGAAAGCATTTTAATCCAAATGACTAATTCTTGTTTTAATCACATCCAAATGAGCCCTTCTGGCATAGGGAACACTGTTAACATTTACAGTATACCTCAGTATGCGTTAACAACCAACTCTTTGGTGAGGTCAAGAAGATAATGGTGATTTGATATATGTTGTGATAATAATAAGCTGAGGGTTGTTGGAAAGTCAGTAGGACAGTTTGAAAACCAAGTATGTAAATATATACTAGAGGGCCAATGCATGAATTTGTGCACGGATGGGGTTCCTTGGCCTGGCTGGCAGGGTTCCTTGGCCTGGCTGGCGATCGGCTGGTGATTGAGGCTGGGGGCAGGGGGAGGGGAAAGATGGGGGGCAGCGGGAGGTTGACAGTGGGAGTGCACTGACCACCAGTGGGCAGCTCCTGCATTGAGTGTCTGCCCCTGGTGGTTAGTGCACGTCATAGCTACCAGCGGGTCTTCCAGTAGTAACGGTTGCTTAGGCTTTCATATATATAGACTTATGAGGAAATTATTGCCTTGAATGAGGACAGCTGTCTGAAAATAAAAACAAGTATGTCAACCATAAATATGACTAAAGGAGTTTGGCAGGAAGGTAATGTGTCCAGAATTCTTTTAGACGTTCTACAATTAAAACAGTGTCATTCAAAATGCCCTGCATTGTATACAGAAAGCCCTGCAATTGAATGCTGGGAAGATATTGAGACCCTCAGATTTCTGTTTCATGTTGGTAACATCAATCTGGCCATTATTTATTGAAGTTAATTTGACTCCTCGTTCAAGTTTTTTGTCTTCTAGCAGACTGTGAGTCTCTGAACAATATAAACTATGTTTTATATATTGTTTTTCACACTACATTGTTGAACAAATAAACCAATACCAGTTAATGTTAGGAAGAAGGCATGGGGAGAGGGAAGAGATAGGGAGAGGATATCATTAAATAAGACATAAAATGCCCAATTTAACAGATCTTGAGAGAGTGTCTGTCATTATCACATTCATTGAACACTTACAGTTTCAGAATCCAGGTAAGAATGATAACTTTCTCTAGTCCTAGTCTTGAGTGTGTGGATGAAAGGAGCCACATGCTAACCTGACAAGCTCAAGGGAGGCCTGCATGGCAGCCTTGCAAACTCAGAGGCCTGAAATACCCACAAAAGATGGTCTGAAAATTAAATATTTAACTACAAACAGGTTATAGTGGGTAGTCATGTCCTAAGCTGATATTTTCCCTGACAAAGATCAACTTTGATCCTTACTGAGCCCATTTGCCTTTTTGCCTCTAAGATAACATCTCTGCCCCCACCCCCACCCCTCAGGGCACAACAAATGGTACCAGGACATTCCCTCATTGTTATTGTTCAAGTTAATTGTCAACTGTTAATTATGTTAAGCTATTTCACTTTTTACCCTATTCCCAGAGGTTTCCCTGCTTTGCTTAATCCCACCTCCTTAATCTATCACCAGTGAATTTCATGTAACCCACTTACATCCCTTTCCTTTGATTGCAATGTATAAATACAGATGTAACCCTCCATTCTCTGGAGCATTATCTCAGTTCATTGAGGTTCTGCTTCCAGGCATATGTCGACAGTTTGGCTCAAATAAACTCACATAAATTCTTTACAGGTTTCAATGTTTTTTTGTTTGTTTTTTTTACATTAACAAGTAGCTTATGGTTAAACAGAGTTAATAGAAAATAAATAAATATAAAATCATTGTAGAATACAATTAATTTTACAATAGAGGTTTTTTAAAAAAACTTTATGGAAAGACTAAAAAGGTAGCAAGCATCTTCCTTGGGAAAACAAGATGGAAAGACTTGATTAGGAGGAATCATAGGAGTTCCCAGATGTCAAAGCTTGGGAAGGTATTCGCAAAAGGGGCAGAGCAACTGATTGTTTTGGAGACAATAACATATATGGCACACTGTTTTAGTTTTCTTATTTTTTCTTTCCTCTGTAAGAGAATTTGCCATTCTAAATGCTCTCTGTGACCTTTGGTGCCTCTCTGCAGTATATAGAGGTGCCTGCATCCACTGAGGTCAAGAGTGGTCCTATGACATGCTGTGGTAAATGGAAGAACAAAGGGAGTGACCTTGTCCTATTCAAACAGGAGCTTTAAGAGCTCCACGTGGTTTATATGCTGTTTTCTTTCCTTTTTTATCATGGGGCTGTGTGAAGGCCTGATTCTTAAAGCTGGGTTGTGAAGTGAAAAGAGGTTCTGAGCACAACCACTACTGCCTGACTTATAATACAAGCAAGAAATAAACATTTGATGTTGGAAGCCATTGAGGTATGGGATTGTTGTTTATTATCACAGTATACCCTAATGAAAGGTTACTAAGACAATAATCAAAATGATTAACCTTGTACATTGCCAATGGTGATGGCCACTTTAATTATCTATTCTATAGTTATTGTGATTATATATACATTCACACACAAAAACATATTCATGCACAGCTTTCAGTAATAATCATGATCAGTAATAATCATTCTTTTCATTTTTAAAATAATTCATTACCGAATTTAAAATAATACATTTCAGTTGTAGAGATATTATTCATATTCAGCAAATGGTTTTCTGTGTGAAAGTAAACTTACATTTACTAAATTAAAATATTACACTTCACATAGTTTTTCACTGTTTTAAATACCAATCAATATTCAAAATGTTCAGATAGAATGATGGAACTGGAGTAACTCAAGTGCTGTCTCTTTAGTTTTATAATCAGTGTGCTATCATTGTTGATTTTGAAATATACCCTATTCATGCAGATGTATAAAATATCAAAGGATTTGGAGACCCAAAGTCTCCCAAGTAAGTTTGAATTTTCTACAGCTTCATGAACTTACTTTTGTACTTACTCTCAAATAGAATACATTTATTCTAGTGTGTGTGCGCCAGGGGCTGACTGTATTAATGGGAGCTGTCCAAATTCACTTCTATGAGGAATATAATGCTTATTAAAAATACACATCAAATATGTACCAATTTGATTCTTACATATATGCTATTAAAATGGAATAGTAACTTCAGCATCCCTTTTCACTAACATTGCAGCGAATGTGCACCTTTATTGCCTGCACATGGGTGGGGGTGTGGGGTAGGGGTGGGGCTACTTCCTCCATCCTGCCCCTGGTGTGACACCATAACATGCATTCTCTTTTTCCTCCTTTTTATTTTTATTTATTTTTTCTTTTTTAATAGTTCAATTACAGTTGGCATTCAATACTATTTTATTTTAGTTCCAGGTGTACATCATAGTGGCTAGACATTTATATACTTTACAAAGTGATCCCCCCAATAATTCTAGTACCACCCGGCACCATAGTTATTACAATATTAGTGACTTTATTCAGTTTAGTAACCTGAGCCCTTGTGCATACCTGCGTTCTGGCACTCACCATGCTGTATCATCACCATCTGTGCTTGTGTCCTTTGAGGGCAGGAAGAAAGCCTTCTTCAGTTTTATTAAAAACAACTAGCGGTGCTGGTCACATAACAGTCACGCAATAATTATTTTTTTTGGAGAAAGGATGGGAAAGGACCACTGTTTATTAGTGAAATGATTTTATAGCTGTACAAAATAGAAGCATTAGAGCAGTTGAAGTCAAGTATTGGTGGCCCGTATGCAGAACCAATCCCTACTCTTTTATTACGTATTTATTCCCTCAGGATGAGTTCATCATTAGAAGACATTTCTCAGCATGAGCAATAACTCCCTTAAGGAAGTATTTCTTCATAAAATGTGGAAGATGCATAAAACTTTTATAACTATGGTGGCAGGAGGCAGAGTGCCACACTGGAAACATGAGATTATTCAAAGATGGGCCATTAAGGGGAACACCATTTGAATTATGTAAGGCCGATGACATGACTATTTTTATAGACTTAAAGTAAAACAATAAGTAATACATTTGAGTGATTCTGATTTTACATTATAATATTTTATACTGTTAAGTTACATTAAAACACTTATAAAATTATATTTGGATGTTCAATATTTGTAAGATTCCAGAAGTATATATACAAATAAAGGCCCATAATTTTCACTGTTATATTTTTCTTATTTTCATCTCATTGTCCTTTTCTTTATAATCAGACATTATATGTAGACTTTAATTTTAATTTATATGTGCATTTATAATTTATTTTAACAAAACTCATTTCATAGCATATGCATTATTTTACTTTTTCTCTACATTATTTAAATTTGCGTAGATAATTTGATATCCTTGAAAAATATTATTGACAGTTACCATTAGCTTTGCATTATATAATATATTTAACCATTTCCTATTTTATGGATTATAGGGTTTTTTAAATGCTAAAACATAAGAGCAGAAATATTTATCATTTTAGGGAAAGTTTTGCATATGTATGTATGTATACATACACTTTGAGTATTTAAATAACAAGTTTTTAAGTGCTATTTAGTTTTTGAAGTTATTTAAAACATTAAATGGGAAATAGTCTAATTTCTAGCAAAATAGTTTTGTCAATTACAATGAAAGTTATAAAAAATCCTCCTTACATTTTAATTCTGGTGACTTTGTAAGTTGTCCTCTGGTCTTACTGGGCCTGCATTTTCAGTACCTATTTTGCTTTACTCAGATCTTTAAACATTAGAATGTTTTAGGGTGAGTCCTTAGACATGCTTTTTTGGTCAGGCCTTGCTCCAGGTTGTCCCATCAATTGAATATTTTATGTGCCACCTTAACTTGCTGAGTCCAAAATGTGTAGCTCAACCCTAACTTCTCCCCAAAATTCCCACTCATTTATCTAACTGTCTAGAACATCTATCCAATCCTATCTAATAAAAGAGTAATATGAAAATCAACCATCACTCCGTCACTCTGTCACAAAGATGGCGACGGCCACGGAGCTGGAGCAAGCAGGAGGCTTGGGTTGCCCCCAGCAAAGGAGGAAACCAAGCTTCCTGCCTACGCTGACCAGCACTGGGCTCCGCTCAAGGCTACAAAGTTTCAATTATAGAAGATAAATAAATCCCAGAAAAAAAGAAAAAAAGAAAAAAGGAGAGGCTGGGAGCTTGGGTTGCCAGGGGGAGTGGCCATCCTGAAAACAGCCATCAGCCCCTCACCCAGGCTGTCCAGACACCCCAGTGGGGACCTCCACCCTGAAGGGGGTGTGGCCATCCTGAAAACGACCCTCAGTCCCTCACCCAGGCTGGCCAGGCACCCCCGCAGGACCCCCCCATGCTGAAGGGACTGTGGCCAGTCTGCAAACAGCCATCAGCCCCTCACCCAGGCTGGCCAGGCACCCCAGCGGAACCCCCACCCTGATCCGGGACACCCTTCAGGGCAAAACAGCCAGCCCTCACCCATGCACCAGGCCTCTATCCTATATAATAAAAGGGTAATATGCAAATTGACCCTAACAGCAGAATGACTGGGAACGATTGGTCACTATGTCACACACTGACCACCAGGGGACAGATGCTCAATGCAGGAGCTGCCCCGTGGTGGTCAGTGTACTCCCACAGGGGGAGCTCTGCTCAGCCACAAGCCAGGCTGATGATCGCCAGCACAGCGATGGTGGCAGGAGCCTCTCCCACCTCCTCAGCAGCACTAAGGATGTCCGACTGCAGCTTAGGCCTGCTCCCCGCTGGCAAGTGGACATCCCCTAAGGGCTCCCGGGCTGCCAGAGGGATGTCTGACTGCCAGCTTAGGCTGGATCCCGTGGGGAGCGGGACTAAACCTGCAGGTGGTCATCCCCTGAGGGGTCCCAGACTGGGAGAGGGCACAGGCTGGGTTGAGGGACCCCCTCAAGTGCACAAATTTTTGTGCACTAGGCCTCTAGTGTTTAATATACAATTCAAACTTAACACTTCCAAAGCCCAACTCTTTTCCACCTACACTCACATCTGTTCCTGCTTCCATCATCTCCGTCGCAGTAAATGGCGAACCTAGACTTGAGCAGGTGTGTAAGCTGAACACTTGGATTCGTTCCTCGTCCTACATTTGTACACAAACCCATCACCAGCTCAATGCCCTTAGCTTCAACCTCTGACTTCTCTCCACCAACCAGTTGCCATAACCTTCACCCACACCCCAGAGAACCAATGCCACCCACTCTGACCTGTCCCATGGCATTGCATCCCAGGTGGCTTTCTACTTCAGCCCTGATCATCCCTCTCAGAACCTACACACAAAAATGATTTTCCACTTGGCTGCATAACTGAGACTTGGAATCATCACATCTGGTGGAATCTTTCGGCGCTAGCCTTTCTTGCTATGAAGAAAATGAACATTTTTACAATGTTCTACAATTTTCCACAAGTTCTGCCCCTATGATAATAATCTTGGTACCACACATATCTCTGGGACAGGCTATTCCACTGCTTCAGAAAACCATTGTATGGAATATCATTGGCTGTGGTGATTAATTCATAAAGAATTGGCATCTTTACATTATTAAGTTTTCCCATCCTAGAATGAGCTATATTTATCCCCCTGTTTCTTTTTTCAAAATGCATCTTATAGAAAAATTGCATGATTTTTTTTCCAAAAAATGAGTTTGCACAATTCTTGTTCTATTTTTCTCTCTGTGTATAAATATTGTTGTTATTCTTAATGTAGACTCATTTTTTTCCATTATATTTCCTAATTCATTATTATTTGATGATATCAGGGTTTTTCAGCCTTGGCGCCATCTGACATTTTGGGCCAGGGAACTCACTGTTGTGTGGGGCTGTCCTGTGTGTTATAGGATGTTAAGAAGCCTCCTTAGTCTTTACACATGAGGTGTCAGCAGCTGTGGTGGTAACTAAAACATGCTTCCAGGCATTGCCAAATGTCTTGCGAGGCACCAAATTGCCCCTGGCTGAGCAGCACTGGTCTTTATGAAGGTTCAGGTTGGCTATTAAATGCCACATGCAGCCCATTCTTGTTTGGTTTAAGTCTTCCTCATATTCCCCTTCACCTGAAAATTGGGTCTTAAATTTTAAAAGTTACAGTACCTGACATATTGGCTAGAGAGAGAGTCATGGCTCATGATTTCTTCAGAGTCTCATGCAGGTGATGTCCATGATTTCAGCTATTCCTAAATTCACCGGTTTACATGCTTTTGCCAGCACTAAGTGATGGAAAGTGCATGGCATCAGGTACCAATGATCGGGGTGTGGTTCTCAATTCTACTGTCTAGTGGGTGTATGATTTCACACACATCATTAAGCTGAAGTCTCAGTGTTCTCCTCTATAAAGGGGAAGTGGAGGCAGCTGCTTTTGCACAAATGTTATGAAGTCATTAATTATGTATGTGGCCCAGAATACATTTTAAAAAATATATATTTTATTGATTTTTTTTTACAGAGAGGAAAGGAGAGGAATAGAGAGTTAGAAACATCAATGAAAGAGAAACATCGATCAGCTGCCTCCTGCACACCCCCTACTGGGGATATGCCAGCAACCAAGGTATATGCCCTTGACTGGAATCGAACCTGGGACCCTTCAGTCCACAGGCCGATGCTCTATTCACTGAGCCAAACCAGTTAGGGCCCAGAATACATTTTGGATACAATACGATTGCAGCTATTATTTTCCTGAAATCAAACAAGTGGCAATGGAGAGCTGGGGTGACAAATACTCCTTGATCAACACTGTCTGGGACAGGATAGCATCTTTGCTGGGAGCACTGAGTGAGTGCTCTGTCTAGGGATGATGCTAGGACTGAGTTTTCAAATGTGTGATATGCAGACCCCGCCTTTATGAAGTTCACAACATATCAGATAAAAAGAGGCATCGTGAAAATACAGGGTAATATAATAAATGAATAAATTAGACCAGTGCAGGGAACAGAATCAGAGGGGCCACATTTCTGCAGTTTTTCATCTCAAGAGTAACAATGTAATAAAAATAATTATCTATGTACTATATTTATGTGACAATATTAATTTGATAAAATGGTAAGTGGTCTGCAAATCCATAATTTCCACCAATTGTCCAAGTCTTTTTTGGAGGGGAGGGGTTAGGTACTCGTGTTATGTAATGAGCTTTTTAACTCAAACTCAAGAAATGTTTTGGAGGAAATCATATAAGCAGTTTATTCCTTAGGTTGTTAAATTTTGTGAAATAATGAACCAGGGAGTTAAGAGGGATTTGCAGTTGTTTGGCAACGTTAGGATTAGCAGGAGATGAAAAGAAAGTAAACATTGATTTGTAGAGTGCTACCATCTTCTCCTGCAGGCCTCAGCTTGCTGAATGTTAAAATCTGTTCTCAAAAAGAGGAAAGAGCTAAATAACCCACAGAAGAATTCTATTACCCATAAATAATAATTTTTAATACTTAGAAACATTTCAAAATAACTTGTATGATACTTTTGTTGATATTTTATCAAAAGGTAGCCTCCCTGTGCCAATTCCCAAATCCAACAAGTCGGTTCAGGAAAAGAAAAAAGAAAAAAAAAAACGATCTGCTACCTGCTCCAAGTTCTTCATTTTTTTAAATTTCTAATTAAGAAAGTGAGACCCAGAGTAAAGAAATGAGTTTTTCAAGGTCACGTGGATATTTTCTTTTAAAGAAAAAGTTAGAACCCATTTCTCCCCACACTCAGCCCAGGGTTTTCTCCACTACACTTTACACTTTGCTCTCTGTCCACATACTTCACTTTGTCATTTTTTTCTCCCCCTAAATAAATGGTGCTTGGAGAAGTTCCAAAAGCAAATACGCCTTCCGTTCTACTTCGAGAGTTCATCCTGTAATTGTCACACCTGATTTTTGTCCCCGTGCCTGAACCCTATCACTGGGGATAATTTGAATCCACGGAGAGATGCCTGGAGTCTGTCTGTGTTGCCATTGAACCTCCTCATTCAAGCTATGCCGTTGTGATTGGCAAGGTTGGTCACTGCCACTTTAAATTACTGGTTTATCTGGAGTCCCGGAGAATGGAAGTCCTTTCAGGGGGAAAGGATGATGAATCACATGGCAGGGAACAAATGTAACTGTGATTAATGGGATGTTACACAACAACAACACAAACAGAGAGCCAACTGTGCACAGAGATAACTGGAACCACAAAGACCAACTTATTGTCTACAGTGATGTAATTAACTTCAAACCCTCCACAGCCCGGATGGTTGCTTTCAGAGAGCCTTTCCCATTGTGCTGACAATAATGACAAGGTTGGGGCTTCTCATTTTAAGTGCTGTCCTATTAAGGACCGTTTTTACCAATGCATGGCACTGATAAAATGTCAGGAGACTGAGGTATGGCAGTGTGAAGTAGCAGGATTTTAAGCAACTGCAAGTTCATTCAACTTTCCCTCTTTCTCTCAGAAGACAGTGGGAGAAAAGACTGAATGCTGGTTTTGATATATGAGCTTCTTTGCTTCTTCAAATATTTTAATGCAGAAGGGCTCATTGGTTATTTTTTTTTAAAGAAAACACTGTTTTGGGTAAAGAGAAACTAAGTTTTCAGAAAATGTTGTATTACCATAGCAATGATGAAAAAAAATTTTTTGCTTAGTATCACCTGGTAGGATAGTCTTACCTGTCCACACAAGTGGATTTCTCTCATTCATGGGAAATAAGTAATTGTTTTGTGTATTAGAAGGAGTGGTTGGTTTGGCTAGGATACTTGTGAACGTGTGCTGGATTCAGAAACTTCCCTGTACATTTGAAATGAAGAAAATCAGTATCATGGGTATTTTCATCCATTGCGATGTTGAGCACATTCTTCAGTTAGCAAAGTTGGAATGAGAAGCTGCATTTGAAAATATTTGCCAATCTCTTTGCAAAACTTGGAAGCTTTCCAGATATTTGATACCTGTTTCATTTTAGGTTCTTGGAATTGATTGGTCCTCCCACAGGCTAACAGAATGGCAAAAACATCCGCCAATTTTCTGAGATATGATATATTTGTTTCCTAGGTTTGGTTCTCAACTTTGTTCCCAACTCTCAGGTGTATTTTTCTCTTCCTAACTTTGAAATAATATCAATATCTTATATTTTGTAGTGCCTTTATTCTAAAAAAAAACAACAACAACAAACAAAAAACAAAACAAAAAACAAAAAACAAAACCTAACCCTTTGGATTTTACCAGGAAAGGGGTTAGATGAGATGTGCTTCTAATGAAACCACATGGACTGTGGGTCTGCCTATTAGCTCCCTTATTTATATGACTAGTAATTACCTTATTTCTCTCTCTCTGCGTCTTATTTTTCTTTCAATTGCAAGCATGTAATAACACCTTTTTTCTGCTATCCCTACCCCCTTCTTTAGTGAAAGTATTATGTTTTATTTTTCCTTATGTTTCCTAAGAAAAAAAAGCAAGAAGGTGATATATATATCCTTTGCTTAGAACCTACCTTTATTCAAGCTCTTCTGTTGCTCACTTCATACACCTTAGATTATTCAAATGTCATTACTTCAATTTTTGTGAATAAGAGAACAGATGTTGGGAATATTAAATAAGCAGTCTGAGATAATAAAGCACCCAGGCCAGTGCCTTAACTTTGAAATAGAAGGCTTCTTATGACTTTGATTAAATTTATTTTTAAACTAGAGGCCCAATGCACGAAATTCGTGCATGGGTAGGGTCCCTAGGCCTGGCTTGTGATCAGGGCCATGCGTCCGCCGCCACCCAACCCCAGTTCCCAGTTCCCCATTGAGCAATCAGGGCCTGCAGACTCAGGGAAGCTCCTGTGTTGAGCATCTGCCCCTGGTGGTCAGTGCACATCATAGCCAACTGGCCGTCTGGTTGATTTGCATTATATATATATATATATATATATATATATATATATATATATATATATATATATATGTATATATATGGATTCTAGCTCTAGAAAACCCCCCCTCTCTCTCTCTCTCTCTCTCTCACTCTCTCTCACTCTCTCTCTCTCCCTCTCTCTCTCTCTCTCTCTCACTCTCTTGCTGTTTCTCTCTTGCTCTCTCTCTCTCCTCAGAGACCTAGCCTTTCCAGGGCTAATCAGCAATCCCTGTGGCAGCAGAAGACAACAGCCCAAACCTGCCTAATGTTCACATGGTCTGGACCTCTCAGGCTAAATATAACATCTTGACCCAACTTATGTTTCAATTCCTGAGTCCTGAGGTTGACTGATTCCCTGTCTACTTTCCCATGAGACAGGACAGAAGGACCCTGGAATAGACCTTAGAGCTGACCTCAAGACCTGAGGAAATGATTAATCACCCTTACCTCACTTCCGACCAATCAGCTACCAGCAGGACCCCAAACCCCCAAATCTTGTGATTTTATCCTACATAATCCGGTTAGATCACAAGTTCCCCATCTCTGCATTGACCAATTCAATATTAAACATTTTTTTTCTGTGTATACTGCAAACTCTTGCTTGTGCATTGCTTTGGGGAGTGTGCACAGGCAGGCAAACCCAAGAAAGAACACTGGGGTTCCAATAACAATCTTAATACCTACTTTTTGAAATGAAACATGAAATGCAAGTGTGACATCTGAGACACTATGGGTGAGCATTCTCTAATCTGTATCTCACTCAGGGTGCCATGGCAATGCTCATAACAAGCACAAGGCCCCACAGAAGTTGCTGCTCCAGCCACATGTCTAATCCTCCAGCCTTAGTTCTGCCTGATTCATATTACTCTTCACTTTTCCTTCCTGGCATCCAGTTCCACTCTGGCCCTTACCTCACCGCCATCAGTCTTGCTCCTCATTATGTAACTTCTATACACACTTGGCTCTTTACTCCTGCATCAGGGACTATTGTAGACAACCAGCTCTCCAGACCTGCCTTGCTTCCACAGTCCTCTTATGACTTCCTCTTTTGGTGAGACTCACACCTATAGCATGTTGGTCATGTAAAAAGGAAGTAATGTCAAAGAAAGATTGGCCAATAGCACTTATTAAAACACAGTAAGGAATACTTTATTCAAGTGGGGGTGAGAGGACCATCACTATGGGTATGGGGACCTCTGGATGGGATTTTGCAGTGAGGGAGAAAGATTGGACCCAACTCTGAATACAGCCTGGGCAAGTGGGGATTTATGGTCGAGCATGGTTGTGGTCAGTGGATAGGAAATTAGTAAAAGGAAGCATCGGTGTACTTCTGGCTAAACCAATCTAACAGGATTCCTGCTGAAGGCAGGCCTGGGATCAGATATCACCTGGGGGATGGTGGAGATGAGAAAACTAATTAGATACTGAGAGTGATCAGACAATGAAGGTGGGACTTCTGTTAAAGAGACAAATCAAGATTCTTGCTAAAATTGGGCAATGTAGAAAGAAGCATGGAAGTCCAAACATCAGGCTAGTTGTAAAAGAATTCAGGAGATTCTGAGCAGAGTTTGATCGATGAGGGGAATCTTTGCCACTTGATAGATGAAAAACTGGAGTGAAACAGTGTGGCTTGTCTTAAGTCGCACAGTTAGCTACAATAGCCTGATGTATTGCCATCACCCCATTACCACTAGACCACTGGTTTCCAATAGGGGGAGATTTTATCTCTCAGAGGACATTTGACATTATCTGAAGATATTTTTGGTTGCAGTGATATGGCATCTGGTTGGCAGAAATCAGAGATACTGTTAAATATCTTAAAATTCACAAGCCGCCTTCTCTGTAAACAAAGCCTTATCTAGCCCCCGATGTCAGTAGTACCATGGCTGAGAACTCCTACCCTGGACTCAGGCAGGAAGAAGTCTGCCTCAAGTGATTTGATTGCTTTTCCTGCTTGTGAGAATAACTTTGTAGAGCCAAGTTTAAACATGCAAACCACGAGTCTGCAGTCCTGTTTACATATTTCCCACTGATTTACTTTGTGGCTCCCTGTTCATCACTTCACCTTCAACAACACACATTTGCTGAGAAGCCCCTGTGTATAACTCCAAAGGAGGCATTAGGAAAAGGGTTTTCCATATCAGCACTGACCACTTGTGTACCAGCCAACAGTATTTATTCACCTCAGTGTTCATTTGACCTTTGCAGGTACAAGGAAAGATATAAATTCTCCAAATTCCCATTTATGTTATGGCCATAGCATCCACCGAGACAGTATCAAAGTATCCATGTGCTATTGGCCAAGTATTAAATAATGCAGTGTAAATTAATAATGCATTGTAATAAAATGATGTTTATCACCTTTATATTTATATTCCTTTACTAAGCCCTCTTTAGCTTGCTTTTCTTATTCTTTGCTTTCTGCCAACCACCTGGCCCCAAATGCTATACTTATTATTGGGTAAATTTCAGTTCTTATCTCTTACTTCTTTCTAGCTTATTTTTTTTCTCTTTTCTGAGTCCTAGCTCCTCTTTATCTAAATCTTAGATTGATATTTTCCATTGTCTCTTTCATCTCCTCTTCAGTTAGTCTGTTTTTCCCCCCCTCCTTTTCTATTAAATGTTTTCTAAAAGATGTGTTCCCAGAGAAGCGCTAAAAGAACAGAGGGAAATGAAAAAAGGGCAGATGATTGTCAATCTCATGAGCTATTTCCTTCAGTTCTCTTCTGCAAAATGACTGATCATATTGCCAAGGGCCAAGCACAGATGACAACCTGACAGCCCGTGCCTTAGGGAAGAAAGAAGACACGTAAACCACGTGCCCCCCGGGCATGGAGCATGGGCCATGAGGCCACTACATAGGGGGTGCCTTTGAGATTCAATCGAGCATTTGCTCAGGAAGATGTAAACATGAAGTCCATTTTGTCCACTACTAGGCTCCTCGCTGCCTTCAGAACTGGCTCTTCAAAATGTGGCTCTTTTCTCTTTATTCTTATCATTTATATCTTGGACTCAAATGCTCTGAGACATGTGGCACTTCCTGAATGCACCATGCTGGTTTCATGTACTTATGTCTTTACACCCAACGTTCTTCTCTGTTAGGACTCACTTTTCCTGGCTCTCTGCCTAGAACATTTCTGTTCATCCTTAAATACTCAACTTAGAAAGGCTCCTCTCTGGGTCCATCTTAGCTTAGGCAGGCAGCCACATTGCGTTTCCAAGTACCAGGTAATTCTTACAATTCTCAAAACATGAGCATTGCCTTTATTTGTCCTGGGAATATGTTCAACACAGTGTAACTAGTAAATATTAAATATAAACATATCTATGGGATTTAGCCATGGGAAAGTGATGTGCCTGTAAGTTATCTTTTTCTGTTGTTCCCTACAAATCTTAGATTAGAAAATCCCCAAAGCCATACATTTACATTCATTTTTCCCAGTTTCTTTTATTAGAGAAGATTTCTATATGCATTGTATATGCACCAAATTCATCTACCAATAAGCCACTTGATAGAAATATTTCTGTGCTTTAGTTATTGCATTATTAACTGGCATGAAATTGTAAACATGGCTCATGAATTATTTACAAAGTGTGTCTATTGGGAAGGCATAAATCTAAATGCATGTAATGCAAAAATATGTATGAGTTCCAGGTAGTGCAGGTCACCATTGGAAAACATCGGTTTGAAACATATAATGGGTAGCATGACCTTTTACTAGATACATATAACTGGGGCTTTCACTACAAAAAATTCTTTGAATTCAAATCACACTAGAATATTGACAAGAAATATAAAAGATTTATAAGCACATTGTGTATTCTTTTTTCTATCAAATTAATAAAGATTCTTTAAGTGCAATAACTGAATATTGTGCTATAATATTAGTATGTTTATACTACAAGCCATGGGAAAATAAATTATCATAATCTGGAAATACAGATTAAATGCCTAAGAATACTTCTGATATTTGGTTTTGGTTGAGGGACTACAAACTAAGAGCATCTATCTTCTCTACTTGGGCTCTGAACCAACTTAGAAGACGGGGACAGAGCTATCAAAGGATAAGCTGAACACATAGTTTATATATCTAGACATTTAGGCTTATTATTATATAATAGTGAAGTCCAGAATTAAACAATCTTATCAAACCAGTCATGTCAATAGCCAAAATTTTTCCCTGTGAAATTTGAGAAGTCAATAGTTTACGTCAACCTAGGGTACGATCATATGAAAGTTAGCTCATGCGGGGAACCTCAATCTGCCCACACTCCTTAACCATAACAGAGTGCCAAGTCAGTCTCTTTCTCTGAACCTCTTAGTCACTTAATGAGCCTGCTTGAGAGGCCTTACCTGATCTTCCCAGAGACCTCAATGATCTAAGTGACAAACCTCTTACCTCTTCATGTGTGTGTACCATCATCAGTCTCAACATGTGAACCAAACTTTGGGTGAAGGTCATGATGACTTTGCAGGGTTGAACACAGGATCCACCTAGGTTTGGAACCAACTGAAACATAGCCACAGGAGTAAGATGTAAAGAAATCCAAGTATCAGCTTCATTATTGATAAAATGATGAATGGGAGAATATGCTTGGATAGGAACATCTGAAGGATTTCCTGGTACTCTTCTCATGCATCAGTCAGGATAGCCTGGGTTATACTGGGGTAACAAACAATTCCAAAATACATGCTCCACAATTAAACATTCCCATATAGTTAGAAGTAGAGTTAGACAACTAGAGGCATCTGTCATGAAAGGATCCTCACCTAGGATCAGATAGCAGGCAAATATAACAAAAAAGAACAAGAGGGTGATATTGAGAAAGTTGGGTTGGAAAAATGGAAGACTCCCCTCTTCATCTGCTAAGATAAAACTCCTTCTCCTATGGGAAGGAGAGAGAACCAGGGTGGTGAGAGACCAAGTGTCAGCAGACTACAGCACTCAGGCCAACCCCAGCCTGACACCTGCTTTTGTAAATAAAGTTTTACTCAAATAGGACACCCACTGATTTACATATTGGTCATGCTTGTTTTCATGCAACGATGGCAGAGTTAAATAGTTGTGACAGAACCTATAGCCTGAAAAACTAAACCTCTTCATCTCTGGCTCTTTATAGGAAAAGTCTACTGACTCCTCCTGCTCTTGCAAATGTCTATCCACAGTATGTGTAAGGACAAAGAATTTGAGTTAAGCAAGGAGTAAAATCAATGTTCAAGGGGAAAAGAAGAAAGTAGAAAAAATATTTTGTCACTATTATTTAAGATCTTTATGAGAATCCTGTCCAACTCCTCCTCCTCCCCCCAGGCATATTTTCTGTACAACACATGGAGGCAAATAAAGTGATGGCAAAGGCCAGGGGACCTGGGTTTTAATTCCATGTCTTCCATTTACATGCTGTGTGACCTTGGGTAAATTCATCAGCTTCTCTTAGCATTAATGCAGCTTACAAATATAGGGGACTTAGTTCTATGCCTGATCCAGTAAGTGCTTGTTGAGTGCTACTTCTCTCTCACACTTTTCTGGGTAATTTAGAGTTTATTATATAGCTCTGGTAGAAGCTTCCAGTGATATGGAGACTACTTTTCAACAAGTCAGCAATTATTTTTTCAGTTCTCTTCCCACAGAGAAGCACTACTTATTTTTAAAATTGTATCTTTTTTCTTTATAAATTTAGCCTTAATTTACCTATATCTCACCTTGTTCCACAACTTTCCTCTGTACTTATAAATGTGATTCCCAATGTTCATTATCATTTGGTACAGGTCTGTGATAAAGTTTTCATTTGTTATTAAAAGAAGGAGAAGTTGAGGTAATTTTATAAAGTAACATGTGTTCAAAAGGTATGTCTTTGATTTCAAGGGTACGTACTTGCTATCATTATCATGTTAACAGAACTCTTAATTTACAGCACAGTGAGATACATATATATCTGTAGTGTGGCCTCTGTCCTTCCTCACTTGCATCTTTTTTTAAAATACACTTTTATTGATTTCAGATAGGAAGAAAGAGGGAGAGAGAGAGATAGAAACATCAATGATGAGAGAGTCATTGATTGGTTTCCTCCTGCCCCACACTGGGCTGGAACCTGCAACCCAAGCCTATGCCCTGACTGGGAATCAAACCATGACCTCCTGGTTCATAGGTCAATACTCAACCACTGAGCCACGCCTGCTGGGACTCACTTGCATCTTCAACTCCCCACTTTTGCCTCATGTGTACTCTCTGCCAGACCCTGCTCTCCATGATTCCCTCCCAGTGGCTGCGTGTCCTCCCCTTCCCGCATTGGCTGAGGATATGTGCATGCTCTGCCCTTGCTGTACTCCCCCCTCACATCTTGGCCAAAATCTTACTCGGTCTCCAATAATAAGGGAAACACCATTTTTCATATTGGAACCAGTGACAGTATTGGGCCAAATACTACATGAGTCAATTCTATATCTATTCTGCACTCAACCACTTTAAGGATGAGGATGTCCTGTGCAGACTGCCGGCAGGGGTTGGACTGAGAATTCTACCAAGACTGAGTCTACAGCTCAAGCATTTAATTTCTTCTCCTCCCAGGCCTGATGACTGCCTGATAGGTCTGTGGAGCAGAAGAAATCAGTTTAGACATGATATTGGAGCCCATTGTGAAGTTGATCTTCTCCCTGAAATCCCATTGATCTTTTCTTTCTCACTGCAATTAGGGTCAGGGTCAGGAGGCACTTTTGCTTCTGGGCAAGGGAATGCCTCTGTATGTCTTCCCACACTTCTCTGTGGCAGTAGCCCTCTCTTCATTTCCAGTGTCCACGGAGCCATGCTGTAGAGAAATCAGGGAGCTGAAATGCAATCATTTCTGTCCTCAATGCCTCTTCACGTTATATTTTTGCTCATATCCTTCTAAGTCAGAACCTCGATTTCTGCGGAATGAGATTTTTCGGCCACTTTACAAATGTCAGTCCCATTCCGTTTTCCTATCAGTTGAGTATGAAGACTGTACAACCAGAATCTGCCATTTGAGTTCCATTTGGTTTCTACTGAGCATAGATTTGAAATGAGTGAAGGAGAATTTTGTTTCCCAGTTGAAGAGAAAACTTCAGGAGGAAGTGGACTGAAGGCGGCAAGATGTATCTTTAGTCTGGGGGCATAAAACAATGACATTTGAGAGATGAAACTATACCTGATTGCGTTCTTGTTTTTCAAATAATGCTAGTCATTCTGTGATACTGTTTTCAAAAGTTTAAAAATCAAAATAGATTAAAACTTTCTATATTGTCATATATCTATCTAGATATATAATAAAGACATTCCAATGGTGTTACTTTTTGTAAAAGTGAAAGAAGAATTTTTTCTCTAAAAATATAAAAGGTCTGTGTAGTGTACTGCCCTGGAAATTTCAATGCCCTTTCACCAGTTGCCATAGTATCTCTCCCACATTCTCCTGGGCCAACAGCAGCCAAACCCTTCTTTTGTGTAATAACTGAAGCATTGTCCCGGGGGAGGCTGATATTAGAGTTTATTTTCACTTCAATTTTTCTCTCATTTTAATAGTTTCTTTCCTTACCACCCATGAAGGTTTCTAAGGTAATGTCTGCTGCTGGATTGACAATTGACTAGAATCTGCCAGACTATTTAAATGGGGTCTCGTGTCGGATTTATAATTAAGTGATGGCTGAGAGGTTCTTCCTCTGAAGAAAAGGAAGCGAGTCTCTGCATGAAGCTGGGCAGTTAGGGAGAATAAAGAATTGGTGTTGCCAGCAAAGAATTGTATGAATAGGGATTTTCAAAGTCCATTCAGTAAAGTCTCTGGATGAATCGGCTGTTGACAAGTTACCGCCACTCAGACCTTCATCCTCATCTTCAAAATGGCATAGGATTTCATGTTTAGTTTAACCCACATGGCTATTGTGATCAAAGAAAATAAAGCATTTAAAACAGAGCTGTGCTTTCTTAGTGACTTAAAAACAAAGGGGACAGATTATTCTAGTTCTAAACTACACCCAGAAGGCATAGCTGGTATACTGATACACACCCTGGTTGAAGGTGAAGGACTCCTGACTTCTCTCTCTGCTCAGCTGATACGTGATTAATGAACAAGACCAAAACTTTGGGAGAGAGAATCTTTTTTAAAAAATATATTTTATTGATTTTTTTATAGGGAGGAAGGGAGAGGGATAGAGAGTTGGAAACATCGATGAGAGAGAAACATCGATCAGCTGCCTCCTGCACACCTCCCACTGGGGATATGCCCACAACCAAGGTACATGCTCTTGACCGGAATCAAACCTGGGACCTTTCAGTGCACAGGCCAACGCTCTATCCACTGAGCCAAACCGGTCAGGGCGGGAGAGAGATTCTTGGAGCCAGTTTTGTGGAGGCAGGTGAGCCAGCTGATGACATGACCAAACCTAATTAATTATGGTGTTGATTTCTCCATTGACAAATGCAAAATGACAACGTGTAGCCCAGGTTTATGTCCCTGAGAAATATACCTGTTTTATAGTGTTTAAACATGATGGAGAATTTCCGTAGGCTAAATCTAGCTGTGACTAAATCAGCCTTTAAAAATTGCTGTCATAACTCTTAATGTTGGCAAAATTATAGCTATGTGAACAAAAGTGTTCATTTAAGAGACCTGTAGAGCAGCGGTTCTCAACCTGTGGGTCGCGACCCCTTTGGCGGTTGAACGACCCATTCACAGGGGTCGCCTAAGACCATCCTGCATATCAGATATTTACATTACAAGTCATAACAGTAGCAACATTACAGTTATGAAGTAGCAACGAAAATAATTTTGTGGTTGGGTCACAACATGAGGAACTGTATTTAAAGGTCCAGAAGGTTGAGAACCACTGCTGTAGAGGGAAATCTTAAAATCCCAACTTTCTTTCTATACACAGGAAAAGAAAAGGTCTATCAATACCATTATATTCCACATTTAAACAAAATTATCGAGTTAAAATACAGGAATCAAATACATTGTGCTTCTGGTCAGTGTGCTTTGATTACCTGCTTGTTTGATAAATTAAGTGGCATCAATTGTTATTAGCCTCTTGGGGCTATCATACAGTAATCAGAGCCATTACTCCACAGAAATTCTTGCATGCAGTTATTAAAAAAAAATTTGACCTGGACATGTAATTTGAAAATGAAATGGTCCGAAGTTACTGGCACACATGCCCTGTACTAACATGGCCCTATTAGGGGTGTCTGTGTGTGGGAGGTGAATGGTTCATGTATTATTCTCTCATCTAATATTTACTAGTATTAGGAACTTGCCCTGTGTCAGGCATTAAAATGTGTTCTGGGATATCTGGTAGGGGCCTGTTGTTTCATTGCATCTCCAAACTGCCATAGACACCATCCGGTCAGTTGCCATTTAACAGGACTTCAATGGACCCTATATATTTTTTATTTACTAGATGTAGAAATTTGACCAGGTAAGGGATGTCAATTCCTTGAAAATGAGGACTGTGGCTTTTTTTTTTTTTTTTTTAATCTTTGCAAGTCCTACAGCAAATAGCAAGGTCTTGTGCACATAAGAGGGACCCGGTGCTTATTAGTTTAGTTACATTAACAGGGCAAGTCTGATAAGGTTGAAGTATTAGGGTGTGTGCTTTCTTGGGAAAATGACAAATCTTTTTGTCCCATACCAAAAAGTGTGGCAATAGAGAAATATAGCCCCTAACGGTGAAGGGCAGGACTGGGCAGAGGAGGGAGTGTGTGGCTGGAGGTGAGGACATTTGCTGAGTGCCTCCTCTGTCCTGGGCCCAGGTTGTGTTGGGTTTAATGCTGTATCTCTGTCCTTGGCTAGTGCACCCTTTGTTTGGCCACACTGACTGCTCCCTTCGGGCATTTTCATTTATTTATCTCATACTTATAAGCTCTAGTGAATACCAGACCATGTGTCTCATGCTTTTTGTGAGCTGGCCCTTGATTATTTCTCCACCTTCACTCTCTGACGTTTTTGCCAAACAATTGATTAGCTACCCAGATCTTTGGTTTCTTTCTCCAAAGCACCAAGTTGTTGCCCACGTTAGGACCTTGTCCATGCTGCTTCCTCTTCTGGGAGGTAAACAAAGAGCAACTTGCAGGGGTAGTTGCTTTCTCATCTTTAGACTTAAGCTAAAATGCCATTTCACATCAAATACTTCTTTCGTCATTACTGTAAATAACTCGCCATTACTATTTGTCATCAAACTTGCCAAGCAAACATATTTCTTATCTGTAAGTTTAATTGTTTTATACTAATATTCATTTGCACCACCCTACTCCCCAAAATGTAAGCCCCATGAGGGCAGGGCAGGGGACATAGAAGACATGGTGATGATGTTACACAAGTGACTGTCCTTGGCACACAAGGGGTGTCAACACATATTTGATTATAAGTGACTGCCTGAGTGGATGACTGCAGGACACCAGAGACACAGTCCAGGATACCTCAGAATCTATTGTTGATTGAGTTTCTAGAAAAGAAGACACAAGGAGCTAATGTATAAGCCAAGGATTCATGGTGCTCACAAACCCACAATCCAGAGCTGGGAAGTTAGGAGTCAGGGTGCAAAACTGACTTTAAAAGACAGAGACTACCTTACTTTTCAGGGACCCCAGGACTAACAGATAATGATGCATTTCACAGTTAAATGTTAAAAGTATTGCCATAGCAGCTTTATTTACAATAGCTAAGATCTGGAAATAGCCCAAGGCCCATTAGTAGATGAATGGATAAAAAAGTTGTGATACATTTACACAATGGAATACTATACGGCTGTAAAAACAAGGATCCCTTAGCCTTTTCTTACAGCATGGATGGACATGGAGATTATTATGCTAAATGCAATAAGCCAGTCATAGAAAGACAAATATCACATGTGGAATCTAAAGAACAAAATAATCTGATGAATTAAATAAATCCAGAGGGATGGATGCATGGAACAGACTGACAGATCTCAGAGGGGTTGGGGAGAGGGAGGAAGGAAATACATTAACCAAAGAACATGTATACATATATGCATAGCCCATTGACACAGACAATAGTGTGGAGAAGGCCTGGGATGGGGTGGGGAAAAGGGGTAAAAATGGAGGACATCTGTAATGCTATGGACTAAATTGTGTACCCCAATTAATATATTGAAGTCCTAACCTCAGTGTAACTGTATTTAGAATTAGGGTCTAAAGGAAGAATGAAGGTTAAGTGAGGTCAGAAGGATAGGGCCTTAATTCTATACGGTTTGTGACTCCATAAGACAAGGAATAGAGATAACTCTCTTTCTCATTCTGTGGCTATTCGGAGGAAAAGCCATGTGAGGACAAAGCGGCCATCTGCAGGTCAAGAAGAGAACTCTCATCAGAATGACTTTGATCTGATACTTCCAGCCTCCAGAACTTTGAGAAATAATTTCTGTTGCTTAAGCCACCAGGCCTTTGGGATTTGATGTGGATGCCCGAGCTGACTAGCACAATTATAAATGGGAGAGGTTTCTTAATTAAATTTTCATCATTAAAATAATCTATGATGAGCCTGAATAAGACTTTTCTATCTCAGAGGGGTTGGGGAAAGGGAGGAAGGGAATATATTAATCAAAGAACGTATATACATATATGCATATCCCATGGGCAAAGACAATAGTGTGGAGAAGGCCTGGGGTGGGGTGAGGAAAAGGGGTAAGTCTTTTAACTTTCTCTCTACTCATTGCCCCTGAGATTTAATCACTTCTCTCATGTATTATTGCACTCTAAGTTTCTTCAAATACGATTTGGAAAAAAAATTAGGTTATGTATAAATAAGTAAATGATGACAAACTTTTCCTGGCCCTAAACACTAGCAGTCAGCAATTTGCACTTTTCTTTTAGCATTCTTAGTCAAAAAATTAGCATTCTTGATCAAATATTCATTGATTTCTTTGTCTTCAGTTTTCTTCCTGTCTTTGGTCCTATTAAATCTCTATCTCAGACATGCTGTAATGTGAATTGGTTTTAATTATGAGAATGGCTGAGGTTATGATTAACTCACCTTTTTGTAGTACACCTACTATCTTTTGGCTGCTTAGCAATTAGTATTAGTATTGTTTGCCTTCTAAGCCTAAATCATTGCTCATTAGTCCCCAGAGTTTAGCAGAATGCCAGATTTCCCAAGTGAGAGTCGGGATTTCTGCTTTTCAGTGGTATATTCAAGAGGTAAAAGCAATATTCTTTTATATGTGCTTCAAAAAGGTCAGTATATTGTAAAAGTTCCCAGTAAAATTACTTTTGCATAGGAAGCTGCGAAATATAACATTGGGCCGGGTCTTGGGTTCAACCAGTAATATGGTAACAGAGGAAAAAATGACTTTCCATAAATCTTGACTCTTTTCAGTGTCTTTTTAATTTTTATTTTATATGATTATTTTTTCAATTTTTAGGAACTCTACTTCTTTCCATAACTGAACACAGATTTTTAGGTGAAAGGGGTAAATAATCAGTTCACTTTGTCTAGGTCAGTGATGGCAAACCTTTTGAGCTCGGAGTGTCAGCATTTTGAAAAACCCTAACTTAACTCTGGTGCCGTGTCACATATAGAAATTTTTTGATATTTGCAACCATAGTAAAACAAAGACTTGTATTTTTGATATTTATTTTATATATTTAAATGCCATTTAACAAAGAAAAATCAACCAAAAAAATGAATTTGCGTGTCACCTCTGACACGCGCGTCATAGGTTCGCCATCACTGGTCTAGGCTATATAATCACGATAAACCTTATTTCACACAACTTTACTTCATTCTGGCTTCCAGTAACAACTACTCTTTCAAGATCCTGAATGATTCCTGTGGTTCCCCTACACAGGGATCTTGTTTATATATAATCTTCTTAAAAATAAATCCTCAAATTATCCTGTTTTGAGTGGATCATCTGTTTTCTGTTGACATCTGTCTGATACAAAGCCATTACAGAAGGCTTCAGGAGGGGTGACATTAGGCTGCAATCAACATGCTGGGAAGAAGAGAGCTACATGAAAATATCTGGAAGAACATTCCAGGTAGAAAGAAGAGCAAGGACAAATATCCTGGAGATAGGAACAAAGATGATGTTTGGAGAGTAGAAAGAAGTGGCTGGAGTGTTAAGTGACCAATAGAATGTGAAAGGGGGTCAGAAACAAAGGTAGTGAAATATCAAGCAGAGAAAACAAGGTTAGAGTCTTTAAAGTGTTTTAAACAGAGGAGTTAAACAATGTGAAGAGTCCTTTTTATAGTAGAAGACCTCTACTGAGGGCTCCCTAAAAAGATATGGCCACATCAATTCCCTGAATCCTAGGAATGAGACCTTATTTGGATAAAGAAACTTTGCAGATGTGATTACATGAAAGACCTTGAGGTGAGTTTATCCAGCAGGGCCCTAAATCCAATGTCAAGTGTCTTTACAAGAGAATTGCAGAGGAAGATTTGAAACACACAGAGAAGACAGGGTGAGATGTGAAGATGCAGCAGAGATGGAGATGATGGGCCTCCAGAACTGTGAGAGAATAAATGTGTACTATTTTTAAGCCCTCCTTGTTTTGGGTAATTTCTTAGAAAAGTCTCAGGAAGCTAATACAACCTCCAATAAATGTCCAGTTGACTCATTCTGCAGATTAACCATTACTTTGCTTACCACTGGCTTCTCTTGGTTGTCCCCAAGGGTCTTTTGCTCCCAATATTTGATCTGGATGCTGATACCCATGGTCAGTTGTGTTTTTCTCCGACGTGTTTGGAGCAGTTCTACCTGTTTTTACAAGTTTTATGAATATGCATAACTATTTGCATGTAAATATGAGTAGAGTTGCAAATGCACTGAAAAGTCATATTGAGTCATCATGTGGGAAAAAATTACACTGGGATTTCTGAAGGGATCAAAGAAGGAGATCAGTGGATTCAGAAGAGTAGAGCAATGAAGGGTATATCAACAGGTGACAGGTGAAGGGCCAAGCTTTTGGGCTGTAGGATTCCCACAAGGAGATAGATAAATGTTGACTACAGCATAAGAATAAATGAGCAGGTCATCTGAGAAAAACCAATGGCCTTATTGTAGGCTCACACATAAACCAGGAGCAATTCTGCTTGTGATAGGGTCTAGATGACAAGACCCTAACCAAGATCCTATTATCTGGTCCAGGTGAACGCTGTTGTTCTTTCTGTCAATTTCTCTAAAAATCTGTGTTCGATTAACCAGAGCTTCTGGAAATCAAGCTTACAAACTGTTAACCTTTGAGGTTACCCTGCAGAATTCCAGAAAATGAACAAACCTGTCAACCAACAAATAAGCCACCAACAAAATATAAAACAATTTCAAGAACAAACACCTGAGGGTTAACATTCTTTTGAAAACTAATCTAAATATTTTGGAATGACATAAAATGAGAGTTGACTAAATGATATAAATTATGTATTATTTAGACTACAGAAACATGTTTTAAAATTTAATTTGATGTTATATACATATTGTTTTGAAACTATTTTTACATCCTGGTCCATTTTAAAGAAGCTGAGACTGGAACTTATGTCTGATTTATTGTGGGTGTGGCTTCAATTGGGAAGAGGAAGGAGAACTCCAGCAGGAATCTGGACTCCAAGAAAATGCCTTGGCTCTACAACACAAGACAGGTGAATTCATGCACATTTATAGCTCCAGCGGCATTAGTATAATAAAATACATGTGCAAACTATGTGTCTGTCATTTATATCACGTATTCACATTAAAAAAAAATAAAAAAAGAAAACAGGCAGTAAAAACTCTGAAAAAAATAAATACAATAAAAAATACTAGTTGTTACAAGATTAAGAAGGTCTGTCTTCTATCAGGTGCTGACAAAACCTTGGCTTATGTATGAACACCTTGGGTATTTCATGTTGAAATTGAACCACTCTTCTTATCCATGTTTCTTTCTCTGTCAAACCACCACCACCCCTGTCTTCTCTCTATCTCAAGAGAAAGATACCCATCTGCTTTAGTTTTGCTAAAGCCCAGCATCTATCATACCATCCTGTGCTAACTTCTGACAAAAGAGTTGTTGGTTTAAGTGATTTGGGTAATGGTTGTCCAAACTGTTAAGTCATTTTCTACTTGTTATTAGATTATTTTCAGTTTAAAAATGTTTAGATCAAAATCAAGGCTAGTGAACAAGATGTGTGGTCTGGTTAGGAAATCCTGATATCAATGAGGTACTGACAGACTCTTAAACAGTAGGGCAGCATTTCCTGTTTTGACCACAGGCTGAATATGAATATTACTGTGACTTGAAGGAATTAAAATTTAAAGAGTGGATGGAAATAGGTGTTTGTATTTCCCAACTGAAGTTCCTAAAGACTAAAAGCTCATCTATTTATTTAACATGTAAATACAAGTTTGTTGAGTACTTACTACTCATCCCCCACTGTGGACGTAAATGCAAAATGTAATTTTATTTAATCATCCTGCATGCAGACCCTCAGCAAGTCTGGAAAGAGCATGGGCTATGAGAGCGTGGAAGCCAAGGGGGTCCCTTCCCAATCATAGTCACATGTACTGAGCACAGCAAGGGTGCCAGTCACTGTCCTAAGCTTGAGTTTCTTTTCCATTCCTCACATTTCCATGAGGTAGAACATTTTCTTGCACCGTTTTCTCAGATCGAATGAGTGGCAGAGTTTTGACTTGGACCAGGGCAGATTCCGGAGCCTGTGTTTACACATCTAGTCTCCTTCCTCCACGGTTTTATTTACATGATGACCTTATATTCAGTTTCTTGGTTTCTTCAAATGTAAGTTGGGACGGTGAGAAATATTGTGCTAATGAGAGTTGCTTATTAGTGACTTGGCTCTAAACCAGCGGTTCTCAACCTGTGGGTCACGACCCCTTTGGCGGTCGAATGACCCTTTCACAGGGGTTGCCTAAGACCATCCTGCATATTAGATATTTATTTACATTACGATTCATAACAGTAGCAACATTACAGTTATGAAGTAGCAACGAAAATAATTTTATGGTTGGGTCACAACATGAGGAACTGTACTTAAAGGGCCAGAAGGTTGAGAACCACTGCTAAACCAAAGCAATCAAACAAAATGGACACCTCTGCTGTCACAGATGAGGTGACTGAGGCTCAGCAAACTGGACTGACACAGGCAGTAGGTAGTAGAGTCCACTGCAAAGTCCATTATAGTGTGATATGTCACGGGGATTAGCCCGACTTTGTGAATGTAGTACGTGCCCAATAAGTGCTTAATAATCCAACTACTTAAAGCTGTGCTGAGCCTCCACCCAGGTATTTCGATGTCATTTATATTCATATGTATTCATGTATTTTTAAGTTTGCTCAAAATTGCTCTGTAATTTTATAACATATGTACAAATATATTAAATATATGGGTCTTGTAAGTCAATCTTCAACCTCAGTTGACATGCATACTGTCAAAATATTGATCTTATCCTTTTAGGTTATAACAGATCTTTCATTTTATTTAATTTTAAAATAAACTACAGCAACATGAAATCAAGATATAATCTCCATCTACTTAAAAGCAAGGGTCTAGAGCTCTAAGGTCTTGTGTTTTTGATCACTTTTCTCATTTAAAATCTGTATCATTAAATTTCAGAGTCCTAAAAAAAGATTCAGGAGTAAGGGAAAGCCTTAAAGGAACACAAGTCCAGAGAGTATTTTTAAAAGTGAAAAACTGAATGATTTAGTACAGGAAAAGAAATCTTGAAAAACAAAGGCAAGGATTGAGATACCAGAGAAATAATAATAATAATAATAATAATAATAATAATAACTCCAAAATGCTTTTGAAAACACCTATGAAAATCAATGCACAATCTCCTGAATTACTAATAATGAGATTCTTTATGACCATTTTAATAGCCAAATTATTCATAGTTATGTTTTAAACATGGGACTAATGAGTTTAAGTAACATTCAAGGCATAAAACTATTCATCATTTATTCATTTTTCATTCATCAAAAAATTGAGTATCTACAATCATTAATTCAAGCAATGATGCCAGTGTTTGTTTATTTGTTTTTAACCTTTTGGTTGTTTGGAGCAGGTTCTCAAATTGTGTGTGTGTGTGTGTGTGTGTGTGTGTGTGTGTGTGTGTGCCATTAGCAGTATTTAATATAGAGAATGACATTAGGAATCTTGCTTAGCCTGACAGACAGTTGGGTTAGGGACTTGAGGTGGGTTGAATCACTGCTGCTTATTTTTCACTTTTCTCTGCCTTCCTCCATTTCTGTTGCCTCATTATGTGTGGAGTGTACACCTCCCTCTTGATGCTGGGCTTTGCCATGTGACTGTCAGAAGGCGTGTGGGTAGATGTGCTGGATCTGAGTATAGGTCTTGAGGCCCTGTGTGTGTTTCCTCTCTCTTTCTCATCTGTGCTTCAGCCATCACCTTGAGGAGAATTTTCTTGTCTTTTTTCTCACTTCAGCCAGGGCCCCAGAGTAAATGCAAGTTTGGTAGAGTCACCCCAATCAGCACAGCAAACCTGTAAGTTGAGGCAAAGCAGCCTTGCTAGATCACCCAATCCTCATCCAAGTTTCATATTGGTAAGAATAAAGAGTGTTGCATTTAGCCACTGAATTTGGATGTGTTTTATAATCCAGTATTTCATGACAATTGCTGACTGACCATCTGTTAGCCCAATACTTCTGATCTCTTCCCATTCCCACTACTGAGGAGTTACATGGTTGGTGAGTTTGGAAGAAGAACTTGGAGAAAAATAGTCAAGTCATTTGTTCTTTCATTATTTTTGGGTGAATGGTACCTGCAAGTATATGTATTGTATTCTATTCTACTTCTTCTTGTTATAAGTTTTACAGAAAGGAACACACACACACACACACACACACACACACACACACACACACACATTACATATAAAGAGACCTTTTCTAGATTGAAATAGCCATGCTGAACAGGTAAGTTGCTTAAATTATTTGAGGTTCTATTAGAAAGCCAATAGGCCAATAAATACAAACCAAGTTCATTAATATTAGCTTTATCAGCAATAAAGTTGGTATTTTAGCCTCATATGCCCTACTTTATCTTATTTCTCCATTTGTTCAGAACTAAGAAAAAAAATGGGATGCCAGTCACTGAGCATCTTCAAACCCCAAGACATAGAACATGGGCCAGAAGCATTGGAGAAGATGTTTTAGGCAGTATGTTTAACATAAAGGCTCCCCCTCTCTGGTGCAGGTGATAACAGCAAAGAAACTTGAGTTTGGAGGTTGAGTTCATTTTAATGCATGTATAGGCTGTGGACCTTGATAAATAAGCTGTATCTGATTAACTAATTAATATATGTATGGGTGCATGTATGTATGCTTAACAAACACTTATAAAACACTTGTTATGTGCTTTACAAATATGAATTCATTTATAACAACTCTATATTATTATATCATAGCATTATCATATGCTATCATACAGTATTACCATATCATAGTGTTATCTTCATTTTAATGATGAGGAACTTAAAGCAAAAAGAAGGGACATTAAGTTGCCTGAAGTCATATAACTAGTAAACGGCAGAACAAAGATTACAACCTTGGCACATGGATCTAATATTAATACCGTAACACTAAGATTTGTCTGTACAACAGATATTTAGTTTAAAAATAAAACAAAGGAAACATTTTGGTGGGTTTGACATGCCTAGTGTTGGGTCCATTGTGTGGATATGGCATTTTAGGCTTCATGATTTATACAGCCTTATGCTAGGGTAGGCTATGAGCCTATATTTTTAATTGGATTTTAACCACAGCCACCTGAGCATCTGGCTTAGACTTTAGAGCACATGGGATTTTAAACTTAATTGGTCTCTGAAATTTAGGACAATTTAGTGCATAGGCAAGCAGTATGCTTTATAGAATTACCACCATATATACAAGTCCTTATGCAATGGGGGCTTGGACCTTGCTTATTTTATGTAAAAGTGATCCTCAGAAAAGGTGTGGGTCACAGAAAAATGGAAGCCATTAGCCTCAGCAATGGAAAAGAAGTGCTGGCTCTTCAACAAACTGTGGGGACCATGGTCTGGTGAGAAAATACTGCACACAGTAGCTTCAGCAAAGGTGAAGATCTCAGGCAAGCTACGATTACAGGCTCACTGGTAGAAAGCATGGAGAGTTGTTAAGCCCTGACCACACATTGCAAAAGCTTTGGCCTTAGCACGTCACAGGTTGCAGTGGAAATCTCAGCCATATACCACCTTCAATAGTGGCCACAGCACACGTTTGCTCAGTGGAGCTCATTCACAAATTCAGGTAAAGCTGCAACGGGCCTCAGCAGAGAGGTGAACTAAATTTATGTGACTTGATCTAAAGCTATGAAAATGCAGCCTTTTCTGAGTAGGGTTGGCCAACGTGCACACTTTACCATGAGAGAGAGAGTCTTCTTGGACATTTAGTTATTCTAGGAGAGAACAAGATTATCTGCTTTCAAATGATAGGCACATGGGTTACCCATGATCTACACAAAGGTAGTGGGGCCCAATTTTTGATGGTTAGTACCAAGAGCAGTCATGCAATATTATCTTACTAGTAAAGACTCTATATTTTATTCTTTTAGGGCCAGGAGCTAACCTGGTTGGATGTCAACACTTCTCAGTAAGAGGATTTATAGTGAAAGTAAACAAGCATAGACCTCAGGGTCCCTCTAATGCAGTTTCCTTCCAAAGCTTTCTGAAGCTTTGCAGCAATGTGTTCATACGGCCATATGTTTTGTAAGATTGACAACCATCAGATATTTAATCCCAATCAGTTATAACCTGTTTATTTACACTTTGACTTGCCCTCCCTTTTTCTTCCCCAATAGATGTGCTGGGTGGGAGTTATTGTAGATATTTTGGGAATCCAACTTCAGGAAATTTAAGAGGGGATACAATTTGAATTGAGTAGGGTATTTGTATGTGAATCACAAGCATATTTTGTGAAGGGTTGGTTATAAGATTACTTGCCATCCTGGCATAGACCAGGATCCCAGCAATATCCCTCCAGTCTCTACGCTGACTCATACAAAAGCATTGCGCGCCGGAGCAGGAGCTGAGATTATAATGGCTTTAAAATGAAATTTTATATTATTTTTCTTTTGTAAGAAGATGCTGCAAATTGTGCAAATCTGAGACCCCACAAAAGCTGAATCTGACCCTGTCCACAGGTTTATCCAAGACACTTGGTCTCAAATTAGCTCTAGATTAAATAATGCCTTCTTGTTGGAAGGAGCAAAACATGGTTAGAACAAATCCCATTGTAAGAGACAGTGCAGGTAGGCACATAAGAGGAAGTTCAGGGGCCAAAGAACTTAAAACGCCTAAATAGAAAAGAATGGACATAATGGCGCTAGGAAAAATTCATAGATTGGCAATTATTTTCAAGGATAAAAGGAGAAATGGAAAATAAGAGGAATAGACATATACATAATTTCAAATATGGGTATAGTTATATTTATAAATGCATAATAGGTAGGAGGCAAAATCATTTAAAATACTTGCTGACTTGGGCTATCACTATTGTACATTTCTAAAATTTGCAAGAAGATAGTAATAATTCAAATGACAGTCTCTGAAGGTCAGTGCTATAATATGGTGAATTCTATTTAGACTGTCTATTGAATGAGCAAAACATAAAATTTACCATGGAAATATAAAGAGAGAGAGAGAGAGAGAGAGAGAGAGAGAGAGAGAGAGAGAGAGAGAGGTTCTGGTTGCTACCAAATGAATCCTTACTCAACCAGGCATCAAGAGTGTATTGTTGAAAATGAGCCAAATAAGAAGTTGGGAAGGGTGCATTTTAGTCTTTCAATTCCTTGAACTTTAATTCACAAAGAAGGAGAATTTTATTTTAAACATTAATTCTTTTGGAGTTTAACCTGCAAAGTTAGTTAATTTTTAATTTTTGGACTTTAATTTCTTCCTGAAGTTATGGGGCACAATTAAAATTAAATCTGGGAGCATTTTCACATGTTGGCATTTTGAGTGTCTTATGGCATTTAATCTATTGCAGAATCACTAAGAAGGTATATTGTACAACATGACTGATCATAATTTAAGGTGGAAAATAGAATACAGAATGCATTTTAAACTTCTGCCTCTGGCCATAATGGAATGAAATAGTCTCAAATCACCCTCCTGCAGTATAAACTAAAAAGTAATGAAAAAAATATAAAACTATTTTAACATGTTGGACAATGCACACCAAAAACCGATGCCTGCAAATAAAATAAAACAAACAGGGTGAGCCCAGTGATTGCCCAGCTTTCTGACTGGAGCTAATGAGGGAAGGCAGGGGATGCCAAACAGACCAGCAATCACACTGAGTGGAAGAGGGAGAGACAACAGTAGGGGAGGCCAGGGCAGCTAGACCATGTGGGCTGAGTGCCCCAGAGAAGGGAGATGCACAGAGAAGCAGTCGCAGATCTCTTTACAGGGGACTTCTTGAATTTTTCATTGAATACAAACTTGCTGATGGAGAGAGTAAAACCCCATGTGGCAGAGAAGAAAAAATAATAAGAAAAAACCATTACTTAATAACTGTAAACTAAATAGTTTTCAGACATCACACAGAGTTGAATGTTATGCGGAATCCCTCTGGAAGCACCTGTTGAGTACACAGGAGTTTGTACAGACAAGAGTGAAGATGTGTCCTTGGAGTAAAGAGAGTTTTTTCCAGGATAAATTCTACTCCAAACTCACTACCTTTCCCTTCCCCACACACACAAAAAAAGAAAAGATCTTTATAGCTTAGCTTTTAAAGCTCAGTGCTTATTTTGACTTATTCTAATGTTCGACATTTATTTCATCATAAAATCCCCCTCTGTGGCAGAGGCATGAGAGTAATGTCCATTTTCTAGGACCTGTATGGTATATTAAAAGGTTTGTTTAACAAAACTAATTTGCCAAGTATTAAATGAAATCTTCATTTACATTCTTCTCTAAAGCTTTGGCAAGGACTGCAATAAAAATAACTTCAATTGAATGTAATAAACCATTTTTCAGGAAATTGTTATCATACATACTATTTATTCAATAAATACACTAAATCAAATCTCAACTTAATAGTGTATGGGAATCAAATAATTTAAATAAATAGTAATTTTAAAAAAAATTAGGATCTCTCTGAAAAATAAAGCATAGTCAGTCCCTTTCACTTTAAAAATAAAAATGTCCTCAAAATTATTAATCTAACACAAAAGTAGCTAAACTACTTCTCAGATGCAACCCAATACTCTCTAAAGAAATCAAATAAAATCTAGCAATCAAGAATATAACATTCACAAACTTTAGAATTCAATCCAAAGTCAATAGATTAGGAAAAAGCAGGAAAATATGACCCACTGGAGAAGCAGTTTTCAGTACAAACCGATATTGAAATGACAGAAATTACAGAATTAAGAACTTTACAAAACATACTATAATATGCTCCAGATATTTAAATAGATATTTTAAATATTAAGAAACACAATCATGCTTTTAAAAATAGAATATACAGCCATGACCGGTTTGGCTCAGCGGATAGAGCGTCGGCCTGCGGACTCAAGGGTCCCAGGTTTGATTCCGGTCAAGGGCATGTACCTTGGTTGCGGGCACATCCCCAGTGGGGAGTGTGCAGGAGGCAGCTGATTGATGTTCCTCTCTCATCGATGTTTCTGACTCTCTATTCCTCTCCCTTCCTCTCTGTAAAAAAATCAATAAAATATATATTTAAAAATAGAATATACAAAAAAGACTAAGGAAAAACTGTGAAGATTAAGTATATGGTACCTGACATTAAAAACACACTGAGTAGAATGAATAGCAGTTTAGACACATGAAGAAAAGATCAGCAGACTTGAAGACACAATAGAAACTAGCCACATATGAAACACAGGTAGAGTAAATACTATAATGAATGTCTAATTGTAAATTTTGTGGATCAAGATGTGTGGCCCATGGGTGTCCAAATATTTTGTTTGTTCACACATTATTTCAGGTTTGTTTGTGAGCCTGTTTGGGGTATGATTAACATTTAAATTGGTAGACTGAGTAAAGCTGATGCCCTCTCATATGAATTTTATTGGGGGATATATAACTCAATCCATAACATCAATTATTTCTTCAAGATTAATACTTAGATATTTCATGTTCTGATAGTGTGAATCTATAAGAATATATAGAAACTTACTCTCTGAGAAAATTATATTATTGCTTTGTTACATTTTCATATAAAAGTGCCTGTCTCTCCAATGCTAAATATAATTTACTATTTTTTGCTAATATCTTAGAATAACATGGTACTTTCTTTTCTTAATCTTTAAAATTATTATTTTAACTAATGGGATAAAAATAATTACATTCATTGATAATTTATCTTATTCCATATACTAATCTAATAATATATTTTACTTATTTTGCATTAAGGTTTTATTTTAGTTTTTAATTTGTAAATTACAGTTGGCATCCAATGTTTTTCATATTAGTTTCAGATGTGTAGCATAGTGGTTAAACATTTATATAATTTACAAAGTGATCCCCCTGATCAGCCTATTATACACCTGGCACCATACATAGTTATTACAATATTATTGACTATGTTCCTTATCCTGACCTTTACGTTCCCATGACTATTCTTCAGCTACTAATTTGTATCTTTTAATCCTTTCATCTTTTTCATTCAGCCTCTCAACTCCTCTCTCATTTGGCAACTATTATTTTGTTCTCTGTACATATGAGTCGGTTTGTTTTTTTTTCTTTTTGCTGTTGTTGTTCTATGGATTTTGCATTTAGGTGAAATCCTGTCGTATTTGTCTTCCTGTCTAACTTATTTCACTTAGCATAATACCCTCTAGTTGTAGCAAATGATAAGATTTGCTTTGTTTGTTTTAGGTTTTAAACTCTCCTATATCTTGTTTATCAAACCGTTTCTTTTATGCCTTAAAGTTTTGTGCATCATATTTTTATTTTGTTATAAATTATAACTTATCAATATTTTTATGTTGGAAGATTGATCAACTTCATTGTGCAGCCTGTAAGACTGCAATTTCCATCCCATCAGCAATTGATGGAGGTGAGATTTGAAGCCAGGTATTCTGATGATGGAGATTTTGCTCTTAATTCCCATATTATGTGATTCTAGGCAAATTTGCTTAGCTTCTCTGATTTTTCCTCATGCGAGGGGGGAATATGTGTCTTATAGGGATTGAGAAAAATAACAAATTTAAAATGGAAACCACTGAACACATGGTAGGCACTAAACAAATGTCAGTTTCCTCTTAAAAAGCATAATTAACTCTTTGTAATTGGAAAGAACATGCTGTTATCCAGTATACCCTCCAATATCCCATAATTTGAAATTTCAATTCGAATGGCCTCATGCCTCTTTTTTCTTCCCTCTACATTGTGAAAGGCCTGATGACAAATGTCAGAGAAATGTAAAGAAAAATGGACCATTTAACAAAACCTCTGAGTGTTCGGCAGCACTGTTTCTTCATTTGGTGAAGGAAAGGGTCATCGTTAGAGGCAAATAATAGTGTCCTTTATAAAGCATTTCCCATTAACCGGCCCTGAAAAGCAAGCTCTGTGTCTGCAGTCACATCACCTGTGCCACATTCTATGCCTCCTGCAAAGCTAAAGTTTTACGTACTTCATGTAGCACAGAACCTAGGCAGTTCTGACTACCAGTGCAAAAACAGGCTCTAGGCTATTCCGAAAAACTAAAGCAGTAATGTGAACAGGGACAGTGGAACAATTCATTCCCCAAATTTACAAACGAATCTTTGGTGGGGGGAGGGAAGTAAAATGCTTGTTTCCTGTGAACTGCTGCCATTTAAAAAAAAATAAAATAAAATTTATATTTCACGTTAAAAAACCATAGCATTCCAAGCTGAACATTGTGATATTTGGCCACACACCTTTAGTTGTACAAATAAACACATTAATCTTAATGGAGATGTGGATTTGCTTTTTTTGGTATTGGTGCCAATCTCAGAATGTGCAGTGATTGCTTGGTTTTAAAGAAAACAGGATGTTAAAATTTAAAATTGGGTGAGGTGAGGCTTGCGCATTAATGTCATTCTTTGGAGTTCCTGTTAGAAAACTGCCCTTCTATTTAAGACAGTACCTCGTGTGTTTCTTGTAGTTTTCCTGAACATTGTTTTCTAAGTTTAACTTGACAAGAGACACTGGTACTCTTGGAAAGAGCGGTCGCTACTGGCACTGGGTTTCTGTTACATGATTCTATGAACACTCTATTATCTGCCACTGAGTTTGTGGGTGGGACACTGTTATTTTTCTGATGTCAGTTTGTTGGGGAGTTTGTTGCTTTTTCTCTTGGAAACCAGACTAAGAAAGAGCTGTAGGTGGGGATGCATCCTTGATCTTACTAAGGAAGGGGCATGGTGACTGGGGGAGAGGATTTTAGGATGGAGCTAATGGTGTGAAGAGCTGGGAGATTGGGAAGATGTCCTCCAACATGTGTCTATCAGGGTTCATACTTCTGGTGATATCTCCATCAATGTGTAGAGGAGAGCAAGCAATTACGTTGTTTATATTCTGTCACAATGACACCAAAGTGACATATCCGAGTCCATGTAACTTAGGTTAAAGCTACTGAATCAGTGAATCTTAACTCCTTAGCCTGGGACTATTCACTCTAGAAAATGTTGTCTTTCCAATTGTTTCCTTTTCCCCACTTGATCAAAGTTCCACTTTCCAGCACAATGTTTTTCTTCTTCCCAATATAAAGGAATTTCAGTGTAGCGGATTAGTATCCCACGAGTAAGCTGTTGGTGTCAAACCCACTCCCTTGTGTTTCAGAACCACACCAAGAAGGTAACATTGACAAACCTGGAATTGGTGTACCAGGCTGTCAGTCTTGGCAGGACAACAGAGAATGTATAGATAGAGTTAGCAAACATCCCTGGGCACTGGAGCAGGTGATTGTCCTGGCAGTCAGAGGGCACATGCTCACCACTGAAGAATGGACTGAGCAGGAACTCATGGAAACAACAGGTTTTCTAAGTCTAGTGGTTGGAACTATCTGTCTCTATTCAACTTACATTTAAATGGAAGACTAGCAGGTAAATGAAGAAAATGAGTCATATCTCTGACAGTAATAAGTCCTATGTTGAAGAGTAAAGGGGTGTGGGGGTGCGGGAAGAGGCTGGACAAAAATCGTACACCCATGGATGAGGACAGGGGGAGAGGGGTACAGGCAGAGGGTGGGGTGGGAACCGGGTGGAGGGAGCTATGGGGGGAAAAAAGAGGAACAACTGTAATAATCTGAACAATAAAGATTTATTTTTTTTAAAAAAAAAGTCAAGCTGGAAAGGGGGAAACAGCTTCTGGGTTAGAGGTATCATTCAAAATTAAACAGAGTGGTCAGCAACAGCTGGAGAGGCTAGAGCAAAGGTTCACAGAAAGGGAATGAGCAGGTGGGGACTGGGGCAATGAGATTTCCAGGCCAGGGCAGTACCAGAGAAAGGACCCTGAGACAGGAGGCTACCTAGTGTTGAAGGAACAATTATGAAATCCCGTGATGGCTTAGTGTGAATGAGAGGGTAGCCCAGTAAGAGATGAGAGGGATATGGAAGACAGGCATCCCATGTCTTATAAGCATTTTTAATTGGATTTTCTTTTGAGTGAAATGGAGGTCCATAAGCTTGGTTGCTGTTTGAAAATAGATTTAAAAGAAAAAAAAAGTAAAACATGCTTTTCTGCTCCAAGAAATGGAAAAAAAGTGTTCAAAACTCCTACTGGCATAGAAAACTTTCCACATCGATACACTTCATGTGCCCGTTCCGCCAGCAAGAGCCCTGGCAAACCGGTGCTTCCTCTGCTTGACCTTGTTTCTCCATCTTCTCAGCACATCCAGTGTCTACACGGTTCTCAAGATTAAGTTCAGTGCGTCTTGTCTCTGTGGCTAGAAGACACTTTTCAGCTCTGTTATCTGTGGTCACTTTAATGCAGAATCTTCTGCAGCATGTGGGCACTGCCTCAACCCAGAACTGAGCTCTGTGAATTGTTCTTACTCATTCTTACTTCCGCTCCTGCAGTTGGTGTCTGAGTATATGGACAACCAATCACCAACTGGGGCTCAGTTCTCAATATCTGTGTAGTAAATAAATGAATAAATAATTGAGAGTAGGAATGAATAAGTTCTAGAAATCTGCTGTACAACATGGTTTCTGTAAGTAACCACGTAGTAGTGCTCACTTCAAATGAAATTTGTTAGAAGGGTAGATCTCATGTTGAGTGTTCATAACATACACATGAACAAACACAAAAAAGGACACAGGAAACTGAGAGGTGTTGGCCATGTCTGTTGTCTTGATTGTGGGGATGGGGTCACGGGTATTTGTGTATGTCCAAATTCATCAAATTGTAGATGTTAATTATGCGCAGTTCTTCATATATCAATTTATAAACTCAATAAGGCTGATCCAAAAAATATACCATGAGTGAGGCCAAAGCAGGCTCTTTTCAGCCACCATATGTTCTGTCCCGATGACACTGCTGTGGTCTGGTTCTCACTTGCCATCTATTTCCATTCTCAGAAGTCTTAGTTAGGGGACTCAGCCAATGAATGAAGATCTTTACAGACATGGAGATGTTTCCCAGAGGCATGAAACACTCAGCTCCCATGTGAAATCGCTGTTTACATGGCCAATGCAGCATGTGTTTCTTCTTGGAGAAGCTTGAGCATCTTTGATGAGTTCTATGTACACGCATTTTTATATCACATGAGTGCCTTCTCATTTTTTATTTGATATTTGTTCCTGAAGTACCATATTTAACTTCATCAGAGGCAACCTCCTGGAAGGATGGCAGAGGAAAATATATATGCACACTGATGCATCCAGATGCATTAGCTGTTAGTTCATAGATGTTCTGTGTCCTGGACCACTAATTACAACCTGTGCAATTTGATGTGATTAGACATATGCACACACTCATGATACCACCATAAGGTGACCTCAAAAATATTGTTTAAAAAACACTAAAAAGAATTACAACCTGTACAAATGTCCCTACTCCCTTTGTCTCAATCAAGCCATCTTTACCTCAAAGCACCTAATCCAGCTTTTGTGGAGTTTTCTAAATACCATGAGGTCATGAGACCATAGAAGAGCAGGACTGAAATTTCATGAGAAGTGGAGGGGAAAAAAGAAGCAAAAGGTTATTTGTTTGTTAAAGGTCAGTCTAGCTGGACCCCACACATTGATTTCCTCAGCTGCTATAGTTAAACAAGTCTCAAAAATAAATGTATTATAGGCAATGGTGGGTTTGCAACCATCCAGCTGAGTTTTAATTTGAGAATGCAATCAATAAGCCTTTGTGTTTCCAAAACAGAACATGAGCAGAAAATTCGTGATAGGGCCTATGTGTTTGTACAGTTGCTGATATTTCAGGCCGAGGACTGCTTTGACAAATGATACCCTGCTTCCAATCAATAACTCATACACCTCAATTTACTTTTTCTTTACCTTGAACTATAACCAGAAGGAGGCAAACATCACTATAATTTCCACTTAAAATGGAGATAAGAGTTGATGGTGTGTGGGCATATAAGTATGTGTATGGCCCAAAGGGCAAACCATGACCACCCAAAGCAAGAAACTCCTCTGTTAGGAATCGTGTGATGACTCATAATGGTGTTGGGAGGAAATACTGCCAAAGAAATGTGTCTATGTGCATTAAGGTTCTTATGTATATCCTTTGACTTGGAATTTCTTTGTGTCTTAATCAATCTTATGGAAATAACCCATTGATTAAGGGAAGGGGAGATTATATGCAAAGCTGTTTATTGTAGCATTATTTATAATGGGGAAAAATAAAAGCAAGCTAACTTGCCAATTAGTAATGTTGAATATCCTGAGTTGGGTAGTACATGCAGATATCAAATACTTATAGAAAACATAAGGTATCTAGTGTGTACTCAACATGTCAATACTTTTCAATATTATTTCTGTTGTTACTGTTATTATTATTATTGAAATTTGTGTAGAATATTGAGTAAGCACATGGTTGTGCTGGTCCCTTAAATTTGTATTCAAGTTATAATTCATCTACTCAGTAGACCATGTCTCAATGATCTCATCTGCAAAATAGTAATAATAGTATTTAACTTCATAAATATATGGTAAATATCAATTGGAGAAGGCAAACAAAAGTTTTAAAAAATATTTTATTTATTTTAGAGAGAGAAAGAAAACAAGAGAGAGAGAGAGAGGGAGAGAGAGAGAGAGAGAGAGAGAGAGAGAGAGAGAGAGAGAGAGAGAGATTTTTTTGTTGTTTTACTTGTTAAACCTTCATTGGTTGATTCTTCTATGTTCCCTGATCAGGGATCGAAACCACAACCTTGGCATATTGGGATGACACTAACAAACTGAGCTACTAGGCCAGGGCCAAACAAAACTCTTAAAATAGCACCTGGCATATAGAAATAACTCTACAAATATTGATTTTCATATTATTTACTTATTATCTTAAGGATATTCTGTATAGAGAACTGCAAAGAACTGTAATTATTCCTTACTGGACCCCATATCTTTTTTAACTTTACTTTTGCTGCCTGTTAAATTATTTTGCTAGCTGAAAAATACAAATATAATGAAAATTCAAGTTGATTATAAAGTTAGTTATTATTTTGTAGAAGAGAATATGTGGTTAAGTAAATATTAGATAATCTCTTAAATCATAAAAGCTGGATTAACAAGTTTTATTATGTCAATGACAATGGACAATTACTTTTAAATGGTGTTTTGGATTATATAAGACATAAAATATGTGGTTTGGAATTTCATACATATTAACACTATAGTTCTCATAACACATTTATGAATTATATGTCTTTTCTATTTGCCATGAAAAAAACTAAGATTCAGAAAAGTACTTACTCACAGTTTCTTGCCTGGGATATGCTAGGCAATTTAACAACTAATTTCATATATCTCTTTCAACCCCACCCAAATTTCTGTAGATGAGAATAATACTTATCTTTAGAGTTGAGAATCAACTCTAATTATATACTATATGTAGATGTTTTGTGAAATAACAATTGATATTAACATGCTCTTATTGTTACTCCTATTGCTATTATTACCTCACTGATTGTTTCCTTTTAAGTTATTCCTTGACCATTACTTATCTTTATCTTCTCTCAATAGCATTGAAATTCAATACCATTGAGACTCTTTTTTCCTTTAGTCCCTTTTCATTCCTCTTAAGACCAAGAATTTTCATGTCAGTATTAAAGGCATAGAATTCTTCAGATTATATCAGTTATTTCCTACAGTTAAATTGCTGAAACTGCTCACTTTATTTTGGGAAGAGAGTTCCTAGATCACAAACACCCCTTAAGTCACTCAGCCAGTGGAGGCAATTCATAAACCCTTAAGGGTCACTTAATCCCCTGGGTGTACTTCGATCCTCACTCAGGAGGTATATTTATCATTTTATTTCCAATTTTGGCTTGTCAAGAAATAGGTCAAAACAGAAATAATCATAGAAACAAACAGATGTAATAGTCCTTGGCAATCGTCTGATTTTCTTCTGTTGAATTAACCTCTGATTGTTGAATGCCTGAACTTAAGAAAACAAAAATGACATAGAAACAAAAGTAAAACTTGAGAGCAACTCTCTCATAAGGAAGCAGAAGCCACAGCCTGGATCTTGACACATGTAGAGAGTTTTGTTTCCATTGGATTAAGCTAGGAAGCTACACAGGTTGGTCAAAATGTCACAGAATATTTATTCTTCGCAAAAAACACTGTGAGGCCTTGGGGTGAAATATAAAAGTATAGTATTTGTCTTAAACAAGCCCATTAATGGTGTGACTTAAGGCACAAGACACCTTTTAGGACACATTAAAGACAATTCAGAAGGTCTTTGCCTAAAATGATGCCTGGGTATGCTTCTACATCTAAATTTCAATACAGGGAGTGACCACTATAAGTAATTTGGGAAAGGGAGTTGTATTGTGCAACTTCCTAAAATACTGACCTATCAACATTCCTAGTGAATTTTAAGTACCAATGTGTGTGTATATCTTTTCTAAACTCCCTTCCAGTCTGGTGTACATGACACTGGGCCTCAACTCCGAAATGACAGTGGTCCTGAGAGCTCAGAAACAAAGGAGTGAGCCCACTGTTTCTAGTCTCCTTGCCTTGTGGGTTTGCAGGATGCAGCACAGGATGCAGGTCCCTTGCAATTTCTATGAACTGTGGAGATTGATTAGAAAGTATGGGGAGACACTGACAGCTAGAATTCACATTATGAAGTACTCAGAGCTGCACAGGGAGAAAACGCTGAACATATTTCTTCATAATCAGCCGCTGAGCACATGCATGTGAGAAAACTCTCCAAGGCTAAAGGAAAGAAAAAAACGTCTGAAGGGATTAGGGGACCATGTATAGTAACTATTCCCACCAACCAGCCTAGCAAATCTTCCTGATACTTGGGGCATTAGAGTTTTCTTTTAAAAAGGATTTCATACAAAGGGTCTTGCCTCAGTCGTAAGTAATAATTGGCCCAATAGGGAATGAGAACTGTTCTGATCATTGCTGGTAAATTTTAAAATAACTAGAAAAGATCAAACTGTTTACAGGAAACACATTGTGTCCAGCAACAGTGCTCAAGTGTTTTCTTATAAACTCAGAATAGTCATCACCATAACAGGTGAAACTCTCAATGCCTGGCACTTGTTTAAAGATTAATGAATATACAATAAGTAGGAAAATCATAATGAAAAGAAAATATGATTAAAACTGTTCTAGATGTGACATGAATGAAAATCAAATATTAGCAGACAAGGACATAAAAAGTTACCATAAATATTTTCTATATGTTTAAAAAGATAAGTGTAGACCCATGAGATATATAAAAAATCCCAAAGTGAACTTCCAGAGATAAAGACTGCAAGGAAACAGTATAGCAACAATGAAACAAACACTGGGGAAAGTTTAGCATGATATTGTAAGGTTCTTATACTGTTAAGTAGCATAATATCACTTGAAGGGAGAAAATAAATTAAAGATGCAAAACCAAATAAACCATTCAAATGAGAAAAGAAAGAGTTAGTATTGTTAATAAGACAACATAGATAAAATTAAATTATAAAATTATTGAATTAATAGAAAAAAGCAGAAAATAAAAAAAGTGAACAGAGAAAAGATGGGGTAAATAGAAAGCACATAACAAGATAATATATTTAGTTTCTCAGATCAATAATCACATTGATACACATAGTCTAACACAAGTATCTCATTTTAACTAACTCATTTTCTTTCAGTTTGAATAAAAAAACACAACTACTCAACTACATGCTGTTTATAAAAAACAAAATTTAAATATAAAGAAACAAACACATTAAATTGAAAGAATTAAAAGTTACATTATTTGCCCTGCAAGAAGATTTTAGGGTAAAGAATAATGCTTGGTTAAACAAGGTTGTTTCATCATGAAATTTCATAAGGATCAGTTCAACAATAACAGTCTCAAATGTTTATGTAGCTAATAATAAAGTCTCATGTACATAAAGCTAATAGTAATAAAACGAAGGGAGAAATAGTTCAATCCACAGCTGTAGTCGGAGATTTCAATACCCCTCTCTCAATCATTGATGGAATGAGTAGAAAGGAAATCAGTAAGTATATTAAATATTTGAAAATATGATCAACCAACTTGACATAATTAATATTTATAGAACACAACAGCATAATACTATTATTGAGATAAACTAGAGAAGACTCAAATAAATGGAAAGATATACCCTATTCAAGGTAAAGGGATTCAATATGGTTAAGATGTCTTCAAATTGATCCATAGATAGATTCAACACAACCATAATAAAAACACCAGCAAACATTTTTTTGTAAAAATTGATAAGAAAATACAAAAATATATCTGAAATGAAAAAATTCTAGAATGATCAAAACAACCTTGAGAAAGAAATTCAAAGCTGGAAGTCTAGGACTACTATATTTCAAATCTTATTATAAGCTGTAGCAATCAAGATAATGTGGTATTGTCAATATGGTATCATTTCGTAGCGCAGATTAAAAAGTCCAGATATATGAAAATTTAGTAAAAAAGCCCATTAAAAACTCCATGAAAAATGGGTAAAAGAATACAAAAATACTTTTTATTTTAAAATATATATATAAATGGCAAATAAGCACATGAAAATATGTCAAATATCAGTCACCAGCAAATACAAATTAAAATTATAATGGGATACAACTACACACATATTAGAATGGCTAAAGAAAAAAAAAAAGATTGAACACATCAAGTGAGATTTGTACATGATATTCATAGCAACTTTATCCCTAATAGTCCCAAACTGGAAACAACCAAAAAATGTCAACTGGTGAACGGATAAACAGGTGGCCCTCAGTATATACCCAGTGGAAAACTACTCAGCAATAAAGAGGAATTACTGATATATGCTGCAACGTGATGTGCCTCAAAGCAATTCTGTGTAATACTGTATGATATAATTTATATAACTCCAAGAACATGCAAACCAATCTTTAGTGACAAAAGCAGGACAGTAGTTCACTGGGCAGGGTTGGAGATGTAGTAGGAAGGGGTTGGTCAGAGGGATTAAAAGTAGAACAATGGGGAAATTACACTAGCACTTTAATTTGGAAGATTAAGAAAAAATCAAATGGTTGATACATTAACACAAATATTCAGCCTTGGCACTAATGAAGAGAATGAAAATGAGGTGTTCTATAATAAAGATGCTTTTAATAATGTTGATCAAATATTAAAAATAATGATAGTCCTTGGTCAAAACATAAGGGAGAATGCAGCTCACAAAATTATTAATGGAAATATAAATTGTTGCATCCTGTGTGAAGAACAGTTTGTCTCTTCATATATAAAGCCCCATTTTTTATACAGATCAATGTCAACATCTTCTCAACATTTTTATAACAGCAAGAATTTTATAACAATATAAATGTCCAAAATTGAGTAGACCATATGCCAAGTGCTTAAAGTGATGTTTTTGCAAAATACTTGCTAATATGAGAAATACCATGGTTATCTATGTTCAATAGAAAAGGTGGATACAAATGGACTAATTATTTTCAATATGAAAAATATATATTTTGAAAACATGTTAGACTAAATAAAGTTAATTGGGTATATGGATTTGTATATTATCTCTTATATAGGTTAGTATATTTATTAATGCTTAGAAAGAGGACTGAAAGAATGAACAACAAACATGCATGATTCTCTTAAATCAGGGAAAGGAGCTAAATATTGGGAGGAACTGGAGAGGGTGCTTGGAAGGTGGTTTGCTATGTATAAACCACTAAAGTTTAGCTATTTAATACTATGAATGCATTTGTATATTACTTTTATCATATGTTAAATATTTTGTATATGCTGAAGGCTCTGACATCAGTACCTTGACCTTTCTCTTCAAATTTATATACACTTCATACAGTATGTATTTTAAATAAATTATAGACAAATTACACTATAATGTATGAATATGCACACACACACACACACACACACACACACACACACACACACAGTATACCAGTAGTTTAGGGACGGGTTGTTAAATTACATGTACAGGGGTAAGCAAAAGTTGGTTTACTGGTACATATAAAACATGGCATTCAGGTTATAATTATTACAATAACTTTATTAACTCAAAAGAATGTCACAATGCAACTGTAAACCTACTTTTGACCACCCTTGTATTTGTCTTTACCTAACAGGGTACTTTTTGCATATATTTTGCTATATCAGTACAGTGGGGCCTTGACTTACGAGTGTCCCGACTAACGAGTTATTTGAGATACCAGCTGTCTCTTGGCCAATTTTTTGCATTGAGTTGATAGAGTAATTTGAGTTAACGAGCTCCTTAACGAGCTCCTTAACGAGCTCATTCTCGGAACGAATTAAACTCTTAAGTCAAGGTCCCACTGTACTCTCGTCTCCGGTTAATTAAACTGTCCGGAGAACTCCATGGGTGGTTAATGCATAAAGACAATAATATTGAGCACTTTTATAATGAATGGAAAGGGGGGGTCGGGTAACAACATCAATGGAATCCCAATATTTTATACACTCATGGGGGGGACAGATTAAGAAGAAATGCCTGAAAAGCAAGTTTGCATTGCAATGTTATCTCAGATAAGAGTTTAATCTCCAAAATTTATAGGGAACTCATACAACTTAACAAAAGGAAGATAAACAATCCAATCAAAAAATGGGAAAAGGACCAAAATAGACACTTTTCTAAAGAGGACATAAGGAAGGCCAATATATGAAAACATGCTCAAAGTGACTAATAATCAGAGAGATGCAAATCAAAACGATAATGAGGTATCATCTCACACCTGTCAGAATGGCTATCATCAAAAAATCAACAAATGACAAGTTCTGGTGAGGATGTGGAGAAAAAGGAACACTTGTGCACTGCTGATGGGAATGTAGACTGGTGTAGCCACTGTGGAGAACAGTATGGCACTTCTGCAAAAAAATTAAAAGTGGAACTCCGATTCGAACTAGTTATCCCATTTTCTGGGAATAACAGTATATCCCAAGAAATCAGAAACACCAATCATAAAGGATATATGCACTCCAATATTCATAGCAGCACAATTCACCATAGCTAAGATTTGGAAACAGCCTAAGTGCCCATCAGCAGATGAGTGAATTAAAAACTGTGGTACATCTACACAATGGAATACTACGCTGCGGTAAAAAAGAAGGGATTCTTACCATTTGCAACAGCATGGATGGAACTGGAGAACATTATGCTAAGCAAAATAATCCAGTCAGAGAAAGGCAAACATCACATGATCTCACTCATTTGTGGAATATAATGAACATAAAGTGATGAACAAAAATAGAACCAGAGACATAGAAGCATGGAATAGACTGTCCAACCTATGAGGGAAGACAGGGGGTAAAGGGGTAAGAGATCAACCAAAGGACTTATATGCATGCACATGAGCATAACCAATGGACACAGACAGTAGGGGGGTGAGGGCATGTGCTGGGAGTGGTGGGAGCAGACAGAAAGAGGTCAATGGGGGAAAAAGGAGATTCATGTAATACTTTAAACAATAAAGCATTTTTTTTAAAAAAGCAAGTTTGCTTTGAACAGTAATGTTCTGAGGACATACTGCTAGAGTTTCTATTGTTGAGGAAACATAGTACTATTGATAAAAATTAAAACAAAACCCTTTGGAATTTATTGGCATGAAATATTTGGCATGGGCATTTTACCTAGTTTAAGACGTCAATGGGTACTGGGAAAAATATTTTCTGTTTGCTATCCTTATTAAGTCTCTAATCATCCCATTAACATTTGTTGAGTCCCAGCACTTGAGCTGTTGCAATCACACCCGCTCTTAGAAAACTTTATTTTTTGAAAGTATTTGCTCTATTTAAAGTTCTGTGTTTTGTAAATAAGCTTTATGCACTTAAAGAGAGAAGGTGCAATACCCAAACAGTCTGTGAGTGAAGCACTATTGCCACATAATAATGTATAATGTGTTCCTTGCTGACACCTATACTAGTTTTCCTTAGCATTTCTCCACTCTGTGCCCTTGTGGTTTTCCCTTCCAAGAAAACTCAATGCTAGAGAATCACATTACTATTCACCTGTCAGTCCTGAGCCTGGGGCCTCTGAAAGAAGGCAGAGCTTTTCCTAGACTGGGAGCGCTGTGGGACCTGGGAGTAGGAAAGTGAGTCACTAACTTTGAGGTGCCCCAAGGCTTCTCAAGGCTGACTGTACACTGGGGCACTATGCTACTTAACCTCCAAGAATAGACCAAAGGCCACCCGGGGCCCTCTCCTTGCCTAAGTAAACATTGATTCTATCCTTAATGGGTAAACCAAGGGACTTGGAAGGAAGACCATGCTTATTTTTGTAATAAATAACCCTCTTTTGAATGGTGTGTGCATGAGAGCTGAATGTTGTCAAAGACCCAACCTACCTCACAGCTGCTACCTCTGTGACCTTGGAGGAGATGCTCAGTCTCTTTGAGACTCAATTTCCTCACCTGCCAAAGAAAGTTAATGATAGCTGCCCTACCTTCCCCTCTGACATGCAGTGATACTCTAACTAATGAATTTAGCAGATATGAATCAGGGCTTGGCTTTGGCTGTGATCCGACACAGCAAAGTCACCAACATGAATAAAACATATCTCTACTCCAAGATGAGTAGCCTACAGTTCATCAGAAAAGACAAACAAGTGGGTAACTAATGGTGCCAGAGGGTGAAAATGTAATGATAAAGCTTCAGGCTCGATGTTATGGGTGGACTAAATGAAAGACTAATTAATTCTGCCATGAGAAGGAGGAGTCTGTGGGAAAGCTTTACAGAAAGGATGATTTTTTAAGCATCATCATGAGAAATGAGGAGGAGTGTGCAAGGCAGAGAAGAGTTGAAGGACATTTTGCTCAGAGTAAAGAGTGAACAGTATAGAACAGCATTTCGGAGGACAGAGATGTGGTCTTTTTCTTGTTGAGCTGGTGGAACCTTGCTCTTTAGGAGTGAGACTTTTTATTCTCTTTAGGATGGCCTTCGTCCTGGCCTTGGCTGGAATAGTTGACCCATGTCTTCTTTCTCAAAGAACCCTGCTTGGACCTACCGGACTGGTTCTGCCAACTTCACTGCTAACTGTAAAGCTGCCCTAGATCTTTCTGCTCACTATGAAAACAGATTAAAAGGAGAAGATACAGAGAAAATTTTCTGTCCAGTTATATTTATAGTATCTTCACTCCTTTCTCTAAAGATAAATCTAGATGATTATCTAGCTGTAAGATCATAAGAAATTAATTTTTTCCCTTGATCCTTTTCAGACTTTTATTTACCTTATGGATAGAATAGGGGAAAGGTTCTTAATCTTTTCTTTAGGCTAGAATGCAAAGAAATCCATAACTAATTTATGTCAAGCCCATCACTAGATTGAAAAGTCCAGATGGATTCTACAAGGATCTTGTTTTTATCCTCAGCATTTTCTCTAGAATAGGAGTGCAGCTTGGTCCATCACAGAAAGAACTCAGAGTAGACAGAGCAGTGATGCCTTCTGAATATGGTGGGCATTTTTTTAAGAAAACAAATCATTAGGCTGGGAAAAAGGATGTAGGATAGTTTTAGTTCTTAGCACTGCTTTCCCAGGAATGGGTGATTATACAGAAGGAAGGAAATGAGTCATCTCAAGCCCAGTTTGGTCAGGTAGTACTTCATTTGTGACATTTCCTAAGTACATTAAACTGACCTAATATAGTTCAAAAGGAACTTCAGTCAGGTGTCAAATCAACCAAGTAACAGGATTTGGTTACTTATTTACCATTTGCAAATTTCACTGATATTTTGTACAAGAATATAATGGAAAATGTTTGGGGAGCTTTCCATAAAAATAAGTGAAAGTGAAGATGTGTTACTATTCCTTATGCCCTTGATGTATGCCATGCACTGTTATGGTTATCTTTATTTTTTATTATTACCTTATATTTATAATAATGCAACCTGCATAGAGATAAAACGAAAAGCTTGAGGTACAGAGAGGCTAAATAACTTATTAAATATCATGTAGCTGATAAGTAGCATAACCCAAGTTTGGATATGACACTAAAGTTTATAAGTTTTTGCCCAATTGGCAGAGCCTGTCAGGTAGGTCCAAGCAGGGTTCTTTGAGAAAGAAGACATGGGTCAGCTATTCCAGCCAAGGCCAGGACGAAGCCCGTGCTAACGAGAATAAAAGATCTCAGTCCTAAAGAGCAAGGTTCCACCAGCTCAATTAGAAGCTTGTTCTTTTCACTTTCTTTTTGGTAAGTTTTGTTAGCTTGGGTTTAATGCTTTTAAAAAATTTATAAGCAAAATGATGGAAGAGGGAATAGAAAATGAGATTTGAACAAAGGTTTCTAATGATTTTTCCTTTTTAAATTATTTTCATATTTTTTTTTACTACTTGTCTCAATAAATCTTCATTCTATCCCAGCTAGGTGAAAAATAGCATAGAAAGCTTATCTAAGAAGTAGAAGCAACATAAGTACAATATAATCTCTATTGGTGATCAGAGCCATGATCATTATTCATGAAGGCAAAATCATTGCACATCCAACACTCTCATATCTAAGCTCTAAGGAGCATCAGATTGTCCTTGTGCACCGATAGGGTTATTATTTTTTATTGATAAGTGGGTATAAGATCTTTATTTTTTTAAGAACAGTTAGAGGAACCTACAACACAAAGCAAGATGTGGAAAGGGCAAGCTTACTGAAGAGCAAGTCACTTCACGTTACTACTAAGTCTGAGAAGTTATGATGAAATCATATTCTTCTAATTTTGTGTTTTAATAATGAAGTCATGTTGTAAAAGGCGGATCTTTTCCCACATAAAATAGGACAAAATAGTAGAGTAAAATAGCATTATTTTAGAATCAGCAGCTCCAAGATTTATTTCTGCTTTCTAGTTTGATGCTGTGAGATGTAAACCAAACCTTGTTGTCTCTGAGGCTCAGACAACAGGTCAGAACAGTCTGAGTCCTGGATATGTTTGCATACACTCATAGGAATTTGACTTTGCTTTATCCAGGCTCATGTTCAACAAGAAGGGAAGTGTTACCTGCAGGTGGCCTGCAGAGAACATAGAGCCAACCTGTTCAGAACTGTGCGGGAGTGTAAGAGTACTGGAAGTTCTCAGGAAGAACCTCAAAACCAGATGTGAAGCCCTGCGGTGACACCCTACCTCCTCCTATTGTGGGCTGTGATTTCTGCACCTTGTCTCTAGGTTTTCCATTAACGTTTGTCTCTAAAGAATGAAACAAGTTCTTTCTCTGGAACTCCTGAATGTCCTTTTCAATCACATTATTGGGTCAACACGTCAAGCATGCAGATTCTGAATTTATTTACTTAAAAATGATATATGGATTATTATGTCTTACTTCACAGAATTCATGTTAGGATTATATTAGTGCATATGTGAACATATCATTTTGAACAAGGTAGTTTTTAAGTCTACTTTCTCAAGTGATCAAATGAACAACTCATAAGTGAATTAGAAAGCCAACAGGAAGGGGATGTTCTTTTTATACATATTTATTTATTTATTTATTTATTTATTTATTTATATATTTATTTATTTATTTTTCTTTATTGATTAAGGTATTACATATGTGTCCTTATCCCCCCATTACCCCTCATCCCCAGACTCATGCCCTTACCCCCTTGGTGTCTGTGTCCATTGGTTAGGCTTATATGCATGCATACAAGTCCTTTGGTTGATTTTTCCCCCTTACCCCCACCCTTCCCTCTGAGGTTTGATGGTCTAATTGATGTTTCTCTGTCTCTGGGTCTGTTTTTGTTCATCAGTTTATGTTGTTCATTATATTCTACAAATGAGTGAGATCATGTGATATTTATCTTTCTCTGACTGGCTTACTTCACTTAGCATAATGCTCTCCAGTTCCATCCATGCTGTTGCAAATGGTAAGAATTCCTTCTTTTTTACAGCAGTATAGTATTCCATTATGTAGATGTACCAGTTTTCTAATCCACTCATCTGCTGATGGACACTTAGGCTGTTTCCAAATCTTTGCTATTATAAATTGTGCTGCTATGAACATAGGTGTGCATATATCCTTTCTGATTGGTGTTTCTAGTTTCTTGGGATATATTCCTAGAAGTACGATCACTGAGTCAAATGGATGCTCCGTTTTTAGTTTTTTGAGGAAATGCCATACTGTTCTCCACAGTGGCTGCACCAGTCTGCATTCCCACTAGCAGTGCATAAGGGTTCATTTTTCTCTGCATCTTCGCCAGGACTTGTCCTTTGTTGATTTGTTGATGATAGCCATTCTGACAGGTGTGAGATGGTACTGCATTGTCATTTTGATTTGCATCTCTTGGATGATCAGTGACTTTTAGCATATTTTCATATGTCTCTTGGCCTTCCTTATTGTCCTCTTTCGAAAAGTATCTGTTTAGGTTCCTTGCCCATTTTTTGATTGGGTTGTTTATCTTCCTTTTGTTAAGTTGTATGAGTTCCCTGTAAATGTTGGAGATTAAATCCTTATAGGTGATATCATTGGCAAATATGTTCTTCCATGCAGTGGGCTTTCTTGTTGGGAGGGGATGTTCTTGATGTAATATATTACATTGCACAGAGCACAGACATTATGTTTATAAAATCCAATTTCTAAATAGTTTTTTAGTCAAAGGTATCCATAATAACCTTTTGAATAATTCACCAAGTAGTTATCTGTGTAACAGTGTCTGGAAGGAAAAATGCTATAAAACTAATAGGAAAGAGCAATCCTCGCTTTTTTCTCTTGTATCATACATTCATTTTCCCCCACAAAGATTCAAAAGTCTATTGGTTATGCAAACAAAGGTACTTTAACAACTATAATTTCTTTGAGTGACAAGATCTGTTCCTCAACTGGAAATGCTTATAATTTATATATAATGACAGCATGTTTCTAAACTCAAATGTGAATACATGATCTGACCAAAGTTTTCTTTTCTTTCTGCTTTGTGCATTTATGTGCAAAGACAGCCTATTAAGAACTTTTAAATTATTAATTTAAACATTTGGGGACAGATGAAAAATATAAACTTACCGGAAATGTGGGGAAAAAATCAGGGATTATTCCTTTTCATATTTTTCCCAATGAGATGCTTGTGGAAATGCTTAAGTTTAAGGAGACATGAATTTTAAAGGTACAAAGACCTGAGATCTTAACCCCACCTCTTCCAGGATATCTAATATGTTGTAAGTTATTAGTCTTAGAAGGATATAGACTTGCTCTCCTCTGCTCTCATCACTTCCCACTCCAACCATGAAGTTAGAATAAGAGTGAACCTTTCCAGGCACACAACTGATTCACCAAGGGGTTAGCATATAACAAAGTCATGCCAAGTAGAATTCCTTTTCAAGGATTTTTGAAAGGGAGGACAGAAATTAGTCTCTCTCTGGCCCCAGCCAGTTTGCCTCAGTGTATAGAGCATCGACCTGCAGACCGAAAGGTCCTGGGTTCAATTCTAGTCAAGAGCACGTATCTTGGTTACAGGCTTCTCCTTGGTCAGGACTCATGCAGGATGCAACCAATCGATGTGTTCCTCTCACATCTATGTTTCTCTCTGTCTTTCCCTCTCTCTTCTACTCTCCCTAGAAATCAATGGAAAAATATTCTCAGGTGAGGGTTAACAACAACAGCAACAACAAAATAAATTTAAAAAAATAAAAAGAAAGAAAGAAAGAAAGAAAGAAAGAAAGAAAGAAAGAAAGGGAGGGAGGGAGGGAGGGAGGAAGGAAGAAAGAAAGAAGAAAGAAGAAAGAAGAAAGAAGAAGAAAGAAAGAAAGAAAGAAAGAAAGAAAGAAAGAAAGAAAGAAAGGAAGAAAGAAAGAAAGAAAGGAAGGAAATAAATTAGTCTCTCTCTGATGGCAATGCTATTACTGGTTAGTTTTTGAAATAACTGTTTTATCTAAAAGAATGAAGCTGAAGTACAACAATACACTGGGATTATGAAGTAATCCCACACACCTACTTATATACCTGCTCTTTACAATATTTGCCTCTTTCCCTTCCTGAGTCATCTATTTTTGTTAAATTACATAAGCCAGGGAATTATCTCTATAGTTAAATCATTTGAGTTTTGTTTCTTACATTCGGTAAAAAAAAAAAAAAAGATTCCTGACACACAATCTTAGTATCTTTCATATATTTTGTAATATGTGAAGGGCAATAATAAAATTTCCATGATGCATAAATTGATAAAATACTTCATGTGAAGCACAGAGTGATATTCACCAGTTGCCAATTCCCTTTATCCATTCTCTACTTAAATAATTTGAATGCTATAATAACATCTAATTGATCTGCTTATTAATTTGAGATAAAAATATGTTAAGTCACTAACAAAAATGTCTGGCATTTTGATATAGAAAAAACTAAGAGATTTTTGAGAATTGACATTTTAACCTAAGTCTAAATGTGTCATTTGGGGAAATTTGCTTAATAATTTTGCATTTAAATGCCCTCATGAGTAAAAACAAATGTTAATTAGTCCTAATTTTATTATTGCTATAAGATTGTCAGAAAAGACAAATGTAAAAAGTACTCAAATAATCTTACTTTTCTTTTCTCCCTGAAATGTCTACCTATATGTAGTCTGACTCCACCTGTGATGGAAGTCTGTGAAATTAGTTTCATAGAATGAGTCATAATGTCCAACATCAAGTCTATACAATGTATGTTCGGATGAAATAATATCAAATCGCCAAGAAGAAGGAGATGGACAAAGAAAATATGACCGGTCTTTTCACTATTTCAATGGTAGAAAAAGGGGATCCAACCTGCTCTTTGGGGTTGGGGGTGGGGCTTCCATCTGAGAATTATTAACATGTTGTTATGTGTTTCCATTTATGTACAGCTTTCTCATCCAGTTATGAAGTTGGATAAGGATACAAATGAAAGGGAGAGGTAGGAGGTCTAGGTCAGAGAGGGTGCCTGGCTGTTTTTGGATGGAGCAACGACATTGGAGTGCTTTCTTTTGGGAAGGTGGATCAGCAAGAGCAGACATTTATTTGCTTAAGGCAAAGTATTGAGGGGAATGAGGTTTTCAGTTTTGGAGAATGCATTGAGTTTGAGGAGTCAGTGCAGCTGTGAGAAGCTCAGTGGAGATATTCAGTGTACACATGTGTGGAACTGAGGGCACAGGCTTGAACTGGACATACTGAGTTGGGGGTGATAGTAAGTAAAACTTCTCAGGAATAATACAGGATGTGAGAGAAGAAGACCAAGGGGATACTGTAATAACAATGATTTAAGAAACAGAAACAAGAAGAAAGGCTTTCAAAAGAGTATGGAAAAGAATAGAGAGAAAAACAAAGAAGCAAACCTGGAGAGAATAGGACATACAGTGTACCCTGGAAGATAATGACTCTTGGAAATAGTCAGAGCCAGGATCCAGATTAGAATTAGAAATTTTAACATTAGGTCATCTCTTGTTTGACAGGAAGAAAAGATAAATGGATGAGTGTAGATAAGTGAATAGGTTTCTTGGTCTCTAAAACCAACATGAATAAAATGGCTCTACTTATATTTTCTTTTAAACCAACTCCTACAATCTCTACATCTCCGCCAAGGACAACTTCATTCTTCCAGTTTTTAAGAACAAACATCTTGATATCATTTTTGACTCAACTTTATCTTGTGTCCAACACTCCTTCTCTCAACACATTTGTCATCTCTCTGATTCAAATCTACCCAGAGACAAACAACTTCTTACCCTTCCACTGCCCCTTTGATCTGAGCTACTTTCCTTTCTTAGCTGTATTGTTGCAATTTTTAACTAAGGTTGTAATACCTAAGAAAATAAGCCAATATCTGGAAAGGCTTTATCCAGAAATAGCAACACTGATTCAAAGTGTATAAACATACTTTTCAAAATTTAATATATAGTTAGTTGATTCCTAGCATAAAAGTGCCGATTCTTAAGGCCACAAGCATTGTCTCCCCATTGACAGTATTATAATGTACTTTCATAATGAAAATGAAAGGGATGTTTTTAAATTTATGTTTAGTTGATTCCTGTGATCTTGAGGTACTTCAAAATGCAATTGCCCTTTATTTCTCTGGCTCCACCTTCCATGACTTCCATCCTCATGTAGTCTTCTCTAACTACAGTGCCTTTCATTTGGCTTCCATAATGAAGGTCATCATTTTAGTTTATGGAATCTAAATATGGCTTTTAAGAGCAAATATTGATAAGGATAAATACTTACATTGGACTTAGGGATGCATTTGAATATCAAACACAACCACTACAAAATAATCTCAATTTCTCTGCATATGTCTTTATTTTCTTTCACTGTAGATCAACTACCACATATGTGATAGGAAGCTTCACCAACTGCAGCTTCCAAATGTCACATATTCAATACTTTATATACATTGATATAGAATGCTGCACTGAATGAAAGGACATTAAGATACAATTGGAATTGACTATTGGTAGGATTTAGAAACAATTTGGCTATGGCTGTATCATAAACATATTAAATAAGAGAAAACAGAAAAAACAATTACATTTCTAACAAGAATGTACATAATTTTGATATTCACATTTTTATACTTAACATTATAACTTTACAGGCTATTACTTGGTTTGCACAATCATACCTTTAAATAAATGCAAAATATTTAATATAGTGTATGTATTTCTTTTGGTGAAATAATCATTCTATTATTTGACATTTAGTTTGTATTAATGCAGCCAATATAAATTATCCTGCTATAATCATTTTTGTGCATATTAGATTACTAGAAAATTTTATTAAGCATCCATTTAATTAATTAAATTAGGTGAGAAATAATAATTTCAAATACTTTTAAATATTGTGTTATTTTCAGTGTTTGTTTTTTGTATTGTTAGACAATGCTGTTCTTAGATGCTGTGGCAATGTTTGTTTCCTCATCTCCATGTAGCCAGCTTTGACTTTAAAGGTGATGGATTACATTCAGGGAGCAAATTATGGCAACATGAAATAATTTTGACACATAACTGATGAATCCAGTTTTTCTGCGTTTGGACAAAATGATTTATAGAGTCAAAGGACATCACTAAACAGGTGGATCTGAAAGCTGTTGAAATTTATAAATAATTTGAATGTGTATTAACTTTTCTGGCTGTATATTAACATAGTGAAAAAAATGGAGGGTCTAAGATAAATGCTTGAAACTTCAGAACCAGTATTCTAAGATCTTGCTCAAAGTTGTTTGTGACCTGAGCGGGTTGACAATTTTTTCAGAATAAATTGCGACATTGAACTGACAAGTCTGTTTGCATAAAATATCTTTTTTAAGTATATTTTTATTGATTTTAGAGAGGAGGGGAGAGGGAGAGAGATAGAAACATCAATGATGAGAGAGAATCGTTGATAAGCTGCCTCCCACAAGCCACCCACTGGGGATAGAGCCCGCAACCTGGGCATGTGTCCTTGACCAGAATTGAAACCAGGACCCTTTAGTCCCAACCAGTCAGGTCATTTTAACCTTGAACTTTCTCATTTGTAAAATTGGGGAAATTTCAGAGATGGTATTCAGAATATTAGTAACTGGTACAGCACAAGCACTGAGGATTCAGAAAGGATGTTGGGTACGGCACTGGTGTAAGTAATTAGAGCCCCACCTGGGCCAGGTGTACCTCCTTATACACCTGGATTGCGGGGAGCTCTGAGGAAAGCTGAGGGGGAAAGCTCTGCTGAGATAGCTGACCAGGAAAGGAACCAAACATTTGGGAAGTAGCTATTTACTATTTGTAGTGGAAACACTACAATATTTTAACAACTAGTAAGTCTACTCCAGTGTGTCTGGCTGACCAGTGACCCTATTTCATTTTAGTGAGGATCAGATGGGTGAATACATGTGAAGCATTTTACATTGTGTCTGTAGACTAAAAGTAAGAGCAACACTGGCAAATTTAATACATTCTGCTGTCATATTTCACATTAAAGAGACTATAATGACATAAAGGCTCTGGAGTATAGGAAAAACAGCTAACTATCAGAGAATAGTAGAGACTGATTTTTAGAAACAACTCTTTTTTGCTTTTCTGGTAACAAATTCTCGAGGAAGTGAAGTTCTCCTAAAAGCAATTGGATCCAAGTGGGGCTATGAACATATGGCCTTGCCTACTATACCCCGGAGACGGGCACAGGATCCAAACTAGGCCAGACACACACACTTAACCCTTGAATGGTGTGACTCAGAATGTTTTTGAAGTAGTTAATTTTACAAAGGTGTCATTCTCCCTCTATTAACCAATCCATTTGGAACAGTTCCAATAAAAATCTCAAGATGCTTTGACATCTAATTTATCAAGTGAGTTTGAAATTTATATGAAAAATCAAGGTTCAATTTAGCTATGATGATTCTAGAGGGGAGAAAAAATACAAAAAAGTAAATGTATACTACAAAAGACAAGGATTTTTTTAAAAGTTGTATTTCTTAAGGCAATGTGGTATTTTCCAAGAGATAGATACATGGAGAGATACAGAGAAGTTGAACTCAGTATGTATGATAATTTGAAATCTGCTAAAAATACCTATGGGGAAAGGATAGGTTATCTTTGTTTAATATATAGTGCTTAAATACCAGTATATGTTATTTTCCATATGGAATAATAACCTAATTAATTAACTCATGTTATACCCCAAAATAAATTCTAAATGGATTAAACACACACACTCATTCACACACATAATAGAAAATTGTTGAACATCTTTAAAACATCAGAGAAGGAAGGACTTCGTAAGACAGAGAGTGGAGGCACCATTGAGGGGCAGGCCAGGAGCACCGATGCCCCTATTGGGAGGTCCATACAGTGAATGCTCACCTGCCAGGTCAGGGCTGTGAGGTTGCTGTTGGGACTGTGTGCTCTGGACACATCTCCACACCTGTACTGGTGGCCAGCTAGGCAGCCACAATCAGGAAGAATGACCTCTTCCTCCTGGAGTGTCTCTCCAGGGCCCCCTGCTGGGAAAGTTGAACATTTGTGCGCTCCGTTTGTCACTGTAGAGAGTCCTCTATAGTCAAAGCCTTCACTCTCCAGGAGAAATGCTTAAAAGAATTGTGCATAGTTTTGGAGGGTATGTGTAGAACTGAAAGACAAGACATGTATAACTGGAGTGGTATTTATTTAGCTCCCATGTCTGTGCTGGTGTTGTGGATGGGGGCTGAGTCTGGTGGATTTTCTGGTCTAATGTGAACTTGCTCCCATATTCGCTGTATGGCTAGATTTTGGATGATCTAAGATGGCCTTGGCTGCAATGTGTATGGTTGTGTCCATGTGACTTATTTTCCAGCAAGTTTGATCATGTCTGTTTTCATGGTGATAGTGGCAAGCAGGAAGGAAAGCAGATATACACAGAGTATTTAAGTTTTGTTCTGAAACTGACACCACCACCTCTCCTATTGCATTCAGTCAACCAAAGCAAAGTCACGAGGTCAGCCCAGATTCCAGGGACAGAAAATGAACTCTGCCCTTTATGATAGGAAGTGTAAAGCAGGAAGACTCCTAGATACAGGGAGGAGAGGATAATTAGAGCCATTGATGCAATCATTCTATCATGCTTTTATTGCTTTATTATGCATATCTTTAACTGCCAATTTCTGAAGTCTTCATGTTCAATGGGTTCCATTGTTTCTTGCTTAAGTGTTGCCTTCTCTTCATGTACTTCATTAGCATTAGTGATAACCATTAGTGATGGTCATTACTCTTGAAACAATATGCTTGGAGTTTGCATGAAGCCTTGGGTAAATTTCCCCTCCTCCAGGGGCTCTGTGTTTGCATCAGTTAGGTGCCTGAGACAATACCATTTGGAGACCACCACAAGCCTAGGTCTTAAGTTGAAGTTTCCAAACCCACCCAGGTGATGTACAACAGATGCTCCTGAAAATTACATGAAGGCTGATCAATGGATTCACCTTCTCAGGAACAATGTTTTTTTATATTTATTTCCTTTTTTTCACCCTTTGTTTTACTCAGCATCATGGTAATCTTATCCACAGTCTCCTGGACTTAAGAATGGGATTGCTTAATTCAGTTTGCCTTTATCCACAGGGGGAAAGCCTTTTGAATTCTGGTGAATTTGTTTCCTATGGCTTTTGCATGTTGTCCACTGCACAGTTTCAGAGGGTACATATTTCACTGTATCAGAATCCTCCCTTTCCCACCTTGGAGTTGTACAATGTACAATCTGTGTAGATGCAATATACCTGATGAACCCTTCCTCAATTTAACATGGAAAGATGGCCACTGTGCATGGAATTCTGCCCTCATTACTCCAAGGAAACTTACAAACTTCAGTTCAAGCATGTGATATTGGTAAACTCCCTTAACATTTACTTGATGTTCTAATAGTTTGGTCATCTCCTGAATCCAAATAATTCTTTGAATTCTGCCTGGCAGTGTTTGTATTACCTTTCCAGGCTTTATGATGATTAACAAATGTTTTATTTGGTATATTTAACTGTATTTAGTGGAAGAGTCAATTTATATAACCTCACCTAGAGCCTTTGGATGTATGTTTTTAAAAGGTTTTTTTTTTTTTTTTTTGATAACTACTGAGGAGCAGAGGAGACCAAGGTGAGAGCATGAAGACAAGCAGAGCCTTTTGCAATAATTCAAGCGATAGCCTGGATCATGGTAGTAGGGGTACAGGTGGTGAGAAGTGACTTCTGACTGAGACAAGTTCAGTAAAACGCTTCTGTGACTGCATATCCTGGTGCGTATCTGAATGATGACTTTGGACCTTCAAGGTTGTAGACCAGGGCGACAGTCTGCCCCGTTGCTCTGGATGAAAGGTAAATTCTTTGTGGTGCACTCAGGATTATCGGAATACAAATTGCCTTCAATATCAAGTGTGATTAACGTTGTGTCTGTATGTTCTGGAGTGTTATTTACCAGGAGAGAAATGATGGATGAAATAAAGCGTTTTATTCCATCATGTTAAATCATCAGAGTTGTAATGCAATCAGTCTAATTTGATTGGCAAAGATGTAAAGTTATAACTAAATCAATTCAGTGTGTTTTTCTTTTTTCTCTCCCTGAAAATTATGCATTAAAATAATGTTCTTTTCACTCTAAATATTAATAACCATAGCTCATCTTTATTATTTACTGTATGCTTTTATAAATATGCTTTTGTAATACCCTGATAGGGCCCTCTGATTACTGTTTTTATTACTGCAAACAACGCAAGTTTTCCAAGCAATACCCTACTGACCTGCTCTGCCAACTGAAATTGTTTAATATATAACTGTTAGCATGTATGTAAATACTTTTATTAGCAGGGAACAAAGGTACTTTTGCACATTTGAAATTGAAGCACGGCCAATTTTATATTTTGCCTTTGTCAAACACTTGAATTATTTTAAGCATTCTTTTTAAAAATTTATTGTTGACACTATTACAGATGTCCCCCATTCCCTCCCAAACTTTACCCACCTCAAGCCAACCTGCACCCCCCTCCCTCTGGCCCTCACTGCATTGTTGTCTGTGTCTATGGGTTATGCATATATGTTCTTTTGCTAATCTCTTTACCTTCTTTCATCCTGTCAGCCCCATCCACCTCCCCACTGAGATCTGTTATTCTGTTCTATGCATCCATGCCTTTGTTTCTATTTTGTTTGTCAGTTTATTTTGTTCATTAGATTCCACATAAGTGAGATCATATGGTATTTGTCTCTGACTGGCTTATTTCACTTAGCATAATAATCTCCAGGTCTACCCAAGCTGTTGCAAAAGGTAAGAGTCCCTTCTTTTTTTTTCAGGCACACAGTATTCCATTGTGTAAATGTACCACAGCTTTTTTATCCACTCATCTACCAATGGGCACTTGGCTGTTTCCAGATTTTAGTTATTGTAAACAACACTGCCATGAACTGAACATAGGGGTGCATGTATTCTTTCTGCTTGGTGTTTCAGAATTCTTAGGATATAGTCTCATAGGTTGGATTGCTGTTTAAGCATCTTATTATCATTACTAGTAGCCCTGTACACGAATCCATGTGCCAGTAGCTCACTGCCACCCTCCTGTAGCTCTCCGCTCACTGCCCTGCCCTCCTATAGCTCCCCACACACCTCTTCCCCCAAACCCCCTGCCCCCTCCCCTGCCTCCCCTCATAGCTTGTTGCCCAGCCCCCTTCTGTAGCTCTCCACAGCCCACTTGTAGCTCGCTGGCCCACCCTCCTACTGATCCGTGATCTGGTCCTTACACGGTTGGTCATTATGTAATGATCATTTGCATATTACATCTTTGTTATATAGGATACTTATCAAATTAAGTAAAATAGAACAATTGTGTAGAGATGGTGTATCAATTACCCTTCATTTGGACAACAATAAATGTGATCATTGAGATTCCTGAATGATTTCACAGCTAATGTAGGCAGGACTGGTCCCAGCCTCCTAATTTTTTGTTAGTAGCTTTGCTATCAGATCAATCCACTAGAAACTTGTATCAGAGCCGATTTAGGAGTATATACAGAAGACATAAAATATATCTCAATAAAGCCAAAGAGCCTTGGCTAACAATCTTTAAAGGTTCATCTCACCAACTTAGAAATATTCTCTTCATTATTTCAATTCTTGTTGTTTTTAAAAATATGTCCATATATTTTAAAATCTTAAAGTCCACTTGAGAATGACTCACTGTTTTCAATTGCATAATAAGAGTTATTTTACATACATTTTTCTCCATTGCATGTGGGAATTTTGACATAATCTCCAAGGGCTACTAATTCATGTGTTCACAAAGCCTTGGCTTAGCCTGTGATTGGGTCCAGCTTCCTTTTATGGCTCTTTTGGGCCACAGAACAGATGGCCTGGTTGACCTAGTGACTATCCCATCTGCTGAGAGAACTAAATTCCCTACTGAGAGCAATTAGAGGCTATATTAATACTCTGGCAGGGACTGTGAAAGACGGGTTGGGTGGTCTGCTGGCTGGATATGAACAATCTCAACATTGGTTAGGCTCACAAGCCAGACATCCCCCAACAAGTCAGAGCCATTCAGGAAATTAGATCTTTCAATGGTGTTGAAAGGAACTTGGGTTACATAGAGAGGACTTTTATGGAAACAGCAGGGACTCTGCTCATTCACATTCCCCTTTTCTTATTCCACACTCCCTTCAACTCCATCCTATGTTTTCATAGAAAACAGGCTCTTTCCTTCTAGAGCTAATTGCACTAAAAGGATGATGGGTGATAGAGCCAACACTGAAAGCAAGTAACCACATAAACCTTTGGTGGAGATCATGTGGGCAACAGAATCATATTCACTTATTCCAAAGAATGTTTTTCAAGAGGCCAAGGATATCAAGATTGATTTGATGACTGGATCATTCAGAGGAATTAAGGAAAATGAAATTTGGTACCCTGCACATATATTATCTTTACTGGTTCAAAACATTGTTAATTTGCAATACCTCATTTAATCATCACAGAAATTGTTTCCTTTATTTATTTTTCTTTTTGGAAGACTAAGTGGGAGTGAGGATAATGAAGCTCAGGGAATGTAAAGAAACGTCAGAATGGTAATATTATTTTTAGTTCATTAAAGCTTCCCATCCTAGTTCTCTGAAAACCAGACAGTGTTGCTGGGTCCATGAAAATCATGCTGCACATGCATGAGAGTAACTTACATACTTAGTGGTAGGTCCCCAAAAGATTCACTCAGTGGCAGTTTTTTAAGCAAGCCCCTTATGGTTTTGTACTGATATCTCCCCACTACCCCAGGCATGGGTGCCTCTTACAAATTCTGCATGGGAACTATCACAAAATGGAGCCATTACAACAAAATGGCACAGAGAACAGACTCATTAAAAGATCATTTCACAAACTCACTCTTATCTCTACTAGCAGTTTCAGCCTTCTCTGCATTTACTTATGAAAAAATTGACTTACCACATGATTCATGGAACTCAAGTAACAAATCTCTGCAGTTTTCCATCCAGAACCTATGAAAAAAGAAGAGGTGCCTCAACATAGAAAATCCAGTGCCTTGCCCCAGTCCCAATATAGACACACATAAGACTCTCAATCAAACTCTTTACAGATGGAAATTACTTTGCTTCCTCCCGCCCTCTTTCATGCTCTTTCCCTCAGATGGCTTAGTTCCAAGACTACACAATCAGACCCCTTGAATTAGAATTAAAGAATATAATCCCTCCTCACCTTATTCTTTAAATTCCCTTAGAGCCTTTATTCAGGGCAACTAATTTGAGCTTTGTCTGTAGTCTTCTGGGTTGATTACCTGACAAACAAAACTGCTTTTTTCTATAAAAAAAAAAAAAAGAGAGAGAAGACTTTGGCTTCTATGTGCGGATGGGCAAGGATTTATAAGCTTTGGTCCCTAACAAAAGTAGAAAAAATATAATGTGTGCAAGAAATTCATAGAAAGGAAAAACCAAGAGGCCAATAAACATATGAAAACATACTCCACGCCGAAACCGGTTTGGCTCAGTGGATAAAGCGTCGGCCTGCGGACTGAAAGGTCCTGGGTTCGATTCCGGTCAAGGGCGTGTACCTGGGTTGCGGGCACATCCCCAGTGGGAGATGTGCAGGAGGCAGCTGATCGATGTTTCTCTCTCATCGATGTTTCTAACTTTCTATCTCTTTCCCTTCCTCTCTGTGAAAAATCAATAAAGTATATTTAAAAAAACAAAACAAAACATACTCCACCTGGAGAATAAACAAGGTATTTAAATTAAAACAATAATTAAACACCATTTGATATACTGGCATTAAGCCTTCAGACTGGCAAAAGTTAAAAAGTGATAAAATCATATTCTTCATATGTTCATACTTTATGATATCCTTATACAGTAATATTTGAGTAGGTAGAATGATTTTCCCATTTCACAAATGAGAAAAACAAGTCCAGGGGATAGAAAATATCACAATTTCCGCAGCTGGGATAACGAGTTCTGTTAAACACTCTTCTAACATTCTGCAAACAACAAACACCAAGTTGGTCATGAATGTGTGTGGGGGGGGGAGTGGGGGGCGTGTGTATGCGCAAGTATACATGCATGCATTTAGGTTACAAAATTTTAACGAACACTTTTGAGGAGGTGCGATTTTGTGATTTATAATAAGAAATATGTGTTTGGTCTCCAACCTTGTTCCTGGCACAGAGCTTTTAAAACCCTTGGAATTTCCTGTGGTGAGAACAATAACTTGGCTTTTAGAAAGGCCTTAGTAATCTAAGATTGGCGGCTGGTTGCCAGAGGAACCAATGTGACTAGAGAGTTGGACCTTTCAGTAACCCCTTCCCAACCTCCAGGGTGAGGAGAGTGGTGGAGGTTGAATTGACCAGTCACGACTGCAATGACGCCTCCATAAAAAACACAAAGGACCGGGTTTATCGGAGAACTTCCAGTTTGGTGAACACGGGGAGGCGCTGGGAAGATGGAGAGGCATGGAAGCTTCCAAGCCCTTTCCCCATACCTGGCCCTGTGCATCTCTCCTGTCAATATATATATTGATTGATTTTTGGAGAGAAAAAAAAGGAAGAGGGTTAGAGAGATATACACACCAATAAGATGAGAGAGAAACATCATCATTCGGTTGCCTCCTGTACACCACCTACTGGGGATTGAGCCCACAATCCGGGCATGCGCCCTGACTGGTAATTGAACCTGTGACATCTTGGTTTCTGGGTCAACGCTCAACCGCTGAACCACACCAGAGAGCCTGAGGTTCATCTTTTATAATAAACTTGTAATCTAGTAGGAAAAATATGTCTTTGAGTTCTGTGAGCCTCTCTAGCAAATCATTTAAACCGAAGGAGCGGGTGTATTGGAAACCTCTGATTAATAGTCAGTCAGGTATGAGTATAGGTAACAACCTGGACTTAGATCTGGCATCTGAAATGTGTGTGTGTGTGTGTGTGTGTGTGTGTGTGTGTGTGTGTGTGTGGTTGGGTGTTAGTCTTACAGGACTGAACCCTGATCCTGTGGACTCTGATGGTATCTTCAGCTCAATAGTGTCAGATTTAGTTGAATTGTAGGAAACTGGGGTGGTGTCCCAAGTATTGCTGGTTGGTATGGGAAACTCCCCCACCTCACACTGCATGGTACCAGAACCAATTAAGTAAGAAAGAGAAAAATAAGACTGAAACTGCTTATGTAAAGGGACTGTAATTCAAACTGCAATATTGTGGTTGATTTAAAAACTAAAATAATAAAGAAAATATTATGGTATATAAACACTGAATGACTAACACAATCAATAATGTATTCAGTGTATGTACTTCCTTGAGTAATTATCACAGTTAGTACTCCTACACACATACAAGCTATAAATAAGAGCATAACATGTAATTTGTATCAGCTTTTTTTCTAGAGTTGAATAACACAAATTCCCAAGATAGTATCTAATTAACATTCTAGATTTTATAAGTGTGTATATCCAAGAGCTGGCATTGACCTTTGATTTCCTTGAGCTGGTATAATGATGAATGCAGACTTTAAAAACATCAACATATTGTCAGTTAAGCATACAAAAAGGCATTTGTTTCTCTCAGATGAATATAAACAAAAGGAACTCTTAATTTTTCTATAAAATCTCCCGTAAACATAACTAGCAGATCATGAGATTCACTTGCACACCTGTGAACATGATCTAAATCAGTCACTGCAATATTTTTGTTGTTCTTTAATATGTTGTGAGCAGTTTTCTCAGTAAGTTCACGTTAGAGCAACTGGTTATGCCTAAGGAATTCAACTTATCCAACTTAACCTTACTGAGCACTGTCCTAAATACGGTTGCAGAATCAAAGATGAATAAAGCATGCCCTTATAATTTTGGAGCCCAAAATCAGTAAGAAGACTTGTCTAAGCACACACATAATTATAAGTTAGTTCATTGTGGTAACAGAAGTGTTATGAAATGACTCTAGGACAGCAGAAGAGAAAACAAACTGTCCTACTGTGATTGGAGGACTTGCTGGTGTGCCACTGGAATGCTCTTTGAAGGAAACATAATATCAGAGTGATGGAGAAGGACAGAACTTTTTAGAGAGGGGGAAATCTTTGTGCAAATATTTCATTGCATGTCATTTGCATTATGAGTAGTAATTAGTAAGAGCAGTTTAGTAATGGCATCACACCACATATTTTGCATATGTTAATTATTAGCATGCCTGAAGTTCCTGGGTAATACTTACTGAGTGGTTACTACATGCTATCAACTGGGCTAAGAATACACCTGTAAGTTCATTTAATCCCCAAGTGAACATTGCCAGGTATATATTATTATCTCCATTTTACAAAAGAGAAACTGAGGTTCAGAAATATTAAATGACACATCTGATTTTAAAACTGGATCTGTTGATTTGAAGACTATGCTCTCCTAAGACTAACTTTTTCTTTTGAATGACGAAACTAAGAACAGAGTGGAAAGTCCCATTCAAGGACAATCTGATTCCAAAACTTTGGTCTTTGCTTCTTGCATAGGACTCCACCATGTTTTTAAGACATGGGAAAATACAATTTTTGTTTGAAAAGGTCCCTAAAGCAGGAAGACATATTCATAGCAATAATATTCAAAATTCCTGACCTACTAAATAAATGCAGAATTAGAAAGAAGGAAAGAAGGAAAGAGAGAAAGAAAGAAGGAAGGAAGGAAGGAAGGAAGGAAGGAAGGAAGGAAGGAAGGAAGGAAGGAAGGAAGGAAGGAAGGGGAGGGAATGCTTGGTCTACACTGGGAATTTCCACATGAATGCTCCCTGATCCTTCAGCATTTATATCTTTTGAACTTAACTTGCTGAATTCTTCTTCCTGATGCTTAAAGGGTGCCATCATCCATGCTGTTACACATGTCAGCGTCTGGAAAACTATCTTGAGATCTACCTTTTCTCATTACTCACATGCAATTATGCACATTACATGATACTAAATAATTTAAAAACTGACTATGTTAATGATTTATGTATTTAATATAATTGTGGGAAACTGTTTATTGCCTTCACTATCTGATAAGCATAGACAGAGCACTCCCCGAAACCCCCCCGAAGGCTGGGTGCCTTTGAAGCCCTCCCAAAGGTCAGAGCTAGGCGCCACCTCTGTTTGTCCAGACAGTGATAGCTGAAACTACTCGCCCATTTATTATTATGTAAATCCTTGCTGATGGGCTAGTCTGCCTGTTGCAGGGGGTCACCTGCCTAGGGCTATGCTATAGGGGCATCCCAGATCAATAAAAGCTTGGTGAGGCCTGAGCACAGGAAGAGAAGTCCTTCGGGACTTGCCGCCTGGTCCCCCAATATTGCAAAATTATCTCGTGTCTTTTTCTCTCATTTGCTGTGCGGCTCCTCTTCCAGACCCGAACCCTGAACCACGCAGGACGTGGAAGGAAACACTCGACAATAATAGTCTTGCTATTGTTATTTTAGAGTATACTCTTTCTACTTATAACAAAATGTTTGTTGTAGCCCAACTGGTGTGGCTCAGCAGTTGAGCATTGACCTATGAACCAGAGGGTCACAATTCAATTTCCCATCATGGTTGTGCACTTGATCTCCAATGTGGGGCGTGCAGGAAGCAGCCAATCAATTATTTTCTCTCATCATTGATGTTTCTATCTCTCTCCTTCTCTATTCCTCTCTGAAATCAATAGAAAAATATTTTTTAAAAAGTTTGTTGTAAAAGGGTTTGCTGAGTTATGTCAGTAGCAGCCTCATACATCTGTTTATTGCATCTCTTGATTGCATCACTTTCTCTTGTTTGGTTTAATATCATGGTGTTTTGTATAGTAGCATGCTTGAGTCTAGGAACAGTAGTCTATAGCAGATAGTCTAGGTGTGTGATAGATGTGTGATAGGGTATACTCTCTAGGTGTGTCTAAGTATGCTTTATGGTGTTCACATAACAAAATTGTCTAACAACACATTCCTTAGTATCCCTGTCATTAAGCAGCACGTGGTCCTGTTATTTTATCCCATATAGACATCCATGTGCTTAGAATAGGCCATGATCCTTCACGCTGCTGGGCTCATGCATAAAATGCATTCTCCCTGACATGTCTTTTCCCTTTTTTTCTGGCTAACTCTCCTTATTCTTAGGTGACCCAATTCCTATATTTTTTTATGACGTGAGCCTTTCTTGTCTCCCTCGACAAAATGAACAGTTTCCTTCTCGGTGTTCTCATAACAGTTTGTTGAGATTGTGATTATAACCTTTATAACACTGCATTATAAACCTCTGTCTAAGTGTCAGAGAACCACACCACACTCCCTCCAGAAGTTGAGTTTTATTCTGCTTTGTTTCCAGGAGAAAACACAAGGCTGATTGAAGAGTAATATGCTCCAAGTCTGAGAAAATGTAATTCCGTCGGGAAAATAAATGTATGAATAGAAAGGGAAAAGCTGGAGGCAGAGTAACTGGTTAGGAATTGAGTCATAGTTCAAACAATGGATAATAATGACAATGATAATCAATTCCCATGAATTTTGGAGGTTGAGTTGAAAACATATGATAGGTCATAAGGACAAGAGGGGGAAGTTATATCAAACACACTGCTTTTTCTTGGTTTTGAAGAGAAATAACATGTTTTTGTATTAATGTCAATCTTCTTTTTTACTCTTTTTCCTCTTCCTCCTCCCTCAATGTATAAGTCTAGAAATGCTGACTTCTATATGTGCAAAATATTTAGGGCATATTTGACTGGTATAATTACAATGGTGTATTTGAAAGTATAAATCAATATGCAAGCTGTAGCATAGGATATTAAAAATAGGATGGGCAGGCCTTAACCAGTTTGGCTCAGTGGATAGAGCATCAGCCTGTGGACTGAAGGGTCCCAGGTTTGATTCTGGTCAAGGGCATGTACCTTGGTTGCGGGCACATCCCCAGTAGGGGGTGTGCAAGAGGCAGCTGATCAATGTTTCTCTCTCATTGATGTTTCTAACTCTCTATCCCTCTCCCTTCCTCTCTGTAAAACAATCAATAAAATATATATATTTTTTAAAAAATAGAATGGGCAGGAAATCCTGGAGGTTTGTGCTAATGGCAATGTTTACTAGTCGTGTGACTCTTTGGTCTGCTAACCTCCTTGTGAAGTTGTATAATTGCTATCATAAGATGCAAATCATGAACATGTGCAAATCCATTTTGGAAATTATAAGGAGCTCTACAAATGGAAGTTTTCACTTTTTTATTTTTTATTGCCAGAGTGCTGTAACAGGTTTCTACATAATGAGTTTAATTTTGTCTTGCTTCTAGGGAATGTAGTACTTATATGTAGATTGCATTTATTTAATCTGGTTGAGGTTTCTAGGACATTATTTAAACCTCAACAATATTTTCCAGAGTTTAGTAACTTGGTTTGTTACAGCGTGCTTTTTTATTGAACATATGCAGGAAATGTTTGTATTTTAAGGAAATAGGCTTATATATCATCTTCTAAATTTTTAGTAAACAAAATAAAGTAGATAAGGCCATTTATTCATGTTACTTTTGGCTATTTATCTTCTAATAGACTAACAAAGTTAATAGTCTTGTCAAATTGAGTTAAACCTTGGCCTGCACCCAACCCTTATTCCACTGGGAGCAGGGTGTTGGGTATTCTTTAAAGAGTGCCTGTAGATAGAGTGCAATGCGCACTTGCAATATATTGGTTTTGATGTTCTTTTTTGACACATTGATAAAATATGCTTCTTTCACATCCTTTGCAAGAAACTTTTTGTCATTGTTCCCAATCTAAAATAACATGTAATGACCTTACACTAAATACCACTCAATGATTAATTAAGACAGAACATCAGAACTACAGTAGCCCATGACAAAATAATTGCAAAGTGACTTTAAAAGTGTCCTTTGCCAAAATAACATATACAAATGTTTTAATACAACATACTCAACATTTATTACTTGATGATGTTTCAAACTCCTAACATATAAAACACTTTTGAAATCTATGTCCCAAAATAGATTGTAAAATAAAGGTATAAGATATAAAGACATTCAATGATGCTGATATTATAATTGTTATTTTCATGAGGATGTCAATAACTTTGACATCTAAATTGCTGTATCATAGATGCCAGTATAAGACAGGAAACCACTGTCTTAAAAGTGAAGGAAGATTTGCTACTTACATCAATAACAGAAGCCTGAGTATCTGCATTTTTGTACCATTTCCTTGAGGCACAATTCCTAGAAAGTCTAGAGTTCAGATGACATTAGCACACTCTGTGAGTTTTAATTCTGTCAGTTCACAATCCTGGGAACCAGTTTGAAACTGGCCCCAGACACAGAGATCAAGCACAGACAGAAGGTAGAGGCAAACCATGCCAGATTGGTAGGTGGCAGGTTTAACAAGCAAGGGAACTTACAAATGAGGCTTGGGTGGCCTCAAGGTGAGCAGATCTCCACACTGCCCACCAGAATCTTAAATTTTATATAGAGGTCTTAACTGGGTGCCATCACTTCTTCAATGCTTATGGTCTCAACAGCAACACTCTCTCAAGGGCATGTCCTTGAAACAGCCCCTACTGTGGGAATGGTGGGCAGAATGTACATTTCAAGGACAGAGCAGGGGTGAGGAACCTCTAATTGCCCAGGTTCGGGTTGAAAGTCAACTAATGGTCATGTCCTTTGGACGACCTCCTACAATAATTACAGGAGAGGATTCCCAAGCATAGGGAAAGCAAATCTTTTCTAAGAGGAGAAAGCATGACTGTCTTTGCTACAGATGCAGACACTGTGCCCTTCTTCAAAATTTCAGGAAAGAAGCCCTTTGCTCTGGAGGGAAACACTATGTCTACCTTCCAAGGATGCTCACTGTACTATCTCATTAGGAACATCATCTCGGAAAAAGGAATGTTAATGCCTGATGGGCCCGACATGCAGAAAACCACAGACCCATGGGTACGACTGTTTTCTCCAAACAGAGACGATAGCTCTTGGACTCTGGGAGCAATTTTGCCAAGGTTTGAATAGTGTCTCTATTAGCTTATCTACACCAGAAAAGTGTGGAGAATTCAGCATAGTCTCAAGGCAACTTACTTCTCATACCTGCTTAAGTTTCCTCATTATGTTTAGGGCAGCAACATATATTTTATATCCACCCAATGGGGGGTTGATGCTAACAATATGTTTTCTGCTCTGGGGAAAACTGCCTTGCAAGATGGAAAGACTAAGCCTGCTTCTAGATGGACATCCAAAGGCACTCAGACAAGGAGAGAAAGCAATGAGATTGGCACCTTGCTGGGCAGTACAAAAGAGGAAATAAAAACGATTCCTACACATCATAAAGTCCTGAAATCCCAGCTGTAATGTGTGTTGTACCCAACTCATTAAAGCCAAGCAAAGAAGAAGATTTCAATTTCCTTGATTATTAAGGAAACATAGAGCAACCATGATCGATTTTTTACCTCTCAGAGTCATGGAACATATTTGAACTTCGTTATTAAAGAAAGGTATAGAAGACGCACTTTAATTAGGATTTTCCCAATACAGACCTATTAGAGAGACACTTTATTTTCTACTTATATGTACATATTCATTTGTTCCAGCCACTTATTAACTCAGATGCCATTCCTCCCAGCATTCTCAGAATTATGGGGAGCTCAACAAGAAGGGAATAAACTTAATGGTGTGCATTCCAGTTGTTATACTGAGATGTTGCCAAATCCATGTCATGTAGAACATAGCTATCGGTACTGCTCTTATTTATTTAGTCCTTGTGTAACACTAGGCATCTCCCAGCTGGTCCACAGTGTAGTCAGGGGAAGGGAGAGTGTATGGCAGAGGGTACAATGCCCACATAGCTCCAATGCTGGATTCCTAGGCAAAAAGCTGCACTCTAGTCTGAAGAGATGTGCACAGGCACTGATATTATTCACTTCTCTTCCAAGACACAACCTGCTCATCATATTTCTATTCACCATTTCACAGCATTACAGGGTGGGGCAAAAGTAGGATTACACTTGTGAGTATGTAAAACACAGAGTTTACCCTTGTATTATTATTTATTAATTATTGCATTATTTTCCAAACAAACAACAGTAAACCTAATCCCCCCAGCGCCCCCCCCCCATAGTTAACTATTTCCTGTCTACCTTCTTCAGATCAATTCTTCTCCTGCATATTATGTTTGGCATCTTTTTATTTTATTTCAACTACTCCCTAATTCAGATTTGGACTTAGAACAGTCTGATCTTCTTCTATTGTATAATCTTGAAGTCTCCCTTCCCATGCAGTTTCATAATAAATACCATCTAGAATAGAAATTATAGTAGGTTTAATCAGACTTCAAGAAAAAGGTAACTAACAATGTTCTTTCCACCTGAAATCTAGAACCTGTTATAGCTAGGAAATAATGTTTACTATTCTTCCCAGCTCTTAGGGTCTCTCAACCTTTACTGCACTTTTCCAGTCCACCAAACTTACAGTTTCACTGTACTGTTCACCTGGACTGTGAGTCTGCCCTGACGAATCCAGTCTGTTTCCTAGGGATCCACTCATACCCTTGGCTTTGCCTAGACCTCCAGTTTCTCAAAGGATTTAACTCTGATCAACATTTCTAAGGATTGGCTGAGTGGGGTCCTAGTGGAAATGTCTCCCAAACTCCACCATCTGGCTGCAGGTATTGTAGGCACCTGCATACCCCCATGGCCTTTGCCTCCACCTCCTCCAGCAGACACTCTTAGATAAATGCTAATCAGAGTTCAGATAAACGGTGAACTCTCCATGGCCCTGGGGGCACTCTACTTGAGTTGCTTTCTTTTCCTACAATGAAGGCAGGTGTTTCAAACTCATTCCAGGCAAGTATAATATAATTTATATATTAAGGCCCCTGTGAGAGGACAATTTATGAGAATATTAAGGGGAGCCAAGCAACAGTTTAGTGCCTCTTTAATAGAGGGCTCTTTCTTAGCTCCCTCAGCTCTCCAGTCACAGGGAGCTGAGAGTGGAGGGCAATACCATAGCCCAGGGATCAGCGCTTAAGCTTCCTTTTGCTCCCCTTAGTAAGCCTCCCACTGACTTTCCCGAGTGACTTCTCATTGCACTGTTCAACATGTGCTTCATCAAACTGGCCCCAAAAGTGGGTCATGCTATTTGGAAACACATGTATTTTAAAACTTGGCAAGCAACCAGAGCTTCTAGTTCACCTTCATACAAGACCATAAGATTTGGGAAGAGTCAACGTGGCCACCTCAAAGTTTAAAAGATAAATAAAGTGAAAAAGAGAAAGAGCCAACAGCTTTATGTGACATGTTTACTTACATAAGTAATGTGTATGTCAAAATAAATTATTGGCCTTTTGAAATCAGGCAAAACATATGAGAAGGGTGCATAATTATTTATATAAAATGATTTAAAATTCATTGTGATTTATTTTTTTATATGACTTCTATGTCCTAAGTTGCATGTCAAAAGAAAAAAGGACATAATTTTCAAAGCATCATTTATGCTGAGGGCCTGAGACTAGGACCAAAGTTTATGTTCAGTTCATTTACATAAGTGTAAGCATTTATTCTGCAAGATGTTTATTTCATTACCGTCTCTCTTTGCCATCCTTGAATAATTTGAATTGGACAGTAAAAAGTAGATTTGCTCAATAGAAAGGAAATAAGGAATGTTTTTATTAACACCATAGCAGAAATTCCCAGTCTTTGTCCAATACAAGCAATAAAGGAGTAGGCACAAAGGCTTAGAAGCTCAGGCTGAAGGCACAGGCGCATAGTGGTCCAGCTGTTTGATTTTAGAGAAGCTGCTCATCTCTCTGAAGCTCAATGTCTTTATCTATAGAAATAAAATAATACTAATGCATGTGTGTGTGTGTGTGTGTGTGAATACATATAAATTATTTCAGTAACTATTTTGATATTTGGTAACTATTTTTATTAGTGTCACTAATAAATTCAAATAAATCCAAAACGTTATTTTATTTTTTTAAATACGTTTTTATTGATTTTTCAGAGAGAGAGGAAGGGAGAGGGAGACAGAGATAGGTACATCAATGATAAGAGAGATTCATTCATTGGCTGCCTCCTACACACCCTCTACTGGGGATCTAGCCTGCAACCCAGGCATGTGCCCTGACCTGGAATCCAACCATAACCTCCTGGTTCATAAGTCCACGCTCAACCACTGAGATGGGCTCCAACGCATTTTAAATTGTGTGGATGTTAGGGTGTACCTTCATTTCAGCATCCACAGAGCAGCACTCTCTAAAGCTTTACCATTTGCCTTGTATGGCGGTGGCTCTACCAGGACACAGAAAGCTGCTGAGTACCTTTCAGTGGCCTCGGGTTTTGCGTGTGGGGTGGGAAACAGGGGCAGCAAGCACAGTAGGGGTCCCATGTCTACTTGCTTGGCCTCACATGCAAGGTCTGGCTCTTGTAGGTTTGGATTTGTAGGGACAGTGACTCACAGCGCATCCTGGCCAGGCCATGTAAAGTCCAATATTAGTCTTGTCTTCACAGCAGAAAGTCAGCTCCAAAGCCAGCGCATGTGGCATCAGAAGCAGGTGGGTCTCTCCTCACTCCAGGCACGCATCGGGGAGTTCAGCCCTGAGATGCCTGGAAATCCAACACAGCCACAGGATGCCAGGATCTGCACTTTGGGAACAGTGCACCTCAAAGTAGCTGGGCTCCACGGCCCTTGAAATTACCTGCCCCAGACCTATGGTGTGAAACCAGTCCATAGCTCACAGCACGCATGCGTCCTGTGCCCCTTCACCATAAGCAAGTCTTCTGGTCCTGTGCCTCCTGTTGATCGATCTGGTGGTGGTGATGATGCTAAACTGCAGTGCAGGTTTCTGCACTTCTCCATTTCTGTGCTTATTTCTTTGTGGACGGCCGTCGGTCTGGGAGCCCTACTCATTGGAGCTTTGATGAAAACTCAAATGGCTGCTTGCCTGCTTAGGAATGTCCATGGCTCCCTGTTGGTAACAGGTTTCCGTATGTTTATACAAATGTAAAGGTGTCTCAAATTCCTCAGCGAGGTTGTGTCCTGTAGCAGTTCACTTAATTTGCTTAATTATAGATCCTCTCATGTTTATCAGTATTTTTCTGATTACAGACCTTTCTACTTGCTAACCCTTGTGCTCCCAGAGGACAGGCTCAGGGTCATAAGCACATGTGTCTCTCTATTGACCAGGAACATGCTTAACAAGTAAGGAGACCTCAATAAGCCATTTGGACACTTAGTATATGTTATTTTATTTTATTTTATTTTATTTTATTTTATTTTATTTTATTTTATTTTAAGAACCTGTTCTAAGTACTAGAAATGTAGTGACAAAACTGACAAAACTCTCTCCTCGTGGGACTCTCATTCTGCTGGAGGAGACAAGACAATAAGTGAGATTTTTAAAAAGTAAAATATGTATTTTGTTAGTTGGGGATCATTACTAAAGAGAAAAAAATAAAGCAAGGGCAGAAGTTGCTGACATTTTATAAATGTTTTCTAGATCATTGAAAGTATGGTTAAGTCAGAATTCCTTCATCACTCGGTTAAAATATCTTTCTAGTCTCATCGCTCCCCTCTGTGACCACACACAGTGAAATGTTCACAGAGCCTGAGTATTTTTTTAAATCTGTTATTTCTCTCTGGAAAGCTTTCTCCTATTTGTACCTAGAAAATGCCAGCTTACCATTTAAGACCCAGGTCAAATTTTATCTCTGAGAAACCGTCCTGGACTCCACAGGAGGGTGGTAGGGGCTTCCCTCAAGGCCTTCTCAGCATGCCTGTGGTTAGGGCATGATCATGCTGACTTTGATTAATTGCTTGTGAAGAGCTGTCTGCAAGGGTCTGAAGGCAAAAACCTTGTCCCTGCCACCACCCCCCCCTCGAATTTCCAGCAGCAGTGTGAAGCCCAAGATATCAGGGAATCACAATAAACATCTGCTGAACTAAATGCAAAGAAAATGAGTAAAAAAAAACTATTCAAGAGAAGGGGTATAGAGACTTCCTATTTTTCAGTTTTGTGAGTTGTGTCCTTATCAGAAAAGAACACACTTGGACTGTATTAATTTAATACCCAAACTGCTGTTTTTCTGAATATAATATTGCACTTTTGGAATATAGGAGGGCAAGATAAGAAATATATCTTTAAAATTGTTTCCACATCCTTGATATATTTATCTTTTCAAAATCTACATTCAAAGTTACAGTTGATGCTATTCTTCTGAAGCTCAGGTAATAAGCAATTGAGTATTAGATCGTCTCCATGATCGTGGACCAAGAACCCACATTCAGAACTTTGAACCAGGCCTGAACAGTCTTGTAACTTGTGCCTAACTGCATGACCACTGTGCTGCTCTGCTTCCTGCTCAGGAAACATGTGTGAAGCCACATCTGGAATCAGGTCATCAGATCCAAAGACCAGCTTCTGTGTCGCACATTACCAGGTACAAAGGATTCTTTGGTGGTTCTTGTGGGCAGATTGGTTCCTCCTTGTGCAAAGACTTCCTAATGCCAACATGTATAATTTACCTACTACTAATTGATACTTGGCTTATTTAAAAAAATATATTCTTGATATGTGACATTCATACTTAAAAATAAATATATACTCAATAACTCTACAACTGATAAATTTTCCCAAATTGAACATACTTGTGTCGAATATCAGAACATTGCAAGGACCCCAGAAATGTCCTTGGTTTTCCAGTTACTTTCCCTTGCCCCAATTAAGAGTCAACCACATTCTGACTTCTAGAAGAGTAGATTCATTTTGCCTGGTTTTCTATTATATAAATGGAATCATTTATATTGCTAATCTTGTGTATGCAAAGGCTTTAATGTAGGTGACTCCTTTAGAGCATGCCTACCTACCCAGAAATTCTGGAATACAGGGCAGCTTAGTCAAAGGAACATCAGACTAAAGGTCAGTGACCTTATGGTGCTAGGCAATCTAATCAACTGGACCTTACAAAAGAGAAAATGCAAGCTTAATGGGCCCATTGGTACCTCTTTCAATTTCCTGAGATTCTTAGTGGCTTCCAGGTGAACTTGTAGGTATCTCCCAGCCCCTGGTGCAGCAGGCAGAGATGGTCAGCAATGGATCCCTTGCCTTTGGCCATTCCCTCTAATTGCTGTGCCTGAGACCCTACTTCCTCTATTAACTGTCCTTCATCCTTAGAGTCTGTATACTGGAAACTGTTTTCCTAACCAAAATCCGATACCCTCATTTAATTATCTGAACTTTGTTATTCATTAAGCTTATGATTACACATATAACCTACATTCACTTAATATTTCTAACATTTAAATTGAGGCAGTTGACTAGGACAGTCTTTAAGATCAATTCTAATTCTAATATTGTGATGATGAACTATTCTGTGTTCAGAGTGAGTCACCAGATAACATTGCAGCAAAGAGCAGTGGGGACCCCCCTGCTTCATCCTTGACTTCATCAGTTTCTCATCTTCATAGAGGGCCCGCAATTCATCTGTAAAAGGTTCATAAGTGTTTGTTAATTACAGCAATGATGAATAAGTTCAGTGACCGATATTTAGTAAGTACTCAATGACTCTGTAATGCTGTCTATTATTTTCACTCTATTTTAGGAGGCTAAGAAGGTACATGATACATTTAAGAAATATTATCATTTAAATGACAAAATAAATACCAATTTGTAATTAAATAAATATTTTCTAGTCACCTGAAAACTTCAACTCCTGTGAAAGGTTTTGTCCCTCATGAAGTTGGAGGATAGAGGAAGTGAACTATATTTCATCATAATTACATTTTACATAATATTATTCAGAATAAATGCTTGCATTCATTAATGTAATATGCTGATAACCCATTGTGATCTTCTTGAATTTGTGCCATAAAGAACCTTAAGAAGGCAATGTTGGAGACCTCCTGGAGAGCAGTTTCAGGACCTTCGGCCTACAGCACATCGGATGCTCTTATCATCACCCTGCAGTCAAAAACCATGGGGTGTACTTGTAGCTTCTGCACAAAGACAGCAGAGTTAACAAGTTCACAGATGTTTTCTCACCCTGATCATAGAGATGATAATTAAACAAAACACAGGACAAGTTTCTTACTGGCCTAATGCCACACTTAACACAAAGCATTTAGGATAAAACACACAAGAGGATAATATGAAAGAGTATTCCTGTTACTCTGGTAAGCAATATTCCATTTTGTGGTGCATACAACACATTTTTCTCACTGTAATAGAAAACATAATTTTGATTCAAATGATTCTAGCATTATACTCATGTGTAAACCACTGCACTTCTCAGGGAATCAGAAAAAATTTTTTTAAATAGGAGAAAATAATATCTGTTGTATCAGTCAGAGAGGGCTGGTCATGTTGCAGCAACAAATGACCCCAAAGTCTCAGTGACTCATAATAATGAATGTGCATTTTTTGCTCACCCTACATGTCCATCAAGGACATGGAGTGACAGGGCTGATCACTGCAGTTTCTCAGAGTCCCTGACTGACAAAGTAACCACTGTCCTAATCATTATCGGCCACCTGCCAGGTGGAAGGCTGAGTCTAGAGAAGCACAATATGGCTGTCCTCAGTTTATTGGCCGAAAACTAATAATAAGTTTTCACCAAATTTCAAGTAGGCAAGTAAATGCAGTACTCCCATGTGCCCAGAAGGAAGGAAAAAGAGCCAGAATATAAGAATATTCATGAGCAGCCCTCTGACTATCATCCCTAACATCTTCTCAGGATGTTGTGCAGATCAAGTGAGATAAGTATGTGAAAAGATTTTGCAAATGGTAAAAAATATATAGAAATATAAGAGATAGTAACATTATGCAAAATATAATTATTGACACATTAGGAAGCAGAATCTGGCTCTCCAGACTACATGGTGCTTACTGAAGACTTTAAATATTCTATGAGCTTGGAATAAATGTTAAAAATAGAGAACCTTATACTCTTGCAGTCCTATATTTTTTCACTTGAGACAGATAAACTTTCTTCCCCACCTCGTGCACTTAATAGTAGCTCACGTTCATATCCCCATCCCTCAGATTAATTAGGACCTACAACTGCGACAACATTTTGCTGTCGGTGATTGCATCGTTAGAGCTGTATAAAGTTGATGATGACAGCTGGAATTTTATCACTTGTTGCACTTTGCAATTTTTACTTTTTAGTTGTGTACATTTTCTCACATGTGTTAATATGAGGCTCACATAGAAAATGAGGAACAAATAATGAACAGAGGTTAGGACCTTGTAATAGTTGATTTTCCTGTGGTTACACATGATATGAGCTGCTGAGCACGTTTGAAAGTTATTTGAATTTTACTTCTTCAGATGAATATCAGAAAAGTAGCTGGCTATTACACAGATACAAAATTATGACACTGAAAACCCCAAATTATGAAGTAGATTCTCCAAAAGTTTGTGACATGTCTCAGCGTATCTTGTTAAAGGACACAAGAATTGACTGGACATTATCTGAAATCAATCAACTAATATGCATTAGGCCCCTACTTTATGCATATACTGGCTAGCCCCCCAGAAGAATAGAGAAACAAGCAATTATCCCTTGATCTTTGGATAAATCAAGTGTGCAATAATGGGACTAGTTAGAGTAAAAAAGGCAGGTGCTATTTTCAAGCACCTACCATGTAGCTTCAATGACAGGAAGCGATTTTGTCCTCTGTATTTCAGTTAACCCTCATGATGACTGGTCAGAAGGGTACAATTGTTCTTCTGTTTTTTATGTATGAGGACATGCAGGGTTGAATTGTTTAGGAAAGTTGCCCCGAATTACCTATTACTGCATGACAGAGCCTGAAAACCAGTCTTGTCTGACTCCAGATTCTAAGCAAAGCTCACAGCAAGGGACTGACGTTTCTGATCTAGGAATAAGGCATTCAGGATTAAAAAATGAAGTATCAAAGACTAGTCTAATTCAAAGATACATCACAATCCGGTTTATGATTGACAAATATGCACTCCATGGTATGATATTATTTGCCTACATAGATCAGAATGATTGCAATGATCTGGAATTTTCTGTCCAGATTTTATTTAAGAGCACTTTATTTATCTTACCATAAGTGGTACCATCATGGAGGTGAAACAGACAATTATACTGAAATAACACTAGATTCAGGAAACCTCACCTTTTCTTCTTATTTATCTGGTACTCAAGCTTGTGCACATTATTTATGTTGTCTAAGCCTCCGTTCCCCTGTCTGTAAACTAGGAGCAATGGGACTTACCCACCTAGTCCACAGGACTCGTGAGCTAGTGGATATGGCAGCTGTAAGTACACTGGAGTGAGGACCTGTGTATTAGCAATTTGATCAAGTAGCAAGGATTTGTAGGTGCTATGGGCATCGCCTCTTTATTTATACTCTGTTAGATTTTCCAAGAAGATGAGGGTGGGTTTTCTGTTGTGGTTATATGGCAATTGTAAAACCCAGGGGGAGACTTTGCCCTCCGTGGGCTATCATAAGTAACTAGAAAGATAAAGGAATGCTTGGCTGGCTGGCTGAAGGACAGAGATCGATGGGTAGGTGGACTGCAAGAGAGGTACTCAGACGCATGGCTGAGGCCATGGTTTATTTTTCCTTTCCTTCCTTCCTGCATCCATTCATTAAAAAATATTGATTGCTCAGCCCAGGTAAGCCATTATGATAGATGGAATGACATACATGACATGGCCCTTGCTTCAAAAGATTTAAATTCTAGCAAGACAAATTTATAATCCAAGGTATCAAGGCAGAATAGCTTTGAGAGAGGTGTGAATAAATAGGAACAAAAATTTTTAAAGTTAAAGATTTTTTGAAGGAGGGGATAAATCAAGGAAAGCTTTGCAAAAGCTTCTATTACAAGAGAAAATGTTGTGTTTTTGAAGTTTTGAGGGGGAAGAGAAAGCAAACTCACATTGGTGAAATCCACTGTGCTGAAGGGGATAGATGGTAGTGGGTATGGTTCCCTGCCCAAATGTAGTCTCCCTGGAATGATGTCCCATCTCTTGGAAACGGGGCTGGTGGTAAGAAGACTTATGCCTGGGTTCTGCGTAAAACCTTTCACTGGTCACACAGTGTGCAATAGGCAAGTCACTTATTCTCTTTAAGCCTCATCAGAGCAACAATGAAAATGAGAATTAGGGTGTTTACTTGGTAAGGGCACAGGGCCATCCTTACAGTTCAAGCTCAGGAGATGTTTGTTTAATGAGTAATGGGTACCATCAATGGAATTCAAGAACTGGTGGGAGTTTGTGTGCAAAAGGGGAGTTAGATAAACTCTGCAGTCTTTTTCGACTCTTTAATACTGTTGGAGCAATATTAAAGTATTTTGACATTTAGTAGAGAGGAGCAGGAGAGAGTGTGGAGAAGCAGGTTGTGCAAAATGGCACTACTTAGGTAGTTACACAGTCCTTGGGTATCAACTTGAGTGCCTCCTCAAAATCATTATCTTATATGAACCTCATGCTACCCTTAGGAGACCCTACAGATGAGAAAATTCACTAATGTAATAAAGGTCCCACACAGGAATTATATGTCGATCTGCACATTTTCAGAACTCTCCTACTTTAATATTTAGCAATTGCATGGATGATCTATTATCCCTGAACTGAAATTACTCTCTCCATTAATAATCTGCACTTTGGCAGGATTTGGTGCAGTTGCCTCAGTGCCCTTGTCTCTCTCTGTGTGTGTGTGTGTGTGTGTGTGTGTGTGTGCGCGCGCGCGCGCATTTATTTTTTAATACTTGCATATTTCATTGACTTCATGATTTGGGTAAGGGGATTTGGGAGCGTCTTAGTATTAACACTTGGTTAGAATGTAATGCCTTTGCCACTGAGCACCTCACAGTGTTGAGCTTCGGAGCTGCCACTTTCCGGGGGCGTGCTGTCACTCTCTGAGCACGCTTGGCTGGTCGAGGAAATGATGGGAACTGTGGTGCAGACTTCAGTCTATGGTCCAGGAACCACATTGCTCCTTTCATTCTAAATGATCCATCTCAAATAACTCTATTACACGGAGTTCTCTCTGACATGATTTCTTCCAATAAGACAGGGCACCCACTGGAAGGCATGGCCATAGGATATCCATAGCTCACTTTCCACCTCTCACTGCACCATGACTTTCCCCTCCCCCTCAGGGAGTGTGAAGAAACATGAGTCTCTTGCTATAAAGCCAGCTGTGTGCTCTAGCTGGGAAATCTACAGTTCTACCATAACAGTGTTCCTATCAGCATCAACTAAAATCATCTTGTATCTCTGAAACCGGTTTGGCTCAGTGGATAGAGCGTCGGCCTGCGGACTGAAAGGTCCCAGGTTCGATTCTGGTCAAGGGCATGTATCTGGGTTGCAGGCATATCCCCAGTAGGAGATGTGCAGGAGGCAGCTGATCGATGTTTCTCTCTCATCGATGTTTCTAACTCTCTATCTCTCTCCCTTCCTCTCTGTAAAAAAATCAATAAAATATATAAAAAAATAAAATAAAATAAAATCATCTTGTATTACTGAGACCCTGAGAGTGTCTTTGAGACAAGGAGGTAAATAGAAAAAAATGTAAAGAATTCTGACATGAATATGGTTTAATGACTATAAATAAGTAACTGGATCCCACAATAAAAGTGTATTTTCTTTTTAAAAAAATTTGACTAAATAGCCCAGCTGGCATGGCTCAATTATTGAGTGTCAGCCCATGAACCTGGAGGTCAGGGTTTGATTCCCAGTCAGGGCACATGCCCTGGTTTTGGGCTCAGTCCCCGGTGGGGGGCATGCAGGAGGCAGCTGATGGATGTTTCTCTCTCATCAATGTTTCTACCTCTCTGTCCCTCTCCTCTCCTTTCTCTAAAATCATTAAAAATATATATTTTAAATGCGACTAAATAAAACAATCTTCAAGTAAAATAGAATAAAAGTAAAATAAAATCATCATGAAAATAGAACTACTTTGATCATTATTTAATATTTCAATATCCTCCCTCATGTGTATGTGAACTATATTTAACCTTTCCTCCATATACATGTATGCAGATGTGTATGCTTTTATGTATGTGTGTATGTATATAAAGTTCCTAGGAAAAATGAAATTTGATTAAGACTCCTAAACTTGAAAATTTGGCTTGTTAATTCATTGGGTATACATTCTACATCAAATTATTATCAACTTTAGATAGAATTGAGAGGTATAGAGGTGTAAGGAAATGTGAGTTTGCATAGTTAACCAATCTCAAAAAAAACCTTCAGTACTTTAGCATTAGTGTAAAATATATTATATTAAACAATATTTTTATATACATTAAGTACATGCTGAAATATATTTGAGCATTGTTTCTTGAATTAACACCCCAAGGGAGATCTACTTTTACATTCATATATCCAGTGCTCTGAGTTATGTATCCTGTGGTAAAGAAATCCTTTTAGTGTCATTTAATCTGGAGCTAGAGTTACTTAAAATTATTTGACCCAAAGCTGTTTTTCATGTCATGCAAAACTACACTAGGTTCTGGAAGAAATGGTGTGCTGTTCTTTCCTTTAGAAATGTGGAATTAGATTCTTTATGTAATTTTTCTCATTTACTCTTACAGCAGCTCCATTGGGTTATTTTAGGGAATATATATTATTTTATTTTTGCTAAGCAAAATCCCCCCCATTTTTTTTTCTGGCAAAACAAAACCTGAATTTTCTTTGTGGAAAAAGGTACTTTTTCTTACTCCCAATATCAACTTTATAGGCAGGCCTTCTGTGACTGATTGAGCAACTCATTCATATATTCATTCATTTGTTGGTTTATTCATTCAGTAAAAATGTATGGAATTTTATTTTAATCCCAGGAACTCTTATAGGTATGTGAAAGGTAGCGTCAAACATAATAGACAAAAACATTGCAGTGATAGAATATATAGAAAAACAATGCATAAATAAAATATGAAGAAGGTCAGATGGTGAAGAAAGCTCTGGATAAAAAATAAAGCAGGGGTGGGGATCGAGTGTTAGGGGTGGGAAACCATGGCTTTGTTGCCTATAGTAACTTCTGGAGAGGAAGGGGATGATCTCAGAGTCCTGAGCTTCTTGTGGCACCTAAAATAAATAGTGTTAAAATAATGAGATTGATTCTGAGGTATTCGTTTAATAAATATGTATTGAGTGGCTACCACATGCCAGGAACAGTTTAGATATTGCAGATAAGGTAATAATAAAGCCATGCAGTGCTTTGCTGGAAACTATTTGAGAACTGGCTCTTTAAAAAAAAAAAATCAAAGAAAATTCTAATTTGGAGCATTGTGGAATTTTGTGATTTAAATGACCTACCATGACCAATTGCAAGTTACCACCTGAATACAGAGTTGGAAACATATGTACATAAACCAATCCTGTGTGAAGGTAAGGACAGCCTCAAGCACACTGCTGCATGTACCTTATGTTCTGTCATGTAAATATGTGTGTACTAAATGATAAATTAACAGGTGCATTGCAAATCTCAGAAAGTAGAGTGGCATACAAAGGAACCAGAAGGCCCAAGGGAGGTGGAGTGAGGTGAAGTATTAAATAGTGAGGCTGAGATTGACCCCACTTTGAAGGTGCTATTTCAGCAAAGATTTAAGAAGGTTGGAAACATAGACAATCAGATGAAGGGGCAAGGGTCTTTTAGACATGCGGACACCCAGAGTAAAGGCTCAGAGCAGAATGATGGAAGGGGAGGATATAAGATGAGGCAGGGGCTTAGATCAGGTGGAGTCTATAGACCACAGAGAGGGACTTTAGACTACTCTCAGTTACATCAGGAAATATTATTAAAGTTTTGAGCATTAGCAACATAAGCTGATTCTTGTGTTGCAGTGGTTCTCAACCTTCTGGCCCTTTAAATACAGTTCCTCATGTTGTGACCCAACCATAAAACTATTTTTATTGCTACTCATAACTGTAATGTTGCTACTGTTATGAATCGTGATGTAAATATCTGATATGCAGGATGGTCTTAGGCGACCCCTGTGAAATGGTCGTTCAACCGCCAAAGGGGTCGCGTTCCACAGGTTGAGAACCGAATCATTCAGTTGCTAAGCTGAGAATAAAGAATAGGTAATGAAACCAGTTAGGGTTCCTTCAAGTGGTTCGGACCAGGTGGTAAATGTGCGGGTGGTAATAAGTAGTTGGTTTCAGGACACATGTAGAAGAGAGTTCCAACAGGATTTCTTGATAGGTTGGAAGGATACTATGAATAAAAAGAGAGGTAATCATGATTTAAGATTTTTCACCTGAACACAGGGTAGGATGTGGTTTCCATCAAATGAGTTTGGGAGGACTTCGTGTAGTGGCAGGGGTGACAGGGCAGGGTCAGAACATCAGTATTTTGTGTGTTTAAAAAATATTTTTACTGCCAAAACCGGTTTGGCTCAGTGGATAGAGCGTCGGCTTGTGGACTGAAAGGTCCCAGGTTCGATTCCGGTCAAGGGCATGTACCTGGGTTGTGGGCACATCCCCAGTAGGAGATGTGCAGGAGGCAGCTGATCGATGTTTCTCTCTCATCAATGTTTCTAACTCTCTATCTCTCTCCCTTCCTCTCTGTAAAAAATCAATAAAATATATTTAAAAAAAATATATATTTTTACTGATTTCAGAGAGGAAAGGACAGGGAGATGGAGAGGGGGAGGGAGGAAAGGAGGGAGAGAGAGAGAGAGAGAGAGAGAGAGAGAGAGATCAGTGATGAGAATCATTGCTCAGCTGCCTCTTGCACGCCCCCTACTGGGGATCGAGCCTGCAACCTAAGCATGTGCCCTTGACCAGAATCGAACCTGGGACCTTTCAGTTTGCAGGCCAATGCACTATCCAGTGAGCAAAACCAGCTAGGGCAGAACATCAGTTTTAAACATGTTAAGTTTAAGATGTTTTTGGCACCCAAGAATGGATATTGTATAAGAAGTCAGGTATATGAATCTGCTTCAGTTAATAACCAAGGATAGTGTGTATCATGGAATTTGGGGTCTTATTATGAAAACCAGTGAAGGGTAGATTCTTCTTAATGGTACTTCCTAAAGAAGAACTGATACAAAGGGGAACTAACCAGAGAGAGATGACTATGGATCACTCTTAGTCTTAGCTCATGAGTTTATGGCAGTTTTGGCTGGAAACAGCAGGAAAATCATCAACTAAGATACATGATGGGAGAAGTGAAAGGTTAGTTAATAAATGTATATTTTTTAAGTATTTACTGTCTACTATATATACTATATATACTGTAGTACTTTGTGGGATGTCTACAACTTACAAAGAATATGATTATCTAGCCCATGCCTCAAAAAATAAATAAACAAACAAATAAAGCAACAAAGAAGAGGAAGGCATAATTATCTAATGTAAAGATATAAAACAAGTCTTACTGATACCACTCCACTTAGCAGTGACTGCATAGCATAGCACTGAAAATATATGGTGAGAAGTTCTGGATTGTTTGAAAAAGAGTTATTAATTAGTTGGTTTTTCCAGCTGATTTCAGGGTGATGTGGATACCTATGTGGGCACCTTATCTTCAGGTATAACACCCTTGACCCGTATTTCACACAAATTATAACATTCCATCCTCATTACCTTCCTACTGTAGACAGTTATTCTTTCTTCTTCTAAGAAAGCCTCCCTTCACTTCATAATAGCATTTTCTACTTGTGACAATTTGCTCTAGCCCCTCTTCAGCCCAATAGCTCTAGAGGAAGATGCCAATCCAATATCCTATTCAGCTAACTGTGGGTAGTGGGTAAGTAAGACAAATTGGGCCAGAGGCCTCCACTAGGATTTTTGAATTACAGCTAAATAGAGGGTTGAATGTCCTTTCTTGGTGGGTAAAGTGGAGATGTGAACTTTAAATATTTAAATTCTTAACTCATGCTACATACTTTTTATAAAATTTCATAGGCATTCAAATTTACACTATATATGAGAAAGAAAGACATATTCTACTACTCTTTCAGGAATGAGAATTCAGTGCCATACAAATAATTAAATAAGGTTCTAAGTTGTATATGTTTTTCCTCACATGCTTCTATGTCAAACACTGAGAGAAGTGAATTAAATAAATAACGTGTTTCTATTTATTTCCCTATATTATTGTTGGAGATATATTCTTTTTAAAAAAATATATTTTTATTGATTTTTCACAGAGAGGAAAGGAGAGGGATAGAGAGTTAGAAACATCGATGAGAGAGAAACATTGATCAGCTGCCTCCTGCACACTTCCCACTGGGGATGTGCCCACAACCAAGGTACATGCCCTTGGCTGGAATCGAACCCAGGACCTTTAAGTCCGCAGGCTGAAGCTCTATCCACTGAGCCAAACCGGTTAGGGCAGAGATATATTCTTAACTAAGTATATATTTAAAATTTCTTGACTTCTAGTAGAATACATAAGCTTTATTCTTAAATGACTCTTATTTTCCTTTATTCCTTTTTTAGCTCACTCATGAATAATGCTAAGGTTTTAGTCCATTCCTTAATCTACATTTTTCTCTCAGTACAAGATTGCCCATTTTTATGTTTTTCAACCTTTCTGAGTCAAATTTTAATCATGTTCTTTTTCTTTGTAATCCATTATGATATTATTTGTATTTAAATCAGTAATTTTATTTTTATTTATTGATATGAAATATATATATTTGGTCTTAATTGTGCTTATATTTTATGTGATACTCTCTGCTTTTACTGCTTCTTTTACTATGTGAAGTGTATTTCTTTACTATGTGTGAGTATCCCTTGATAATTTAGAATTACATTCCATTAATTGCTCTTTTTAATGTTATTTTATAACAACAACTTGGTATAAGTTCTTGCTATTCCATTGATTTACATAGCAACTATTGAATCCCCACAATAAGCAATTATAGATTTATAAGATTACATAATATTTTAAGATTATTATACTAGTGCTGTTTAGGTTCTCCCAGAAACAGGTCTTTAGACAAAGATTCAAGTGTAAGGTTGTTTATTTGGGAAGTAATGGTAGGGAAATGGAGAAGGGAAAAAAGGCTATTAAGGTGGCATTATCAAGTTAATACCCACAATGAGTGACTGCAGTGAATTCCTGTGGGGGACTCTTATGACAAGCATAAAACTCTCTCCTTAGAATTAGCTCATCTGAAGGGAAGAATGCTAGGGTGATAACCAATCCATGCAAGTTACTCAAGAAATTCTCTCAAAGGTGTTACTTCCCCTGTACTTCTGACTTTTTGACAATAAGGGGGAGGAAGCAACATCAATAACTAAGCCTCAGACAACAAAATGCAGGCACCATAAGTTGGAATTTATGCTGTTCTGCCCTGCAATAGAAAGTGTGCAGATATATGGGTGGGGCAATCACAGCATTTGCTGTAACCCATGCACCACTCAGATCTGCTCATATCCTATGTCTAGTACCAGTCAGCAGTTTTTTGAGAAGGTGGTTTATCCCAATTTATTTTTAAGGACTTTCCAGCTGGCGTAGCTCAGTGATTGAGAGTTTTCCTATGAATCTGGAGGTCATAGTTCAATTCCTGGTCAGGGTACATGCCCAATTTGTGGGCTCAATTCTCTGTGTGGGGCATGCAGGAGGCACCTGATCAAAGATTTTCTCTCATTATTGATGTTTCTCTCTCTCTCTCTCTCTCTCTCTCTTCCTCTCTGAAATAATATATATATTTAATGAAAAAACTATATATACTAGAGGCCTGGTGCACAAAAATTTGTGCACTTGGGGGTGTCTCTCAGCCCGGCCTGTGGCCTCTTGTAGTCTGGGACCCCTCGGGGATGACCACCTCGCTTCCCGAGGGATTGGGCCTAAGCTGGCAGTTAGACATCCCTCTGGCAGCCTGGGAGCCCTCCGGGGATGTCCACTTGCCAGCGGGGAGCAGGCCTAAGCTGCAGTCGGACATCCTTAGTGCTGCTGAGGAGGCGGGGGAGGCTCCCACCACCACCACTGAACTGGCAGCCATCAGCCTGGCTTGTGGCTGAGCAGAACTCCCTCTGTGGGAGCACACTGACAACCAGGGGGCAGCTCCTGCATTGAGCGTCTGGCCTCTGGTGGTCAGTGTGTGTCATAGTAACCAGTCATTCCCAGTCTTTCTGCTGTTAGGGCCAATTTGCATATTACCCTTTTATTATATAGGATAGAGGCCTGGTGCATGGGTGGGGGCTGGCTGGTTTGCACTGAAGGGTGTCCCGGATCAGGGTGGAGGTCCCACTGGGGTGCCTGGCCAGCCTGGATGAGGGACTGATGGCTGTTTGCAGGCTGGTCACATCCCCTTCAGGGTGGGGGTCCCCACTGGGGTGCCTGGCCAGCCTGGGTGAAGGGATGATGGCTTTTTGCAGGCTGGTCAAGCACCTCTGCAGTGGGGACCTGCCGGAAGCTGGTGCATCCTTGCTGCTTGAAACAGTCGCTGCAGGATAGAAACATCTGCACAGCATGTTTCAAGGGACCTGACGTATATAGCATACTGTTTTAATATGTTTGCTCCCCTTAGTGCTGTGTGTTTTAACCAAGGTCACCTCTCCGAGAAAGGTTGTTTCCCCAGGTAGGGATTTTTCCCTGAAGTTAGGGAGGGGATGAAACTCCTTAACTAAGTGCCAGGCGGGTAGTTAATCACTTTAACTACAAACAATCATGCTTAAGCTACATAATCTTTACTCTCTGGAATGGAGATAAGAAATGCCCTAACCTTGGTAATAGAGATTGATAGGATTGAATCAACTGGTATAAATACAGATGTAACAAGACAATAAAAAGCAGAACCTCTCTGGAGATCCAGACCAGAAGTTGGCTGGAGATCCTGGCTGGAGATCCTGGCTAGGCTGCTGATCAACTGAACACTGTCTCCGTGTCCTTACTTCTTCGCCGACTCCGTCCACACCTTTGGGGACCCCTGGACCCGCTGGGGTTGGACCCCGGCAGGGACCCTCACCCCATGGAGGTTTGGCCAGCCTGGGTGAGGGGCTGATGGCTGTTTTCAGGCTGGCCATACCCCTCTGGCGACGGAAGCTCCCAGCCTCTCCTTTTTTTCCCTTTTTTTTTTTTTGTAAATTCTGGGATTTATTTACCTTCTATAATTGAACCTTTGTAGCCTTGAAAGGAGCTCAGAGCCGGCCAGGGCGGGCCCTGCTTGCTCCTGCTCCGTGGCCAAGGCTGGTTGAAAGCATGTATCTGGGGCTTATTTATCTTTTATAACTGAAACTTTGTTGCTTTGAGTGGAGCTCAGAGCCGGCCGCGGCAGGCGGGAAGCTTGGCTTCCTCCATCACTGGGGCAACCAAGCCTCCTTCTTGCTCCAGCTCCATGGCTGCTGGCCGCCATCTTGGTTGGGTTAATTTGCATATAGTTGCTCTGATTGGCTGGTGGGCGTGGCTTAAGGTATAGCGAAGGTATGGCCAATTTACATGTTTGTCTTTTATTAGTGTAGATTAGCAAAGAAAAAAAGGGTGGACTTATAAAAGAGGGTTGAACAGGACAAGATGAAGTCCCCACTGCTAAAGCTGGTCTTAGACCTGTAATTGATACACATCACCATCTGTCTCTACCACCTGCCCAGATTCCCTCCCTGGTTCCCTGGGCATTTCTGTTCCTGGTCAGCTTGTTAACTTGTTAAATATACACTATAAGATTGGGCATGGAGGCATCAAGAAGTGCTCCCAGAGATTCCTTGAATCCCATACTAACTGTTCCTTAGCACCGCTATCTAACAGGAGCTTTATCTTCTATTGGACATTTAGGTCAGTTACCCCTACCAAGTATAACAACTCTTTTCTTTGCCTGCTAGTTTTATTAGCATGGACTCCATCATCTGAATTAACACTAGGGAGTTCAGTTCCATAACATCCTCAGATCCTGCCCAAATGGATCTACAAAGAACATCTATCACTGTTTTCCCAGCAATACTGATCTCCTGAGCATAGTTCTCATTGATTTGGCAAAAAGAAATGTCCTCTAGGCTCTCTTGAAGAACATAGCCAACTATCTGTTCTTTTGTTGTTGTTCTCATATAATATATCAATACCAGAATACCCAACTACTTGAGTCTTTAGATTCTTTCTCAATATTTTTCCAAAGCTGTTCTGACAACTCCACTTCATTGTTTGATTCAAGCTTCAAGGGCTCCAATTGCCCCTGTCTGAATGTTAAATCATGAGTCATAAGAGACAGCCTGCATATTGATAACTTTTCCTTAAGCAGTCATACCTTCTCTCTCCACTCTTGTCTAGCATCTTCAAGGTCTATTCTTAATCATGTTCACCTGGTTCCTGCTAGTAAATATCTGCCTGATCTTGTTAAATTTTCAATGAATAACCTTACCATCCCAAAAAAATGCACTCTCTTAGGCCATCTAAGACATGACTTGTTATTAGCCTACTGGTCATACAAGGGGGTAGGGACAAACCTTGAAGATGACAGTCTTGTAATGTATTGACCTTAGGTGAAAACTCTACAACTTCAAGCACAGGTAATCTTCCTGCAAAGAGAAGCTAGAGTTTCTCTTTATTTTTAAGTCCTATTTTGATTAAGAGTTTCTCTCTGATTTTTGAATCCTACATCCAGTTCACAAACAAGTCCTCTTGGTTCTCACTGCATACATTGCTACCACCTAGGTTCAAGACACCATCAACTGTAACTCATATTATTTAATATATTCTACATAAAGTCCCTATGTCTGCCGTCAGTCTTTTTACAGCACAGAAGACAGAACAATGGAATCAAAATATGCATGAAATTATGTCACTTATCTTTTTAAAACATCCCAATGACTTTCCATCTTAAGCAGAATAAAACCTCAAATCCTTAAAATAGCCAACACGATTCACCCTTTTCCACATTGCCTTCCTGACCTTATCTTCTTCTCTTTGCCCTTCAACACTTTGATCCAGCCACACTGACTTCTTCACATTCCTGATCATTACAGGTGCATCCAGTCTTCAGAGCTGTGATACTAGCTAATCTTGTTTATAATGTTCTTCCTCTGGATATATGAGGGCTGATCCCTTACGCATTCACATTTTAATCACATGCCACCTTTGATTCAAGTTATTTATCTAAAAAACAATGCTTTTGACAATCTCTGTTTACTTGCTATGCTTTATTTTCCTTTTTAGCATTTATCACTAATAATTTAACATAATACACAAAGATATTTTTTAACATTAGCTCATTCACTGCTCTATTTTTATTTCTAATTAGAATGGAAACTCCATGATGCAGGACTTTTTTGCCTGCTAGTTGTCATTGTTTTTGCTGAGGTTGCAGTCCCTGCATCTAGAATGCTTGTCAATAACAGTCACTCGGTAACTCAGAAGAAATGCAAGAACACTGACTTTATAGTTAGACCAAACTTAGTTGGGCTAAAATTATTGTTTGCTTGAGAATGTTGTGTCCACATGCTTCTCAGTCTTCTATCATTGAATGTTGCTGTGAATAATTTTGAAATTAGCCTGATATTTTACTCATATAGCTGATTTGATTATTTTGCCTAGATACCCAAAGTGTTCTTTATCTTAGAAGACCAGAAACTTTATCAGATCAGCATTTTCTTTTCAAAAAGCCTTGGGTCACAGTGTACCTTTTCAACATGTAAAATTAGACCTTTTATGTCTGAAAATAGTTATTAAGCCATATCTGTAAAACATATTTATTTCATTTTGGAGCTGCCTTTCATAAGTATTTGTGCATGCCTGTGTAAAGTCCTTTCTTTCTTTCCCTTGTCCCACACCTGCCATCTGCAATCTTCTAAAACTCTTTGTCCACTTTCCTGTTATTTTTCTCTCTAGCCTTTCACAGCCTTGCTGTGTTTTCAGCACCTTCTGTTTTTCCTTTTGTGCGCTTCCAACGCAGACATGATTTTGGAAGATGTGTGTTTTTTCTTTTCACTTATTTCCCACATGCTGCCAGTTCATGTTTCATTTCTTTTGGTTAACTTGACATATTTTACTAGTCTACTCTTTTAAAAGTTATTTTAAAAATGTTATTTATGACTTGTTTGCTTATATTTTACATCTGCTCTGTGACAATATTTTTTCTGGTGAAGCTTAGTCATCTTTCACATTTTGCTGTTTCTTTTCTACTTATTTTTTATAGCATCTTTGTATAGATTCTGAGTTGCTTCCTTTTCAATAATTTATCTTTGAAAGAGGTGGGTTCTTACAGGACTAGCTATTTTTAGGAGTTTGGGTTATGTTGGGGCCAGAACTATTTTCTGCATCAACACTTTTCTTTTGCCACATAACAGGGCAGGGTTGCTTACTTCCCACCCCCACCCCCCCAATCAATCAGCATATTTTACCTGCAGATAAAACAGATATTTGTTTTCCCTGCCTTTTTATTTATTGTCTAAAGTTTTACATATGTCTCCTTTTGGGGTTGCTTACTTGACAGGGTCATGTGACTGTGAACTCTTGAAGCCTTTGCTCTCCCCACATATCAGCTGAAGCCCTGTTGCCCCCAAATAAAAGTGTCTTTTCCCTGAAAAATAGCTTCAAGGTTACCTGGATCCACCTGCTCTGCCCACATTGCAGTTGTGAAATGAATGGCAGGGATGCTCTTCTGGCTACTTGGTATGGCCTCTACTAGTTGCTCAACAAAATGAGTGTTGAGTTTGTTCTTTATTCATTACTTTTGGAGCCCATTTTGCTCACTTTGGTTTAGAGATTGGCTTTTACAGATACCTTTTTCAGCAGGTGTCTCTGCATTTGGTTCTCTCCTTGCCTTCACATAGTGGAAGGAGGGTGAGATTGCTCTCTGAAGTCCCGTTTATAAGAGCACAAATTTGATTCACGAACTAATAACTGTCCCACCTCATAATATCATCACACTGGGAGTAAGGATTTCAACATGTGAAATTTGGGGGAAGCACATTCAGGCCATTGTAAGTATTGTCCTTCTTAGAAAGAACAAAGAGTGATTGATTCTATACCAAAAGTGTTTTTGGCTTAGGATACAAAATCCAAATATCAATATTTTAGAACTTAATTTGTCAGTTCAAGAAATATATATATATATATATATATATATATACATATATATATATATATATATATATATAGTTTATTTCAGAGAGGAAGGGAGAGAGAGAGAGCAATAAAAATATCAATGATGGAAAAAAAAGAAAGAAACATCAATGATGAGAGAGAATCATTGATCGGCTGCTTCCTGCACACCCCATCTTGGGGATCAAGAATGCAAGCTGGACATGTGCCCTGACTGGGAATCTAACCATGACTTCCTGGTTCATGGGTTGATGTTCACCATTGAGCAACACCAGCTGGGCTCAAAAAATACTTGATAATCTATGTGTCAGACACTTACTTATCCAGGCACTGGGGATTTGCCAGTGAAACTTTCTCCTCAAGGGGGGAAAATAAACACTTATGAGTATAGAACGGTCCATTTTCAAATCGAACTTTAAGAGCTTGCAAACCACATGAATTCTATCATAAATTAAGTATTTAGTACATAGATTACATAAATTATTCTGCAGACAGTAACTAAAGGGAAGATATAAGCATGCAATGCTCACTGTCCCTTACAGAAATTCAGTAGGGTGTTAGCATCCTTGCCTTATACGGAAGGCACCCAAATCTTAGAGTACAAGGACCTTGCTCCAAGTGCTCAGTGGAGGAACCCCGTTCTGGCCCAGGCTTCTGTTTCTTATTCTACCTCACTCCATTGCCCGTTGTATTACTGCTCACCGGGGCCCCAGGAGTATGTTTCCAGCCTGAATAAATCATTCCACTCTGTTATTCCGTTTCTGTTCTCTGACTCCAGCTGTTCTCGCCCACAGTGAGGACAACAGCACACTCCTTATTCCTTTTTTTTTTTCTGCTCACATGCCCCAAAGTAAGTGTTAATTAATAAAGCTGCTTAACTTCTCAAACATCTGAAAGGCATAAAAGATATGGAGACTTAGAACAGCAGCCTTCCTTCTTTCCCAGCCTGTGGTCTGAAAACTTTCAGAGGTGATTGTTGGGGCTGCAAGCAAATAGATGCAATTTGCGGTGAAACGTGTCAAGACTGAGCAGCCATGAAGAGATTTCCATCAAGGAAATGGCACTAAACAACAGCGAAAACCAGCCATTGATGACAGCATCTTTTCACATAAAAGAAATATTAATTTGATTAAATGTTCCAAGACCTTGTTATGTAAACGTAGCTCAAGTACCCCCTAAATAGCCAGCATAACTCAGATACCCTGAATGGCCAGAGAGAGGGAGGGAGGGAGAGAAAGTGTGTGTGTGTGTGAGAGAGAGAAAGAACAGATAGCTTTTTACAGCTAAATATATGAAAACCAGAAGGTATGGGAAACATTGCTTTGCTTACCCTGGATTTTTATAGTCTTTGTTCAGAGTAAGAGCTGCCAAGCTTTCCAACTTTACTTTGGAGACTTGTCTTTAGTCCCTTGCATTGGGTGGTAAGTATGTGGCTATTTATGCATGCCCGCATTTGTGTGCGCTCACCTGCACATCTCATTGTATGAACTCTGCCTGTACTTGTCTGAGCTCATGTGCACGTCTCATTATGTGAGCTCATACATTTGAGTATGTGTGACTGAGAAACTGTCTATGTGTAACCTCTGTGCATAGCCAAGTGAGTGTTGGGTTTGCAAGCATGTGTATGAGCCTGAGGGCAACTAGAGGGTACACCTGGGGTTGCATACATTGGTGAATGTATGACATTGTACATGCGTGTGTGTTTGCAGATGCATGAGTATGTGCATGGTGCATGCATGTGGTTGTGAAGGCTTGCATGTATGAGCAAATTAAGTACTTTAGTGTGTGACTATATGGAGAGAGGCATGGGTACACCTATAGGCATACCCCTTGATGTGTGTGTAAGCATGCCTGTGTGCACTCAGGTGCCTGTTTGTAATTGGAAGAATATGTGCGTTCAGGTGTGTGTTTTATAAGTCTGGGGGAAGGGAAGGAGTTTGACAGCAAGTGGGAAAATGACAAAGTGTTACTGGAGGGGTTGCTTCTCAACCGCCATGCTTCACTGTCAGTGTGGACGCTCTTTCCAGAAAGGTTCCTGCCGATTTGTCGTGCTGCTAATTGATGTCAGAGCTCTGTCTCCTGGGTCTGGCACTCAAGCTACAACGAAAAATTCCCAAACCAGTCCAGACCCCTGGCATCTGTCCTGACTTTACAAGGTGGGTGAAAACAGATATTTTTAGAAACAAAAATGATTATGTTGTTAGTGGCACTTCATCTAAAGGACCAGTTTGACAGGTCTATGTGCAACATGCTTGGGGGAGATTAAGGGGGTGGGGTGAGGACAGGAATGGAAGTGAGGACAGAGAATTGGGTGAGAGGGTCGCCAGCGTGTTCCAACTAAGACAGCTTCTCATTGCATTTTCCTAGACTCCGAGCAGCTGTTAACCACTTCAGGGCTTTCTTTTCCCAAAGAGTAGGATTCTGCAACTGGCAGAAACACCAGCTAGATGACCTCCTTTTGCTTAGATTTTAGGAAACTGAGGCCCAGAGTAGGAAGGTCAATTCCCTGACATAGTAAGAGGCAGACTTCATATTTGAACTTATTACCAGAATGCAAATGTAGAATTCCGTTTTTTGTTTTCTTCTAATATTATTTTATTTTATTTTTTGCTACCAATCAATGTTTTGAAACTAAACATTCAAACAAACCAGGGATTATGGAATGGCTGGTTTAATCAGGGAAGGAAAGAAAGAAGGGGGATAGGGCAATGCTCAAGGCCCATCATTTCTTTCTGGGTCCTTTGCAAATCTGTTCATCTGAAATCCAAACAACACAAATGCTTTTTTTTTTCTCTCTCTCTCTCTCTCTAGTTGAAATATTGGGTAGCACATCAAGTCCCTCTTACCAGAAGACACTTTTAATTCCCTTCTTACTCATTATGCAAATTTTAACTGAACATCGGTTTTCTCCAATTGCTGTTATAAGGAAATACATTTAATAAGCTGCTATAAGTAAGTACATTTAATAGCCATGTAAATCACGATAAGGTGCAAATGCAAATTTATAACATACATGACTATTAAAGTGAACTGTATTTTATACTTTACAAAACTAGCTGTTTTATATACACCAATGACTAACTCACTGTGCAGATAAAGAACAGATTTAGGGCCAGGGGTATAGTTAGGGTGAACAATTAAGAATGATGTTCAGCACGTAATAAAGTGATTTCCTAAGTGACCAAATACTCACGCGTATGTGGCAAACAAAATGCAAGTGCCTTTAGAAGGGGCAAAAGTGTTTATCCTCAAAATAAAGGTATAACTTTGAACAGGAATATACTTGGAAGAGACATAAGCAAAGTAGTAAAGAGGTACTTATATTTCTAGGAGATCAAAATCTTCCCCACTCCTAAAGAGATTATGGTTCCAAGGCATCAGAGAGTAGAGTTCCAGTTTGGTTAGCAAATACATGAATATTTTTAGTACCTCTTTTGGTGACTGTGTGTTCTTTTCCTCCTTGAATCCTCTCTCTTGGTCTATGGCCTTTGGGTATTTCTCAGCACTTCCTTGATGCCCCATGGACCTGGTGCACCAAGTCCAGTCCAGTGTTGTCCCCTGCTTGGGAGCTCTCCCCGCCGGGGCAGGCCAGGTCAGAGGAGGCTGCTTAGAACATTTATAAACTGAGAGCATTCTCCTTCTCTCTGCTTCAGGAGGAGGGACTAAAAAAACAGATCCAAGAAGGTTAATCCACCTGAATTAAGATCTGCAACTTAGATCTGTGGCCAAATATATTTTTTAATGCTTTCCTTCCAGAGTCTTAGAGAGTAGTGGCCCTCAACTGTGCCTTCACATTAGGACTATTTAGGAGAATTTTCTTAAAATCCCAATGTCCAGGAACCTCACAAAATTCTGGGTAAAATTGGTCAGGAGTTGGTCCAAGTCTTCAGTAAGAAGGGGTCAAGAAACTGAGGCTCAGACATGGATAACCTAGACCAAAATGGCAGGAGACAAAATAAGGTTGGGCCAAAGCCCTATTATAATACAATTTATATTTTTTGCTTGGAGTGACATCTCCACATTGTCCTCCTTTGGCACTTGCAGTACTGATTGTTAGCTTTGGGATTCAGAGATTCAAGAAGCCAAATACCAGATTTCCACCATAGGCAAGGTTAGCTTCAAACAATTTTTGATGAAATAGGTTAGAAGGAGGCATTCCTAACACTTCCTGACACTCTTCCCTGGGCCAAACCTCTGGGAAGCACTGGTGAACTGGCTTCTGTACTCTCTCTGCTTCCTGACGCATATGTTACAAAGTCATGACCCACAGGATTTGTGCAATTAGGAGAAAGAATTGCTATTTCATTGTAACTCAAGCCTTTCCTAGCCTGTTGAGAATCTGTGGCTCCTCATCAAAGGCTTACTGGGGCTAGGGTCAAGTTCTGTACACCAAAAAGTTGCAGGTTTGATTCCTGGTCAGGGCACGTTCAGGAGGGACAACCTATAACTATTTCTCTATTTATCTTTCCCTTCCTCTCTCTTAAAATCAATAAAAAATATCTCTGGGTGAGGATGTAAAAAGGAAACAAACAACAACAAACAAGCTTGGAGGGCCCAGACAGGGTAGCTCAGTTGGTTAGAGCATAGTCCCAATATGCCAAAGTTACAGGTTTCATTTCCAATCAGGGCACATACAAGAATCAACCAATGAATGCATAACTGTGTGGTAAAACCAATTGACCTCTCTCTCTCTCTCCCCCCTTCTGTCTCTCTAAAATCAATCAGTCAATCAATCAATCCAAGCTTGGAGGCCTGTACCTCACTGGCCCAGGTAGGAGATAGAAAATTCCTTTGCAACAGTTGGCCAGGCTTTGACCTGCTTCATTCTCTCCCTGAGACAAAGCATCTCAGTGATTTAGACCCGGCCATTCAAAGTTCCACTGAGGTATCAGTGACCTCAGCATCAGTCCAGAGCTTATTAGAAATGCGCTCTGGCCCCACCTCAGCACCACTTGAATCAGACTCTGCATTTTCACAAGCTTCTCAGGTGATGCACAGGTAAGTTAGGGTTTTTGAGAAGTACTGTTTAGTGCTTCCTCCTCCCTGTTGGCTCTAGAATCAAATCATATGAGGAGCTTTTTTAAAAAAAATATATTTTATTGATTTTTTTACAGAAAGGAAGAAAGAGGGATAGAGAGTTAGAAACATTGATGAGAGAGAAACATTGATCAGCTGCCTCCTACACACCTCCCACTGGGGATGTGCCTGCAACCAAGGTCCATGCCCTTGACCAGAATTGAACCTGGGACCCTTCAGTCTGCAGGCTGATGCTCTATCTACTGAGCCAAACCCATTAGGGCATGAGGAGCTTTAAAAATGTAACCTGAAGCCCAGGTCCCATCCCAAACTAATTTAATCAGAATCCGTTGGGTGGGAGCTGGGCATCCATGTTTTTAGAAGCTCCTCACATAAATTCAAAGCCAGGAGTGAGTGGTGCTGTGTTAAAGTCCAGGAGAAAATTATTTTAAAGTCTATTTCAGAAACAGATCTAAGTTACCAACTCAAATTCATATATTACAACAAAACAACAAATATCTTAATTTCCAAACAAATAATTTCACTGTGTATCTTAATTGGTTCTGGATACATATGGATAAAAGGCACATGGGTTACTTTGTTCCATGGAAATGCCAATAGAATATTAGGTCATTTCTGAAACCCCATGTGTTGTTGAGGAGAAATGGTAATCTTGGATTTACCTTCCTACCAAGGTCATTTCTCCAACCTCTGCAGACGCTTCCTTTTTCCTCTCATATTGGTGTCTGAGAGCAGTCATTTATATCTTATTTAACCTCTAATATTTCTCTGTGTGGGTGCTAGTGGGAGTGGTGTCTGCCCAATAGACATCTTGACATTTTAATTCCTTCTGGGTTGAGTAAGGAGTTATTCAGTATTGATGGAGTTAGAATCATCAGTGATGTCCAGCCAGTGTTGATCAGTGGTTGAGGCCAACCCATGAAACAAGAGGTCACCGGATCGATTCCTGGTCAAGGCACCTGCCCAGGTTGCAGGCTTGATTCCCAAGGGTGTGTGTGCAGGGGGAAGACTATCAATGTTTCTCTCTCATTGATCTTTCTATCTCTCTATCCCTTTCCCTTCCTCTCTCTCTAAAATCAATATTAAGATATTTAAAAATAAAAGAATCATCAGTGAACAAGGGAGTGGGGGGCCGATTATAAAAATCTTCCCAACTACTTCTAAAATCATTGTACAACAGTCCCTTATTCTCAAATAAAACAAAGACCACCTCTGACAGCCTATGAATAAAATCTGGCCTGCATATACATTTAAACGTTTGTTTTGAATTAGCTGTTGAAAGTTAGACATTGAGAGATCACCTATAAATTTTAGGTTCTGACTTCTCATAGAAAATAGAAAGAACTCACCATATCTTTTCCTAGTTCAAAGCCTTAGTAGTTAGAAAACCTAAGTAAGCTGGGAACCTCAATGTCTTTATCTGTGAAACAGGGATAAAGATATTTACTTACCTTACTGGTTATTATAAAAATGAATGGGGCCATATATGCAACTTCTCCTGCACATTTTTTGAATAACATAGTAAGATATCAATAAGTAAAGTTCCATGTCATTATTATTCAATACGTTACAAAGAATTAAAATACAATAATTATGAAGTTAAATACCTAGAATATCTTATGTTTTATTGGTAAGAATTATCTGTAATAATAAAAGTGTAATATGCTAATTAGACTGGATGTCCTTCTGAATGAAGCCGGGGCTGTGAGGGAAGCTCGAGTCCCAGGTGCCTGCTGGTGGCTGGAGGGAAGCCTGGGTCCCGGGTGCCAGAGGGAAGCCCAAGTCTTGGGTGCTAGAGGGAAGCCAGTGCTGGCAGCCAAGGGAAGGAAGGCCTACTCTTGCACAAATTTTGTGCATCGGGCCTCTAGTAGTATATAATAAAAGGCTAATATACAAATCAACCGAACTGTGGAATGACCAGTCACTATAATGCACACTGTCCACCAGGGGGCAGATGCTCAATGCAGGAGCTGCCCCTGGTGGTCAGTGCACTCCCATAGGGGAGCGCCAATCAGCCAGAAGCTGGGCTCACAGCTGATGTAAGCAGTGGCAGTGGTGGGAGCCTCTCCCGCCTCCGCAGTAGTGCTAAAGATGTCCGACTGATGGCTTAGGCCTGCTCAGGAGTGGGCCTAAGCCATCAGTCGGACATCACCTGAAGTCTCCCGGACTGCAAGAGGGCTCAGGCCAGGCTGAGGGACCCCCCAGCCAAGTGCACACATTTCGCTCACCGGGCCTCTAGTATATAATAATTCTGAAAGTGTTGTCTCTATTCTGAACTATTCTGTGTTATCTATTTCTTTGATTTTAGTTATTGCTTTCTAATAGAAATTTTCAATCAATTTTGTTTATTTTAAAGTTATACAGACTAAATTTAAATTATTCTGATATTCATGTGCTCTGAAAAAAACACTTTCTATACTGGTGGGTATGGGAAAAAACATGTTGTTATTTCTAGCTTCATAGAAGTCACTCCATGTCACCTCAATGTGCATAACCAGTTCAAATTGCTCCTTGAATATAGACACCATTGGCTAAAAACTCTTTTTTACAACAACTTTCTGCCTTCACTGAACACATTTTTAACCCTTTCAAGCCTGCTGCATACATATTGATGTACAACTAATCTTAATATGATGTTTACAACACTAACCAAGAACAGTTGGCATCTTAGAAATAAAAGTACATTGATGATTATTGTGTGTCTGAGCTTGGGCTGGGCAAGAGGCCAAAGAGAGTCTTAAAAAGCTTAATTTATTGCCTGAAAATTTTATTTCAGCTGTTTTTCTCTGGTGTGAGGTCTTGACTTTTGTGCTGAATTAAAATTAAAACAGCACTTTAACTTATTCAGCTGGTAAAACTTCTTGTAGAAATAAATACTATCCATTGAGTGAAGTCATCCATGATATCCACACTTGTTTATAGCTGCCAATGATTTAATTGAAACACAGCTGTAGGATTAAAAGCATATTAATGGTTAGCCTTTTCCAGCATTTTCACATATTTTATCCAATAAAATCCTTGAATCAACTCCCTAAGACAGTTAATGAAATTCATTCATTAACATAAACCAGGTTATGCTCTGCTAACCAACAACCCCCAAAAGTCATTGATTTAACAAAATAATTTAATTTCTTGCCCACACAATTTCTTGGTCATTTAAATTCCAGGTGACTCATTGATTAAGACTTTTTCTGTATTATAACTCTACTGTCCCAACACATGCACTCTAGCCTGAAGAGAGGGTGAGAATAGCATTCTCCATTAGAAATGCAGTGATGCAAGATGCTTTGTATGAAGAAAGGTCATGTCCTTTTATTGATCAGAATTTAAGGACCTGGGTTATGGGACCAGATGCCACTGAACTGCAGTGGGATTTGAGCACTATTTAAGTATAATTAGCCCCAGTATTCTCTTTAGTAAGTGGGAACAGCAATATTTGCCTTGCATTCTGTGAGATAATGCATAGACTGCTCTTTGACCATTATATAATGTGATACAAAATAAATAATTTTAGTACATTATCAAGATATTTTCTATTAAGTCATGGCTATTGTGATGGTCAATTTGACATGTCAACGTGGCTGGGCTATGGTCCACAGTTATTCAATCAAACACTGACCTAAATGTGCTGTGATGATCTTTTATAGATGTGATGAAAATCTATAATCAGTAAATGTTAAATAAATATTATCCTTAACATTCTGTGTGGGCCTGATTCAGCCAGTTGAAAGGCTTAGAGAACAAAACTGAGGCTTCCTGAAAAAGAAGGAATTCTGCCTGTAAACTGCAGTTTCAGCTCATCCTGGAGAGTTCCCTGGTGACTTGCTCTATGGGTTCTAAGCTCGGACTCAAAACACACAGAACTTGATTATTTCCTAAAATGTGGAGAAATATGGCTGATGACACAATGGTCAACATGACCGGATTCCTATCTTCAAGGAACTTCTACTGTAATATAGTAAGAAGATGTCTGTCCAAACAACTACAATATAAATAATCCTATATAATAAAGAGCTAATATGCAAATGGTCATCACGCACTCATGCTGTCACACCTTAATAGCTCAGACACTCAACACTGGGGAGAGAGGAATTGGGACCAGTCAGGCACAAATGAGCTTGCAAGAGAGGAATGGGGACCAGCCAGACACAAATGAGCTTGTGAGAGAGGGACAGGGACCAGCCAGGCTGTGGCCCTGGAGAGGGACAAGTTGCCTACCCCATGGTCCCGGGCACCAGCGCCTGTGCCTGCAGCCTGGGTGAAGCCTCCCATCCATGGTCCCCTGCAGCTGTAGCCAGCCCGGGAGAAGCCAGCCCAGATCCTGGATGCCTGCAGCCAGCCAGAGGGAGAAAAGCCCAGGTCCCAGGTGCCTGCAACCAGCCAGAGGAGGGAATCCTGGGTCCTGGGTATGGGGCGAGGCAGAGACGGTTAGGGGAGATCAGGCCAGCAGGGGAGCAGTTAGGGGCAATCAGGCAGGCAGGCAGAGGTGGTTAGGGGCGATCAGTCAGGCAGGCAGATGAGCAGTTAGGAGCCAGTGGTTCTGGATTGCAAGAGGCAGTTGGACATCCCCTGAGGGATCCTGGAATGGCCAGAGTGTAGGCCGGGCTGAGGGAACCCCCAATCCTGTACATGAATTTCATTCACTGGCCCTCTAGTCCTATATAATAAGAGGGTAATATGCAAATAGACCAAATGGCAGAAGAATAAAACAACCAATCAAAGTGTGATATGCTAATGATATGCTAAGACTGATCAACCACTTGCTATGATGTGCACAGATCAACAGGGGGCAGACAGTCGACTGGTCGACTAGTCGCTATGATGTGCACTGACCACTAGGGGGTAGATGTTCTTACCACTAGGTTAGCTTGCTGCTGGGGTCTGGCCATTCGGGACTGAGCAAGATGGGCCAGACACACCCTGGAGCCCTCCTGCAGTCCCTCCCTGGACCGATAGTGCACTGGTGGGGTCCCTTAGCCTGGGCTGCACCCTCTTGCAATGTAGGACACCTCAGGGGTTGACACAGAGCCGGTTTCAGCCCAATTCCGCAGGCCATTCCTCTTCTGAGGGCACCAGATACAGGGCTTGTGGCTGGTGAGTGCTGCTGCGGCAGCACAAGCCTCTCCCAATCGGGACTGATTGGGCGCAATCCCGTGGCAGGCACAGTGGGGCTGGGATGAATGGGAGTGGCAGGTAGGAGCTGCAGGTGGCATTGGACTGCAGGTTTTGGCCCGATCCCTGCATGCCAACCAGAGGGACCCCAAGCGTGCATGAATTCGTGCACCAGGCCTCTAGTCTATATATATGACTAATATGCAAAGTGTCCCCTAGGGAGTTTGACTGGGAGACTTGGAGTTCCATCACTCACTATGATGTGCATTGACCACCAGGGGGTGGCATGGAATGAAGGAAGGCCCTGGCCAGCAGCCGGCAGCTGGAGAAGAAACACCCTGGCTGGCAGCCAGAAGGAAGGCCCCAGCTGGTAGCCAGAAGGCCCCTATCAGCCCTGATAGCCAGCCAGGCCTCGGGACCCTACCTGTGCACAAATTTCATACACTGGGTCTCTAGTGCAATGATAAATGACTTAAAAGTGAGAGGGAGGGGAAAGGAAAGTGCTATTTTAAAACATGCATTATGTTCCACAAACTGAACTTGGGTCTTCAGGTCTTTGCATAGTTGATCACATTTAACACACAACCACCTCAGATCTGAGCAATTGACAATTTTTAAGAGAAAATTGAAGGCTAGAAAATTGTGAGAATTTTGTAACATTTCCTAAGATAACAAGAACCAAGACTTCAATTCAGGCCTTTCTGACTCCAAAGGATATCTTTGCCTATATGTAGTGGAGAATCAGAGGACAGATGAGGATAGGGAAGGGGTTCAAGATGTGCATCAAATTTTTGGGAAATAAACCCTCTTTCACCCAAACTGGTGTTCATTTGCACATAGAATTTCCATACACAAAAATGCCTCCCATTCTCTTGGGCAACCTGAAACCTTCCAAGAAACCAACCTAATGGACCAGTTTATGACTTTATAACTTACACCCCACCTACCAATGTTTTTTCTTTTTTCTTCGCTCCTGAGTCTCTTACATTCTGCCCAATATTTTCATGTGGTCATTGTTAGATCAGTGATCCATTTGAGGATGGAAGAACCTTAGTAAATATGCACAAACTGAATGAAGATTTCAAAATTTACCTTATTTTTCTGAACTTTGTGTTCTGGCACCAACTCCCCTACAGCCTATGCAACTTTGGACAAGCGACAGAATATATAACTCTTACATTTTTATCTATAAAATGAGTGGATTAGATAGACTTTAAACCACTTTTCCAAGCTTAATATTTATTTTGAGAAATATCTCTTCTGGACCCACATGTACTAGGAGATCATCTGGATCTATGGAAGTAATGGCCCACAATAGTGATACAGGGTTTAATAGGATAGAGACTATATTAACAGAAATTATATATGTATTAGACATGCTAATACATATATACTAATATATATGTGTATCTATATAAAATAAGTGAGTTGCTTTACATGTGGTAGGATTCAATAAAAAAAATAAAAAATTCCTTTCTCCTCCCTTTCTTTTTCCCTGCCTCTCTTTTTTACACAACTTTGCAGCCACTCTCAATGTAAATTTGATCTGGCACACCAGCTGTCACCCTAAATCCAGAGGTGATGTGTTACCTGTCTAAAAGGCAACAGATGAGACTCTTTGCCAAGCCCCTGCTCTCTGTATCACTGTGTCATTGTTCATCACCTCCTGGTGACAGATTCACAATCCTCAATGGTTTCACAGACTGAAAGCATTGTTATTATTTACACTTAGTTTCTTCCCACCAGCTTCTGAAAAAAAATAGTTTGTAGTCAAACAGGAGAAAAACAGAAATTTGCATGCTCGATCCATCGTCCTGTTTCCTTCGATGGGGAGATTTACAAGGGCAGAAGGCAGTAATAGGAGGTGCACAGATAGGGCGATAGAAGTCAGGTTTCTAAGGTAAAGGAAATGATTTAAAAATAAGTGCTCTATGAATGGAAAATGCTTTCCACACATTAGGCATCATTATTATTCTGTTATTTGGTTCGCTTGTTTTTTTAAAAAAAATTTTTCCATAAATAGTATATATACATGAGAATATATGTTTTACTCCTCAATTTAGTCTTCTGTAGAATGATATTTTATTGAATGTATTGGGGTGGCATTGATTAATAAAATTATACAGGTTTCAGGTATATAATACTATAATACATCTGTATATTGTATTGTGTGGTCACCACTCCAGATCATGTCTCCTTCTGTCCCCATTTATCCCTTCTTTACCTTCTTCTACCTTCACCCACTCACCTCCCACCCCCTGACAATCCACACACTGTTGTCTGTGTCTATGAGGTTATTGTGTGTGTGCACGCGCGTGTGTGTGTTTTGTTGTTTGTATCTGTTTTTGTTTGTTTGTTTGTTTGTTTTTTCCTTAACCTCTTCACCTTTTTAAACCCTGGACTCCTCTACCCTCTGAAAGCTGTCAGTCTTTTCTCTGTATCTATGAGTCTGTTTCTGTTTGTTTGTTCATTTTGTTCATTAGATTCTACATATAAGTGAAATCATATGGTATTTGTCTTTCTCTGGCTTGATTATTTCACTTAGTCTAATATTCTCCAGGTCTATCCATACTGTCACAAAATGTACATTTACACAGGGGAATACTACTCAGCCAGAAAACGGAACTATGGGTTTTGACTAAATATTACTACCATTATAATTGCCAGCCTAATTATGTTTGTTTAAACCATATTGCTTCTAATTTTAGACAGCACATTGTATCCAGTACTAATAGATAATAGACAGCGTTTATTGGAATTAAAGAGAAGGGAAAGTCCAACCAATTAGAGATAACTGTGCTAAATAAGGTATTTTAAACAGCAATTTTTGTTGGGATTAGTATTCAAAATTTGACCTAATTCTTGATATCAAAACTCAGCCTTTTAACTATCTTTCACCTAATTGTGCTGCATAACCTCCAGGAAGAATCCATCCATTTCCAAAAGCAAAGTCGCAATAGAGTTGCCACACATCTGTTTGAACCATCCAAACATGGTTTTAAAAAAAGTCAATCAGCTGAGCAAATGCACATATCTAATTCATATAAATGTGTGCATTTATGATTAGATGCATTACAGAAATGAGATGTGTATAAAAAAATGATATATCTATTATGAACATAGAAATAATACACCTGCATATCTACATTAATAAAAGAGAAAGATGCAAATTGACTATTCCTTCACACCCACCAGCCAATCAGGAGTAAGTATTCAAATTAACCCAACAAAGATGACAGAAAGGCAGCTCCGGGTGGAGTGAAGCAGAAAGGCGGCTCTGGCCAGAGCGAAGGCGGTGCAGGCTGCCAGGGGAAGGAAGGCCCATTCTTTCATGAATCTTCATGCATCAGGCCTCTAGTCCTATCTAATAAAAGAGAAACATAGTAATTAGTGTCACTCCGCTACCCTTCCCATTGGTTAATCAGGGTGATATGCAAATTAACTGCCAGCCAAGATGGAGGTTAACTGCCAACAAAGATGGCGGCTAATTTGCATAATGCAGGCCGGATGGGACAGCGCCATTCTGCCTGCCCCGCCACCATCCGGGCCTGCTATCTGTGACCTGGATGGTGGGCGACCCCTGTGCGACCCGACCCAGGGCTGGCGGGCGTGACCCTGGCGGTCTGCCAGCTGTCACGCCCCCAACTGGCCCTCCCACCAGGAGATCCAGGCTGGCGGGGCAACTGCTGCCCGTCAGCCATCAGTCACGCCTCCCAACAGGAGATCCAGACTGGTGGGGCAACTGCTGGCGACAGCCAGCAGTCGCCCCGCCAGTCCAGAAATTTGGCAGCAGTTGCCCCTCCAGCCCGGATCTCCCGCGGGAGATCTGGCACTGGTGGGGCGACTGCTGCCCGTCAGTCATCAGTCATGCCCCCAACCAACCCTTTGGCCGGGAGATCCAGGCTGGCAGGGTGACTGCGACCACCAGCAGTAGCCCCGCCAGCCTGGATCTCCCGCAACAGTCGCCCTGCCAGTGTTGTTTTTACATCATGAGTTTTTTTGTTTTATCATTTTATTATTGTTTATTAATAAAATTATGTATTATTTTCATATACATTGTACTCATTTCCTTTTATCTCTCACACTTTTATTATAGAGAAAGGGCAAATAGCAACATTAAAATATTTCCTCTAATTAATTCCCTTTCAATGTGCACAAATTTCATGCACCGGCCACTAGTCTATACTAATAAAAGGGTAATATGCTAATTAGACCGGTCAGCAGGACATCTTTCGTCCTTCCGGACAAAGCCACAGTGGCGGGGGCCAAGGCAGAGGCAGTTAGGGGTGATCAGACTGGCAGGGGAGCAATTAGGGGCAATCAGGCAGGCACTCAGGTGAGCAGTTAGGGGCCCACAGTCCCAGATTGTGAGAGGAATCTTGGATTGGTTAGAGTGCAGGCCAGGCTGAGGGGAACCCCCCCCACTTGCACAAATTTCATGCATCGGGCCTCTAGTACTATATAAATGAACATTGTACATTATAGCAGACATTCATTAAAGAGAATTATTGAATTTATGTAATCTATACTACTGAAAGGGTAATATGCAAATTGGTCAGGATGCCATCACAGTAAGGACCAGCCAGGTGGGTGGGAACTTGCAGTTGGGGATGGTGGCAGGGACTTGCAGCGTTGGGGACTCGATGGCGGCTGCTGCTTGCTCAGGGCGGCCCTGGGCAAGCAGCGGGGACAGGGGCGGGGAGGCGGGCCCGGTGGAAGGCTGCCTGGACTCCCCACATGGCAGCAGCAGCTGTGAGCGCTCACGATGGCCATTGCTGTTTGCCCAGAAGGACCACAGGTTCCTTCTTCCAAGTGGCAGCAGAGCCAGTCTGCCAGGAAACCTCTACACCAGCAGCGAAGGCAGGTGAGCAAGGGACAGCCCAGCAGCGAACGCAGATGAGGAAAAGTCTGAGCTCCACAGCTAACAGTTTCCGACCCTGCCATGCCCCACCTTGGCCTCTGGGATGGCGGGTCAGGGGTTCTGAGAAAGGCAGCTCTGGAGAAAGCTACAATGGTTGCAGCTGCAAGGCCGGGGGCTCAAGGCAGCTGCGAGGTCCTTCCTGACAAAGGGGGCCAGCCAGGGTGAAGCTGCCCCGCAGTTGTTTAGCCGCTTTACCGGTGCACGAGGGTGTTATTTTTAAATGGAATGTAATCCTGGCTGCATGGGAGAGTGGTGGGAGCTTGGAGCCGCAGCTCTAGCTGGGGGACATGGCGGGGCCCACACCGCATCCTGAGGGCGCTGTTTGCTGGCCATCTAGGCTGTCCCCACTGCGGGCTTCCGGTTCAGTCCGAAGCTTGGGCCAGGAAGCTGGATAGTGAGCTTCATGCTGTCCAAGCCTTGGTGTAGATTGTGAGTTCCCGCCAGGGAACATTGTCTTCTCTAAGCCCGGGCTCCGCTCCCTCGTTCACATTCTGGAAACAAAGCCACCTGCTTCTCTTTGACTTGGAAGCCATGCCAGGCCAGACTGCACGGCCAATGGTTCCGGAGCAGATGTCGCACGCCCACACACTCACTAGCACACAACGCCCTGGCCGCAGGTGGACTCTCATCACCCTGCGTGGTGTGTGCCCTCGCTCTCTGGCTCTGAATGTCTCCAGTCCACATGTGCCCGTCCGTCTCTCCGGCTTACAGTCTGTCCATGTACAAATGTGCTTCTGTCACTTGGGGTTATCTTCAAAAACAGAACGCTGGAAAAGCAGCATCTGACTGCTTTCTGGGGCTGCTTCTCTGCGTGAGGCTCCGCTGCTCTCATTGCGGGCCTGTCCGCTGAAAAGCCCTGAGTTTGCATTTGGTTTATAGCCTGGTGGTGCGGACCCTGATGCAAAACAACTGTCAGCTTCAAATGCCCATGCGGGAGGGATGGGGGAGGGGGAGCTATATCACCTGGAACCTGTTGTTCAGCTCTGAAGATAACAGGGAGGACTGGGCTTTGCACCATGATACCGCATAAAATCCGAAGAACTCTCATTGGCTTCGTTTCCAATACTTTAACACACTGTAAAATAAATCCACTCTTTTTCTTCTCTAAATCTAAACAAACTTTTCTCATTAAAATGAAGATGTAGAAAGAATGTGTTTACACTAGCTGGGCTCTTGGCCATTAGATTTCCACTAAAAACATCTTGTGTCCATTTTCAGAATGCATATTCAAAGGGCGTTCCAAAAAAATGAAAGAATTCAAGGTTCAGTTCAAGGTTGACCCTCTTGGTAAGGAATGGGGGTGAGGGGCATAATACAGGCATTTCTCTCCAAGAGCTTACAGTCTTAGTTGGAGGAAATAAGACATATAGTGTTAAAAAGTTCAATATTTCAAGAGTTAGAAACAATACAAGACAAATACAGGAGTCATATAGTATTAGGCAAGTTTCAAATGAATGGAGGTTCAGTACTTCAAATGGCAGTGGCTATAAATGTTCAGCTTGCTAAATGTGCATCTTACCCAAAGAACTCACCATTGTAATTTGGCCCTATGGCAAACCTTTGAAAACTCAGAGGTTGAATCTTAGTAATTGTTCTCTTTTATCCTAAAATTGCTTTGATTTTAAGGGCCTCCTTGGTCCTTTTCCAAATTCCTAAACCTCCCCCCGCCAAGTTTTTAGTATATGAAAGCTGAGTAAGTTAAGGTTGTTGGTCAAGAAGTAATGCCATCATGACCTTTGAGTTAGAATTTTTGGTCAAACTTCCCCCACTTTCTTTTTATACCCTATTTATTTCTACAAATTAAGGTGGTAATTGTCCACTCTGTTTTGTAAATTCAGTTACTGGAGGAACACAAATTTTTTTAATGTTTTACCTAAACAAGCTGAGTAGATTCCAGAGCCCAAATACTAGGGACTGAGCATGCTGCCTGTCAGCAAAGTGTTCATTTAACCTCTTGGGTTGGCTTTTATGTCTGTCTCAGCAATGAAGACAGGAAACGCAAATACAGTATACACCTCCAGACAGACACAGTGTGGGGCAAAAGTAGACTTACAGTTGTTTATATGGAAAGTAATACAGTAATTAATCTATATACATAAAAGGCTAAAATGCAAAGTGTCCCCTCAGGAGTTCAACCGGGAGACTGGGAAGTTAGATCGCTCACTATGACATGTGCTGACCACCTGGGGGTGGCATGGAATGAAGGAAGGCCCCAGCTGGCAGCCAGAAGGCCCCGATCGGTCCTGGATCGCTGGCCAGGCCTAGGGACCCTACCTGTGCACGAATTTTGTGCACCAGGCCTCTAGTTCTATATAATTGTGTGAGGATATATATATTTGTTTAAATGTGTATTAAAGCAAGCATATATAAAATTTATGTGAACATACACACACACGGACACACAGATATATCTGGGCAGGTTGTGAGAAACAGAGAAACAATAGTCTTTCATTTTCACCAGCTTTAGTCAGCTTTGTAGTGGGATAACTTTTCTGCTTTCTCCTAATTACCACTTCCAAACTATTTACATATAAAAATAGCTTCCTTTTAAGTGTGTGCCATTAAGTTGTATTACCCATTACCCCGCTCTTCTTTATCGCCATCACCAACTACTCCCTGAACCATCAATGTCTTCAGCATCAGTCTCTCAGCCTTCTTCTCTACCACTAACTCCTGTTTCCATTGATGGTCTTCACCAATCCTGACGTTATCCATTACCCTGGACTGTTGTCTTCTAGACATTCCAGCTCCAATGACCTTGGCCCTCTTCACTCCCATGTTCTTGTGCTCAGTCCCACACTTCCCCACAGCATCTTGTCTCGCCTATGAGTGCTGAGCCTCTAAGATATCTATTGTTAAGTGCCTCATTCTTTGCAATACTTTTGTTCTAAGTAAGAAGCCACATTTTCCAAATAAGTGCATTTTCTCCCCTGCCAGAAAATTATTTCACATGTTTGTCTTCCTTTAAAAAGAATTCAGCATTCCACAGGTCCATGCACAAGGGTAACCGGTAACCACAGCTAATACTGCGGGAAGCCACATTTTCTGAGGGTCTACTAAGTGTCTTGTGAGTTTCTTATTTTGCCTCCAATTCTCCCAGTGGTCCTGCAGGGTAGGGCTGTTATTATTACCTTTGTATAGTTTAGAAACAAACAAACAGACAAGGCTCAGAACTAGAAAAGAAATATTTCCAGGTTTGCACAGCTAGCATTTTGAAGAGCTGGGGTTTGTACATAGTTTGACCAGATCCTAAATATTATGTTCCTTATTTTAGACCATGCGACTGTGAATAGAAGAATCTCAGCCTGAGAAAGCATGAAACAGAGCATATATTACTCAGTTAAAGGGTATAGGGAAAGGAACCAACCTCTAGACAAGGAAGATAGTAAAGAACAATATGTTTTCTTATGTGCCTTTCCTCCCTGGTTTTCCTTCATGTGACTTCCTGCTACCTTTTAACCTGTACCTCTGGCCTGTGTGAACGTCCTTGAGCAAAAACCTGAATGCACTGCCTTGGTGATCTATGACAATATATAATTGCTCTAGCATTCCCCCACTACTTGGAGAATAGCGAAGATCCCCAGAATAGCGGTCATGTCTTCTCACTCTGGTCTTACCTTATAGCATTCCAGAATTATCTACTGTGATGTGGATCCAGTAGTCCTCCAACACTTCCCATTTGCATACTGTGACAGATACTACATTTTCCCTTTCACCAAGCATCCATCACTCTTGGAATGCATGGCCTTCTTCTTCAAGCTTTGAAGGCTTAGATTCTAATGAAAGGTCCTTGTTCTTCTCTGTACAGAAAGGTCCTGGGATCCCTCAAAGACTCATGTGGCCATAGATGGGGGAGACAGTCTTTGACTTCAAGAGACTTTTTGGCTTGAATGCCATGAAAGCTGCTGGGAGGTTAAGAAAAGGACTTCAGGATGGAAGATGTGTGGATGAATTTTATTATTTTGTTGAATACCTCAGTCTGCAATTGTTAGTTACAGTGTATTGCTTATGATGGTGATCTATGGCAATATATAATTGCTGTTAATTAATTTCATAAATCTATTAATTCATAGGTAGGTTTTCCAAGCATAAGCTATATTAGTGCATTTGTGTTTATGTAATTTTATAGCATATAGGCATGAATAATACATGATTTTAATTTTAATCTTATTTTAGGATTATTAAAACTCCTTATCTCTAGGGAATATATTATAATAAAAGAGATTATTTTTATTTGAAGAGCTCTTCATATTTTAAAAATATTTCAGGCCATTATATTACTTGATACTTAAAGTACTGCTTAAAAATACCTAAGAAATTGAGGGTCAGAGAGGTTAAGTAATTTTTCTTAAACTGCATAACATCCAAGAAGACCCTAAACCAGAACACACATCATCATATATATTTAAAACATGTAGACGATTTAAAGTTCAAAGCTGTGGGTATTTTTCAGTCTATTCCTGGAAGTTGGGAGGTGGTGAGTGAAATACCTCTTTTTGCCTATTAAATTGTGAATGTATTTTCTTTATTCAAATTTATATAATATGGAGAGAATTCTTCATTGATAGCCTTTCTTCTTGGTGAAAGTCCATTCTATGTTTAGCAGAATTCATTTTGGTAACTATGCCATTTAGTTTTGATATTCCTTTTAGTTATATTTATATTCCTAAAAGCCTAATTCATCAGCAACTGCAAATAAAGTCACCATCATCATCACTCACAATATTATTTTCACCAAGTGCAAAATATAAGCAATGGCTTGGCTGAAACATATTGATCGTATTTCTTGGGAAAATCATGAAACTTCCTCTGAGATACACTATTTGTCATAACTGTATTTTTAGCCAAGAATAATGAATAACTGATAAAATGAAATATGGTGGGACATAATTGGCAAATGGAGAGCATTTTACAGAAATCGCTCACAGTATTTTGAATTTCATTCCTAGTTATGGTTTATTTAACACTAGCTGAGCGCTCAGAGTCATGCACAGAAGATTGATGATCTTTTAGAGCAATTCCTAAGTGCAATATTATGTCTTAAAGAATTATGCCACTCTCTTTGAGGGTGCTGAGAGAGACGTTAGGAGGCATCAATAACAATTCAAGTTTTACTAACCATCTGCATTTTGTAAATCAACCAGACAGAGGGTTTCCTCATACACCCCCTGAAGGAACAACATGATCCTGAAAGACATTTACTAATGTATTTGTATAACAGTATAGTTATTGAAAGGTAATGACTTTGTGAATAACCCAAGGTATTCCAAGAAGAAGAACAAAATAGAAATAATATGGGGATCCACACAGGGGACAAATCTCTGAGTTTGATGTTGCTCTCAATGTTTCAGTTGGCATGTCCTAAAGCATCATCTTTGCTCCCTGTAGGGAAGTCATAAATATTCTGACTACTGAGTGTTGTTCTAAATAATTCTCCTGAATTCTAAACATTTTTATGAGGTTCTCTCAATATGTATGTTACCTCCAGGAAGGAATGTAGCCATTGAGAAGCTTTAGGTCTTAGAAACTGGAGAAGTTTGTGTTTGTAATAGGTGCTTACTATATCCTTTTCTCAGTTACCTTTTGCTTGTTTGCTTTCTGTTTGTTTTTTGTTTTTTTCTTCTTCTCTTCAGGCAGTGGGATATTGTGAAGTTAGTGTAGACTCAGAGTCATAAAATTTGGCTGGAGTTGCAGATCTGGTATCTATTATCTTTAAAACTCTGAAGAAGTTACTTAGCTTCTCTGTGCCTCAGTTTTTTCAATCTATAAAATGGGTATAATAATAGTACTTTGGAGCAATGCTTAGGAAAATGACACAAAATAGATACTCATTAAAAGTAAGCAATTATTATTAAGCCTCTTAGCCCCTTTGAATCACAGATTCTTCCTTTATAAATTAGAAACATACAATTATGAATTTACCTAGTTGTTCTGGCATCTGATCAAATAAGGCTAAGGAGTCTGAAATGTTTGCTAAAATGATTTTCTTATCTTTGGGAGAAAGCAGATTGTTTTAGGGTATTGGAATCAGAGGATTGGGTCCAAATCCTGCTGAAAAATATTCTAATTTGAACCAACCATTTGGTCTGTTTGAGAGGCTGTTTCTATCTTTGAATTTTATAATAACTCTTGTTTATCTAGGTCACTGTGACACACTAAATTAGGTAGTGCATGCAATTGTATAGCTCTTAAGAATGCAAAAGGGGCCAGGCTGGCATTGCTCAGTGGTTGGGCATCAACCTAAGAATCAGGAGGTCACAGTTTGATACCTTGTCAGGGAACATGACCAGGTTGCAGGCTCCATCCCCAGTAGGGGGCATGCAGGAAGCAGCAGATTAATGATTCTTATCATTGTTGTTTCTCTCTCTCTCCCCACCCCCTTCCTCTCTGAAATCAATACAAATATATTTTTTAAAAGAATCCAAAAGGGGCATGTTAATATTAGCTGCTAATATCACAATTGCTAAGAAACAGTGAATTGACATCCCTTTTATCTGTTTCTAGCTCTCTCTCTCTCTCTTTTTTTCTCTCTCTCCCTTTCAAATGGGGGTGGAATCAGGTATGCACTAATTAAAAGGAAGTTATAGTAGTTAGGTTTTACAGCTTAGAAGAAGAGAAAACTCCATTATATGGTAGTAAGGGCTTATGAATGAGATGGCATTTGAACTGTGTGGAAAATATTAAGGGGATTGAGTCTGTGGGGAATGGAAGAGAGACAAGCAGCATTCATAAGAAATCTGTGATGAAATGTAGAGAGAGACAACTGGGAGCAGAAGGGGTAATATATGAATAAAGAGAAACTTTCTGTTGACTAGAGCCTTGTGTGTTGCTGGGAAATTGATAGGTCTAAAATTGGCAGTCCTGGGAAGCTGAGCTTTACTCAGATGATATTGTAAAGTCAGGGTGAGGCACTATCAAACTGTGCTTTACTAAGACATCCTATTCTCATTCAAGTTTTACCAGAGTCTTTGGAGCTGCTGCTCATGTATGGCCATCTCTTCCTCCCACCCTATGAGGGCAGCCCCAGAACCCACCCACTTAGAACTTTCTCTATCTAGCTTTCAGTGGCACACAGATCCCTCCCCTTTCTCATTTCCCACCCCTGTAAAAATAACAAATATATGTTATAGGTGCAATATTCCTTGTCTTTTTTTTCTATTCCACCCGTGAAGATGCCCTTCTGCATCTCACAACTTTTGTAGATGTCCTAGATGCTCTGTGATGCCTTTTCAGATTATCTGAGAGATTCCACTGCCTACTCACTTGCATTTGACTGGTGCTATTCCTGAAACTCCACAGTAGCAGATGCCACGTGGTAAGTGATGTATTGGTTTATTTAGATGCCTGTTTCCTCCAAAAAACTGTGAGCTCCTTTGATGAAATTGTCCACTCTTTGCTTCCTTTTTGTAAGTCCTCTTCACTTTATAGCTACAGGGTACGATCTTATACTTATGAGATATGATGTTGCTGTCATTCAGCATCTGAAAATCAAATTTGAAATTTGTGCTAAGGTGTTCTATCCCTATAAGGTCGAATGTGTTCATGTTATAGTATACTCTAAGTCAGCCTATGCTTTGTGGCTATACTTTTGATGCCATATTGATTCATTTATTAAATACATATTTATTGAGAGGTATCAGATTATGTAAAAAATATCTTGAGCTGAATATTAATAGATCTTAGTTCTCTCTCCAACTGAATCTGTGACCTTAGACAATCATTGAACATTTGCAGAAATGAGTGTCCTAGCTTTGACTGGAGACATTGGTTGCATGTTCCCTACGATCCCCTTCAACTCTAGCATGCTACAATGTGCATTGTGCTAAGCAGAACTACATGTTCTTATGACTACCATAACAAACATCAAAGCTATTTTACTTCGGAGGAATCTAATAATCCCATCTTTCTGCTCAACAGATTATAGAACAACTGACACACACATAGGAGCTCAGTGGACATTAAAACACATAATGCACTTTATTTCTTATAGATATTAATTAGAAAATTCTGCCTAGGCTTGAAGTCAGAATAAGAATTCTTATTACCTCTCCTGTAAGTTGAACCCTGTTGTAAATGGATGACTCCAGGAAGCTTAGTCTGCCATAAGAGTAGATGGGAAAATGGGCAGATATCTGGATATTTATAACACCATTCACAGGCCATACAAAATCATCAACTCAAAAATTAGCCTGCTATATTTGGTCAAGCATTTAATTAACTCACCCCTAATGCCTTGGCAGGGCCAGAGGAAAATTATTTTGTGGCCCTTATAAGACCCCAAGTCCAGACGTCCTCCACCCCGGCTTAGGGAGTAGTGAGTAATGGATAGCAAGGGAGAGGAAGAATCTGCCCCAACATTTTCTGGAGTGGTAGGAGGATTGAGGGGAATTTCTATTTCTAGGCAGATAAGAACATTAAGGTTAGGAACACTTTTCATCAATGCCATCAACAACAACAACAACAACACACACACACACACACACACACACACACACACACAATCTGTTTGACACAATGCATGCAATAAAGTTAATTTTAACAGAAATTATCTTTAGAACTTAGAATCAAAAGATGTCATTGAGATTTGGGGAGTTGCAGATATACATTTACCATTTGGGGCATTTACATTTCTGGTCTCATTCCCACCTCATGAAAATTTTATTATTAAAAATATTCTAACCTGTTCAAAGTATATTCATTGGTTCAATTTCAAAATGCATATATCTTCTAGTAAATGTGTTAACTGAACATAATCCAAAGGCAGAAAACTAGGCATCACAATAATAAATCTTTCAATGTCCCCTCTCTTTCTCTAAACAAATAAATAAATACAAAGAACAATGGGTATGGCCTCTCTTTACTTCCCCAGGCAGCAAACTCCAGCCTTGGCATCCAGTGTTCCTCCCTACCTTGCCTGCCTATAGGTTTCTGAAGCTGAAGCCACCTTCTCAACCTTCTCATTCATTGATACAAACTTCTCACAGCCTGTACTGTCTGCTCTAATCTTCTTTGAACTAAGTACAAAAAAATTTCTTTCTCTCTTCCTTTCCCTTATCTGTCCCTCTCTGTTTTTCTCTTTCTCTCCCTTTCTCTATTCATCTTCATTGCAGTGTATCCCACAATCCTATGTATAAAGACTTGTTTTACTGCATTTTAATTTTATTTAACTTCTCTCTCAAGACACTAATCTGTGTATTGCTCAATATTAGAGATATTTTTTTAAAATATATTTTATTGATTTTTTACAGAGAGGAAGGGAGAGAGATAGAGAGTTAGAAACATCGATGAGAGGGAAACATCGATCAGCTGCCTCCTGCACATCTCCTACTGGGGATGCACCCGCAACCCAGGTACATGCCCTTGACCGGAATCGAACCTGGGACCTTTCAGTCCGCAGGCCGACGCTCTATCCACTGAGCCAAACCGGTTTCAGCTAGAGATATTTTATACACATAAGAAGTTACCAATAAATTTTTGTCTAATTAATGAATAATTAATACTTTTTTGATGTTTTTAAAAAATTCTACAAATGCAATTAAGTAGTTTGGTTTTGTGGACAATTTTCTCTATGCAAATATACTAAGGTTGGAGTTTTGAAAAGAAGAGACTGAGACAGGATTTGAATGCAAGTCATTTATGTGTGATGTGGCCCAGACATCATGAGTGGGGGAGTGAAGTGAGACAGGAAAGGGACAAAAGTCAATAAAAGTTGTGCTGATTGACTGTTACCACTGTGGGTCACTGGGCCTGAATCTTGCTAGAATCCTCTGGAAAACTGCAAAGAGCAAACCTCAGGATCTCCTCCTGCCCAACAAGCAAGGCAGCTGAAGCTTTTAAACACCCAAACTCCCACTAATAATGAGTTAAACACTGCTCTACATTGCTAATTCATTGCTACTTCCAGTTTCTACTATGGGAGCCAAGTACGTTGTAGTGTCCAGGAAAAACCCTTGGATAAAAATCCCCAGGTCGCCGAAACCGGTTTGGCTCAGTGGATAGAGCGTCGGCTTGCGGACTGAAAGGTCCTAGGTTCGATTCCAGTCAAGGGCATGTACCTGGGTTGCGGGCACATCTTCAGTAGGAGATGTGCAGGAGGCAGCTGATCAATGTTTCTCTCTCATCGATGTTTCTAACTCTCTATCTCTCTCCCTTCCTCTCTGTAAAAAATCAATAAAATATATTAAAAAAAAAAAAATCCCCAGGTGCCTGTAGCAGGCAGTCACCAAGTCAGTGATAAACAAGAACACTGAGTGCAAAGAGGATGAGGACTGTCTCACAACATCTCCAGGGATGGCCCACCCCATATCCAGAAACTCAATTCATTGTTGTAAGCACATATTGCTGACCCTGTACAGATGATGGATTTCTTATGTAATGTGTCCTTACGTGGCTGATTGATCTTATTTTATTTTCCCATAGCAAGAGATCATTTTTCTGACTTTGCTAAGGTCGTTTTGACATCAGTAGCACAATATTTATAACAGCCTTGATAAACAAAGTCCTTAATGCAGGATACATGAACAGCTTCCATTCTTACCACCATAGGCAGACATGTTGTTCAGGTCCTGGGGTAGACAAAAAGAGGCTGGCTTCTCTCAACTGAATACATTCACCCAGTCTATCTGATTGTTCAGGTTTTCTACTGAGATGGATAATATTTCTAGTGGGCATTGACCTGAGACAAAAAAATGTCTACACATTTTTGTTCCAATTCCATAGGGTTATCCTTAAGCATCTCCTTGATTTTCTTGTTTCATTATCCTCAACTGCCAGTCTTTTCTAAGCTAAGTCATTTACCAGGTGTCTTTGTGTGTATTATTACGTGTGGCCACTTTTTCCTTCAAATTGATTGACAGATACATTGCTGCAGATCTGTTTGCCAAGGTGGAATGATGATGACCACTGTATTTCAAGGATATTCACCATTGAGGTCATACTGCAGAAATCATCTATTTTCTGTTCATACCAACGGATGAAATTGAACCATTTATGAGTCAGTTTTAGGCTGCCGGGGTCCAACCCCAGCAGGTCCAGGGGTTTCCAAAGGCGTAGACGGAGTCGGCGAAGAAGGAAGGACACGGAGACAGTGTTCAGTTGATCAGCAGCCTAGCCAGGATCTCCAGCCAGGATCTCCAGGTTCTCCAGCCAGGTTCTGTAGCCATGTTCCCTCGCTAGGTTCTCCAGCCAGGTTCTGTCCAGGTTCTCCAGCCAGGTTCAGTCACCAGGTTCTAGTCAGGTTCTCTTGCCAATTTCTGTAGTCAGGTTCAGTCCAGGATCTTTTGCCATGTTCTGTCTCTAGGTTCTGTGTAGGTTCTGGTCTAGGTTCTGTGCCTCTTGGTTCTGTCTTCTAAGTTCTGTCTTCTAAGTTCTGTCTTGTTACATCTGTATTTATACCAGTTGATTCCAATCCTATCAATCTCTATTCCAAAGGTTAGGGCGTTTCTTATCTCCATTCCAGGGAGTAAAGATTATGTAGCTTAAGCATGATTGTTCATAGTTAAAGTGATTAATTACCCGCCTGGCACTTAGTTAAGAGGTTTTATTCCCTCCCTAACTTCAGGGGAAAATCCCTACCTGGGGAAACAACCTTTCTCAGAGAACTTGGTTGAAACACATTGTGCCAAGAAGGTGAGCAAACATATTAAGAACAGTATGCCATATATGCCAGGTCCCTTGAAACAGCAAGCATGGACCGGCTCCCGGCATTAGGCGATTCTTCTAATGTCAGCTGATTTTAGGGAACAATCAATAGGGTCATAGGCATGAGCCAAAGAGAGGCATTGGTCACGAGAGTCCAGTGACATAAGGATGTGGGAAACCCATTTATATAAATTATATCTACTCTTCTGACCTGCTCACACCTGATTCTCATTTCCATCATAAGCAGGATTGATGCTGTGCCTTCCAGATAATACTTAGTTCATAATGGACTCACTATACAGTATGAAGGATACCATATATGAGCTCACATATGAGTATACCCATTGCATACTCATTAAATGTCTCACAGAGTTTCTATGAAGGTTCAGTGGCTATTCAAAAGTGAATATTGTTCTGGTACAGAGAACACAGATTAGCTTCAGAGACTTGCCAGAGAACCAACATGGTGAACTACCATGGATAACAAGTAGATACCTTTACCTTCTTGAATGCAGTCATTTGAATCACTTCCTGAGCTTATTGTCAAAAGCTCTAACCTCACTCAGAACTGGCAGCCTAATGAGTCATCTAATAAATGGGTCAGATATATATTGTTAAAACTGGTGTATCCTGTCTTTAAAACTCAAAATGACCATATAAGCACTGTTCCAGACTTTTAGTGGTAGAAAACACAAAGTGAAATAACCTGAAATGTGTTTTGTAAGAAATGTCTCAATAGTATCCAAACTCTCAGACCTCTAAAAACTTCAAAGATACATCAGGTTCCCAAGACCTTGTAAGGTTTAATACCCTATCCTCTGATGCATTTTCAGCCTTTCTGGAGAGCTTGCCATTTCATGGGCATCAAGTTCAAGTAACACTATGTCATCAGTACGGAGCAGAGGTATGTAAACTATAACTCCAAGCCAAATGGGAACTGACACCTGTTGTCATACATAAAATTTTACCAGGACAGTCACACCCATAACTTACATAACATCTAGACTTCTCATGGCAGCACTTAGTCATTGTGACAAAGATATTATGGTCTGTAAATGTAAAATATTTCCCACTTGACCCCAGCTGGTGTAGCTCAGTTGGCTGAATGTCGCCCTGTGTACTAAGAGGTCACAGAATCAATTCCAAGTGAGAGTATATGCCTGATCCCCAGTAGGGGGTGTGCAGGAGACAGCTGATAGATGATGTTTCTCTCTTATCGATGTTTCTATCTCTCTCTCCCTCTCCTTTTCTTTGTCTCTAAAATCAATAAAAACATATTTTAAAAATAAATATTTTCCACTTGACCACTTAGAGTAAAAGTTTGCTGAGCTCTGCAATAGTGGGATATTATAATGCATACCAATGTGTAAATATGACCAAGATCCCTTCAATCTATACCAGTGTGTCTATATGATCAAAGTCTCTTCAATCTATAGAAAGACAGAGCAGTTTGACATAACCCTAGGAAAAACAGTGAAAATGTCCTGCTGTCTTTTCAAGTGAAAATGTCTCTTTGACTAATAATGTCTGATTCTTCTTCCTGAGAAGCACTGAAAAATATAGATTGCCCAGATCAATAGCTATATACCAAGAGCAAGCAGGGAACGGTGATTTCTTCTAGAAAACTTACGACTCCACAGAGAAACTATTACTGGGGCCACCACTTTGTTATATATATGAAAGATTACCAATATCTGTCAAGATCCATCATTTTTTTTCTTTTTTATGTACCATGTCCGTGAATAAAGCAGGATGCAATGAGACCCACCAGTGCTATCACTTATTTTATTTCATTTTAAATCTTTATTGTGAAAGCATTGCATATGTCCCCTTTTTGGCCCCAAAGCCCCCTTCTAGCCCACCTCTCTCCCCACACTGGGGCCTTCACCACACTATTGTCTGTGCCCATGGGTTATACATATATGCATACAAGATCTCTTCCCACCAACTACCCCCCTCCTTCCATTCCTTCTGAGATTCAACAGTCTGTTCCAAGCTTCTGTTTCTCTGGATCTATTATGCTCCTCTGTTTATTTTCTTCATTAGATTCCACATATGAGTGAGATCATGTGATACTTGTCTTTCTCTGACTGGTTTATTTTGCTTAGCATAATACTCTCCATGTCCCTCCATGTTATCTCAAAGGGTAAGAGGTCCTTCTTTTTTACTGCTGCATAGTATTCCATGGTGTAAATGCACCACGGTTTTGTTTGTTTGTTTGTTTGTTTTTATCCATTCATCTACTGATGGGCACTTAGGCTGTTTCCAGATCTTAGCTATGGTAAATTGTTCTGCTATGAACATACGGGTGCATATATTCTTTCTGACTGATGTTTCAGTCTCTTATTCCTAGAAATGGGATCGCTGTGTCAAATGCAGTTCCATAGTTAATTTTTTGAGGAAACTTCATACTGTTTTCCGTACTGGCTGCACTAGTCTGCATTCCCACCAACACTGTACTAGCATTCCCTTTTCTCTATCATTTGTCATTTGTTGATTTGTTGATGTAAGCCATTCTGACAGATGTGAGGCATTGTTTTAATTTGCATTTCTCTGATGATTAGTGACTGAGCATTTTTTCATGTCTCTTGGCCATCTGTATGTCCGTTTTGGAGAAGTGTTTATTTAGGTTCTTTGCCCATTTTTAATTGAATTGTTTTTCCTTTTGTACAGTTGTACGAGTTCCATATATATTTTGGGTATTAATCCTTTATCAGATGTATAATTGACAAATATGTTCTCTATCTTCTGCCTGTTTTGGTGTGGCCCACAGTTAAGAAAATTGTTTCCATCTAACTGGTTCAGAAGTTAAAAGAATAATAATACTTTGTGACATGGGAAACTGATATAAAATTCCAACTTCAGTGTCCAAAAATAAAGTTATATTGGGGCACACCAGTTCATTGTTTATGCAATGTCTACTGTCAAGTGTCCCCATATCAATAAATTCTCCTCCATCCAGCCATATATTCTGTGGTAGCCTCCAGGTCTATCCCCAGTCATATTCCACTAATTCCTGAGAGTGTACTACTATCTATTTTCAGAATACACTCTTTTGTACTGGAGCCATGCTAACACTAAATATTGGTTTCATACAATAAAAAGAGAAACAGACCTTGAGAGGGGCAAGTATCATGTAGGTTGGCACTTACCTTGGAAAAAGCCCTTGCATGGTCCTCATACAATGAACGATTCTTCTTCTTTAGTAAATAGTAGCAGACATTCTATAGCCTAACAGATTTAAGGAAATACAAGGATTCAAGGTTCTCAAACTCATCTGCCCAACATTCCCATCCAGATCTTAGAGTTCTATTATTTTCTTACCATGGCTGTAACTTTACTGTATAAAACCAGATGGAGTTGTGAATTAAGCCTTCATACTAACTCTGAAACCTTTATAATCAAATATCGGGCCTGATTTTCAGCATAGTTTATTCTTCGGCAAAATTGAGAGTCTTTTTTTATAATATATTTTATTCATTTTTTACAGAGAGAAAGGGAGAAGGATAAAGTGATAGAAACATCAATGATAGAGAAATATCGACCAGCTGCCTCCTGCACACCTCCTACTGGGAATGTGCCCGCAACCAAGGTACATGCCCTTGACCGGAATCAAACCTGGGCCCTTTCAGTCCGCAGGCCAACGCTCTATCCACTGAGCCAAACCGGTTAGGGCAAAGTTGAGAGTCTTTTAAAACATTTCCATTGAGACCTACTGCCTTTTACATTCTTCCCTGGGTGGATAGTTGGCGAAACTGAGAGTAATAATTTCTTATTTCAGAGCTCTATGGCAGTTGTTATCAGTCACAATCCTTAAATTTCTCCCATTACCCAGTATATCTCATCACATCTGTATCTAACCCATTACCATGTGTCATGATTGACATTTTTGCCATCTTTCCATTTGGTCATTTATCAACCTAATACCAGGACCTGGTTCCTATGGTCTATCATCCTACTTTAGTTTCCAATTATATCTGTGTTCACCATGAAGCAGATCCTGATACAAAGCTTTGCCTGAAATAGGCTTTTGTTTTTTTTAATGTGGGGTCCAAGGTTGCAGCAGCAGGAAATGAGGAAGGGAAGAGAAAGGGTCTCAATACAGTGTGTGCAAATCAACAGTTATGAGGCCAGCTGGGGTTTCATCCTCCTGGAGACCTCAGGGAGACTGAAAGAAAATGCTTCATTATTAGACACCAAACCATGTGGCACATATTGAGTTGAATGTAAATAAAACAGGAAATCAAAAGCCCAGTCTTTCAGGGAGCAACCTGGGACTTGACGTTAAATAAGGATAAGTGAAATGTATGTCCATGAATAAAGGATTAAAATATTCACAAATGCTATTTCGGAGATAAAATCTAAGGAGAAATTACATTACAACAACTATCACTTTTAAATATGAAACAGTACATGATCAAAAAAATAACCCTAAAAAGCCTTATAATAAAAAGTATCAGTTTCCAAATTTAGACTTCCCCATTATTGATCTTATTGTCTAGCATCATCTGCTGTAAACAATTGATGTATTTAATTTTGTATAGTAGTTATTACATAAATGTACATTGCCTTTTCAAATATTGCTTTAATAAGAGCTGTTTGTGATTCAACTCCTCCTACCTCCTTTTTTCCCTTCCTCTCAAATTTGAAAGGAACATTTTTGTTTACTACTTATATGCAGGTGCCTTTTCAATTTTAAATCTGTATATTAATATTGTATAAAATTTGAGATAGAATCTCTTGAGATTAAGATAACAGTATCCCTACCCTTCCCTAGGAGAAAGGAGGTTCATTTGAGTCTTTCAATGACATAGTTTGACTTTCAGGGTTAATAAATGTATGTACTGGCAAACCAGTCTCCCATTCTATGTAACACCAATTGAATCAATGAAAAAGCCAAAAACAACAGAAAAAAAGGTGAACAAACTGCAACACAAAGCAAAGGTAGAAAATTAATTCCATATCTAGTTAATATTCTCAGGCAGCGGTGAGATGTTTCCATTAATATTTTCCTTGACTTTGCACCTTCTCTTGAATGATTTTGATGTTTTTAATATGCAACTTGAAGTTCTCTCTTTTTTTTTTGGCTCCTAAGCCTAGATATTGACTATACAGAGAGTTATTCTAACCTATGGGTCAAAATTCATAACTAGAGAAACTGATTTTCAAGTTATAATGAAAATAATGAGCATATTTTACAAACAAAGCCTAAAACAAAGCTATTGGTATGGGAGAAATGAAGAATATTGAAATAATGGGAATAACTCTGGTCTAGGAGCCTGGACACCTGGATTCAGGCTTCTGCTACTTCATTGATTAAAATTCATTTTAAACATAAACATGAGCATCTTGTTAATGCTATTTCTGTTTATAAGTGCTGAGTCGAGAGTAATAAATAAGGCAAAATCTTATAATCTTAAAAGTGACAATTATGTAATTATGAAGTGTGATAACTAGAGAAGAAATGTCCAAGGGAACCCAGAGGTGAGGCCTCATAGCAGCTTTGACAGAGCAGGAGGTTTTCTGAAAGCATGTTTTTGTTTTTTTTTTAATATATTTTATTGATTTTTTTACAGAGAAGAAGGGAGAGAGATAGAGAGTTAGAAACATTGATGAGAGGGAAACATCGATCAGCTGCCTCCTGCACATCTCCTACTGGGGATGTGCCCGCAACCCAGGTACATGCCCTTGACCGGAATCGAACCTGGGACCTTTCAGTCCGCAGGCCGACGCTCTATCCACTGAGCAAACCGATTTCGGCTGAAAGAATGTTTTTATTGAAGTCTAAAGGAAGAGTAGGGTTTTTGAGGGGAATTGTAGTGGTTTATGTGACAAGAACATTTTGGGTAAAGTTTGTTAACTTTGGTCTAGTGTTTTGATGGAGCATGATAAGTGCCAAACAATTTGTATATCTAGAGCACAGGGTCATCAGTCATTTTCTAAAAAGGGCCAGATAATAAATATTTTAGTTTTTGCAGGCCATCAACCTCTGTTGCAACTACAGGAGTTGTAGCATAGAGACAGAAATAGATAATATATGGACAAAGGGATATGGCTAGACCTAATGCAACTTTATTTACAAAAACGATCAGAGAGCAGTAGTTCGAAAACCCTGATCTAGACTGTAAAGAGCAAGGGGGTTTTGAGAAATTTGGGGCTACTGTAGCAAGCAGGGGCCAGACTATAAATATATATTTTTTCTTTTTGTACTGAATTTATTGAGATGACACTGGTTAACACAATCATACAGGTTTCAATGCACAATTTCATAGCACATCATCTGTTCACTGTATCATGTGTTCACCACTCCAAGTCAAGTCTCCTTCCATCACCAAATAGCCCCCCTCTACCCACTTCTATCTCTCCCTACCCCCCTCCCCATCCCAGCAACTCATACACTGTCATTCCTGTCCATGAGTTTTTTTCTCTTGATTGTTTTCTTAATCCCTCCACCCCCCCACCCACCTCATATGAATGGAAGTGTTTTAGATCTCCCTGTGTCATTAATGAGTAGTCTTGGAAGGCTAGAAGCAATATAAAGAGATCATCAGGTTCATAATGTTATCTTCCTCTTTCTAAAGTCATGAGTAGATTAAAAAGGTAAAATATCATGCCTGCTGTACACACAGGAGGCAGAATCAGGGAAGTTAAGGAAGTTACCCAAGATCTCACAGCTAATAAGTAGAGAAGCTAGGTTTTAGGTCTGCTGCCTAAACTCACACTCTTGTATCATGCTCCAGTCTACTGCAGTATCCCAACCTGAGGGCATGAAATCTACAACTATACTGGTAAGAAGGAAAGGCTGGGTGGCTGGGAAGAGATTAACCAAAGAGCTTATATGCATATATGTATAATCCATAGACAAAGAAAATAGTGTGATGAAGGCCTGGGGCAGCGGGGAGAGGGTGGGCTAAAAAGGGGCCAATGGGGGAAAAAGGGTATATCTGTATAACTTTCAACGATAGCAGTAAATTAAAAAAATAATAATAATAAATAAAAGTAGGAAGGTGAAAGAGAGTCAGATAAACCCATTAGGTAGGCATTACAGTAACCATAGCAAATAAAAATGAGCTGAACCAGGAGATGATACTTAGATGTTTAAGAAGTGATGATGTATGAATAGGGGACGTGTTGATGAGGAAGAGAGAAATCAAGAATGATGCCAGGATTTTGGTTTGGGAAACTGGGTGTTAGATACCGAGGTCATTCACTAAGATCAGGGACATAAAGGGAGGCTGAGTTTGAGGATGAAAATAACAACTTTGGTTTTGAATATGTTGACCTAGGGGTGCCCCTGTTTCATCCAAATAGGATTTTCTAGTATATAAGTTTGTCAGAAAAAACAAATGAGGCCCTAACTGGTTTGGCTCAGTGGATAGAGCGTCGGCCTGTAGACTGAAGGGTCCCAGGTTCGATTCCGGTCAAGGGAATGTACCTTGGTCGCGGGCACATCCCCAGTAGAGGGTGTGCAGGAGGCAGCTGATCGATGTTTCTCTCTCATCGAGTTTCAAACTCTCTATTCCTCTCCCTTCCTCTCTGTAAAAAAATCAATAAAATATATTAATTTTTTTTAAAAAAATGAGGACACCAAGATAAATTTGAAATTTGGATAAACAATAAGTAATTATAATATAAAAATAGTCTCATGCAACAAGCTTATCCTAAACAATTACTTGTTGATTTACCTGCACTTCTATTTAGCTGGGCATTCTAGGTTCTTATTTGACTAATCTGGTAAACCTGCAAGTAAATAGTTTATGTATTTGTAATTAGGAGAGAGACATTGATATGAACTATAAATATAGTGATCATCTGCATGTAGCTGATCTTGGAAAGTTTGCTGCTAACTAGTTAGCTCTCTGACCCTGGCCAAGTTAACCTCACTCCATATTTGCATAATGTGGAAACTTTATTAACTAATTTTCCTTAGTCTTTTCTGTTTCAAGATAATATATAATTATGAGTACACTTTCTTCAATGCATCTACTTGTTATTGTACTCTTAGCTAGTATGAACAAAATTTACTGTAATTTCATGGAGTTTACTGCCATACAAAATTTTAGGAAAGAGCAAATTATCATTTGCAAGCAAAAGTGTCTCTGGTTCTGCTTTTTTTCAATCCTTTTATGGAAATTAATGGAGCACCATTCTGATATAAAAATGTTTATTTCTTGAAACCACTTTCTTTTATCCATTTGCTTTGGTCACAGTATGCCATATTTGGACTCTAAATTTTGATTTATACTCAAGTCACACTGCAGTGATATTGATTCACTTGAACATATTTGATGTATTACATTTCTAAATGCTGCAACTGCAAACAAAACAGCAAAATTATTTCTCCTTCATTTTATCCTCAAGGGAGTGTCACATTTGGAAAACAATCATATTTGATTCCCATATAGGTTTTAGGTCCCATTCTAAATAGCTGGTCAGCTGAAAATAAGAAACTTCCAAATGCCAGCATAATGAAGTTAGTGTCCTCAACATCATTGTTTTAAGTATTTATAAAATAAATTTAATTATATTTTGATACTTTAATAATATTAATAGCTATGAACAATTCCACTATAAAGACTTCAATATTGTATGACAATTTGCAGGTAGTGAAACTGAAGCTAAGGCTAGCTAAATGATTTACCAAAGATAGACCCCCTCCAGGAATGAAAGAACTTTAACACCAGCTTTCTGGCTTCTTATTTTCTCTTCATTATAACACATCTTCTTTCTTAATGTCATAGGCTTTCCTCACAAATAACTGGCATCATTTTCAAGGCAATTATTTTAAAAAGTGACATAAAGAATATTAGGTAAATCTAGGACAGATTTAAAAATAGGGTGGTGGCCCAGTCAGCATAGCTCAGTGGTTAAGCAACGACCTACGAACCAGGAGGTCAGGGTTCGATTCCTGGTCAGAGCACATGCCTGGGTTGTGGGCTCGATCCCCAGTGGGGGGTGTGCAGAAGGCAGCTGATCAATGATACTCTCTCATCATTGATGTTTCTATCTCTCTCTTTCCCTTTCCCTTCCTCTCTGAAATCAATAAAAATCTATTAAAAAATAATAGGGTGGTGAAGACCTAGAAGGGGGATGGATAGGGGCTGGGTAAAGGGGGCATAAATAGAAGACATCAGTAATACTATCAACAATAAAAAATATATAAAAAAAGATAAGGAAAAAGTATTCTTGCAAAAAACAAACAACAGAGGGACACAAGGATACAATGGGAGGTGTTGGGTATGTCTCTGACCTTGATTGTGTTGATGGTATCACTGGTATATACATATGTCCAAACTCATCAGGTTTTACACATTAAATACATGCAGATCTTTGTATATCAATTTTACCTCAATAATCCTATATAATAAAGAGGTAATATGCAAATTAATCCTCACACCCTCACAAGATGGCTGCCTATGACCAGGCCAGCAGAGGGATTAGTGAGGAATGACCAAACAACTGAACAGCAGGCTGAGTGGTGAAACCAGGCGGGCAGGGGGGTTACTGAGGGTTGACTGAACATCAGGCTGCATGGGGCAACCAGGCTGGCGGTGTGTGGGGGGGCAGGGCGTAAGGGGTGACCAGGCCGGCAGGAAGGGCATTTGGGGGTGACCAGGACAGCAGGGGAGGGCAGTTAGGAGTGACCAGGCTGGCATGCAGAGGCAGTGAGGGGCTATCAGGCCAGCAGAAGGGGGCCAGTTAGGCGCTACCATGCAGACAGGCAGGTGAGCGATTAGGAGCCAGTGGTCCAGCATTGTGAGAGGGATGTCCAACTGCCGGTTTAGGCCCCATCCACAGGACATCCCCCGAGGGGTCCCGGATTAGAGAAGGTGCAGGCTGGGCTGAGGGGACACCACCCCAGTGCACGAATTTCATGCACTGGGCCTCTAGTACAGTTATAAAATTTAATATAGTAAAATAAAGAGAAAGGGAAGATTCCTATTATAGATGATCTGAAGACAGAAGTTTAGGAATGGCTGTATACTAAAGACACTTGAATAATAGATATAATTAAATATAATCTAATAGCATTATACTCTATAATCTATTATGCAATTGATGAATCAGTGTGCATCTAGATGTAGGCAATCATAATTTTGAGAGGTCTAAAACTAGACATGGAAACAACACTTGAAGAGTGTTTAGACATTTAAATTGAAGAAGAGAATATGTATAAGGCTGAATGCTATGTAGAAAGATAAAGACTATTTTTTATCACAGAGCTAGGTTAACAAATAAACAGGATGTAAGAGGATTAGAAAGCAGAGAGAAAGAAGAAGAGGAATGGGAAGGCAAATTACTATCTTATAAGCACCTCCTGTGCACCAAGAAGTTTGGTCATGCAAGCCCCATGCTTCCAGTAATTTATTCAGAGGTCCTGAGTTCAGAATTTTATGAACATTCTACTGCACTCAGTATGAAAATACCTTCTTTTTCACTGAAAAGTGCAAAAACTGTGACTGTCCCATAGACCCTAGTGTAGATATTTGGATTCAGGTCTTTAAAGAGGTGACTAAGTTAAATGAGCTCATCAGGGTGAGGCTCTAATCCAATATGATCAGTGTTGTTATAGGAAGAGGAAAAGATACCACCAATGCCTGTGAATAGGATGATGACCACATGAGGAAAAGCAAAGAGAACCTGGTCACCTACAAGCTCAGGAAAGAGTAACCTTCCCTCAGAGGAGGCCAACCTGCCCACACCATGATCTTGGACTTCCAGCCTCCGGAACCGTGAGAAAATACATTTCTGTTGTTTAAGCTTCCCCCCGCCAAAAAAAAAAAAAAAAAAAAAAAAAAAAAAAAGTTTATTGGTAGGTAGCAGTCAGCATAGAACACTGGTTCAAATCCCTACTTTTCCACTTACTTAACTATGTGATCTTTGTCTAATGTGCTCCAGAGATGTGTTTAGGTAAGCTGGAGTTCAAAAGGTTGCTCTAGAGATAAATAAATTTGTTGTTTTTTTTTTCAAAATGAAAGATAATTTGATAAAAAAGTTTATTACTCTTATACTTGGATCTGCACAATTGTCTAAAGAGGCATACTTGTATTTATAAGATGCAATTTTATTCAAATAAAGTTCACACTGGAGGAAGAGAGGAGAACCTATTTATGAAGCCCCTTCTATTCCACACAACTTTGAGTTTCTAAGCAGGTATTTAAGTTCTTGAAAGTTAAAACGACAAGTGCTGGAGAGGATGCAGAGAAAAAGGAACCCTTGTGCACTGCTGGTGGGAATGCAGACTGGTGCAGCCACAGTAGAAAACAGTATGGAGTTTCCTCAAAAAATTAAAAATGGAACTTCCGTTTGACCCAGTAATCCCACTTCCAGAAATATATCCCAAGAAAACAGAAGCACCAATCAGAAAGGATATATGCACCCCTATGTTCATAGCAGCACAATTTACAGTAGCTAAGATTTGGAAACAGCCCAAGTGCCCATCCGCAGATGAGTGGGTTAGAAAACAGTGGTACATCTACACAATGGAATAGGATTAATATCTATCTATCTATCTAGCTAATATGAAAAGTGTCTCCTCGGGAGTTTGACTGGGAGACCAGTTCGATCCCTTGCTATGATGTGCGCTGACCACCAGGGGGCAGAGAGGAGTAAAGGAAGGCCCTGGCTGGCAGCCAGAAGGCCCTGATCAGACCTATCTCCAGCCAGGCCTAGGGACCCTACCCGTGCATAAATTTTGTGCACTAGACCTCTACTCTTATACAAAAAGCCTAATATGCTAAGTGTCTGGTTGTCCAGTCGGCCCTTCAATCAAAGCATAAAATGCTAATGATATGCTAAGGCTGCTCAACTGCTCCCTATGACATGCACTGAGCACCAGGGGTCAGTCAACCAGTAGCTATGACTTGCACTGACCACCAGGGGGAAGATGCTCCGACCAGTAGGTGAGCTTGCTGCTGGGGTCCAGCCTATCAGGACTGAGCGAGACAGGCTGGGCATACCCTGGAGCCCTCCTGCAGTCCCTCCCCAGCTGGCCAACATCCTGCATCCCTTCCTGATCCCGATTGTGCACCGGTGGGGTCCCGGCCTTCCCTGTGCTCTCTCACTATTTGGGACCCCCCGGGGATGTCAGAGAGCCAGTTTTGGCCCAATCCTGCAGGCCAGGCCAAGAGACCTCACTGGAGCACAAATTCGTGCACTGGACCTCTGGTGCTGCTATAAAAACAGAAGGAATTCTTACCATTTGCAATAGCATGGATGGAACTGGAGAGCATTTTGCTAAGCAAAATAAGCCAGTCAGAGAAAGATAAATATCACATGACCTCATTCATTTGTGGAATATAATGAACAACATAAACTGATGAACAAAAATAGAACTAGAGTAGAAGCATGGAACAGACTGTCCAACCTATAAGGGAAGTGGGGGGTGAGGGGGTAAGAGATCAACCAAAGAACTCATATACATGCATATGAGCATAACCAATGGACATAGACGGGGGTGCGGGGGGAGTGAGGGAATGTGCTGGGGGGTCGGGGTGGCCAGGGAAAGGCCAATGGGGTAAAAAGAATACTTATGTAATTCTTTAAACAATAAAGAATTTAAATTTAAAAAAAGGAAAAACTAAAGTTAAGTTTGATCATCCCCCAAATGGAATTAATGATACTTATTTTGCATTTTTTTAGTATTGTGGGTATGTGGATGTAATTAAAACAGGGTGTTGGAATGCCTAATGACAAAGTTAGAACATATTAAAAGGTCATTTTCTTGAATGTAGGCTTTAATATAACAAAAGTATCTTCTCTCTGTCATCAATGACTCCCCCCTATTCAGAACAATGGCTGGCATATAAAGCATATTCAACTATAATTTTTTGGATTAATTAAGTAATTAATAACAGCATTCAAAATGTTAATTTACACTGCACTGTAATTATTGTATTACTTTTTATTCCTAATAATACATAGGGAGATTGATATCCACTCCAGATCCAAATGACTCAGAAATGCACCAGTGAAATGACTTGTCAAGAAAGAAAAAAATGATTGGGGCCAGAGCATTGGAAGTATTTTCAGACATCAGGCAGTCTTCTTCAGAGTTACCATAGATTCCAGTTTGCCTAGAGGATTTCTTATGTAAAATTACTGTCCAGAAGTAAGTATCAATGCACTCTGTTTTACTTTCAATAGCGTCAGTTTGGATAATGAATTATATGAGACATGAGTCCTATGTCTGTTTCAACAAAGAGAAGCCCTGCCCTAGCCAGTTTGGCTCAGTGGATAGAGCGTCGGCCTGCAGACTGAAGGATCCCAGGTTTGATTCCAGTCAAGGGCACATGCCCAGGTTGTGGGCGCGATCCCAGTGTGGGGCATGCAGAAGGCAGCCAATCAATGATTCTCTCTCATCATTGATGTTTCTAACTCTCTCTCCCTTCTTCTCTGAAATCAATAAAAATATATTAAAAGAGAGAGAGAGAGAGAGAGAGAGAGAGAGAGAGAGAGAGAAAGAGAGAGAGAGAGAAGCCCTGCTCTAGAATTGCCAGTGATAGGAACTCAAGAAAGCAATCCGTACCTCAGTCCATTGTTGACCAACCCAAATTGTAGAGTGTATATCCTTATAATTCTTCACCCATTCATTATTCCCTAGGACCATAGAATAAACAAAGACTGATTCCATTTTCCTTGTCTCCAAGTGAAATTCCTGTGAATATTTGATGGCCGCTATATATTTCCATTAGCTCTTTTCCTTTTTGCACAAAGCATCCTAGTTATTTATTATTTTTTCTTTTTTTCATATAATTGGTCTTCTCCAGATTTTTCATTTTGCTGGGCATACTCCTCTGAATGAACCCTAAGTTACAAATTTAATTTCAGGGTATTTTTATCTTCTCTGTAACTACCCACTTCATATCTTTGTTTTTTCCTCTGTTTCTCTTTCACTCTCTCTGTCTTTGTCTCTCTCTTGTCCCTGAATAAGAAACAGCCCACTCCCTTGTTCCTGGTCTTTCATTCTATGTTCTTGAACTTCAACACTACTCTATTTCCTTTTCTCCAGTGCTACAACCCTGACCCCTCCTTGCTTTTATTTTTAATCACGGTTTCTGTCCTCTGATTCCTGTCTCATGTCTTCTTCTGTTTTCTTTCCTCTCTGAGACAGCTGCATATCAGAAAGCTTGGTCCTGTTATTAACACAGTACCAGCCTTCTTCATTGTCACTGAAGAACTGACAGCTACAATATGAGTAGTAAGGTCAGGCTGCCGAAAACTTGCCTGTGTAATGTCAAATCCAAGGGTAATAAGACCTGTTTTTATCCCTATTCTGCTTCCATTTTCCTACAGATCCCACTCTTTAAAGTTCTGTGAAACAATATTACAGATTTTCCTCTTATCATCACACCTAGCATTCAGCGGAGCGGATCCCTGAAAAAAATATAATGAGGTTTCGGTGAGATTCTAAGTGTGAAATTAACCCAAATAGAAAAGGTTTGCATTCTGAAGAAGCCCGGAGGAATAAGGAGCATTAAATTGCAAAGACAGAATTGACCTGCCACATAGATAGATATTGTTTGGATGCTGAGAGGATAAATCTGAAGTGTCACACTGCAGTCATTTTGGCACTTACAGAGCTCCTCATTAAATTTGTGATTAATTGAATAGACCTCCTGAACTTCTCACTGAAACATGGGATTTAAAAATATATATGAACCCCATTGAGGTCTAGTCACTAGGTTTTAAAGAACTAAGAGAGGCGCACCTCGGAGATGTGGGTTTGATTCTGACCACCACAATAAAGCAAGTCTGATATTTTGTTGGTGCAAGGTCTTGCCTTCCATTTGTGAAAAACACAACATCTGTTTAGCACAATAAAGCAAAGCACAATAAAAGATGTCTGTCTCTACATATTAACTGCTCAGTGTGTTACTGGCATGGTGCTAACCATTTTTGGGCATTTTAATTATTATTATTGATTTCAGAGAGGAAGGGAGAGGGAGAGAGAGATAGAGACATCAATGATGAGAGAGAATCACTGATCAGCTGCCTCTTGCTTGCCCCCTACTGGGGATTGAGCCCACAACCCAGGCATGTGCCCTTGACTGGAATTAAACCTAGGACCCTTTAGTCTGCAGGCCGACGCTCTATCCATGGAGCCAACCAGTTAGGGCTCACACATTTTTTAAACTTTTAATCCTATATAATAAAAGGGCTAATATGCAAATTGTCCCCTCAGGAGTTCGACCAGCCACAAGTTCGACCACTAGCTATGACATATGTTGACCACCAGGGGCCAGCACAGAACGAAGTAAGGCTCTGGCCGGCAGCCAGAAGGCCCCAATTGGCGTGATCCCTGGCCAGGCCTAGGGACCCTACCATGCCTGATTTTGTGCACCAGGCCTCTAGTTTTAAGATAATTTTAGTCTTATGAAAAAGTTTCAAAAACAGTATAAAGAATTCCCATATATCAGTGGTTCTCAACTGGGGGTAATTTTACACCTTATCCCCCAAGGATATTTGGCAATGTCTGGGTAAATTTGTGGTTGGCACAACTATGTGTGGGTTACTACTCTCCTCTAGTGAATAGTGGTCAAGGCTGCTGTTAAATATTCTACAATGCACTGGGCAACCCTCACAACAAAGTACTATCTTCTCCCAAATGTCAATGGTTCTGAGGCTGAGAAACCCTGCCATATATTTCTCATTGTTTCCTCAAATTTAACTTCTTACATAATCATAGTACAACCATAAGAAAAAGGAAAAATAGGAAATTAATATTGACATGTTAGTATTATTTCACCTATAAATGGTGATGGAAGGAATCTTGACTTGGGGCAGTGAACATACATTACAAAACACAGGTAATGTATGAGAGAATTGTACACCTGAAACCTATGTAATTTTGTTAACCAATGCCACCCCAATACATTAAGTAAAAAATAAAAAACTAAATTTGCAAATTCCCGCTACTATTGTTTTTCTGATCCAGAATCCGTCTGAGGATCCTGCCTCCTCAGTCTCCTTTAGTCTTTCATGATCTTGATTCTTTTGAGGACCATTGGTCATATGTTCAGTAAAATTCCCCCTGATATTGAAGAATTTATTTTTATTTTAAAAATCAGGTTGTGTGCTTTTTTATAGGAATACCCAGACATGATGTGTCCATCTTACTGAATCAGATCAAGAGGCAAAAGATGTTGGTTTTTTCCGTTAGCAGAGCTGTCGACTTGGGTGACTTGACTGGATGACTTCTAGTTTTCTTCCCCTGTGTAATTAGTAAGCATCTGTGGGTTACTTTGAGATTATGTGAATATCCCATTTCTCATCACATTTATCCATTAATTGTAGCCCTTATTAATGATTCTTGCTTTTAAAAAAAGTTACTTAGTTTGAACAACGATGTTTTCTATTTCCGTCATTTTAAAATATTTATTGGTTGGAATTCTCTTCCAAAAAAGAGCTTCCCCTTATCCTCCATGTGTTTGTTTATTAATTTTTTTTCATTTTAGCACTCACACAAATATCTATTTTTCCTAGGGTTATATCCCAATAAAATATCATTATAATTATTGTTATTATTTTGCTCACCTTGTACCTTAGGTGGCCACTGAGGGGGCTTTCCAGTTGTCTTTTATAACTTTAAAACGTCTTCAAGTTTTGAGCACTTCCTGTTTCTCTGGTCCTACAAGATATTCCAGGTGCATCTTGTACTTACTTTGTCGCCCAACCCTGGAATTAGCCACTTCTCCAAGGAATTCTTGTTCATTTTAGTTTAAAAGGATATATAAAAACCAAGCTTTTACAGTGAGCTTGATAAACTGGTACTGGGGTATCATTGCTTTTAGCTCCTCTCAGTACACAGAGTTAAGAAATTAGATATGCTTACACATACCTATATTTCTATATCTATGTGTATGTTTTAAAATCAGACATTGTGTGTGTGTGTATATATATATATATATTCTACAATTTCAGCATAGCACCAAACGATTCTACTTGTTCCTCTTTGTTTATGTGTAACTTCTTTCTCTAGTAGTGAGAAATCTGGCTCTCATTCTTTGCAATATATTTATTGATTAGCTCCATCATTAAATACAAATAAAATAGTTTTAGTAATGCTAATTTATATCACTGTGAAAACATACCTACTAACTATAAAATATTTGTGTACAGTTTTTTGTCTCTGGCCTTATAGTATGTAATAAAAAATACTTTGTTCTGGAGTTACTTTATTATCCCTCTTCTCCTCTAGTATTACTATGCTACTTATTTATAATAAAATTATGTCTCTTTAGCATCCTATTTGGGGTTTCCTCTTCATTATTAGTAATTTAGACATTTTTAAAAGTTATAAAAATATTAAAATTTAGAATCATACCAAAAGCTATGTTCAGAGAAGTGTCACTCTTCACACCCAACACTACCCTAGTCCCATCCTCCCATCCTCCCTAGTCTGTTTCCATTCACTTCTGTGGACAAGCAATCTTATTCGATTTTATTTCCTGTGTTTCTTTTCATACAAATGGTCAGATACATGCATGTTTTCTTATAGTCACCTATGTCTTCCACAACAGAGAGCATAATATAGTCACCTCTTTGCTGTAGACACAGTTTTGCTTAATTCTTTAAAGAGTGCTTTGAAATATTACAAGTAAAGCTATTTGCGAAACCCTAAAAATGATTTACCAAGAGATTCTTATAATTGGTTTTGGTCCATCTCTTACATGTAATAGGTTCACAGTCTCATTAGGATTAAACTTTATTTTAAAGTTGTATTCTCCCAGGATGTCTATTGAAATTACTTACCTACTTTCCTTAAAATCTTTATTGGCCCTCTGGCATACAAAATAAAATACAAACTCATTAGCCTGACATAAAAGGCTCCTTATGTTCTAACTAATTATCTGTCCTTATCACTTGCCACTTCCCTTTCCAATCCTTTAGTCCTGGAATATTTCTTGCACACACTCTAAGCCAGCGGTTCTCAACCTGCTGGTCACGACCCCTTTGGCGGTCGAACGACCCTTTCACAGGGGTCGCCTAAGACCATCCTGCATATCAGATATTTACATTACGATTCATAACAGTAGCAACATTACAGTTATGAAGTAGCAATGAAAATAATTTTATGGTTGGGTCACAACATGAGGAACTGTATTTAAAGGGGCCAGAAGGTTGAGAACCACTGCTAGTAAGCCGAAGTCAAACTGAGCCACAGTATAAAACAGTTTTCCAAACACACCAGCCATGCTTAGTGAAGTTTCATAGGCAGAATCTTCACTGATAATGAAGGATCTAATTGAAAAATATCCTCTAGGTATTTAAGATGAGTAAGTGTCACTTCCTATGTAACAAACGGACTCTCTCCCCAAGAACAAATGAGGATTATCCTTCTCTAGGTCTTATAGCTCCAACCTCTACATATTTTTATTTGTCACTTTGATTTTATTTCACTTTTCTCTCCAGTGAGCATAACCTCTTTGAAAGCAGGGTCCAAGTCACAGTCCTTTCATTAATATCTGAGAGATTAAATAATATCTGGCATCTTTTAGATGACTAGTAAATTATTTATTGAATTCAATTACAACAAAAATGAGTACTTTTAGTGATAAATGTAATTATAAAAGTGATAAAAATTATTATAATAAAACATTAATAGGGATTCCAAAATTTAGATCTAAGGATAACTTTATTAAAAGTTACTTATATACACATTCCTATATACAACTTTGTTCCATGTTTGAGATACCAAGAACATTTATTTGTTTTCCAGCACAAAGTTATTTTGTGATGTTAATTTGATTATACTGTTGATTTTAAGTGGATCACATTTACTTTTTAACCTTCGACTTTTAGATGATCTAGTAGCATTTCATTTTTATTCCTAGCAGCACACATTCTGCCCTTTTCAAGTAGCAACTCTCAATATTCACTGGATAAGTACCCTTTTTCTCCTCCTACTCTTTTTTCTTTTTTTTTAAATTGATACTATCCCCATGTGCAGGGGTGTGCATGTAACCCAGACATGTTCAATAAGATTGTGCATATCCCTTCTCAAGACATAGGCTTAAGAATAAGCATGGTACCCGGATAGAATCAATAAGAATCAACTTAATGTAATGATTTTTTGAAATTCTACAAAAATAAAATTTTCTCATAGTAATGAGGTTGCTGTGAAGAGCCTGGAGCTTCTAGCAGATATCTTGTCCTTATAAGAATGAAAGTTTCCCCCTAAGAGGAAAGAAAAGCCAAGAATGGAAGAATCAAAACAAAACCTTTATTTCATTCACTGAGCACTTGAAGTGAGCTCTACTACTGGACGTTTTATCTATTAAGACTCCTTGTAGGTGTGACCGACTGATAAAGCTATTGATAAAGACAGGAAAGAAATCTAAGAGCAAACTGCCTAGTGCAGAGTTTTCTATAAAAGACCAGAGAGTAAATATTTTAGTCTCTGTGAGTAACATGATCTGTGTGATAACTGCTTGACTCTGTATATGATGTGAAAATCGCTACAGACAACACATAAATGGGTGTAGCAGTGTTCCAATAAAATTTTATTTATGAACATTGAAATTGGAGCTTCACGTAATTTTCATGTATCTCTAAATATTATTTTTATTTTTAAAATGTAACAAGTATTCTTAGCTCCTAGGGCATGTAATTACAGGTGGTCAGAAGCTCTTGGTCTATGGGCAAGTTTGCCAGCTCCTGTTGTAAAGTAGCATGCATCCTTAACGTGTAAACCAGGAGAGAAAACATCCCCTTTCTCCTAGACCAAGTTTTCTGATTTCTTGGATTTTCTTTCAATCAGAGATACTAGACAAGTAGAACAGGTACAATAATATGCATATATACTTTTGACCATGGTGTGTTTACTCATGGGGAGAATATATGCTATAGTCAAAGGAAAAGATACCAACACAGTCAGTAGAAACAAAATGAGTGAAAAGATTAAATTACTGTAAGAGAACACTTTATATGTAAACTAGAGGCCCAGTGCACAGATTTGTGCACCAGGGGGGTCCCTTGGCGTGGCCTGCGGGGATCGGGCTGAAACCGCTATCCAACATCCCCCCAGGGATGTGGTAGTGCATGAAGCAGCAAGTGACCAGGGAGCAGCCCAAGCCCGGGCCAGGAGCTGAGCCTCTCTTGCTCATCCAGACCTGCTGCACCTGCTGCTGCTGCTCAGTAAGCTCACTGCCGCTCCATTGTGGTCTCTGTGTGCCCGTTTTAGGGCGATACCCACATGCCCATGACTGAGAAGCAGCTGCAGGCTCATACCCAGTCAGTCCCTATGCGATGCTGGTCCCAATCCTGGTCCTGGTTCAAATGGGGGAGGGGCACACAGGGGGAGTGTCTGGCTCGCACTGCTGCAGCTGTGCTCACCAGCCTTGAGCCCGGTTTTGGCACCTGTTGGTCAGCTAGCTGAGCGGCGCTTCCACTGTGAGAGTGCACTAACCACCAGGGGCAGCTCATGCATTGAGCATCTGCCCCTTGGTGGTCAGTGTGTGTCATAGTGACCAGTCGACCGGTTGCTTAGGCTTTTATATATAGAGATGAATCCCACAATAGATTGATCTCATTAGTGGCTCAAATTTCTTCACTTTTCTGTCTATTATCACAGTCTTTGCATTATGACTTCACCAATAAATAAACAATTCTCAGACATGTGAATAAGACAGACCAGAACCAGAGGCATCCCCTCTCTGACCATCCAGTTGTCTGAACAACAAAAGCTTATATTTTGTTATGCTACCGATGCTTTGTAGCTATTCCTTAAGAAGCACTATTGTGCAAAAAGCCAATTGATATAAAACCTTATGGAGTGGCAAGCAAAGGTGCACTGGAAAAATGAAAAAGCTTCACAGTGTGAAACACTGGTCTTTCTTGTGGCCAGAAAAGTGAGATGAGCCAAGAATATTGTGGAAATTTCACTACACAGAGTGAGGTTTTAGGAAAAGGCTAAAGTCCACGTGTACTGCCCACATGCCTTAGAATTAAAACCCAACTTTATAGTGAAGTGCTGGGGTCCAACCCCAGCAGGTCCAGGGGTTCCCAAAGGTGTGGATGGAGTCAGCGAAGAAGGAATGACACGGAGACAGCGTTCAGTTGATCAGCAGCCTAGCCAGGATCTCTAGCCAAGTTCTGGTTAGGATCTCCAGCCAAGTTCTGTGTCCATGTTCTCTTGCCAGGTTCTTCAGCCAGGTTCTATCCAGATTCTCCAGCCAGGTTCTGTAGCCATGTTCTGTCTCTAGGTTCTAGTCAGGTTCTCTTGCCATGTTCTATCCAGGTTCTCTCGCTAGGTTCTGTCTCTAGGTTCTGTGGCCAGTTTCTGTCCAGGATCTTTTGCCATGTTCTCTCCAGCGAAGTTCTTCTGTCTCTAGGTTCTGTGTAGGTTCTGTGTCTAGGTTCTGTTTCCTGTTGTCTTGTTACATCTGTATTTATACCAGTTGATTCCAATCCTATCAATCTCTATTCCAAAGGTTAGGGCGTTTCTTATCTCCATTCCAGGGAGTAAAGATTAGGTAGCTTAAGCATGATTGTTCATAGTTAAAGTGATTAATTACCGCCTGGCACTTAGTTAAGGGGTTTTATTCCCTCCCTAACTTCAGGGGAAAATCCTTTCCTGGGGAAACAACATTTCTCAGAGAGGTGACCTTGGTTAAAACACATAGTGCCAAGAAAGTGAGCAAACATATTAAGAACAGTATGCCATATATGCCAGGTCCCTTGAAACAGCAAGGATGGACCAGATCCCGGCAAATTCCCCCTTTTTTATTTTTTAAAAGCAGGCATTAAAAAGAAAAAGAGCATTTGGGAATGCTCTCTTGTATCCATTTTAAGAGTAGGATTGGCACTTTCTGCTATTACCTGAGTCCTGATCTATCACCCCAGGGAGAGCTTGCCAATCCTGCACTTTCCCAGGGTGGAAAGGCTGCAGTGGGGTTAAGGATAAGGCTCCTTGGGCCTACCTCCTCCCATGCCTTTACATTTACCTTTCCTTCCTCCGAAAAGCATGGACATACTTCTTGTATAAAACGTTCTGTCTGACTGGGAGTAACCTTAATTCCTCTGCTAGCAAGCATATGTGTTACAAGATCAATACAGAGTCTTCTTTCCTTGGACTCAGTATGGCACATCTTCTTAATCTAAAGATCAATACAGAGTCTTCTTTCTTTGGACTCAGTATGGCACATCTTCTCAATCTAAGAATCAATACAGAGTCTTCTTTCTTTGGACTCAGTATGGCACATCTTCTCAATCTAAGTTCTGTACTATCCACCTTCTTACCCTACTTATCCTCTATAGGGGGGCCTGCAATACCCTGGTGGAGTCCTATCCGTCCTGAGTGTGGGGTTCTCAATAGGGGGTGGGGGGGCTTACCTAGGGGAATCCTGTTCCAGGGGTTCCCAAAGGTGTGGACAGAGTCGGCGAAGACTATCCCCCCTCTTCCTACGGTGGAGTCCTATCCATCCCGAGAGTGGGGCTTACCTAGGGGTCCCTGTTCGGGTGCCAGATGCTGGGGTCCAACCCCAGCAGGTCTAGGGGTTCCCAAAGGTGTGGATGGAGTCAGCGAAGAAGGAATGACACAGAGACAGCGTTCAGTTGATCAGCAGCCTAGCCAGGATCTCTAGCCAAGTTCTGGTCAGGATCTCCAGCAAAGTTCTGGTTAGGATCTCCAGCCAGGTTCTGTGTCCATGTTCTCTTGCTAGGTTCTCCAGCCAGGTTCTCCAGGTTCTCCAGCCAAGCTCAGTCACCAGGTTCTAGTCAGGTTCTCTTGCCATGTTCTATCCAGGTTCTGTAGCCAGGTTCTGTCTCTAGGTTCTGTGGCCAGTTTCTGCCCAGGATCTTTTGCCATGTTCTCTCTAGCGAAGTTCTTCTGTCTCTAGGTTCTGTGTAGGTTCTGTGTCCTGTTGTCTTGTTACATCTGTATTTATACCAGTTGATTCCAATCCTATCAATCTCTATTCCAAAGGTTAGGGCGTTTCTTATCTCCATTCCAGGGAGTAAAGATTAGGTAGCTTAAGCATGATTGTTCATAGTTAAAGTGATTAATTACCCGCCTGGCACTTAGTTAAGGGGTTTTATTCCCTCCCTAACTTCAGGGGAAAATTCCTACCTGGGGAAACAACCTTTCTTAGAGAGGTGACCTTGGTTAAAACACATAGTGCCAAGAAGGTGTGCAAACATATTAAGAACAGTATGCCATATATGCCAGGTCCCTTGAAACAGCAAGGATGGACCGGCTCCCGGCAGTGAAGATTTTATTAACCAGTGAGCACTTGTAAATGAAATGCAGAGTAATTAGAGGAGAAACAACAAGCAGTCTCAAAAGCCTCAGATTGGAGGAAGGTATTGAAAAAGAACTTTGTGTCACAGAAAAGAGTGAGGTCTGGGGCGGTGGGGGAATTGAGGTTGGAAAAAAATGGTAAAAGTGGATTTACATTTCCAAGAGCTTCTCGGTATGGAATATATAATGTGTCTTCCACTGAATTTGATTAAAATCCATGTCAGCATTAGTTCATGCACTACCATGCACATAGTGTTGCCTGTGCCATTTGATGGCAAAGTGATCTGGAAGTAGCCTGGGGCAGAACCACTGGGAAGGGTCATTCTCTCAGTTATCTGTGTAAGAGGAGATCAGGGAGGCTAACATCTAAGTGCTCAGATGTTTCCCCTGGCCCAGGACCTGAAGTGCTTCTGAGAGTTGGGGGTGGGAGGAGGTAGCAGTGGGAGAACAGTAATAATAGTAGTACCTCTAATCACATCCACATTTACTATGTTCTTCATGTTCCAGACACTGAGCCGACTAAGAAATGTACCTGCACCTTATTAGGAAACCACCCCAACACAGTGTAAGGATAAGTATTGCTAATATTCTCATTGGTTTATAAGTAATGAAACTAAAACTTAAAGGAAGTCAAGCCATTTACCTAAGGTCACACCGCTAGTTAAGTGAAGGGGAAGCGCCTTTAATTAAGTTGAAGTTTGAGCTTTAGTACTGGCAGAGAGGAGGGGACAATCGACACTTTTCAGTACTCAGAGAAGTCGTAAAAGAAAGATGCTGGTTCTGGGTCTTCAAGAAGGTGTCGCCGAGTGCCAGCTACCAGCAGGGTAATATGGAAAAGGAGAAGCCATTCCTGGAAGAGAAAACAGCCTTTGCCAAGATTCCAAGGCACATGCCTGCAAAATGTAAGAATCAGATGGCTGGGAAATAGGGCTCAATGTGGCAGCAGCAATGAGTCCTATTGAAGAACAGTCGAGAAAAGAGAGTGGAGACCCTTTTCTGCCATATTCCAAAGGCTAGGTTCCATTTCGTAGGTCATAAAAGGCCCTTGAAAGATTTGAGACTGGAAAATAAGTTGGTCAGCTTTGGATTTTAGAATGTTCACTTGCTCTGACTGTGCAGGGAATAGCTTGGAAATGGGTGAGACCAGCTTCATTTCCATACATTAGGGGCAGAAACAGTTCAATGTAGGCAAAGCATTTCTCAGGACCTTCAACAATAGTCTATGAGTACAGTGCCCGTTGGAAGTGTGCTGGGCTGAGTACTATAAAGTGAGCTAAGAGAAATGCATTGGCCTTCGAGATTAGCACAAGGGAACATTCGTGTCAGACTTTGGATCTCTGAGAAAAAAGAGGAAGCTCCACTAGTTCACCTCTTCACTCCAACTAGCTGCAGAGATGCAGCATTTTTTTTTGTCTAAGATTGCAGCAGGAACAATCATACAACTTCTAATGCAAAACAGCAATTGCCTCAGCTGAATTCTAGGTTATCTTAAAGCTTTAAATTTTAAGAATCTTCATTTTCCTTTTTTCAATCATTATAAAAATCAAATAGCTTCTTATCTTTTTATTTCAGTTCTGGTAATTAATCTTCTTAATATTATTCTTCCTCAAGGAGCCCTCAGTGAAACTGGGGTGCTTGTTAGAAATTAAAACCATTAAAATCTAGCTTCAAAATATAAAACTAGGACCATTTTATAAATCATGTTTGTGTAATAAAGTAATGAGATGAGGCTGCACACATATATGTACACACACACACATGCACATTTCATTGGAATGTAATAAAAAAGATATCAGAACAAAATTTCAACAGATGCTGATATACCTTTCTATTTGTTTCTATATTGGCGAATGTTAATATAGCATCCATCTGTACTAGATTCCTAAGACTAATCTCTCTCTCTCTTTTTTTCTCTCTAATTTATATAGCTAGGAAGTCTAACTATAGCTATTTAAATATATATTTTATCTTTGAGGACTCATTAGGAATTCTTTATATGTGTGCATGTATGTATATATACACACATGTGTGTATATGTCTTACTTTAAAAGGACTTATTCATTAATTTAATAACATTTTTGAACATCTACTATGGGGAAGGCAATATGCTAGGTACCTGGCATACTGTATCTAGTCAGACAAACTCAATTCCTGTTCCCATCGAGTTTAGTGGCATGGTATGCCTTATTTGGGATGTTATCCCTTAATCCTTCTTTGGTGGCCAGGGTTGGGTCACATGTTCTCCTGGAGCAACTCTAGCCTCTTTAGTTTAAAGCCTAGTCTAGACACTACTCAGAAGTCCACCCTGTGCTCCCTTTCCCTCAGATACCGTTTGGGAGATAAAGAATAAACTTCTTACCTGGTCAGTGTGGCTCAGTGGTTGAGTGTGGACCCATGAACCAAGAGGACACTGAATCTATTCCTGGTCAGGGCACATTCCTAAGTTGCAGGCTCAGTTTCCAGTAGAGGGCAGCAGGAGGCAGCTGATCGATGTTTCTCTCTCATCTATGTTTCTATCATTATCTCTCTCTAAAAAAAATCAATAAAAACATATTTTTTATAAAAAAGAATAGACTTCCTAATTTGCCTGTGTGAGAAACCAGTTGTAAAAAGTTGGAGTCAGGCAGATGGGGGTCAGAATGGCAGCTTTGTTGCTAAGAGAGATGATGCAGGGAAAGAGGGCTTAGGTATGTTACCCAACCAATGAACATTGAGCTCCACATTTAGACAGACTTTCCCATGTGGTCACAGGCAATGCTAGACAGTATCAGCAATGCAAATATTTTTTCTTTTTTGCTTTAACAAATATTTATTGATCACCTAATAGATGTCAAAGGTAGATGAAGATATATGTGTGGTAAGTTTCTGGGCTGGAGAACTAAATGAAAAGAAACTAGCAAATCTTATGAGCACCATTCTCTATGCTTCAAAAGGAGCATGGCTTTTGCCTCTAAGCTTGTCCCATGGCTTAGAGTAGAAGAGAGTGTATGCGCTCTCTCAGTCAGAGAGAAAAGAGAGAAATGTATGTGTTAGGGTGGGGAGGCGGGGAGAGTAGGGCAGGAATCTACAGTTCCAATTCAAGTTCCAGAAAGGAGTGAAAGAGCAAAACAGTCCAAAAATGTTATGTTTCATTGGTATCCTTTTACATGGAGATGGAAACAAGACAAGAGATAAATCTCATTTGGTTAACCATAATACAGCATGACACATATAATTTGTTTCATATGTTTATGGATTTGGGTTACTAATATATTGCTGATTTATTTTTACCAGTATTCATATGAGATGTTGGGATGTAGTTATTATTTCTTATGATGTCTTCAACTGGTTTTGCTGACAAGGCAATTCATTGAGAAGTCTTTCTTTTCCTCATTTGGAAGAGTTTGTTTAGAATCAGTATTAAGTATTCTTTAAATGTTTAGTTGAATTTATCACCAAAGTCATCTGGTCCTGAGCTTTTCTTTGTGGATCATTGTTTAATTACTGATTCACTCTTTCTGCTTGTTGTGGGTGTGTCCAGGTATTATATTTAATTTCAAGTTGTTTCTAACAGTTCGTGTGACAGCTGGTGTCAAAGCTGAAGGGTTTCAAAACCACAGACAGGCTCACCTGGCTGGAGTCCAGGGGTGAGGCACAGCTGGTGAAATAGTAAAATCCATACCAGAAGGCAGGTGGAAGCCAGAAAGGAGGTCATCCTGGGTCAAGTGGAAGAGATTAAATTGAAAATTAAGTGTGCTAATAATATAGTGAGTGGAAAGAAGCATAGTGGGAAAGTTCCTGATGTATGTTTTTAAAAAGTTTTGAAAATAGTGGTGATGGGGCCTGATATTGCGAATACAACAAAGAACACTGAATTGTACACTTAAAATGCTTGAAATGGCAAATTTTATGTAATATATGTTTTACCAAGATCTTAAAAGGTTGGAGAAAAGGCATCTGTAGCTGGAATGTAGGGAATGAATTTGAAAGAGGTGGAGGAGCTTTGAGGAAAGCAGTTAAGATGAAGAAGGCTGGACATTGAGTCCTCACAGACACTGCAGCATGTTAGGGGCCACTTCCAAGGGTGGGAACGAGACCCAGAGACGTTCTAAGAGATCAAACTCTGCAAGACATTCTGAGCACAGCTGGGAGAGAAACTTCCCTCTAGCACTCAATAAAGAAATGCATTTGTTCCAAAATTCATGCCCCTCTTCTTCCTCATTGCTCAATTTTGATGTTTAAATAGGCTTTGCCTTTCATTTTGAGGGCTCAGATATAAATTATCTTTTTTCAACTATGCATGAAAATTCCCATCAACAAAAATATTAACTATTCTTTTATTACAACAGTGCAATTATGCCACAGATAGTAACAATTACAGCGCATGCATTAAAATAGTCATATTGTCTGATATTTCTGACAGAAAAGACAATTAAGATATTTTCCTATTTAAATAGCAGCTATTACCACTCTATCACATTGCCTAGTAAATGGGTATATTTTATTTTTCTAGATTAAAAAGTTAAATAATGAATTTAAAAGGGACTTTCAAAAGTCTGTAAATTAATAATAAAATATCTATTTTATGAGATGCTAGTCAGCCTCATTCTTTTTGAAAACTCTTATAGTAAGTAAAAAAAAAATTGATACTTAAAACCTCATTGTAAAAGATCTAAAATGATAAGTATAATCAGAGGAAAAGTGCATCAAAACTGAAGTACCTTAGACAATGCTCTAATCACATTAAGCAATTAAATGCATTTGTCCAAAGAGAATGAATTCCAATGACTAAGAGGCATTTTGGTATTATAAAAGAAGCCTACAAATTCTCTGATCAGTTACAATGGAATTGTCTTCCATTTGAAATAATTATTTCCATAATTGGACCACCTAGGGCAATGCAGTATTAGAATAAATTTGATATGATATTATGATGTTTACATAGTGAAAAAATATGTTTGATACTTGTCTGAATGCCTATAAGAAGTTCCAGCATTTGCATAGATCAGGATAATGATCAGTCTCAAGGGATGGTCTTATTTTATGTAGAAAACTGCCTCTGTACTTTTATTTTGGTAGGTTTCTTTGAACAACATCTATCTGTTCATGATTGTCTGTGCAATTCATTTATTATCAGTCTAGTCCATGATAGAAAGATAGATGAGCTCAAATTTTAGCTCGATTCTTTTCTTGCTTTGCTTAAACTATTTGTTGACTACTGCTTTCTTGGAGGGATAAATTAGTCAGTGGGCTGAGTAGAGATTTGGAGTAAGATAAACTTGTCTCATAACTCCATTACTTACTTTGTGAACTTGGATAGATTATGTAACTCATGTGCTTCAACATCCACAAAATGGACAGATTACTAATCATTCATATGCTTTTACTGTAAGGCACTGAGTCCAGAATAATATAGAAAATAAAAATAAAGTAAAACATTGGTTGTAGCTCTCATGGAGAGAACACTTCAATGAGAAAGATATGTATTAGCCCTGACTGGTTTGGCTCAGTGGATAGAGTGTCAGCCTGTGGACTGGAAGGTCCCAGGTTCGATTCTGGTCAAGGGCATGTACTTTGGTTGCAGGCACATCCCCACTGGGAGGTGTGCAGGAGGCGGCTGATCGATGTTTCTCTCTCATCGATGTTTCTGACTCTCTATCTCTCTCCCTTCCTCTCTGTGGGAAATCAATAAAATATATTTTTAAAAAAATAAAAAAAGAGAAAGATATGTAATAAATAAAATTATATTGTTATAAGGAACAAGACCACAGGCAGTGCAGTGCTGGGAAACTGGTTCTCTGGACAGAAAAAAAGCCTCAATTTGCTGATTCCTATGGTGAAAACATTCCCACCATGGCCAATTTCCAGCTATTAAAGAGCTCACAAAATCCCTGAGTGTTTTATAAGCTTCTCTTGTCATTTAGCAGAAGCTGGTTCTCAGCACCATTGAGTGTCCAGTAGAGAGGGTTTTCCTATTAAGAAATTTTGAAGAACAGCAAAAGTTTTAACTGAGATGGTGCATGTATGTCATCTAATAAAATTTTATTTCTGCAGGACAATTACTAGTATTTGTAGATGCCAGTGCCTTTTTATTCCACATGTTTACTTAAAGATATCACTTACCTCTATTCTATTTAAGATCTATATAAAGGTTAAAGGCTAGAAAAACGTTCTGTGTGTTTTGGGGGCCTTTTACAAAACTATGGTTTAAATTATATGGTGAGCATTTGTATTTGCACTTAGGAGTCAGACTATGTAAGACATAGAAGGCAAACGTTTTTAAAAGTCCCAGGAGCAAAGAATAATATGCATCTATGATCAATAGATGGGATAAAATAGTCATCCAAAGGGCATTAATTTTCTCCTAGAATTCATGGTCACCTCTTGAGAGTAAATAGAATCAGCATTTCTCCAAACCTTTTTGTTGAAACTTTCATTTATCCTTTGCCATATTAACTTTTTAAAAATTTCTCTTTTTGATATCACTTTCAAAGTCATTATAATATCATTCTTCATATTCTCCTTGGACTTCCATTAAACTCTTGGTCTTTATTTTCATCTTTTTCTGTTGTTGTTAATCTTCACCCAAGGATAGTTTTCCCATTGATGTTTAGAGAGTATGGAAGAGAGGTGGAGAGACCAAGAGAGAAACATCTATGTGAGAGAGACACATCAATTGGTGGTTGCCTCCCACATGCACTTTGACCAAAACCGGGGATCAAGCCTGCAAGTGAGGTATGTGTCTCTGACCAGAATGAAACTGAGACCCTTCAGTCTGGGGGCCAACTCTCTAAACACTGAGCCAAACCAGCTAGGGCTACACTGTATCTTTTACCACCACTGAAATCTCCAAAATTTCTAGGCTTTTCTGCATCCTGTGGTCCAGGCTGCAGAGCTGATGACTTCACAGCATGAACTCTCTACAGAGCCATTTCTTGCTTTAGGCCCCATTTAAATCTGGCAGTTATGCATGTCACCTAGTTTATGGGACAGACCAATATTCTTCCAGATTCTGAAGGTGTCACACTTTTTTGTGGGGGGAGGAGGGAGGTAGAAAGTGGTGGGAGGAGGTGATTCAGGAAATAGTGATTTGACCTTTATATGGAAGACTATCCTGGAACACCCTACAGCACCAGGCCCTTAAAATTTTCACAAAAGGGGCAGATCTTTGAAACTTCATAGGGCTTGTCTTCTCTCTACTAAAGAACACATATGCTTTCAAGGCCTCCAGCATGCTCACCATCCTTGCTTATCCAGCATGAGGTAATGGACCAATGTGATATCCTGTAAAATTCCCCAAATGGTCCAAATCTCTTTGCAGTGCATTATGATACAGAACAGAAAAATGTAACATAGCCCTAAGGCAAACCTGTGAAGGTATGTTGTCTTTTTTATATAAACACGATCTGTTTCTAATCCTCTTTCTTGACTGGAATGGAAAATAATGCATTTGCTAAATCAATAACTAAGTGCTGTGTACCAGAGGACCATCATTCTGATAGCATGGAAGCTTCAAGTGCTCTACTCATTGGTTGAGAGTGCTATAGTCTAAGTCATTTTGTAGGACTCATCTGCTTGCTGTAGGGACCCAGCTAGAAATTATTTAGAAACTAGAGGCCTGGTGCACGAATTCATGCATGGGTGGGGTCCCTTGGGGTGGCCTGTGGAGATCGGGACCCAGATCACGCCCCCAGCCTTGTAGCCCCACAGCCCTGCCTGGCACTTTGCCTTGGCCTAGCGCTGCCCCCTCACCTTCTCTAGCATCCCGCCTGTGGGGCCATCAATCAGCACTGCCCCCCCCCCCCAGCTCCCTCAGTGCCTGGGAGCTGGGCAGCAACCCTGCACCAACCCCCCGCCAATGCTGCTGGTCGCTATCTGTGGGGCAATTGGCAGGGCGATTAGGCCCTGCTTGCACCCACCTTAATCTAGTGCTACCTGCTCACCTGCTCCACCATCCTGCTGCAGTCTCATTCTCCTCAGGGCTCATCTTGGCTGGCAGCATCTCCACTGCCCCCCACTTCCAGCACCACATCACCTATGCCCACCATGTTTCACGTTACTCCCTGGTGGTCAGTGCCGTTATAGCAAGTGGTTAAACTCCTGGTTGATCTCCCAATCAAAGAACCGCCAAGGGGGCAATTTGCATATTAGGCTTTTATTATATAGGATATGCAATCACTCCACTTTGCATTTGGATCATTAGTGGTGGCATTAATCTCTGTCACTCTGCTTTTTTTTTTTAACCTCCATTCAGAATGTTACATATGGTGATGACTTGATTTACCATTTTGACTGGTGAGGCAAGGAGCTCTATAGTCTCACTATAAGATTTTACCTTATAGACCAAGGACACAATATCAAATATGTCAACAATAACTATATGTTCAGGGACTTAGGGAATGACCAATGGGTCTATGGAACCATTGGATCTACTGCAAACTGCACTTAGTCAAGACTCCATTTATTATATGGCCCCATAATCCCCGAGCTCCAACAGGATGGTCACGACAATATGACAGGACTGTGGATATCAAGGGTCATTCAGACACTGGGTCTAAACATTCTTGAAATAGATGGCCGTTTGCTTTATCCAATGTGCTGTCACCCGAGTAAATGGTCATAGTTTGTTTGGGCAGCAACAGGCAGAATTGCTATATCACATACATGATTTATGACTTTTATTGGGGTAAATTTCTTTCAGCTTCTGCTCATCTAATTATACTTTCTTTTGGAAATAAACAAACAAACACAAAACAAAACCTCTATCTATCTATCTATCTATCTATCTATCTATCTATCTATCATCTCTCATCTATCATCTATCTACCTTCATCATCTGGCAGCGTCCTAATGGCTGTGGCTGTTCATCCCTTTGCCACTAGAGATGCCCTGCTCTATTAACCATTTTCATAACAATGTAGATCAAGCCCACTTGGCTACTTACTCTAAGTCTTTGCCAGCACAACTGGGATCTCTGAAGCAAGCTGTCTGCTAGAGAAGTCCCTCATTGGATGGACATGGCTAGGGGCTTATCTCACAGTGTTGTTCAGTCATTGCCATGTGTCAGCCAATGAAGAACATGTTATCACCTCAAAACCTGTTATGCTCTCAAGCAGCTAACAGCTGTAGGTTGTCATTTAATCAAACTCCTCAGAGTTAGTATATTGACATTTATTTTTTGCATATGGACCTTGTTTGCTGTAATTTTTATCAATTGACTTATTTTTCTCATTTCAGGGGGTGATAGATTCTTAGGATTTTCTATGCTTACGATTATGTCATCTTCTAACAAAGACTGTGTTGCTGTTTTTTACTTTAAATATTTATGGCATATCTTTTCTGTTTGCAGAAAATATGAGCAACATGTTCCTGTATACTCTCTCCCACACTTGCTGTCTTCAAACTCATCTTGCCATTTTTATCCTGTAAGTTTACTGCTAATGTTTTCTTTAAAATGTTTATTGGGTTGAATTTATCTTTTAGTATTTTCTTTTCCCTCTTTAATTTCACTAAACTTTAAAACTTACATAAGGAATTCACATCTATAATCTCATTTTATCCTCACAGCAGTACTATGAAGCAGGCAGACCACCAATTTTTATTAAGTTTGAGAAAATATTTTAGTATTATGTTCAGCTATAATATAATAGCATATAAATACATTTACAAGGAAAGGTCTGCAGTGTTTATATATACTTAATATTTTAACATTTTATTTTATTTCCTGGAAAAAAATTACTTATTTTTAAATCTTGTTGTATCCTCTGCTCAGTAGAAGAAAGGGAGTTGGAAGGGTTCCTTTATTTTAATTTATTATTTTTTCTAAGTATGTTTTTATTATTTTTAGAGTGATAGGAAGGGAGAGGTATAGATAAATAGAAAGATCAATGAGAGAGAAACATCATTGATCAGCTGCCTCCTGTATGCCCCACACTGGGGATTGAGCCTGCAACCTGGGAATGTGTCCTGACTGGGAATCAAATCAGGGATTTCTTGGTTAGTGCGTCAATTCTCAACCACTGAACTACACCAGCAGAACTATATATATATATATATATATATATATATATATATATATATATATATATATATATCGCAGGTTTTCCTCTGAGAAATTATATTTTAAAAGTTTTTTTTGCATATGTTATTAATTGTCTTCACAGTTTCCTAATTTCAGAACTATTTGCTTGGTCATTGCAGAAAACAGTATATCATCTGTCTAAAAATTATCCAACAATTTCTGACTTTAATTAAATTTTCATTATTCTGCTGCAAGGAAAATGGAATTTTGTTAGATAAAATATACATATAAATTTGACCCTGAAATTAGAAGATCAAGGCTTGTAATGCAATTTTTAATGAGTTATTATAGGAAACCAATAGAAAAATGTGACAATGGATTGCAAAATATAATTTATGGTACTGTCCTTAATTTTCAAACTAATTAGACTTCTGGAAAGTTTGGTTCTATTAAATAAAGGGTGATTAAACACGAGGCAGACTGCACAAATATGGCCACATTCAGTCCCAGCTTTTCAGGGATACTTTTGTCAATAATTCTAGGGACCTGCAGAGCTTTATTTTTAAAAATTATATATTTTCTTTGCTTTGGTGAATTATTCATCTTTAACATCCACTTCTTTATAATTCCCTTCTTTCCTTTCCTTATCTTGTGCTTCTGAGATTCATAAAGCTGAGTTCACTAACTGTATGACACCTCACTGCCAACCTAAGACTATCAGAAGCCTCTGCACCATCAGAGCAGCCTTAGAATATGCCATGCTCCTAGAGGCCAGGCAAGACAACCTCACACTGCTTGCAAGTTCTGTTTCATTGTTCAGTCATATTGATATTAGTCAGGTTCTCCAGAGGACAGAACCAATGGGATATATACATAGAGATTTAAATAGAGATAGATAAAGATAGAAACATATATTTATTGTAAGAAATTGACCCTTGCAATTGTGGGGTGGGCAAGTCCCAAATCTATAGTGCAAGTTGGCAGGTTAAAGACTCCAGCAATATTTATTTCTATGCTTAAGTGCTCATGAGGCTGATTTGTTTTTTCCAGGAACCTGAATGTTCACTGATTTAAGTGTTAATTATATCTGAAAAATACCAATATCTAGACTGGTATTTGACCCACTACTGGGGACCATAGCCTAGCCAAGTCAACACATAAAATTAATCACCATACCCTTCAATAAGATTCAAGACTTGGTGTTCCAGAGCAAGTGAATAGGGATCAGAAATAAAATTTAAAAAAAAAGAGGAAGAAAAACACATCCCAGAAACACAGTCATGCAAACACAGACACCCAATACTTTAATTATCTTCATTGGTACTTTCTCTACTTAATACTTAAGTCAGGAATTAAGGTGTATATTTACATGTTATTTATTTCCCATTCAATTTGTATAACTTTTATAGAAATATAAACAATATGATTGATGCATAATCAAATGATATATATGATTCCCAGTTTTTCATTGCAAGGCAGAAAAGCTCACAGAGGTTAAAAAAAAATTATCCATGATCACATAGTTGACAAGAGTCTGAAAAATGTACCATCTGAAGATAATCAAAAGAACAGTTGAGGTTTGCTCTATCAGGAAGTTTTGGCTAAGGAGAGTTATCTCCTTCAATTTATGAAAGTAAAACAGGGAAAAGATACAGAATATTTGTAAAGGGTTAATTACATTGGGTTGTGTGCTGGTCACAGAGGGAAGTTAAAGAAGGAGGGGTTGAGTCAAGTAAACAAAAGGATTAGAGTTAATAAACTTGAAGAGGTGAAGATTTGTTGAGATAGGTAAACTGGAATTGTAGACTAGGCTGTGGAATTATGGTGTGAGAGCAGTGCACTTACCAATGATGTCAGAACCAGTTGTGTGAAGATGAAAGTAGGAACCTAAAGAAGCACAAGGGAAAAGGTTTTTGAAAGAGATAATGACATTGAGAGGCCAGGTGATATATGAGTTACCTATCTGTATATTGACATGTATATTCTCTGTGTACTGCCAACAAAGGAATTATGGTAAGAACACTCATGGAGAGGAGGAATAGGAGACAGCAGCCAAGGTCTTCAACAAATAGAAGGAAATGACTATGCTTCATACAGAACCACATCTACATGGTACAGCCTTCGAAGTACCTGGAGGTGGAGAGTAGACAAATAAGTTAGAGGAATATCTAAGGAGTAGTGATGATCCAGAGGCACTGAAGTATAAAAGCATATCTGAGTAAAGGGTCATGGTTGGAAGTAGAAACAATAATTCTGCCACCAAGCACATGTGCTAGTGTGAGATGAAGCCAAAGGTACGGGAGACCAAACATGTTCAAAGCCCAAACAACTATAGCTAACAGTTGTGTTATAAGGAGGGAAAATTCAAGAGTTTGGAGCATTTGGTTTGGCAGATTTGAGATGATATTTTTCATGAATAGATCCTACTGGGAGACGAAAGCTATTTGAAGGTTTTTTCCTACCCAACCCTATTTTATGCTTACATGATGGGACTACGCTATTAGAACTTTCTACACACTCCTGTCTTTGGGAGCGAATATCTGCAATAAATAGACTTTTGAAGAGAAAATGATTCCCATGTGCTGTGCATCAAGGGGTCACCATTCTCTTCTTCCAATTTCACAAAATGGGCTATTTCTTCTTTAAATGACATGACAGTGATGCCACTCACTGCCATCTATCATTTTGATGGCAAAAATCATCACACTCTTGGATCACAGATATTACAGAAACACATAAAAATGTGTTGACATTTCTCACTCATAATGATATAAGATTGATTGTTTCTATCCTTAATTTATCCAAAAATATATGTGAGAAAATTGTGCAATGACTGAGTCACAAATGAGTGGCTGAAGAGCAAATTGTAAGACTTAAAAAAACATACAGAAATTGTCATGAAAAAGAATCTTATTTGGTGGTTCAGAAGCAAACCTGAAGAGAATTCAGCGATTCTTCTGGATTATACATTGCAATAAATTTGATATATAGCAACCAATATAAAAGCTGGTCTAATGTGGCATATAAAGACATGCATAATCTATTTTCTTCACATCTTAAAGCAGTTTTCCAGTTCTTGATGAATTATTTAGAATTATAGAAGTCTAACACTGGTAAGATTTTTTATTTTTTTATTTTTTTATTTTTAGCATTGTTCTTTATTTCTACTTATGGTTTTGAGTTATTGTTTTTTATTTTTTTTTGTTTTTAGTTTTGCTTTCACTTTATTTTTTAATTTTGTTTTATTGCTTAAAGTATTACAAAGAGTATTATTTATGTCTCCTTTTTTTTTTAAGATCATCTATATCCAGTTCATAATTTTATTTTTTGGTAAATGGAGGGATAAAAAACTTGTATGATTGTCAAAATTCAGAAATTAAAACTTTTTGTATGCTAGGCGGGAACCATTATTTACTTATTTTAAAATAAGAGTTTAATTTTGAAATTTAAGATGCCAAAAAACACGTAGACTTATAAGAAGATCATTAGGTTATTCTTTATTTCCTATACAGAACAATGTTAAACAAAACTTAGATATTCTCACCATAGTTTCAGCATTCCACTAATGAGATAAATTGTGTTTTCCTAGAACTAAGCACAGATGGACCTTGCACTACTCAAATTCGTTTGCTTCTTATAGTAAATTTATCATATATAAAAATAGCTACTTTAAGATCCTGATTGGTCTTCTTTCCTGGAAAATTTATACGAGAAGAGTTAGACAAATTACAACTTGTGACACTAGAGTTGGTCTCAAGGCTGTAACTGATACTCATCTTTTATTCCCTCTGCCACTTATTCTACCGACAAAGTGAGCACCTCTATGGCTCTAGGTGACTTGTCTGGTGCAACAACCCAGACCCTCACCTTTGAGGTGTCTGAGTTTTTGGTTATCATGCCTACACATGCTTTGGCTGATGTATTTTTCCATTTATCAATAAGACTGATCATGAGAACACAAAGAGACACTCCAGTTTATTATGAGTGCCAACATATTCTTGATGTAGGAGAAAGTCACCATCTTCATATTTGGGCTCAATTAATCTCTGGAGTCAATTAGCCCTTACAGAATGATGATACCTTACATTGTATTTTGTCTCTTGACATGAGGAGCCTGATATGATTAAGGGACAATTATGGCTTAAAGTTGAAGGGGGCTTCTGCCATTTTACCAGTTAAAAACATTTCCCTTATAAGAACCAAGACCACAAAATTCATAGAGACTAAATCTTGGCTTATAGGGTATGTGTATTCCCCAATTGGGTGAATGGGAGTGAGTCATTCTTGCTTCTCCTTTTAGTCACTGAGAGAATGTATTCTACATGTATCAAATAATGGCCACTGATTTAAGATATATGTTCTATCTTCATGAATGTACCCCATCTACAACCTGGTATCTCAACTACATATTTAAGAGGTCAATCCAGCATTGTGTATTCTCAAAATCTTTGAGATGGTATACTATGTGATAGGAACATCCAGGAATGCATCTGTGAGTTATTGGAAGCCAATTCTCCCAGGAACTGTGGGATGGATGGGTCAGGCCTGAAGGACAGACATCTAAGGCACAGGACACATAAGTGGTATTCATGCAGCCTTCCTGATCCCAGTGTAGCTTGATTATAAGGTAACCCTGCGGACAATAATTGATTTTCTGGACAAGTATTTTATCAAATACCTACTATGTAATATGTGAGAGTTCACCATTAAGTAAGGAGCTAGAGAGAAAAAAAAGTCACTTATGCAAAGGATTGCTAGGAAGGTAACAGAAATAATATATCACTTACAAATTTGCCTGAAATAGTACTTTGTGTACACTAGGCAGTTAATGAATCTTGGAGTCTATATTTAGAATTTTAGAATGAAGTAATAGCTATCCCAATAATTTTGGCAACTGGCTGATTTTTTTTGCATTTGAAGATGAGCCTCTTTGTTTGAGTGTCCAGATTTTAAAAAAGGAGTATAGTTGGGAAAGACAAACAACAGAAGGTGGTGCCTATCTGCCACTCAAAATAATTTATTAAACCTGGGATCAATGAAGTGGTAATTGCAACATCTGGCACACTTTTACAGATAATTTTGTCCAGTAGAGTATGTTAGTTTGTTTTTCTGCAAAGTGGACAGCAGAATAATCTTTTAATAATGTGGGTAAGAAGAGAATGGAGAAAGACTCCAAGGAGTTTAGTGAGATTTAAACTATCCAGAGAAGGTAGTGATAAAGGGAAGTGATCAAGGACAAGAATAGCATTCATGTTGATAGCCTGAATGACAGACAACTATGAACATCTTGAATAGTGCCAGGAAGCAATGTTGGTACAGCGAACCTGACATATTTCAGTTGATCAAAGTAGTCCCCTATCCATTAGATTAAATAAACAGCAAACATTTGCATACAGCAAATAATATTCAAATTCAGATGAGTGGCAGCAGTGTGGTCCCAAGTGTTCTATGTATATAGAAGCCATAGTTCAACCAGTTTTCACTTAATCTCAGTGATCTACAACAATTGGGTGCACTGAATATTTTTTCTTAGACTCACTATATCTGTAGTTATGGATGATACAAAAGGCTTGATAGAAATCTTGAAATGCTTAAATACAGGTCACAACTTTAAGATGCTAGATATTGATTGGCATGCAACGTGGTAGAGGTAGCATAACTCTCTTTTCCTCTCTGTTCTCCCAGTTGTGCAGTGAAGAAGACAGAGGATGCTGAGGGATTCCTGATGTTCATTTCTCTTCTAACATTATTTTTGTAACATTTACACATGTGTGTGGTTTTTTTTTCATGTATCATCTATTATGCAATCTAACCCCATTCTCTTCCCTCCTACAAATAAAATTAATGAAAAGGCAAATAAAAAAAAAAACTACTTTGGTAAAAGCTAAGAAAGGCTATCAAAATGACATATTATATAGGAATATGACCCAGGGACTTTCATAAAATAATTCAGCATTCAGAACTTCCTGATGATAAGTAGTATAATAAAACTCCTGAGACTACCATCTCAAATTCAAGAAAAGCCAGAGGATAAAACAGACAACGTTCCCATTTGTTTTCAGAACCTCTCATGTTGACTGTTTTTCCTTTCATAATGAGTCTTGGTCTGATTGGAAATAAACTACGAAGTCAGGCTAAGAATATAATATTGAGTCCTGGTCAATGTTACTCAGTGGTTAGAGCATTGGCTGGTGCACCAAATGTTTGCTGGTTTGATTCCCATCAAGGGCACGTACCTGGATTGCAGGTTCCCCAGTTCCAGTAGGGTTTGTACAGGAAACAACCAATCGATGTGTCTCTTTCACACCTGTGTTTCTCTCTCTCTTCCCCTTCCTCCCTCCTTTCCACTCTCTCTAAAAATAAATGGAAAAAATACCCTTGGGTGAGGATTAATAGAACATAATTTTGAAAACCATGTTATGGATTGTTTTCAACAGCAACATGACATTTATTGGCTAAAGACTTTTAGGTGCATCACCAGAAAAAGATGAGCCCTGGTATAATGACCTCCCCTCCTTGACACACACACATTCATACACTGAAAATAATTACCTTCCTTTAGTCTTTAAGTAAGGGAACAGCAGAAAAAAAATGTGTCAAGGAACCCTCATGCACAACCTATCTGGCCAGGCTGTGCCCTTGATGCTAAAGGCCAGTTGCTCTGTTAGAAGGGGACCCTTCATAATAATCTTTCAGAAGGAGTGGACATTGCTATTCATGCAGCACTAAGCATAAGTCATACATTAATGCTGCTTAAATTTTTTTATGTATTGAGTTCCAATTTTATTGCAGGTATTTTATAATCTGAATTTTATAGATACAGAAACAAACATAGAGAAGATAACCTAACCTAACATACTGCTCGCTTTCATTGCCCTATGTTGCCTTCTACAACTTTGTGTTAGTACATCTATTGATATTTGAGGTTGGATTGTAGTGCATATTCAATCTCTTTACTGACTTCTGATACCAAGGTTGTCCTGATTTTCAAAAAATGGCAAACTGCTTTCTGTGCTCTAAAAAAATTTATATAGCATGAACATTATACATTTCTAGAAAATTTATAAAATCTAAATAATTCAGTTACCTGAACTCAGAGTCTTTCTGAGAACTAAAGACTGATTGTCTGATATTTTGTTCAAAACTTTTATACCTGGCTGGTGTGGCTCAGTTGGTTGGAGTGTTGCCCAGGCATCAAAATGTTGCTGGTATGATTATCGGTAAGGACACATGCTCAATTCCTGGTAGGGGGTGTGCCAGATGCAGGAGGAAGCTAAATGCTGTTTCCTCTTTGCCCCTCTCTAACAATCAATTAAAAAAATAAAAACAAAAAAGTTTGGCCTCTTCAGGGTTTCTACTGCATCTTTACTTAACCAAACTGATTTATATGTTCCCAGAAAATTATCTATATTTAATTAATATATTTTTTAAATTTATTTGCAGAAAATGTAGTATATTTTTGGTGATTTTATAAATATTTCAATAAGAAATGTTAGGAAAGTGAGTCAGCTATTATTAGTTAGTTTTTTATGATTTGATAGTTTTTTACTGAACTTGACCTAAGGATAGTGAACCAAAAAAATGTTTATCAGCAAGAGACAAAAGGAGAATGATGCTGCCATTTTATATTGACATGAAAATAAAAACCAAAACATCCAGACAAAATAACAAGCAGTTACAGACTTTCTTTCCCATAACTCGAAAGCTAAAAATGTGCATTGCTTTTAATAAGAATGTTTAAGGAGACTAGAATTTCTAAATAGAAAAGTGGATGGGGTGGATCATCATGAAAGCATTTGTGTTACCCCAATGTCATGAAGAATGACCATGAGTTGTGTTTTTAATGTTATAGAAATTTGAAACAAGTTCTTTTAACTTACATTAAATCAAAGTTATATAATGAATAGACTATGCATCTAATTTTGTTCTATAAGAGGCAATGTCAAATGTTCCTAAGGCTCTTTCCTGCATTCTTCATGTGGGTTCATTAATTTTTTCCCTCAGTCCACATAGTTAGGGTTCATCTGCTCAGATTCAGGGGCATGAGGAGGGCATGCAAGTTTTTTAATCTCATGGAGCTTGTGCTCTCTGGGGAAGACAAAAATAAACAAGACAATTATCCAAAGGCACCGTCTTAAATGTGATTAGTGCTAAAAAGGACATGATCAGGGTGGTGTGAGAGGAAAAAAGATGGTGTCTACTTCAGAAGGCTCAAGGGAAGTTTTTTCTGAGGAGGTGAAATTAACATGAGGATAATAAGATAAGAGTCCGTTATGTGAAGTCCCAGAGAAAGAGCATTAAAGAATATAGAACTAGAGGCCTGTACCCTCTCGCAATCCGGGACCCCTAGGGGATGTTGGAGAGCTGGTTTCAGCCCGATCCCCGCAGGCCAGGCTGAGGGACCCCACTGGTGCACAACTGGGGGCCAGGGAGGGACCGCAGGAGGGCTCCAGGGAGTGTCCAGCCCATCTTCCCCAGTCCAGATAGGCAAGACCCCAGCAGCAAGCTAACTTACCGGTCAGAGCATCTGCCCCCTGGTGGTCAGTGCACATCATAGCAACTGGTCAAACGGTCAAATGAACCATCAGATACTTAGCATATTAGGCTTTTATTATATAGGACAAATACAAGAATTGTTAGATTAAAGAGGGTTTTGCAAATCCTAGGACTCTGCCTAGGTGTCCTAAGCTTTGGGAGTGATGGAGGAAGCAAGATGAGGTGAAGTTGGTGTGACACTGGCAGGTGGAGTCAAGATTCCAGAGGCCTTATAGAGCAAGCAGAGAAATTTCTGCCTCAGCTTTGGTGTAGAGCAACTCACAATTGGTAGGAGAAATTAACACCATTTCTATTTGCTGATGTGGTTCTTCAGTGTTCTAGACTGGGAGGGAGATGGGTTCCGACTGAAGTCTACCCTTTAGAATTGACCTTATATCAAAGTAGAAAGCAGCATATTTTGCCTTTAGCTATTCAATACATTTCTTCTTCAGGAGTTGTTCAGTTTCACATGATGGGAGAATATGATTTTGGATTTGTACCCGGGACTTATGGATAGATTTGGTTTAGAAGATGAGATTACATCTTCTTTTTAGCAGTGTTTAGGTATAACAGTTTATGTTACCTTACAATGGTGGAAAAACTGAAATTTAAGTCATTATTTAATTAATAATTTGTTCCCAGGGGAAATGGATTTGGGGTTCATTCACACTTGAGAAGTAGGGTTGGAAGCACTAGAAAAAATGGGTAGAAATTTCTCATATTCTCTTTCTATTACCATCTTTCCAAATGTGTAATATTTTCTTTGCCTCAAAAGAAAAATGAGAAGGGATAGTAATTGCAAAGTTTTGCAATGGCTTTTGAAAATAAAAAATTTGTTAGAGTGGAATTGTTGAACTCAAATGTATTTAATCCACCTGGCATGGAAATATTAAATGTAATGACTAGTAAAATGAACATTTCAGCAATAATTACAAGAAATCACATAACTCCAACATTTTCTCATTATGATATGTATTGATCTACCTGAAAACATCTCATTAGAGAGAGCTGTCATCCCCCACTCTTTATTAGTTTTCTATCACTGCTATAGTAAATTTCCACTCACTTTGTGGCTTAAAACAACACAGATGTATTATTTAATGGGTCTAGAGTTCAGAAATCTGACCTCATTCTGTGTGTTAAAACTCAATGTGTTACCAAAGCTGACCTTCTGGGGGCTCTCAAAGGTGAAGCTGTTTGTCTTTGTCACTTTCTAGTGGCTGCAGGGGTCCTATGTCTTGTAGCTCTTTTCTTCATCTTCCAAAGGTATTCCTCTAATCTCTGCTTCCCTCATCACCTTGCCTCCTCTGCTGGGTCTCTCTCATAAAGACAGCTAGTTAACAATTACATCAGTTTGACCCACATTACCCAAGATAATTTCTCCATCTCAGGATCCTTAACTTAAACACATCTTCAAAGTCCCTTTAGCCATATAAAGTAGTATTTCCAGGTTCCTAGGAGGAGAACATGGACAGACTTGGAGGTGGGGGGTGGAAAGCATTATTCAGCTTATATATCCTGTAAACCAAATTCATACCTAGACTTATATTCTCACTCATATAATCAGTTCTCTATATGCCTTCCCCTTTTTTTATTTACAGAAATTTTAGTGATCTTTCCTTTAAAACACCCAAGAACATCAAAACCATAGTACTAACTACAATGAAATTTTCTCTCTTTCCATAAAGTATTTGGATCACCTAGTTCTTATTAGGATCCTAATCCAAAATTCTAAAAAATAGTAAATACTCAATAAATGTATGTCAAATGGCTGAGTTTAATGAGGTAATGTCTTCCTTAGTCTTCTGTTTAAGTTTTCCTTAAAAAAATCCTCTGTACCATGAGGGTATAGAAAGTCTAAACAGAAGCATTTTGTAATATTGAGAATTATAAGCTTTCTCTCTCATTTTATTTTTTTCACATAAAAATGCATACCACACATCCAAATGACCTAGATTTCCTCAAGATTTTTCAAGCAGTTCATGACAACATAGAAAGTGTCAGCTACCAGCTGGGAACCAGATAAAAGACTGAGCTGGTGCCACAGGGTGGATTGTGTTTGATAAGGACAGTGAGACAATAAGAAAAAAAAATGAAAGTGGATATTTGGCCTCTTCTTTTATCTCTGAAACTTTGTAAAGCTGCCCTCATTCAAAGTTAGCAATCTTAAGATTTTCAGCAAACAAAAGTGCATTTTGTCATTTTAAACTATTTGACTATCACTTCCCATTGCTTTAATAAAATCACAATTCAGGTGCTTCTACTTTTTTCTCATACTTTCCAGAATGCCTTATGTACTTCTCCCAACTTTCCCAACTTAGGAATACTCATCTCCATTTGCCTCATTTATTTTCTTTAGTGGGTCTAGATTCATCTCTTTCTTGCATGTAATGATAAACTTTGATCATAATTGGGTGACTGATGTTGGTCTTAGCTCAGTAGAGTGCCTGCATGGGAGAGATAGGTGTACCAGTTAATAATGAGGATTTTTTTCAATAGATGGAGTTACACACATGTTGATATATATACTATTTGATATGTATGCTATTTTGTTGTATTGACAGCAAGCTTCAAAACTTCATATGTCAAATTTGCTGAAGGTGTTAACATCATAGATATTTTTCCGCTTAAAAATGTTGAATTTGTGCCAAAAAAAGGAGCATTTGCAGGAAGTTTTAATTCATTACTTTATTTTGAAGAAAAAGTTATCATATACTTCGGGAAGCTTAGGGAACATGCTCCATCTCTTATGAAACATGCTCCATCTCAAGATACTTGTGAACACTGGCATAAACACTTTAAAAGTGATGATTTCTATGTGAAAGACAAAGAACGTCCAGGTCAACCGAAAAAGTTTGAAGACCAACAATTACAACCATTATTGGATGAAGATGCATGTCAAACTCAAAAACAACTTGAAGGAAGATTAAACATTGCCCAGTAAACAATTTCCAATCATTTACAAGCAATGGGAAAGATTTTAAAGGAAGGGAAATGGGTGCTTCATCAACTGCACAAAAGACAAATGGAAAACTGAAAAGTCATCAATAAAATGTTGCTTTAATAGCATGAAAGAAAGTCTTTTTTGCATCGAATTGTGACTGGCAATGAAAAGTGGATTTATTTTTAGAATCCCAAATGTACAAAATCATGGGTTACTCTAGGTCAACATCGACTGCAAGGCCAAATCAATTCAGAAAGAAGACAATGTTTTGCATTTGGTGGGATCAGGAAGGTGTGGTGTATTATGAGCTTCTAAAACCAGGTGAAACCATTAATACTGATCACTACTGACAACAAATAATCAATTTGAACCACGTTTTGATCATGAAATGACCAGAATGTGCCAGAAGATACGGCAAAGTAATTTTGCTTCATGATAACACGCCATCACACACTTCAAAACCAGTTAAAGACATGTTAAAAGATCTTGCCTGGAAAGTATTAACCCACCCGCCGTATTCACCAGACCTTGCTACTTCAGATTACCACTTGTTCCGACCGATGGCACACACACTTTCTGAGCAGCACTTCAAAACATATGAAGAAGTGGAAATTTGGGTCTCTGAACGGTTTTCCTCAAAACAAGAAAATTTCTATAAGGATGGTATTCAAAAATTACCAGAAAGATGGGGGAAATATGTAGCTAGCAATGGACATTACTTTGAATAAAGCACTTTTGATGTTTCTCTTGAAATTATTGTGTTTTCTTTGATTACGAAATCCGCCATTATTAACTGGTACACCTAGTATATACCACATGGTTTTCTGATCAGAGGCTGGTCTCAAATTGTGTTAAGTTGGAATAGTGGGTGAGGCCAGGAAATGAGGTGGAGCTTTGCAGTTGGCACAACCTTAGCAGGCTCTGGAAGGAAATGCAGGTGGCCAGATGGTGGGAAGCATTGGATTCTTCAACATCAGTAGACAGATACAGAAAAAAGCACACTTGATTTGTTTTAATGCCAAACTAAGAGAGTCTACCAGAAACAACAACAGGAGTTCAGGTTTATTACCTGATCATTTCTACATTAGACCCTGTGTCAGGTTCTTATATTTTTCCTCTTTCAATGACAGTCTCTGTCAATAAACCTGAGACCACCTTGTTTGTAGTCGAAGCTACTAAGTCTCAATGGTCATGTGCCCAAGGAATCACATCTAGTAGGCTGCAGAGTTGGGGTTCAAAGCTACCAATTTGGTCAATACAATTCATATCACCTCTGGAATCATAAAGTTGCAAAGATATGAACGTGCTCTATCTTACGGTCATGGTGTACCATACGGAACTGTATCAGCAGCATGGCAAACCTGAAGACATTGCAATGCTAGCCAATGAGAGCAACAGTGCTTATGATGCCAGGCTGCCTTTACAGGGGTAAAAATAGTTAAGAAAGATATATTATTTTGGGGACATAAATGTGTGTTTGTGTGTGTGTGTGTGTGTGTGTGTGTGTGTGTATAATGGGAAACACTAAGCAGTGGGGATTCAGATGGATTTGTGTTATGATCTCAGCTCAGCAACTTACAACTGTGTAATCTTTTGAAAGGCAATTAACCTTTTGAAACCCTAGTCTTCTTATACATAAAATGGGAAAGGTAATACAATAATAATGCAAGTTAAGTTGGTCAACTTAAATTAGCATTAATCTGCATAGTATAGGCTCAGAATAAGTGCTCAGTAAATATTACAGTTTTTATTATTGTTACCATGTAGTAACTTTTCAAACTATAAATCAGAGTTGTTTAAAGTTCTTCAACACACATCTTCTTTACATTCTTGCTTTAACTTAGCAGCATAGAATCTGTAGATCTTGACTATGAATTTTATCTCCTAAGGACAAGCCTTGCTAATCAACAATGGATGATTTGGCAAATAAACAAAGTCCTGTAACATCAAAACTAAACTCTAAACTATGGAGCAAAAGCAGACAAAGGAGACACAACTCATTACAAAGTTGTATGAGGAAGAGTTGGGGAACTGGAGATATTTAACAAAAAAGAAAACTGGCTCAAAGAGTTCTATAGATAATCGCAGAGTCATCCTAACAGAGAGGAATTTGACATTTTAAACAGAGAACTATGTGCAATGGATGATAGTTACATAGAGAGAGTTTGAACTTAAATAACTACTGAAAGTTGAAATGGGCTGTGGTGTTAAGTAATGAGCTCCCTGTCACTATATGCCAGTGAAACATCAGTAATACTGAAATCAAAGACTCCTTGGGGGCAACTTCATAATGTGTTTATAATATATATTTTTTACTCTCTCCCTCTCTCTTTGTTATGCTGTATAGATACCACTGCTTGCTTGAGAGATTTTTTTGTTTCTCCTGGTCCACATGAGATCTAAGGAACCAGAGATTTTATGGAAAGTGTGGTGCCAATGCCTCTCTTCATTCCAGGCCCAATCACTAGGATGGTGGCCCAGACTGGAACTTAAGTCTGAAGAGTTTGCTATGAGAGTATCTCTTTTCTTGGAGTATCCATTCTCTTTTGTCTTTGCAAAACAAGAAAGGTAACAACATGAGGTGGACAACCTTTTGAACTTATTTTTCTGGATGCATTACCCAAAACTGCTAAGAGTTATCCTAAAGCTTTCCCCATCTCTTAGTCTCAAATTATTTCCAATATTTTAAATTGAAAATTTCTGTCATGTTACATGTATTATTAAGTATATTATATCTATTCTAGAGGCCCGGTACACAAAATTCATGCACTGGGGAGGTGTCCCTCAGCCCAGCCTGCACCCTTTCCAATCTGGGACCCCTTGGGGGATGTCAGACACCCCTCTCACAATCCGGAACTGCTGGCTCCTAACTTCTCGCCTGCCTGCCTGCCTGATTGCCCCTAACAGCTTCTGCCTGCCAGCCTGATCACCCCCTAACTGCCGGGGTCCTGCCCCAGCAGGTCCAGGGGTCCCCAAAGGTGTGGATGGAGTCAGCAAAGAAGGAATGACACGGAGACAGCGTTCAGTTGATCAGCAGCCTAGCCAGGATCTCCAGCCAGGATCTCCAGCCAAGTTCTGGTCTGGATCTTCAGAGAAGTTCTGGTTCAGGATCTCCAGCCAGATTCTGTGTCCATGTTCTCTTGCTAGGTTCTCCAGGTTCTCCAGCCAGGTTCTGTAGCCATGTTCCCTCGCTAGGTTTTCCAGCCAGGTTCTGTCCAGGTTCTCCAGCCAGGTTCAGTCACCAGGTTCTAGTCAGGTTCTCTTGCCAATTTCTGTAGTCAGGTTCAGTCCAGGATCTTTTGCCATGTTCTCTCGCTAGTTTCTGTCTCTAGGTTCTGAGGCCAGTTTCTGTCCAGGATCTTTTGCCATGTTCTCTCCAGCGAAGTTCTTCTGTCTCTAGAGAACGTTCTGTGTAGGTTCTGTGCCTCCTGGTTCTGTCTTCTAAGTTCTGTGTTCTTACATCTGTATTTATACCAGTTGACTCCAATCCTATCAATCTCTATTCCAAAGGTTAGGGCGTTTCTTATCTCCATTCCAGGGAGTAAAGATTAGGTAGCTTAAGCATGATTGTTCATAGTTAAAGTGATTAATTACCCGCCTGGCACTTAGTTAAGAGGTTTTATTCCCTCCCTAACTTCAGGGGAAAATCCCTACCTGGGGAAACAACCTTTCTCAGAGACCTTGGTTAAAACACATAGTGCCAAGAAGGTAAGCAAACATATTAAGAACAGTATGCCATATATGCCAGGTCCCTTGAAACAGCAAAGATGAACTGGCTCCCGGCACCTAACCACTCTCCTGACAGCCTGATTAACATCTAACTGCTCCTCTGCCAGCCTGATCGCTTCCAACTGCCCTCTGCTGCCGGCCTGGTCCTCACCAACTGCTCTCCCCTGCCAGCCTGGTTGCCCCCAACTGCCCTTCCCTGCTGGCCTGATATCACTCCCAACTACTCTCCCCTGTGGCCTGATCACTCCTAACTGCCCTCCCCTGCCAGCCTGATCTCCCCCCGAACTGTCCTCCTCTGCCGGCCAATTTGGTTCTGATTAGTTGGTTTCTATGCCAGTCAGCATCAAAAGCTCCGCCTCCTAGGCAGCCATTGGCTCCTCAAAGTTGACCCAGACTTGGTTCTGATTGGTCAGTTTCTATGCCAGTCAGTGTCTCTGGGTCTATCAATGGGGCCTGATCAGAAAGTCAGGGCTGATCAGCAGCCCTGGAGGAGGCCTGGAGAGAAATGGAGGCAGACTGCTGACCAGGCCCGGAGCTAAAGAGAGAGGCAAGTGCTGATCAACAGCTGCCACAGAGGCTATGAATCAGACCTTCTTCTCTCTTTAGGCATCTCTCTGGGCCTGATTCACAGCCCCCTCAACAGGCAGTGCTGGGTCACGTGACTGCAGCCATAGCAGTCAGTGCTGGGTCACCATGGCAACCCAGCGTGGACTGCAGGACTGACTTCTGGTTGGTTGAGCCTCCTGGTCGTTGAGGATGTGATGATCCCAGGGGTTTTATATATATATTAGGATAATCTTATCTATCATCTACCTACATATCTATAACCTACCTATCTAGTTTTATATTGATAACCCCGGTCTCAAGATAACTTAAATCCTACCACTACTTCTTAGTTTCTTAAACATGTATTTTATTGATTTACTGGACTCCCAGAAAAGAAGGCCAGTACCCTTCAATATCTATGTTATTCTTAGTGTATATAAGAATCTCAGTTAGGCCATGCTCAACAGTTTAGATGTAGCCTTTATGAAATTAGAGACTTATATGTGGATTCATTTTTTCCACCCAGTTTGGTGTGGAACCCAGCTCAGCCTTTTCTGCAAATTCATACTTCAAGTGCATGGGCTTCTTGTGAATAATGGGTTCTATCCATGCAGGACTAGCACTTGATGATGCATAGTTACTTGCCATTCAAATAGTCATCTCAATTAGTGAATTAGCAGCACATCAAGTTGATGCCAAAGATGTGAACCTTACAAATTTTCATTGCAGTTAATGACAATATGTTTAGAAAATGCTTCTCCAAATGATTCACTAGCAAGAAATTGGCTTATTATTATAAGCCGTGTTTGGTTCTGAAAAATCAATCTTCCCTTCAGCTCTGTCATCTAGCAATTCATCGGATATTTAAAGCATCAAATGAGCTGTCTGACTTTAACCATTCTTAGAAATTGTGGCATTTTCACAGTTTATCAAATGACATTAGGCCATTATTATACAAATTGAAAACACAGATACAGCAAAATAAATGAATGACTGTTATGCTTCTTTAAATATAATAATTTTGTTCACTTTAGTCAGCACTGGTTAAAAAATAACTGCCTTTCTTTGGAGAGTAGAGATTCCAGGCAAGACATGGTTAAAAATATTAATCACCATACATTATTTCAAACATCTCTAAGTGTTTGTATTGCACATTATGAAAACTTTGATATAAAATGCCACAATTGAATGGGAAAGTATTAAAAATGTCAGTGCTATTATATCACTCCTGACGACAAATTTGCCTTTTTTTTTTTAAAGGTTGTAATGAGCCTGGTTCATTTTGCTTCCTATCATTTATCTTTTCAGTAGTAATGGGAAATTTCCCTCTTAGGCACAGCACGCTATTCTTGTCTTAGACAAGTAGAAAGAAATGAAGAAGATCATAAAGGTGAGATATTTTTTTGACAAACAATATGATGCTCAGTACAGTAGCTTGTGCAACTGAGACGGAGAAATTCCAACTGAACTCACGGATGGTGGTTTGTAATGTAGCAGGGCCTACCGAAAACACACAACAAAGCTTCCATTGCTTACCGCACTGGGAGGTGCGTGGGAAGCAAAGTTCAGACTCCGCTCAGCCTTTCTTTGAATGCTTGATCAGCTGTCAAACAATATAATTTAACTGGAGAATGTGAAGTGCTGATCTCAAGTGCATTGAGGCTAGAAAAAACAGAAATGGAATAATTGCTGGGCTATTACATTTAAACTGGTAGAAAACACATTTTCCCCAGTCATTATTCCTTGTGAGGATTAGCATTTGTATATTATATGTGTCTGGAACAAAGAAGTCTCATTGAGTGTTATGCCTCTGAAAGCAAAGGTGTTAATTGTGCTTTTGAGAGAGAACTGGAAAAGAGCAGGTGTTTTGAAACAACCAAAACCCAAAGTTTCACCTGCCACCCTCTGCTAATGTGAATGCACTGGGCCATTTAAACCCACTCAGACTATTCCATCACCTGTAAATGGAGTTATATATTAGTTTGAAGGATATAAAATTATTATTTGATCCTTTTTTTACCCATCAAAATGACAAGATACACTGTTGCCATGACAATCAATGAAACAAACAGCCTTACAAAGAACACATGGTGTGGTACCATCAGTTCCCTTTCCTCTTTGATAACGAACCCTCAAAGCCTTCAGAGGCTGCGCTGGCGCCAGCACCTTGACGATAATAAGGAAGCATCTATAATATAATGAGTATGGCCACACTTAATTGATCAATAATTACACATAGGACTTCGCATGCATATATCTTAATTAATCCTTACAGGATGAGTTGAATCTTAAAATTTCTACAATGTGGATGTTCCGACTGAGACCAGGTGTTAAGAACTGACCTCAGGAAGAATAATTGAAGAACCCAGCATCCCGGAATGCCTCCTGAGAGGGCAGGGAGCTATTCCAAATGTTATAAATTGAATCCCCTTGTTTAAGCCTTCTTTACAAGCCTTTGACACTTAATCATGATGCATAGTCACATAATGTTTAGCATGTTTTAGGCATAAAGATGCTGTAATTAGTCTTCCAGGGTTCAATCCCAGTTCCCTAACCTTTTGGCTCTATGACCTTATTACATTGGATAAATCATTTTTAGCTAATATGCCGGAAGCCGGTCCATCCTTGCTGCTTGACACAGTCGCTGAAGGATAGAAACATCTGCACAGCATATGTTTCAAGGGACCTGGCGTATATAGCATACTGTTCTTAATATGTTTGCTCCCCTTAGCGCTGTGTGTTTTAACCAAGGTCACCTCTCCAAGAAAGGTTGTTTCCCCAGGTAGGAATTTTTCCCTGAAGTCAGGGAGGGGATGCCTCTCCTAGAAAGGTTGTTTCCCCAGGTAGGAATTTTTCCCTGAAGTCAGGGAGGGGATGAAACTCCTTAACTAAGTGCCAGGCGGGTAGTTAATCACTACAAACAATCATGCTTAAGCTACATAATCTTTACTCCCTGGAATGGAGATAAGAAACGCCCTAACCTTTGTAATAGAAATTGACAGGATTAAAATCAACTGGGATAAATACGGATGTAACAAGACAATAAACAGCAGAACTTCGCTGGAGATCCAGACCAGAACTTGGCTGGAGATCCTGGCTAGAGATCCTGGCTAGGCTGCTGATCAACTGAACGCTGTCTCCGTGTCCTTCCTTCTTCGCCGACTCCGTCCACACCTTTGGGGACCCCTGGACCCGCTGGGGTTGGACCCCGGCACTAATACATTTTGATTTCATAGGTAGCAGCCACCATTCTAGGCATATGCTCACATTACCGCTTAAATACCTATATCTATCCTGGTAGATGACATTAAGATTTCCACTCTGCACAGGTGTAACCTTGGGCACAGTGAACCTACATAACTTAAGGTCATGCAACTAGAAAGCAGTGCCAGGATTTGAACCCAACAGCCTGTCTCTAGGTCTCACACTCTTAACCATTATGCTAGATTTAACCTCTAATCTCTTTCTCCTCAATGTTTAAATGAGATTGAATTAGTATACACAAAAAGGATGGGCACACACTATGCTTAATAATAGTTTCCTATTGCTATTTGTTAGATTTTATTTACTACTTTCTGCAATCCCTACAACAATGGGTACTGTTGTATGTGTTATTTGTTCTAATTTTAGATTAAAATATAGAAACTATTGAAACAAATTGATTTGCCCAAAAAGACACATCAAAAGAGCCAGAACCTACAGCTTTTTACTCTTAATCCACTGTTTTTCTCAAAATTCACTCCTTTATTTTATTCCACTGCAAATGTTTATTTTTTTATTTATATTACCTGACACTCATTTCCCCAACTGCTGAACATGCTGTGTCTGACAGCTCACACCTGAGCTAATTTCCCCAAATTACTCTCATCCAGAGAGCCACTTTGCCCAATGTCACACCCCTTCATGCAGGTAGCATATATGCAACAACTAGTCAGTGAAAGGGTGTATATAAGACTGATCCCTTGTCTCAAGGTGGAAAAACTGAACAACTTCCAAGTTCTTGGTGGGTTCTGGAATGAGACAACTAAGGCTTCGTTTCTCTCTGAGAGGGTATAAGGACTAAGACATACCTTCTTCTTTTCAGTACTTTGCCCTTTATCCTGCCAAAGGTCTGGATCCAGCGAGTACTCCCAGTAAAATCCCAGCACACAGACCTCTATCAGAGTACATTTCCTAGAGAACGTGACCTAAAATACCCAGGTGTTTGTTTTTTTAAAATATATTTTATTGATTTTTTACAGTGAGGAAGGGAGAGGGATAGAGAGTTAGAAACATCAATGAGAGAGAAACATCGATCAGCTGCCTCCTGCACACCCCCTACTGGGGATGTGCCCACAACCAAGGTACATGCCCTTGACCGGAATTGAACCTGGGACCCCTCAGTCCACACGCTGACACTCTATCCACTGAGCCAAAACGGTTAGGGCTACCCAGGTTTTTAAGAATGGGAACCTGCTTTTCTCCTTACCTTAATGTGATCTGATAATAGTATATTTCAATGATTCCTAGACTTGGTTGGACCTTATTGACTGTGATTAGGGTCCTCTGATTCTGATCCTTGCCTACTCCCCTGTGACCTTTCAATACCCTCGGCCTTGTAACAGATCACAACTGACACAAAACAATAAAGTACAGGTCATTTCAATGATTCTCAACAATGTCTCTGTATTCCTTGTCTTTGCTACATTCCATTCATTTAATCTCAATCTTTGGCCCTTCTCATATGTGGTACCATTTCCATTGTTCTTGGCCTTTTGAATTTCCTATTCTGTATTTGATTTCTGGCTTTGTACACATTACTGGAGAGAATTAACTTTTATTACAGATGAGCTCTCTCACTCTGTTTTTCTCCTGGAATTAAAAGCTCAACCCCCATCCCTTCTCAGAGCTAGATTCAGTCACCATCTGAGTGGATATATTCTTACATGTCAGGATAAACCTCACCCTTTGAAATTCTTCAACAATTTTCAAATTTTATTTTAGTTTTTAATTTCTTTATTGATTAAGTTATCACATATGTGTCCTTATCCCCACATTATCCCCCATACCCCCCACTCCTGCCCTCACCCCCTGTTGTCTGTGTTCATTGGTTAGGCCTATATGCTTGCATATAAGTCCTTTGGTTGATCTCTCCCCTTTACCCGCATCTTCCCCTAACTTCTCTCTGAGGTTTTGATGGTCTGATTGATTCTTCTCTGTCTCTGGATCTGTTTTTGTTCATCAGTTTATGCTGTTCATTATATTCCACAAATGAGTGAGATCATGTGATATTTATCCTCTGACTGGCTTATTTGACTTAGCATAATGCTCTCCAGGTCCATCCATGCTGTTGCAAATGGTAAGAACTCCTTTTTTTACCGCAGCATAGTATTCCATTGTGTATATGTACCACAGTTTTTTAATCCACTCATCTACTGATGGGCACTTAGGCTGTTTCCAAATCTTAGCTATGGTGAATTGTGCTGCTGTGAACATAGGAGTGCATATATCCTTTCTGATTGGTGTTTCTAGTTTCTTGGGATATATTCCTAGAAGTGGGATCACTGGGTCAAATGGGAGTTCCATTTTTAGTTTTTTGAGGAAACTCCATACCATTCTCCACAGTGACTGCACCAGTCTACATTCCCACCAGCAGTGCACAAGGTTCCTTTTTCTCCACATCCTCGCCAGCACTTGTCATTTGTTGATCTATGGCATTTCTATACACCAATAATGAACTTACAGAAAGAGAGACTAAAAGAGCAACCCCATTTACCATCGCACCAAAAAAATTAAGATACCTAGGAATAAACTTGACTAAGGAAGTAAAAGACCTATATGCAGAAAACTACAGGACACTGAAAAAGGAGATAGAGGAAGACATAAACAGATGGAAAAACATACTGTGTTCTTGGATTGGTAGAACCAACATCATCAAGATGTTCATACTACCCAAAGCAATCTATATATTCAATGCACTCCCCATTAAAATACCAACAGCATATTTCACAGACCTAGAACAAACTTTCCAAAAATTCATCTGGAATAAAAAAAGACCCCAAATAGCTGCAGCAATCCTTAGAAAGAAGAACAAAGTAGGTGGGATCTCAATACCAGATATCAAGCTGTATTACAAAGCCACTGTTCTCAGAACAGCCTGGTACTGGAACAAGAACAGACATATAGGTCAATGGAATAGAACAGAGAATCCCAAAATCAAGTCAAACCACTATGCTCAATTAATATTTGACAAAGGAGGCATGAACATACAATGGAGTCAAGACAACCTCTTCAATAAATGGTGTTGGGAAAATTGGACAGATACATGCAAAAAAATGAAACTAGACCACCAACTTACATCATGCACAAAAATAAACTCAAAATGGATAAAGGACTTAAACATAAGATGGGAAACCATAAAAAATACTAGAGGAACCCATAGGCAGAAAAATCTCAGACATATACAGAAGCAATTTCTTCACTGATACTGCTTCTAGGGCAATGGAAACAAGGAAAAATAAACCAATGGGACTACATCAAAATAAAAAGCTTTTGCATAGCAAAGGAAATCATCAACAAAACAACAAGAAAGCCCACTGCATGGGAGAACATATTTGCCAATATTATCATCGATAAGGGTTAAATCTCCAACATTTACAGGGAACTCATGCAACTTAACAAAAGGAAGATAAACAACCAAATCAAAAAATGGGCAACGGACCTAAATAGATACTCTACGAAAGAAGACAGAAGAAAGGCCAAGAGACATATGAAAACATGCTCAAAGTCACTAATCATCTGAGAGATGCAAATCAAAACGGCAATGCGGTACCATCTCACACCTGTCAGAATGGCTATCATCAACAAAATCTCAAATTTTATTGCATGAAACTAGTCTTTATCATAACTTGTTAAAAGTGTTTCTCAAGAAAAGGAAAACCTTTTTTAAATTCATTTGCTAAAATTACCTTTCTAAACTCCCCTTAAATGATGGGCATGTTTTGTTGTTTTTTTACACGTTAAAGGCTCTCATAATTTTTGCAATCAAGACATTTTTGTATGCTTATCTTACTTCCCCTAGTTATTTCCCAAATCTGAATTGACCCCAGGATGCTTTTTGTTTCTCTGTTTTGTAAAATAGCTGGCAGCCTTTCATAGGGCTAATAGTTTGCCTTGGAACAAGTTTAGGGAACACAAATCTAGTTCTACCTCTGACCCAATTTAGGAACCTCTTCTATATCTAGGGGTGATTCTCTAATGAGGGGAGATATTTACTACACTTGAATTTCACTTGACATTTGCTTTTTATTTCAGATTTTTGAGTTAACGTTTTGCCTACAGGTAGAGCGCATGGAAATGAATACAAAGGCAGTATCATACATCATATCTCCTTTGTGCTTCAGGAGAGAACAACCCTACTTGAAGGGAATTTAATGAGTAGGGGCCAGGCTGGCCCTCTAGCCTTGTCATGAACACCTCCAGGGAATAAAAAAAAATATGCCTTTCAGAAGGCAGACAATTTTGCTGCTCAACTGCTCTAATTATTATATGTTATCTTCATTGTAAATTATATACACCTACCCTAAAGAGAAAATGAGTTTTATTATTATTATATATTTTTAATAATGTGCCATCCCTAAGAGATTTCAAGTTACCCAGCTTGCCCTATCCAGGACTTTTGTCTCCAGATGAAACATAAATTAATTACTTGATATTCCACAGATGGAATGTTTACAGAATCCTTTTAGAATATCTTCCTCACATGGTCATATGCTGGTTTACCACTAGAATTAATAACTCCCACTTTTAGTGACTCCTAGATCCCATATTTCTACAACAACATTCAGTTGTCCAGGCAGATACTAGTACTCAAATGTGCACCAAAATGGAATGAGATGCTGCCTCATTATTGTTTCAGAGGAGTGAGTCTAGCTTGCATTTTCTTTCTAGGGTTTCTCTTTCAATAAAGGATTAAATGAGAAAATAGATAAGACTCCTATTTTTATTCTTAACTATGATTAAAGACTCCCTGTGATGGATGCATTCTTTTGTGATTTGCATACCAGCTGACATATGTGTCATTTAAGAAATGGGAACCAGAGGATTGGGAATTATTCAATACTACTAGGTTTTCCCTGGGAAATGAAAAGTCAACACCTATTTTGCTTTCCTTCCCCAACGTACGGAATTACCATAGTTCTTGCCAATATTTGACATTTTATACTTCAAACAAATTACTCATAGGCACAAAGCCATTTCACACAGATTTTCTTCCTTAAACAAAATGTCATTGAGAGGAAATCACAAGACAGAAAATCACTGCTTTCTCAATGACTTATTGTGGTGGAGGTCCTGCATTTGGATCAGGTATGGTTTGATATCCAATAACATTGAACATGATGTGTCAGTAAATAGAAATGAACTACTGAATCCCATTTGCTACAGATATCAAAATAGTACAATAAAAAGACAAAACAGAGAATAATTTAGAAGTATTAGCTTAATTAACAAAGCAAGATAATGAAGCCTGTTTAATTATAATATTGATTTTCCTTTTCAGTCCATGTTTATTTCCTTCTTCCCAAAGAGAAAGTTAAATATAAAGTATGGTGTTTAAATCTATCTTGATATCCTATGCCTATTCTAGTCTATAATGACTCTGCATACTGGATAGCTCTCATGGACACCACTTTTTTTTGTTTGCAATAGAAGACAGAAATGAGAGGGAAAAGCAATGGATGCTTTCATGATTATATCTCTCCTGACAGAGTTGAGAAGTGTCTCATCCAAGGTGATGTCATCATTTTGACCTATCCATTATTTAATTGGGTGGGGTTGAGGGGAAATGTGTAATTTTATTTCATTCTTTAATATATAAACACTAGAGGCCCGGTGTACAAAATTTGTGCATGGAGGGGGGGGAGCGGGGAGGAGATGTCCCTCAGCCCAGCCTGCACCCTCTCCAATCTGGGATCCCTCTCACAACCCAGGACTGCTGGCTCCCAACTGCTCACCTGCCTGCCTGCCTGATTGCCCCTAACCACTTCTGCCTCCCAGCCTGATCACCCCCTAACCACTCCCTGCCAGCCTGATCAATGCTGAACTGCTTCCCTGCCAGTCTGATTGCCCCTAACAGCCCTCCCCTGCTGGCCTAGTCACCCCTAACTGTCCTCCCCTGAAGACCTGGTAACCCCCAACTGCCCTCCCCTGAAGGCCTGGTCCCCCCCAACTGCCCTCCTCTGGGGTTCTTGTCCCAGCATCAAGAAGGGTTCAGGAATCTGGAGAAGGCTGTGCATAGATGTTAAATAAGAGTCCAGAGACTAATAAAGAGTCTGGAGACAAGATATAATTTTGAAAGGCATTTGGGGGTCAGAGGAGCTTAGCTAAAGGAGCTAAGTTCTAAGGTCATAAGTCTAAGGTCTTAGGTTCTCCTAGTCCCCAGGACCCCATGCTTTTTATTAACACAGCTAGAGGGCCGGTGCACAAAAATTTGTGCACTCGGGGGGGGTCCCTCAGCCCAGCCTGTGCCCTCTAGCAGTCTGGGACCCCTCTGGGGATGTCCACCTGCTGGCTTAGGCCCGCTCCCTGGGGGATTGGGCCTAAGCCAGCAGTCAGACATCCCTCTGACAGCCCGGGAGCCCTTGGGGGATGTCCACTTGCCAGTGGGGAGCAGGCCTAAGCTGCAGTTGGACATCCTTAGTGCTGCGCTGCTGATTGGGGCGGGGGGGGGGGGGGAGAGGCTCTTGCCACCACCACTGTGCTGGCAGCCATCAGCCTGGCTTGTGGCTGAGCAGAGCTCCCCCTGTGGGAGTGTACTGACCACCAGGGGGCAGCCACTGAATTGAGCGTCTTCCCCCTAGTGGTCAGTGTGTGTCATAGTGACCAGTCATTCCCAGTCGCTCTGCTGTTAGGGTCAATTTGCATATTAACCTTTTATTATATAGGATTTGTCCTGAGGCAAGGCAGAGATATATACTTCAAAGGGTATACAGAAATATTGTCAGAATGGGGGGAATTAGCTTATGGCTGTTCAGGTGTTTGGCCAGTAGGAGACAATAACATGTAGATTAAGATGCCCTTTAACCGTCTGGCAGCCACAATCAATTTAATGTATCCTATTCCGGTTTGGGGAAATGCCTTCATCCATTCCCAAATGCAGCCCTGCTGAACATGCTGGAATTGGTCTCCGGCACCCTCCCCTGAATGCCTGGTCCCCCCCTCCCCAACCGCCCTCCCCTGCAGGCCTGGTTACCCCTAACTGCCCCCCCGAAGGCCTGGTCTCCCCAACTGCCCTCCCCTGTTGGCCTGATTGCCCCCAACTGCCCTCCCCTGTTGGCCTGGTTGACCCCAACTGAACTCCCCTGAAGGCCTGGTTGCCCCCAACTGCCCTCCCATGCAGGCCTGGTCCCCCCCAGCTATCCTCCATAGCAGGCCTGATCGCCCACACTGCCCTCCCCTGCTGGCCATCTTGTGGTGGCCATCTTGTGTCCACATGGGGGTAGCCATCTTGCATGTTAGGGTGATGGTCAATTTGCATATTACCTCTTTATTAGATAGGATTAGGTTTGGTGTGAATTCAGGTTGGTAGGCTCCATTAGCTCTGTTGGCTATTTCATAAATGTATTTGACATCTCAGAAATTTCTAGAACTTATTCAGATCCCAAAAGCATTGAAAATCATAGTCAGATTAAACACAAGAGTTCTGGCAGCTAGGAAAGTTGAAGATGTAAACAACAAAAGCTATGGGGACAATCAAGGCTGCTTCTTTTCAAATGAAAACAAATATTAAACAATAAAATAAATATAAATATATAATGAGCTAAATTTTAAAAGGAAAGTAGTAGTTATAAGTTCTAAATATTTTATAGACTCCAAACTTTTATAATAGTCTCCAGAGAATGAGAACAAACCTATAACCCATCAATGAATTTTAAAACATTAAACAAAACATTTGCAAGAAATTTTCTCCATTGTAAATGTAAATAATAATGTGTATCTCCAAGAGTAAAATTAGATATGAAATACAATAGCTACTGACATGTTCTGCCCTTCACTATAGTAAAAATTTTAAACCAGCAAAACATCAGAAAACTTGGCTTTGATATGTTTTATTTATTCTGGGTTTCAGGCCCCCCATATGCTAAGAATTCAACAACAAAATGAACAACAACAAAATCACAAACCAAAATCCAAATGAAACCAAATTAATCAAACAAAACAGAACACAGAGACGTCCCAATCCCTTCACATATTGTTGTACAGTTTGTGTCCAATAAGAACATTTAGTAAGGGCTGAAATGAATAATTTAACTTGACTAGCCCCCACATAAATTATCTACTCTAGGTCAGTCATTGATTCAAACCCATTAAATATATTGATTCAGCTATTCCCTAAAATAACCTGTGGAGCCAGATAATATCATTGTTCCCACTTCCTGAAGGAAACTGATGCACAGAATAATTAAGAATCTGATTTAAGGTCACACAGATGGTAGGTGGGGAAACTGTCCTTGACCCTGGTGTTCAGACTCTGAAGCCTCCTTTCCTTCAGATCTTTGTGTTGTATGAGTTCTCATACAGTTGCAGCCAGAGATCTCAGGCAATGTAAGTCCAATACAAGAGATCATTCTTCTACCTCTTATTGAATGCTTTCCTATATATTAAGGAAATTTAATCTAGTTTAAATTAAATAAATTATATAATTTCCAATCCAGAACCAGGTACATAGTAGTAATCAATGAATAGAAATTATCCTTCTTGTTTCAAATTTTTTTCCTTTTTGTTATTTTAAATATGTCCTTCTATGTTCCCAGGAAAACCTACTCTCTAACTTACTAAATCAGGTTATTTTAGTGTTTATAAAGTCCTATTAAATATTATGAAGCAAACATGAACTAACTGAATATTTTGGAGACTAAAGTTTGTGGTAGAATATAGATAATCTGTGAGCATGATTGTGGCAAGTGCAGCATCCCTTTATCTTCCTCTTCATCCTAGCAATCCCCATGTCTCCAGAGGTCTTGGAAAGGTAGTGCTATGGAATGAACACTGGGAAAAAATGTAAAATAGATCTATTAAAGTAGTCAATATTAACATAAATAAGAAAAGATTATAACTATTGTTGATATTCCACTAAAGATGTTGCAGGCTCTAAAGTATTTCCTATCGAAACAGAAATGACAGGAGGCTGCCTTGCCAGAGGTCAGCAGGTACGAGGAGTGAAGAATATTATTGGAGGAGAAGAGTACCAGAGTCGAGAGAGAGATCCTGTGCCGGGAGCCGGTCCATGCTTGCTGTTTCAAGGGACCTGGCATATATGGCATACTGTTCTTAATATGTTTGCTCACCTTCTTGGCACTATGTGTTTTAACCAAGGTCTCTGAGAAAGGTTGTTTCCCCAGGTAGGGATTTTCCCCTGAAGTTAGGAAGGGAATAAAACCTCTTAACTAAGTGCCAGGCGGGTAATTAATCACATTAACTATGAACAATCAGGCTTAAGCTACATAATCTTTACTCCCTGGAATGGAGATAAGAAACGCCCTAACCTTTGGAATAGAGATTGATAGGATTGGAATCAACTGGTATAAATACAGATGCAACAAGACAGAACTTAGAAGACAGAACCTACACAGAACCTAGAGACAGAAGAACTTCGCTGGAGAGAACATGGCAAAAGATCCTGGACATCAACTGGCCACAGAACCTAGAGACAGAACCTAGCGAGAGAACCTGGCTGAAGAACCTGGATAGAACATGGCAAGAGAACCTGACTAGAACCTGGTGACTGAACCTGGCTGGAGAACCTGGACAGAACCTGGCTGGAGAACCTAGTGAGGGAACATGGCTACAGAACCTGGCTGGAGAACCTAGCAAGAGAACATGGACACAGAACCTGCCTGGAGATCCTGAGCAGAACCTCTCTGGAGATCCAGACCAGAACTTGGCTGGAGATCCTGGCTGGAGATCCTGGCTAGGCTGCTGATCAACTGAACACTGTCTCCGTGTCCTTCCTTCTTCACCGATCCGTCTACGCCTTTGGGAACCCCTGGACCTGCTGGGGTTGGACCCCGGCATCTGGCGCCCGAACAGGGACCCATAGGTAAGCCCCACTCTCAGGATGGATAGGACTCCACTGTAGGAAGAGGGTGGATAGTCTTCGCCGACTCCGTCCACACCTTTGGGAACCCCTGGAACAGGATTCCCCTAGGTAAGCCCCCCCCATTGAGAACCCCCACATTCAGGATGGATAGGACTCCACCAGGGTACTTCAGACCCCCCTATTGAGGATAAGTAGGGTAAGAAGGTGGATAGTACAGAACTTAGATTGAGAAGATGTGCCATACTGAGTCCAAAGAAAGAAGACTCTGTATTGATTCTTAGATTGAGAAGATGTGCCATACTGAGTCCAAAGAAAGAAGATTCTGTATTGATCTTTAGATTAAGAAAATGTGCCATACTGAGTCTAAAGAAATAAGACTCTGTATTGATCTTTTAACACATATGCTTGCTAGCAGAGGAATTAAGGTTACTCCCAGTCAGACAGAACGTTTTATACAAGAAGTATGTCCATGCTTTTCTGAGGAAGGAAAGGTAAATGTAAAGGCATGGGAGGAGGTAGGCCCAAGGAGCCTTATCCTTAACCCCACTGCAGCCTTTCCACCCCAGGAAAGTGCAGGATTGGCAAGCTCTCCCTGGGGTGATAGATCAGGACTCAGGTAATAGCGGAAAGTGCCAATCCTACTCTTAAAATGGATACAAGAGAGCATTTGGGGTTTTTCTTTTTAATGCCTGCTTTTAAAAAATAAAAAAGAGGGAATTTGCCGGGAGCCGGTCCATCCTTGCTGTTTCAAGGGACCTGGCATATATGGCATACTATTCTTAATATGTTTGCTCACCTTCTTGGCACTATGTGTTTTAACCAAGGTCTCTGAGAAAGTTTGTTTCCCCAGGTAGGGATTTTCCCCTGAAGTTAGGGAGGGAATAAAACCTCTTAACTAAGTGCCAGGCGGGTAATTAATCACTTTAACTACGAACAATCATGCTTAAGCTACATAATCTTTACTCCCTGGAATGGAGATAAGAAACGCCCTAACCTTTGGAATAGAGATTGATAGGATTGGAACCAACTGGTATAAATACAGATGCAACAAGACAGAACTTAGAAGACAGAACCTACACAGAACCTAGAGACAGAAGAACTTCGCTGGAGAGAACATGGCAAAAGATCCTGGACATCAACTGGCCACAGAACCTAGAGACAGAACCTAGCGAGAGAACCTGGCTGAAGAACCTAGAGACATAACCTGGCTACAGAACCTGGATAGAACATGGCAAGAGAACCTGACTAGAACCTGGTGACTGAACCTGGCTGGAGAACCTGGACAGAACCTGGCTGGAGAACCTAGTGAGGGAACATGGCTACAGAACCTGGCTGGAGAACCTAGCAAGAGAACATGGACACAGAACCTGCCTGGAGTTCCTGAGCAGAACCTCTCTGGAGATCCAGACCAGAACTTGGCTGGAGATCCTGGCTGGAGATCCTGGCTAGGCTGCTGATCAACTGAACACTGTCTCCGTGTCCTTCCTTCTTCGCCGACTCCGTCTACGCCTTTGGGAACCCCTGGACCTGCTGGGGTTGGACCCCGTCAATCCTGCCCATGTATCCAAGAAGGCTCTATAGGGATTTGAAGGTTCGCACCATATGCTGAACTCTGGATCTGGCAGTGACCTTCTAATTCTAGGACTGTTGTAGGTACATCTTGCAACTTCACAACCATCCCACACAGTGTGAGAGAGCTAGGGAGTGTTTTTTTTTAAAGATTGCCTCAAGTACTGGGTTAAGGATGCATTTGAGAGGTACAGTTTTCAATATGCTTACCAAATTTTTGCGATAAAAGTCAAAACAATTAAAAAGAACCAGCTCAAATGCCATGCAGTTTTTTTGTTTTTTTTTTATTCTCAATCACATAGATTCAGGATCTCAGGTTTCTCACTGAGTATGTTCTAGAGAGTCAGTTGTCCTTTGACCTTTGCTTGTTCCATTCCATAGACCTATAACAAAGGTGATTCTAAAGCCCAGGTTCAGTTGAAAACTGAATGTCCCCTGGAAATGTCATATTTTTAGTCTCCCACTAACCATAGGATAAATTGCCAATGGTAGATTCACCTTCAATGTGATGGGCTGCCACTTGCAAGTTTAACTTTTGGTCTCCTCAGTGAAGACAATGAATCAAAGCTCATAATGCTGTAATTGAAATGTTAACAGATAATTGCCCATGTAATTATTCCAAGTCATTTTATTATCATTAGAGGAGGATAAAAGCCAGTGGTATGATTCCATATCAAATATTACTCAATTACTGAGATATAATTAATGTTAATGCATCTGTTTTATTAAAAACTTGGAAGTTTTCATTTTGGCTGATGACAAAGACAAAGCTGATTTTGGCCAGAGGAACCATTTTGAAGTCAGGAATATTGTCCCTGGTGTCTATCATTTACCTGGGTTATGCCCATCTCACTTATGCTCAGCAATAGCTAGTAAAATTGTTGGGTTTTCTCCTGGGATGCCTCCAGCATGCAGCATGTGGGTGAGAGCAATAATTCCCTTCATGGAATGGGAAGCAGAGGCGATGAACTCATCAATCTGTATTTTCTTAGTACTTCTTTTCTCAGTCATGGGGCAACTCTGTCATGGGTGCTCCTTCCTTCCTGGTAGCCTGGGAGTCTCCCATTGGCTCTCTTCCACTGTTCTGATGCTTTGCTGTTCACCATTCATGACTTATTGACTTACTAGTTATTTCAAAGTTTACACACTACTTTTTAAAATTTAAAATTAAATAATCTGAGTTGAAGCAATACAAATATTTAGTTGGTATTTTTTTATTCCATAGTTTATTCCTCCTCTGATTTGGAACTAATTCTGACCTATTTTCTTTTACGTTAAGATATCAGTATCAGTTCTTATAGTTTTTAGAGATTATTGTTTTTTTTTTTGGGGGGGGGGAGTAAGGGAGAATTTAGTACAGAATTCAGCATTGAATTATTTTTCTGAGAATGACATATATCTTTGTGTAATAAAAAGTACTCTTCCCATATAATGTAGGTGTTTCTAAATGTGGCAGCCTATGTAAAGTGATGTTTGATTAATAGTTTATTTAATGGGGTAACAATTCTAAATATATTCAAGGTTGATGGTACCTCAAGTCATATTTATTGTTTCTGACCATGTTATACTGCAGTTCAATTTATTTTGAAACTCCTCATTCTTTTATCACTATTAACTTGAAAAGTTAATTGTAATATTAGTTAATTTTCATAAAATTCAATATCAAAGAAAACTTTTGGAAATCAATTTTTGGTTTTATGGTTGTGAGGACGTAGCTCAGGTTACTGTTTTGACTTCTGGAAATGACTTAAGCACAAGAAGGCTTTTCAGATTATTGTGTTTCTAGTAAATTTCTAAAAAAAAAGAAAGAAAAAAAACACAACAAAACTTAATTCCACTAGAAAACAGAAATGCACTTACTTTTAATTATTTCTTAATTCCCTTGAAGATAAAAATTTAGAGTTTTTCTGATTACAATGTGACACAAAGATGCCTAATTTTTTATTTGATTTTTATTGAGCTAAAGCTAGGTATTTTTTCTGGCTTGACATGAGCAAATACATTTTTTTAATAGATCAAAAATTGCCCAGCACCTTCCATTACATGGTTGCCTAGCTATAAAGTGTATGCCAGATGAGATGTGTGCCCAATTCATCAAGCAAAGCTTTAGCTACCTATGGCTAAAACCATGGAAGCATTTCTAGCTCCCAGGTTTCATTGTTGTGTGCCTGACAGGAACCAGATGAAACTCTTTGGCACAGGTGATTATCGGTAAATGATGCAATGGGTGGATTTCAATTTCTTTTAAAAGCTGTCTAACATGGTTTGTTTCTTTAATACAAAAATAGAAATCAACCCAAAGATTCTAAACCAATTCAGACATGTCTATCTTCAAATTTTTAATACCTAAGTAGAAGCCATATTAGGGTATGTGCTTATTATGGACACCATGTATATGAGTCTCTGGGTCACATATAAATCACCCTTTAATAAAAATAGCTAATGTCCTGTGAGCTTTCTTCTTTTCTTCAACATGCTGAAAAATTTCATTTTTGGATGAATTAACATTTACAAATGCTTATTTCAGTTTAAGACTCATCATTCCTGCTGTACACAGAAGAAACTTTTATAAACCTATCTTTGGTAAATGCTTTCGATAGGTCACATTTACACACAACACATTTTACAGCATCATTGCTTAATGTACTATCATTTGCAAATAAACCCAGCTAAAATTTTAGTCTTTTTTGTTTAGGTTATTAAGTTGTTCTTCATGCCTCTACTGCATGTACAAGTCACAGTACGTCATATATCTGTTTGTGACATCTTTATTGTACACAATGACACAGACAGATTTTGTTTACATATTAACATATAGAAATTATTTTTTTATTTCTAAAGGAAAAATACATTTTCTCACATTGTTCTTGAAACATGAGGCTTTCATCATCCATGTTTAATTGTCCCTCTTTAGGTAAGGATACAGGTACAAAAGTGCTTCACTTTCTCCTTAAATCTTCTATACAAACAGAGATAGCACCCAGCCGGCATGGCTCAGTGGTTGAGCATTGACCTATGAAGCAGGAGGTCATGGTTCCATACCTGGTCGGGGCACATGCCCGGGTTGCAAGAGGCAGCTGACAAATGAGTCTCTCTCATCATTGATGTTTCTGTTTCTCTCTTCCTCCCCCTTCCTGTCTGAAATCAATAAAAATATATTTTAAAAAGTCACAGAGATAGCATGATGATGAATTCTAACTGACATATCCCTCAGTGTTTGAAATGCAAGAGAACAGGAAGAACAGGGACATGGCAGGGAAAAATGCTCATTGGTTCCAGAAGGTTGCTGCCTCTTCATAGATATCCCTAGCTTGTAACCAGAGGTAATATAGCCAGATTCTTATATACAATCTCTTAACTTGTAAGTGTTGAACATGAATTATTTTCAATGTTTGCAGATGAAAGTAAGCACTTGTTTGGCTACCAGTGAGTTCTGTTATGAATAATTATGAGACATACCAACATTTACACTCAACATTTCTCTCAAATTTTGTTATTGAGCCAAGTGACCAATGATTCTTATAAATAAAACATTATTTAAAGGAATCTGGGAACTTTTGAATCAAAAGAAATGATAGCAATATTTGGAGTTCAATTTTTCATTTAGGATTTCACCTTAAAAGTCTGGTGCATAGGCACATTGTAAATTGAGAAATGATTGCCCTTCACTTCAGAAGATGATTTTGTTGACCACATTTCCAAAACTATTTTAACTGTGATTAGAATTAAGCCTGCGGAGAGGGATGCATGACTATGATGATGAAATCCATTTCAAGCTTAGTAATTTTATAATGTACTTCAGAATCTGCTGTGGGATTTTATGGAGTTGTTCCATGGTTTCTTTGCTCACTTCAAATGCTTAGTGTGCACACACTATATGCATGGCACTGTGCTCACCCTGTGAAAGTATAGAGATTAGAGTTATAATCTCAGAGAGGACACAGATGTTCACATACAAAGTACAAAATAGAAATGTTAGTTCTACGATATATGTGAAATACTTGTTAACGTTTGGAAGGGATAGTACCATGAAAAGGATGGCAAAGAAAAATCAGTAACACAGATAGTCCTTGTAAGCTCCCTATTTCTTTATTTTGTTTTACTTTGATTTGACTTAATAACTAATGTTTTTCAGAAATGTCACTTGAAAGATTCTTAACTCACAATAAACTATTCACTGTCCTCGCTCAAGCTCATTACTGCCGCCGGCAGACTCATATTTAATTTGAACATTTTCACCTAAAATGCCATTACTTGTCATGGAAACAATCTCCCCAACCTGGATCGATTTAATCAAGCTCTTTTTACTCTCATAGTAATTTATACATATGTCAATTATTAGTAGAAAAATACTACAATTACATCTTTATGCACAGATCTCTTTAACAGATATAGATAAATGTGGGTCAACATATTTTGGGGAATTGTATCCCAAGTGACAAGTATGGCAAAACTAATATCTGTGTGATAAATAAATGAACAAATGAATCAGCAAAAGCAAACAGGTTGAAAGATTAATGTGTTCTCTGGTTGCTATTTTTTTCTTCCTTTCTGTTGCGATAAATTAGCTGGTAATAGATTAATGGGTGTTCTTAAAAGAAAATAGCTATCACAGGCACTTCTAGATTCACATGCCACATCATATATAGAACTTAAAGAGACTATAGAAATTATTATTTGTTTATTTTAAGTATATTTTATGATCTCTATGTAATTTACATTCATTTTTATGAAGATACTAGAGGCCCCGTGCATGAAATTCGTGCACGAGGAGGGTCCCTAGCCTCCTCCTTCTCTTGCTTCCTCAGTACCCCACCACTGTCGTTGGTCACCCGCCATCTTCTGTGCCACCCCCTGGTGGTCAACACAAGTCATAGCGAGTGATCTAATTCCTGGTCTCTTGGTCGAACTCCTGAGGGGACAATTTGCATATTAGCCTTTTATTACATAGGATTTATTAGAGATGTACGGTACATTAATGTACTGTATAAAATTATGTGGAGCTCATGTGTAGTGAAAATGATGATGTAAGGACCTCCAAAAATTTCCCCCTCCACAAAATAAATGAGAGCATTGGTGTAAAGTTGGCAAAATCAGCATCTCAGAGCAGTGGACATTAACAAAAGGCTTGCAGCAATTCAGGAAGTGTGCCTTCCAGAAAAAGAGTTGAATCTTAGTAAGAAGAGTAAGCTTTGTGACATTTTAACTTTCCCTAGTCTCCTCTTCTCAGTTCCTGGATAGCCTTAAAAAACAAGAGACCACAATCTCTGTGAAACCAGCAGTTTGATAGCCAAAGGAGGGGGCAAAACTGGAATGGAGTTTCTTCAAACCCCATTCCCATGGAATTGACATCACTAGACAGATCTGGTAGTTCCCTGAAAGTCTCCACTGTCAAAGTTGTCTTTATTTTGCCTGGCAGAGAGTTATTCCAGGACAAACAGCCTTTTCCATGGGGCATTTATCTAAAACAATCAGAGGCAATAGTTGAACTTCTTAGTAAGTAAGTAACAGTTGGGACAAATAGGCTAACCAGAAAATTTAAGAAGGAAAGTTGGGAAATGACAAGTCCATAGAGGGCTCAAAAATATACAGAGATAAAATATGAATGAACATAACAATATACTGAAAAATAACCCAAGACCTTCCCACAAAGAAGAAAACCTAGGACCATATGCCTTCATTAGGGATTAAAAATATTCACCAAACATTTTTTTAAATAAATATCAATCCTTTATAAACTCTTCCAAAAATAAAGTATAAGTGAACAGTTATCAACGTATTCTATGAGGCCAGTATTGCCCTCATGCCAAGGCAAAGACACCATGAGGAAAAAATCCATTATGCATATAGTGCAAAATACACTGAACATAGAAAAATTAATAGTACAATATACCATATTAAGGAAGTAATAAGTAAAAAAGCACATGATGACTCCCATAGACACAGACAAAAGCATTTGACAAAGTTCAACAACATTTTATGATGGAAACACTCAACAAAGTAGAAATAAAAGAGATTTACCTTAATCTGATAAAATGTGTTTAAAAAAATACTTCAATGGTAAAAAAACAAAAACAAAGTCTGTCTCCTAAGATCAGGAAGAAGAGAAAGGGATGTTGATTCTCACCTCTTCTGTTAGACACTGTATTGGAAGATACAACCTTTTAATCCCATCCAGATTGGAAGGGAAGAAGTAAAACTATCTCTATTTGAAGATAACATAAGCTTGTAAATGGAAAATACTAAAGAATACAAAACAAAACTATTCATTGGAGCTCATTAACAAATTCAGCAAGTTTGCAGAATTAAAAGTCAATATATAATAATCAGTTGTATTTTTCTGCACTAACAGTCTGGAAATGAATTCAGATGATGTGACTTAAAATAGCATCAAATAAGAAAATATTTAGGAATAAATTTAACCAAATATATGCAAGACTTGTGAAATAAAAACCACGCCCAGCTGTCATGGCTCAGTGATTGGGCATCAACCTCTGAAGCAGGTTATGGTTCAATTTCGGTTCGGGCATATGCCTGTTTGTAGGCTCAGTCCCCAGTGTGGGCATGCAGAAGGCAGCTAATTAATGATTCTCTCTCATCATTGTTGTTTCTATTTCTCTCTCCATTGCCCTTCCTCTGTGAAACCAATAATTCAAATACATTTAAAAAAACACAAAAATTTTTGAGAGAACATACATACATAAATAAATAAATAAATAAATAAATAAATAAATAAATAAATAAATAGAGAGAATTTCTATGCTCTTGGATTGGAAATCTCAATATTGTTAAGTTGGCAATATTAACAAAAGATATCTAAAGATTCCATAAAATTTCTATCAAAATTGCAGGTGTTTTTGTTTGTTTGTTGTTTAAGAATTTTACAAGCTGATAATAAAATAGTAAAATGCAAAGGACCCAAATACTCAATCTTGAAGAAGAAAAATGAAGTTGGAGGACTCACACTTCCTAATTTTAAACCTTACTACGTACAAGGCTCAAGTAATGAAGACCATGTGATATTGGCATACAGATAAGCAAAGATCACTGGGACTAAATTAAGAGTTCCTAAATAAGTCCATACACCTTTGGTCAAGTGATTTTTGCCCAGGAAGCCAAGACAATGCAATGTGGAAGAAGCAGTCTTTTCAACAAATGATACTGGGACAGCTAGATACCCACATGAAGTGGGTCTACTTCTGCCTCACATCATAGACAAAAATCAACTCAAATGGACCAAATATCTAAATGTGAGAGCTAAAAATAAAAATAAAAATTCTCAGAAGGATAGAGTAATAAATCTGTGACCTTGGATTAGGCAATGGTTTTATACACATAACACAAAAACAAAAATTACAAAAGAAAATACATGTAAATTTATCAAAATGAAAAACATTTATTCTGAAAATAAAATCCACAGAAGAAAATAATTGAAAAGCCATGCCTGACAAGAAATTTGTATCTAGAATACACTTTTAAAAATTCTTACAGCTAGATAATAAATAGACAAATTGTTCAGTTAAATACTGGGTAAAGAATTTGGATAGAGATTTATCCAAAGAAGATATGCAAATGGCCAATAAGTACATGCAAATATGCTTGACATTGTTAGTCATTACCAAATACAAATCAAAGCCTTAGTGAGATTCCATTTTACATCTCTTACAATGGCTATAATAAAAAAGTCAGACAACAACAAGTCTTGGTGAAGATGTGGAGAAATTGAAACCCTCTATACTGTGGGTTGGAACACAAAACAGTGAAGAAACTTTGAAAATAGTTCACCATTCTTCAAAATGTTAAATATTGAGTTACCATGTGACACACCATTTCCACTCCTGGTTATATACCCAGAAGAATGAAAATTCATATCCACACACAACTTGTACATTGCTATTCACAGAAACATTATTCATAATAATAAAAATGTAGAAACTGCAGTTAATTGATTGGCTCCAAGTGCCCATCAGCTTATGAATGGATAAGCAAAACATGATACAGTATATCTATACAATACAATATTCTCTGGCAATAAAAAGGAAAAAAGTATTGATTCATGATACAGCATGAATAAGCCTTGAAAACATTAAGTTAAAGAAACGAAACAGAAAGGACCTATATTGTGACTCCATGTACATGAAACATCCAGAATAAACAAATCCACAGCCACAGAGTGTAGGTTAGCAGCCAACACAGAGTGCTGGGAGAGAGAAGTAACGTTTGGCTGCTAATGCACATGGTGTTCCCTTTGAGGTTATAAAACAGTTCTGGATTGTATATAGGAGTGATGGTTGCACAATTTGTGAATATAATAAAGACCACTAAATTGTACACTTAAAAGGATGAATATTAATATCTTTAACAGTGTGAAGTATATCTGAAATATGAAAAAAAAATCACTTGGATCTTTCAATGCTGAGTAACTAAATTCCAAAACCAAAGTTTACTGGAAGCACAAAATATACAGATACCCTGCATCCAGATAACATGCTGCTATTGAGCTGTGTGGGGTGCTCGCTGGCATTTGACATTCATAGTGATGAATATTCCATACTTTCCATGTTCCAGGATGTCTCTTAAAGTGCTTTACCTCATGTTTTCATCTAAATCCTCATAAGATTCTGCAAGGATTTACAGAATTGCTGATTTTACAAATGGAAAAACACACGCACAAAGCATTATTGATTAAGAAATTCCTCCAAAGTCTCTCCAGAAGTGTGCAGCCAGACTTGAACTGAGATCTGTCTGACATCAAAGTCCAGAGCATTCCATTGAAGAACAAGCTTTCATTACTATTTATTGATTGATGTATTATGCCATCTACTAACACGTATTTTCCTTTTGTTTGAACCATAGCTCATTTTTATAAGCAGGCCATGCAATTGTAAAATATCAGGAAAAATCAATGCTCTCCTGGGGCCAGCATTCTTTGGGGTATGCATGAACAACCGAGAGGCATATTAAGTATGGTGAGAACTCTGATTAAATCAAATATGGGGGCTTGATAGAGAGAGATGGGGTAGTCAGAGGAACCCTTGCAGGAAGGTGATCTGAAAGCTAAGACCTGAATCATGAGACAAACCAGCTCTATAGAAAGAGAGTGTCAGGGCATCAGGCATAGTTAGTGCCAAAGCCTGGAGGCCAGAATGAGCTTGGACAGAAAAAAAGCAGATGCTCTTAGAAAATATGGATGGAGGTGAAGTCGCAGGAGGTGGGTTCTGAGAGTCAGGCAGGGCTTTGTAAATCTGGGCAATGGGTGGGGAGAGGAAGAGAATGGCAGTCATGATGATATTGATGATGGTGATGAGATTATAACTCTAGTAGAAACAAACATCAGTGTTCATTCCCGATATGCACCAGCATTTTGCATAGTGTTTTATTTATATTACTAGAGGCCCGGTGCACGAAATTCGTGCACTGGGTACGGGGTGCATCCTCTCCAATCTGGGACATCCCTCTCACAATCCAAGACTGCTGGCTCCCAACTGCTCGCCGGCCTGCCTGCCTGATTGCCCCTAACTGCTTCTGCCTGCCAGCCTGATCACCCCTTAACCACTCCCCTGCCAGCCTGATTGACACCTAACTGCTCCCCTTCCAGCCTGATTGTCCCTAACTGCCCTCCCCTGCCAGCCTGGTCACTCCTAACTGCCCTCCCCTGCCGGCCTGGTCGCCCCCAAATACCTTCCCCTGCAGGCCTGGTTACCACCAACTGCCCTCCCCTGCAGGCCCAATCGCCCCCAACTGCCCTTCTCTGCCGGCCATCTTATGGCAGCCATCCTGTGATGACATAGGGGTGGCCATCTTGTGACCACATGAAGGTGGCCATCTTGTGCAAGGGTGTTATGGTCAATTTGCATATTACCTCTTTATTATATAGAATTCTCACTTCTCAAAAAGCAGGGTAAACAGTTCCTCTTATGTAAATTGACTCTCCATTTTACATAAGAGGAACTGAGGCACAGAGAAGTTCACTAACTATCCCAACAGCACACAGCTAAATGAGCACTCGAAAAGGGGATTGAATCTATGATTCTTTATCACAATTGCAAGTCACGAATGCCTTCCAAGGGAAAATTCTGTGGCAGAACGCTGTGTATTTTTATCATTCAACAATATTTTTAGTCAGATGAATTAGAGGTTTGTTTTGCCCATCAAATGTTTCTTGTCTGTGTTCTTCTCTCATTGTGGTTGGTAATAATTCTTAAAGACTCAGTGTTCATTATTTATATCTCTGGGACTCTAAGAATATCAACATCGTGATTTTACAAAGAACCCCCACTTCTCAAGTTGTTATTCTGGGTCACCGCCCTTGAGGATATTTGAAGTGGGCACCTTATGTTCTAGGGACGAAATATCTCAATCTCACTGTGAAAGCCAGCAGGCACGACCCCAAGACTGTGGCAGGTTTCAGCTGTCAGTTATTAAGCAGGTTGTTCTAAATAAGCAGGCACGAGCTTGTTATTTTGACATGCAGTTATAGGAAAGCGCTGGCAGCCCCAGGAGCATAGCATGAAATGTCAGAGTCTAGGGATATGTCATTGTCCGCGAAAAGCCATCAGCAACTGCCTGGAAAACATCAGCTCTACATTTACTCCACCAAATAGTAAACAGTATTGACGAGTGAATGTTTTGTGTGTTCTGTCCCCTGAGAGGCTTTTAAGAAAGACAAATGATACCTTTTTGTGGTTGTTTTCAAGAGGTTCAAATATGGGTCAGAGCGGTGAGGAAAGGCTGCCGAGGTGCTGGGAGGAGAGATGCTGCGCTTTCACAGAAACACATCCTTTTGCGGAGAGATTGTGAAGGCGTGAGAACAGAGGAATCCTTGTTATCCCTGTTCTCGCATAAAGTTAGAGCTCCGCTAATTATTGCTGGGAAATGGAGGCTAAGAAGTAGGGAGCTCGCCCAAAGCATCATTGCTAGCTGGTAGCACAACCATGATTTTAATCTCGGCATCCTGCTCCTGGAACCTGCAGAAACACTGGCCATATAAGAAAGGATGCATACATGTATCTCTCCTGGGGCGGGGAGGGGCACCATTCTAGTCCTACTAGTTGGCCAGATTGAATGTCACATCCAATGAAATGCCTTCCCCAGACCCTAAGGCATAATTAATTACTAATTCATTTTTTTTAAAAAAAGACCTCTATTCAGAGTGTCTTGAATTACTTTAACATTTATCACACTTAACATTATCCATAGTAATGTTTATTGTGCAAACATTATTAGTTTATGTATTTTCTTGCATATCCTACCCTCACCCCCAACTAGGATGCTACCTCTGAGATGCAGTGATTCCTATATTATATTCTTCATCTCTAGCAATGAGCTTGCAGAGGAGTAAATAAGTATGTGATTAAACAAAATAATAACTCAAGCTGGAAATAATCTAGCAAATGATACTTCAGAGGGTTTTGCCAATCTTTGCAGTAGATTTGTGGCTTGGACACTCCTTTCAATTCCATGAGATAAAATGCTCAACCTCTCACTTGCCCTGGAGAAAAAGGCCAGTTTAACATCATTCATCGTCCAGGTAAGTTCAGAAGTCTGTTTCAGGTGCTGAGATTGATGGTGAAGTTTTGAGCATGATAAGAAGAGAAATAGCCAGCTTTCCCCCACATTTTCACAATAGCTTATTTTAGGGCTGGGAAGGGTAGGTGGACTGTATACAGTCTTGTTTGTTCTCCACGGAGCAGGTTTAGATGTTTGTTTATTTTTCTTGGGGATACCTGCAGTGCATCGCTGCAGGTGTCTGCATATCTGCCAAACAGCCAGGCAGAAACTTGGCCTGAGGCAGCCCATATAGGGGTGAATTAGCCTTTCATTGATTGCTTGAGAGGCCAGGACATGCGAAGGGGACACACTAAGTGAGCAGTCCGAGTGTCAGTCTTGAAATAAAATCATTTTGTGCTTGTGGAAAGGATTCAGCAAACAGTCTGTCTCTCCCCGGTTAACATGAGCTCTAGCTCCATCATCAGCCCTTGATGGCATCGTTTGCCAGTGACATCTGGTCAATCAGCCTCCCCAGGTCCTAATGGGATATTGATTGGAAGGTTAGCAAAGCAGGATTGGTAATATCATAAGATAAAAATATGAAGCCAAGGTCTGTACCTTCCAATCCTATATTCTGACATATACCCAGAATCCAAGTCCAAAATAGGACACTTGACAACATATAATGAGTATTGACTCTGTTCCAGGCACCATCTTAGGCTGTGTATATAGTTTGCTTAATCTTTACCTGAAAGTCAAATACTATTGTTTTTATTATACAGAGGCAGAAATTGGGACTCAGAGAGATTATGTGGTTAAAACAGAGTACAACTCAGTTTTCTGGACATTTATTCTATTGGTCTTTCTAATAGGCCAAAGATGATTAGTACCAGTTAACAGCTATGACCTTTGTACTGATAATCATGACCTTTTAAGGTTTTTGTTTTGCTTTTCAAATATTTTTATTGATTTTTGGAGTAAGAGGAAGGGAGAAGGAGAGAGAGATACATTGATGTAAGAGCAGAACAGATTGGCTGCCTCCTGCAAACCCCTAACATGGATTGAGTCTGAAACCCGGGCATGTATGCTCTGACCAGGAATTGAACTGGTAACCTTTTGGTGCATGGATTAATGCCCAACCACCTGATGCCATTGGTGAAACTGAGGCAAATATAGCAAGCTCTGCCAGCCAGTGGAAAACTCTGGAACATAAATTGCCCTTCAGATAAGTCCTGCGTTTGTTCTGGCCCTTGTATGACAACAAAAGTGTGACCTCAGCTCAAGCTCTGAGGCAGCATCATAGGAGCTACAGCTGGGCCATGACAGTGAAGCAGAACCCTCCCACCCTGTCAACGCATTGTTGTTTTTTTGTTTGTTTTCAATATTTTCTTCTTCTTCTTTTTTTTTTAAATATATTTTATTGATTTTTCACAGAGAGGAAGGGAGAGAGAGATAGAGAGCCAGAAACATCGATGAGAGAGAAACATCGATCAGCTGCCTCCTGCACATCTCCCACTGGGGATGTGCCCGCAACCAAGGCACATGCCCTTGACCGGAATCGAACCTGGGACCCTTCAGTCCACAGGCCGATGCTCTATCCACTGAGCCAAACCGGTTTTGGCAATATTTTCTTCTTTATTGATTACGGTATTACATATGTGTCCTTATTTGTTCTTGATGATGAATGTGCATCTGCCACAGGCAGAGTAAGAAGAAATGAAAGGGTCGGGCTTGCTATTAACTTGTAACATGTGCTCAGTAAATATCATCATAAACACGCAGACCCATCCTGAATAACTCAGTCCTGTAAGCCATACCATTAATATTATTGGGTTTCACACATCACTGTCTGTCAACATCACCCTGGGTGACTGTCAAAAATATAGATCTCAGTCACCACACCCTAAATCTAGAACCAGTAGCCCTGGGAATGAGTCTCAGTGACCTGCATTTTTTTAAAAAAGTATATATTTCTTTATTGATTTTTTACAGAGAGGAAGGGAGAGGGATAGAGAGCCAGAAACATCGATGAGAGAGAAACAATGATCAGCTGCCTCCTGCACACCCCCCAACTGGGGATGTGCCCACAACCAAGGTACATGCCCTTGACTGGAATCAAACCTGGGACCCTTCAGTCCGCAGGCTGACGCTCTATCCACTGAGCTAAACCTGCTAGGGCAAGACCTGTATTTTTTAACAGGTTAATTAAGGTCATTTAAAACATCTTTAATTCTGCTTTTGGGTCTCTTATCCACTCAACAGTATATCCTGTAAAACCATTTTTATTGTCATGCTGTGTTGAGTGATCTTACACTTCAGCTTAGCCCATAACTCTGAGAACTGTAACTATTGTTTTGCTGAGTGCAACTTCTTGTCCTTTTACTGTAAATCTATTTTGCTGTGAGGCACACTTTTATAGGTCAAGATTCCTTGCTGTGTTATTGAAAAATGTAGGTTGAGCTGTAAAGAACAATTGTTTTCTGCAAAGTCACAGAGTTGGGCCTAGTGTGATAGATATTCCTAGGTTATTCATGTTATAACATACCTTGGACGTAAAAATTAATCTTGGTAGGATTCTTTATAGCTCTGACCTTCCTTGCCAGCATAAAGCATTAGGTATTAGGAATGTGTAAAAAAGGTATTTGGGGCAAAACCCAACACTTTCTGACTTCAGTTAAGTGATACTTCAGCCACTTCTGGTTTTCTTTGGCTTGCTGACCCTCAAAGCTCTGAACCTTGATTCCGTTTCTACTCCTCATCTTTGACCCCAATTTTATATTTGTTAATATAATTTGGTTATTTCCTCTCTCTGTGCACATAAACTCACACAACTGATAGTGTTCCCCCTTTCTCCCCATCCCCATAGTTAACTATTATAACAGGAGAGCCTTCTTCTCCTAGCCAAATTGTCAAATATGTTGATCTTTCTGCATTACATATTTTGCTCCATATTTGCATTGCTATGTAAAGGGTCAACCCAAATGTAGTGTCTTATATTAATTACAATAATTTATTTTTCTCATGTATTTGCAGTTTAGGTAGGGATGAAGAGTTCATATCTGCTCCTTGCCCCACTCACTTGAGCAGCACATAGCTAGGTATTACTCAATGGTTGGAAGCTGCAATCATATTAAGTCCCACTCACTCCCATGTCTGGTGCTGGATACAGGTGTTAAATTGGAGCTATTTGATAGAATACTTCTGCATATGGTTTCTTCACAGCATAGGAACTATGTTATGATGGTGAGTGTCCCAAAACCCAAAAAGTGAAAGCTGGCCATTTTTTTTAAGCCTGGGCCCAGAAATTAGCCATTTCCCTTGTCAATTATCTACTGATCAAGTCAGAGAGGCCAGATTTAAGGGAGGGAGACATAGAACTCACATCTCAATGGAAATAATGTCAAAGGGTTTAGGGGTCATTTTTAATACTGTCACACCAGCACATCATATTTGCAGTTGTGAGAGTCTTAACTTTATTTATAAGATGAGTTATTTCAACCAAGGTTATTAAAAAAAATTTCAAATATTAGTGCTGTGTAATAGGTAGCAAAAGAGAAGTATACAGAGGAGGTGTACTTGACTGTATCCTACAGTGTTGTTATTCTAAAAATAATATCCAAGAAGTAGAGAACTTCCTTTGGGGATTTCTTTGGCAGTAGAGAAGAAAGGTTATCATCAATTACGGTTTGTTAGACTTTCCAAAGCACGAACATGGACAATATCTCATATGTTTCTGATAATATCCACCAGAGAAATCAGTATTGCTATTATTTACACACCAAAGTTAAATATTGAATGTTTAATATTAAATAATATGTTCAGTATTTACCTAGCTAGCAAGTAGAGAGAGAGAGTAAAGTTAAAGTCAATTTTTCCTCAAATTCTTTGCCAATGCAAATTTTGTTAATAAACAAATTTTTGCATTTCAAATTAGGGCAGAAGGTTTGAACTTGAATTGACAAGCTGAAGCAAGTACACTATGAAACATAAAGAACCTAAGTGATTCCAGTTAAATATAAGGTACAAAAAGCTTATAGGACCTGAGGAAGAAAGGAGCTAAGAAACTTGATCTCAATGGGGAGGCTGTTGCTGACAAGGGAAGGAGTTGCTCAGTATCCAGAGAGCTTTTCAAGGTTGCAAGTAATTTGGCTGGCAAAGATGGTTAACAGCATGGCTCATTGTATTGGTAGCCTCCAGTAGCTTATGTTGTAAGACCGGTATGTGTTAGCATAGGAATGCCAAGAAAGGAGTCCAATCATAAAAAAAAAAGTATCTTTGGAAGATATGGCATTAAGATTCAGTCCAATTAGCATGAGAAGGACTCAATTTGTGTAGACTAGAGAGTCCGATTCAAAGTGTTGAACTTCATTATATTTATTTCTCAAAGAGTGTTTTATAGGAAACAGACATGAAGGAGGAAAGTTACAAGTGTTGCCATTTATTGAACTTACATACTTTAGTCTCTGGGTTGCCACAGATTTTCCCCAAGGTCCTTTATTCCCATCTTCTACCATTTCATTCTTGGGAAAGTTGTATCTGATATGTGTCAGAGATAGAGATAAGGCACAAAAGTAGGCAATGCCATGGGTCAGAATAGGGGAGGGACAGAATTGTCCAATATTTTGTTACTTTTCTGAGAGGTGTCTTCTCCATTTCAGACTTCTGGGGAGCTCTGCAGGGCCTGGAGGATGCCCACATCTTTGGAAGATTTAATAAGATCAGTGAAGGGTCAAGAGAAAGGAACTGCAGAATGAGCGGCATGAGACTGACTTTCATTTATGTCTCAAGGAAGATTCTGAAAAGCTCTTAAGGTTTGTTTATGATTCCACTGAGTTCTCAAGGGTAGACAATTATAAAGAACTTTATAGAAGAAGATAGTGAAACAGAGAATTTATTTACTTGCCCTTTCGTTTATCTCTCAGAGGGACATGGCTAGATTGAAATCTGAGATCTTGATTTACCATGACTGGCACTTACTTAGAAGAGAACATTTGATCCCATTAACACTGCTGCAAAGCCATTCTGTAAGTTTCCTTAAGGCTGCTACAACCAATTGTCATCAACTTGGTAGCCTAAAACAAAACATATTTATTCTGTTACCATTTTGGAGGTCAGAACTCCAAAATCAGTTTTACTGAGTTAAAATGAAGGGGTTGGTAGAGCCATGCCTGGTCCTGAAACATTAGGAGGTCTGTTTCCTTGTCTTTTCCAGGTTCAAAAACTGCATGCTTTGCATTCCTTGACTCTTGCAACCTTCCTCTATCTTCAAACCCAGCAGGATCACGTCTTGCTTCAGTGATCAGAATGCATTCTCCTCTTGTAGTCAAGTCTTCAATTTCCCTCTTGCAAGATAGAATCAATGCCTGCCTGGATAATCCATGATAACCTCCCCTTCTGAAGATGTTTCACTTAATCATATCTGCAAATTCCCTTATGCTGTAGAATAGTCACAGCTTCCCAGAATTAGGACTCAGCCCTTTTGGAGTCCATTATTCAGCTCACAAAAACTGAATTTTTCTGCATTTTGGATATAGTCGCAGGAAGTACTGTCTGATTAAAATTCAGATATTATAATAGCTTACAGTGTGTTCTCCCTTACTCACATCTACTCTATTGCCTTAGTCTAAGGAAATGTACCACCATTCCTAGACATAGGGCCCTATTAACATCAGGATTGCAGAGTTTACCCAGGGACCCATCATACCAGGTATGGATGGCAACAGCTTAAATGACAAAACCCTACCTTTAGAGGGAATAAGTCAGGACTGATATACATCCCCATCATCAAGTACACATGTGGTGAGAGACAAGTATTTGAACTCCTCTGAGACTCACTTTCTTCATCTTCAGAATAGAAAAAATTATATGGGCCCTATCACCTCATAAGACTATTGGGCAGATTAGATGAGGAAAAAAGAAGAAAAGCTATTTGAATAGTGGCCCACTATGATCAGGTACATATTTGGGGTTATGAATTTCTATCTAAACGCTACTGAGGAGAGTGGAATTTTCATTTGTCTGATACCAAAACATCACCCCTTAATTTTTCATCTTCTGAGGATTTTATGAAATACTTGACTTAAATTGTAACTTTCCTCTGAAGCTGCATTACCACCACTCCTTATTAGGAGGTAGTAAGAAATAGATTTTGACCTTCTGAGCACTCTAGCAAAAAATAGTTTGCCTTATAAATATTGGAAAAAGGAATCAAAAAGTCCCTCAGAAGGAAATCTGATTTTTTAATGAAACAGTTGGACTATTACATTGACCGCTTTCCAATTTGATTTTATGTTCCTGTCGTCTTGATTCATCCATGTTGATGGATTACTCCTTAAATGAGCATCGTGCAGTCCTGCAGACCACAGGAAAATTTCAGCGGCCAAACACATTCTGAATAATTGCTACTGAACTGACATAAATCCGTTTGCAACTCTAGCATCATAAAGCAATGGGATTGGAACTGACCCCAGGAGTTGCCTAAGGGATGTGTCGTAAAATGGAAAGATCACTGGACTGGGAGCCTGAAAACCCACTTTCTACCCCATTTTGACAACCCTGCTCTTTTTTATTGCTGCTTTGTCTCTGTCACTATTTCACACATTTTCATTCCCTATCTGACCAGTGCACGCAAATGCTTAATTAGATCTCCTTTGGACATTGGTCATGAGATTTTAACTATTTAACTGTTCATCAGCAGGGTAATCTAACTAGTGCTTCCAGATAATGTACTTTGTTCCAATTCTAATTACTAAAACAAAACACAACACAAAAACAACAATATCTGACCATCAGGGTTGTTATAAAGGTTAAATGGTAGAAAGTTCCTCTCATAGTGGCGAAAAGTAGCTGGCACCTAAGAAATACTACATAAGTAACATAGAGGTACTTGGTTTCTGTCTATCTCAGCCCCAATTCATATAAATTATTACTTTTGAATTAATTTTAAAAAAATCAGCTTTGATCATGTTACTCCTTTTTTCAAAAATCTTCACTACTTTCTTATTAACTATCATTTGACTCAACTCATTTTTTTATGCTTTTTCAGTCTTCCCCAGCCCCTCACCTCAGCAACCTGCAGCGGTGCTGATCCTATAATCCTTGTGAGAGTCTAACACTCATTTTGTTGACTTCTTGTGGTTTTTTATTTTGCATTTCCCCCCCTGCACCAGGACTATCAAAACCATACCAGCTAATGGAATACAAAATAAAAATGTTATGCTACTTCTGCAGCAAGGAAATTAATGTGTGCATATACTTTCATTCTCTCTTTCTCCTCAGACTGCTTGAAACATGTTACTTCTTTAATGTAATAAAAATATCTTCAAAAAAGCAATAAACAAACAGCAAATGACAACCAATATCATACTTATTGATGAAATAGCTTTTGGAAAACTGAGTGTTGGTTTCTAGGAAGGTTGAAACAATGTATGGTCTTTTACTCATCTGAGGTATTTGTTCAACAGAATATTGTTCTTATATTTATTAGTGCTATTCGTAACAATGTCTCTGGAAACAACTGAAATGAACATAAAAGAATATGTAAATAATGGTTATATATTCACATATTGGAGCATTACCCAGCCACAAATATGAAACGAACAAATAAAAATAACCACAGTAAACAAAATGACATGGATGAATCAAACAAACCTGATGTTGAACAAAATCCACCATTTATATTCCACTTAAGGAACTTTAAACATGGTCAAAAGTTGAGCAATGAAAATACAATTCAGGATAGTAATTACTGTTGGGGTGACTGAAAGAGAACATGAAAGGTTGCTGATAATGATCATTAAATAAACTAGTTATGTGGTTATGTTTACCTCTGGTGTCTCTCTTATAAGGACACTAATCCCGATATGGGAACCCCACCCTCACAGAAGCCCCACACTAACTACCTCATATAAACCTAATTATCACCCCATTTCCAAGACCATCACATAGGAGGTTAGTGTTTCAATATATAAAAATTCTTAGACCATAATATAAAATTGAGATTTTTGCAGTACTCCAGTACCGTTCCTCTTCATACCCCAATTGCAAACCTGAGGTGTCTGGAATTAACCTTCCTGCTTATGTCATTTAGGTACAGAGAGATTATGCACATACTCACTCTGTAGTAGCTTCTAAAATCTACCCATTTTACTAAAGGCCTTTATAACCCACTCTCCACACTTCCAATGGACAACTCTGTCTTACATTTTTATCAGCAAACAAGCTCCCTTCTAAAACTAGAAATCTACCCTGAGTTAATGACACCTGAAGGAGATGGATTTTCCACATGAGTCTTGCCAATTTTCTCAAAGATCACTCTTTCATACCTCCAGCTCCAGGCTAGAGCTTTGTTCCAAAAGAAATCCTTGAAACTCATAAACAATCAGATCAATATCAAGGCAAGGCAAAAAATTTTTTGTTTTCCCACCACCAAGCTCCAGAATTTGCCTTTTTGGTAACTTCCTTCAAAGCTCACTCCCTATTTACGTCTGTCCTTCTAAGCCTCATATTTATTTTTCCAATTCCTCTTTGGCCAAGATCACTGAGGGCCAAATAGGCCAGGCATTTGGGATCATCCAGCACATTTTGATATTGTCCTACTTCCTTTCTACTTTTTTGCTTTTCTCAACTTTCTTCTCATTCATTTCTGGAAACTTTTCAAAGAATAATTAAAATTTCTCTGGATATTAATCTTTTAAATTACAGAAGAAAATGAGTAGACTAGTAAGATCAAAATAAATTTGAAAAAATACTAACTTTTGGAAGTTGAGAGCATAAATTATAGAAGTGCATGTGAAAAGCAAGAACGTTTAAATTTGGAAAGTTATTCTATTTCCCTAGTCTGTCAAATGGGAGTGGGCCAGGACTGGGATAGGAAATGGTGAAAGGCGTGCAGGTAATTTATAGAAGTTCCTCTGAGCTGTAATATTTTCTTGCTCATGAATGTCCAAGAAGTATAGGGCAAGATCTCTTATTTCTCCAGAACAAAAGAGTTAGAGAAGGCAGACTTGGATGTAAATGGTGTTAAAACCTGTAACATTTACTGCATTCATCTTCAGATTAATCAAACTGCTATTCCCCAATTGTTTAACAAATAGTTTAGAAATGTTGAGAATTAACATTTAATAGTAAATTGTTTTCTTTGTAGGTATTTTATTAATTGAATTTATTTGGGTGATATATAATAAAGAGGTAATATGTAAATTAACCCTCACACCCTCACAAGATGGCTGCCTATGACCAGGCCATCAGGGGGTTTAATGAGGATGACCAAACAACTGAACAGCAGGCTGCGTGGGGCGACCAGGCTGGCGGGGGTCTGTGAGGGGCAACCAGGCCAGCAGGTGGGGCAGTTGGGGGTGACCAAGCCAGCAGAGGGGGCAGTTAGAGGTGACCTGGCCATCAGAGGAGGACAGTTGGGAGTGACCAGGCCAGCAGGAGGGGGCAGTTGGCAGCGACCTGGCCAGCAGCGGGGGTCAGTTAGGAGCTACCAGGCTGGCAGCAGGAAGCAGTGAGGAGTGATCAGGCCTGCAGGTAGGGGGGCAGTTAAGGGTGACCAGGCAGGCAGGCAGGTGAATGATTAGGAGCCAGGGGTCCAGGATTGTGAGAGGGATGTCTGGAGAGGGTGCAGGCTGGGCTGAGGGAATGCCCCCCACATGAACAAATTTGGTGCACTGGGCCTCTAGTTGATTAATAAAATTTTGTAGGTTTCAGGTGTAAAATTCTATAATACATCATTTGAAGACAAAAGCTATTATTAAAGAGTTCCTTTCATTCTCTGGAGTGGTTAATGCATTATGCTATGCCAATTTTCTAAATGCCACGGTCATAATAAAATGCATCAAAAGGATTATTTTATAATTATGTTTTCCAAAAAATTATAGATAAAATTTAAGCTTATAATAATAAAGAATCATAAATATTCTAAAAGATGGCAGAAGAATAACAAGACATTCTTCTTAACTTTATTATCTCCTCTTCCTTCATCTCTTACTTTTTATTTTCTTCTTACTCATTTCATATCTTTAAATCAAACTCATTTCTTTAGTATTAAATTAAACCAAAACTGAAAATGGATAATAAACCTTCTTTGGTGATTCTGTCATATTTTGGTGCTAAAATATTAATACATTAAGATCACCAGTATAAAAACCATACATCATACTATCATCATCATCATCACAGTTATCATCATTATCTCATCCTGGATACAAGGTAAGGGTGATATAAAATAAATTGTACATGAGCAAATTGGTACAACCTTTATGAAAAGCCTTTTAGATATATTATTAATAAAATAATACAAACTTAATAAACTTAGATCCAACCACTACATTTCTGGAACTCCATCTAAAAGACATAATTGAAAATATAAAAATGTCATTACATTCAAAAGCATTTAACATAGTTAATTATTATACTAACAAATTTAAAACAAATTAAATGACCAACAAGATTGGAATGATTAAACAAATTATAGTATATATACTCAATGGAAAATTATACAGGATTTAAACTGAGTGCCTTTGGAGAGGATGTCATAAATTACAAGCATTTCCCCTATTAAGGGAAGCAGCAGGATAACTACTGTATATAAAGTATGATTATAATCATGTTAAAATTGTTTGGAAAAATGAATCTAAATAAGTATGCTACCACTGTATAATTCAGACTTTGGGAGACTTCTTCTCCCTACCCATATATATATTTCTGTTTTGAAAATTTTATTTGATGACTCAGTTGATTTCATAATGAAATAAAGATAAACTTTTTTGGATAAAGTTATTTTAGAAATTTTGGAGGCCGATGCATTTTAGTTAACCCAAATTTACATATTAGGCAGTGAACAAGCAACTCATCCACCAGGCACTCTGCTAAACACCCAGGGAGAGCAGAGATGTTGGAAGTACCCTGGCTGTCCTCAAGGTCTCACCACCAAGAGGGGGATGCACATGTTGACCCAATCTATAATAATAAAAGTGTAATATACTAATTAGACTGGACAGCCAAACGACCTTCCAGACATCATTCCGGATGTCCTTCTGGACAAAGCTGTGGCAGTGGGGGCCGAGGCAGAGGTGGTTAGGGGCAATCAGGCAGGCAAGCAAGTGCTTAGGGGCAATCAGTCAGACATGCAGAGTGTTTAGGGGTGATCAGGCAGGTAGGCCAGTGATTAGGAGCCAGCAGTCCGAATTGCGAGAGGGATGTCCGACTGCTGGTTTAGGCCTGCGGGATCAGGCCTAAACTGGCAGCCGGACATCCAACTACATGTCCCAGATTGCAAGAGGGTTCAGGCTGGGCTGAGGGACTCCACCGCCCCCTCCCCACCCCACACGAATTTCATGCACTGGGCCTCTAGTTAGATATAAAGGATGCCAATTCTGAAGGCATCCACAATGTAAATGCAAAGGAAATTCTTTGAGTGCACTGAGAAGGAAAACATTAATTTTGTAGGTGGACTCAGGAATGGAGATGGCAGTGAAATTCCAGATAGCATTTGTATCTGAGCATCATTTTCACTTAGATGATTGGGGGAAGTCAGTTCCAGAGGAAGGTGTTTCAGATGTGGGGAAAGCAGGATGGGTTGGTTTGAGGGTGTAGCATTCTCAGGACATATTAATCTCAATGACAGCTAGAGATTTTGTATAGAATACATGCACCATATACACACAGGTGCACACAGATACACATACAACCTTCAGTAGGAAATGTATTGATATGGGTTAAGAGCAGAAAGAGGCTATTTTAAGAGGGTGTGTAGTATTCAACTGGTGATAAAAAGGCTGAAAAACATCTGTCTTTATATCTATCTGTGGTCCTCTTATTATTATTTTAACTTACAAATAGATGCATTATTTGATTTCCTTAAGAGCAAAAAGTGTATTTTTTCAATGTTTTGTATGTTTTTTAAAGTTTTTAAAACTAAAATCAATTTATGGAGCTAAAAACAGCTCCCACCATCATCAGGAGGAAGGGGGATATCTTCTTTGTACTTGTCCCCTGCCTCTGTCTGCTACCAATAAAGGAGAGAACAAGTGTTTCTGCTTTTCCAGTTAGGACCTCCCCTCCTCTACTGTCCATTTTTCTATTGGGAGGAGTCAGGAATAATACCAGGGTTTGGCTTGCCCAGAGGTCAAAAGGGCAGCTCAGCCCTCCATATGCCCTAGAGAAAATAAGACAAAACAAAGCACTGCCTCCCTCACTCCCACATCATAACCGTGAGGAAAGCAGTGGCCCCAGGAATCTACATCCCCTGACAAACCTCTCTCCACTAAAGCGTCACTCCACTCCCACCTTGGGATCACCATGAGTTAATCTACTTTTGTCCTCTCGCAGATCAATCTAGTCTCCCCAAGAATTCCAAGATGCCCTGATATTCCCTAATTCCTGGAACCAAATCTCCGCATGACTCATTAGCAAAGTATAGCTAACTACCTTCCCATCCCTCCACGTTCTTCTTCTCTGGTTCATGTCCGTTCTCCTCACCCATCACTCCCTGTCATATCATATATTTGACCGATTTTTGCCTTCTCTCTATTAGACCCTGAGCTCCATTAGGAGAGAAAAGTTTGTCTGTGTAGGTCATCACTATCCCCATGGCTCAGGGAAGTCAGGCTTCCTTTTAAATGTTGTGAACATATACTGTGAGGGTTTTTTCCTCTGGTTTTCCTTCATATGTGTCTAGACGGCCTATAAATCTCATGTTAGATTTTAGGGGATCAGCAGGTTGGTTTTTTTACTTATACCTCCCATGGCCTGGAAGGACGTGAGAAGGAGACCACAGGATGATCAGGTCCAGCAGAGAACCTGACTTTTCTCAGTAGAGTCTATTGTACTTTTTCATTATTGCTGCCATCGGTAAAATGGCAACACAAGAGGCCATGAGTCCGCGTCTGGATTTGCCTTTGTCCTAGTCTTTTATTAAAATAGATTTAATTGATTTCAGAGAGAGGAAGGGAGAAACAAAGAGAGACAGAAACATTAATGATGAGAGAGAATCATTGATTGGCTTTCCCCTGCATGCCCCCTACTGGGGGTCAAGGTTTAAACCTGGGCATGTGCCCTGACCATGACTTCCTGGTTCATAGGTTGAGGCTCAACTACTGAGCAACACTCGCTGGGAATGCCTTAGTCTTTTTATAGGAACATGTATTCTTTGATTTGCATCATTTCTAGATGAACTGGAGCTCAAGGAAGCACCTCACTCTATTGGGACTGTCTTATACAATTCACTGTTCTCCCTGTGAATGAGAAGCTACAAGAAGCTTCAGTATGTGTCTCCCTGAATAAATTTTCAGATTAAAATAAAAAGAGAGAGAGATGAAGTTTTATAATTTTAGTGATGAAAGAAGGTTTTGCTTATCAGGTCAGCTTATTTAGTTTTAGGCAAGACTTTTTCACCTATATACCTCTTCTCCCTTTTTTCCTCAGGCTTTTGAACTGTGTCTTTGATTCCCATTGCCCATCTCTTGTGTAACACAGTGGAAACAGAGGAGCCAACCTCCAACATCTTGTGAGCACTACAGAATTCCTCTTCTCAGTCTCTGCAGTGACGTTGATTTGTGTGAGTCACATAGTCTTTTAGTGGGCCACAAAAATATTGAATTAAAAGGAAGAGATGCCCTAACTGGTTTGGCTCAGTGGATAGAGCATTGGCCTGCGGACTGAAAGGTCCCAGGTTCTATTCCGGTCAAGGGCATGTACCTTGGCTGTGGGCACATCCCCAGTGGGGGTGTGCAGGAGGCAGCTGATCGATGTTTCTCTCTCATCAACATTTCTAACTCTCTATCCCTCTCCCTTCCTCCCTGTAAAAAAATCAATAAAATATATTTTTTAAAAAAGGAAGAGATTCTAAAATTCATTCCTTTTTGTTTAATTTTGCCCATATTCATACATATTGGAAATGTACAATGAGTTTATGGAAGCATTTCTTTTTTAAAAAATATATTTTATTTATTTTTTACAGAAAGGAAGGGAGAGGGACAGAGAGTCAGAAACATCGATGAGAGAGAAACATCAATCAACTGCCTCCTGCACACCCCCCACTGGAGATGTGCCCGCAACCAAGGTACATGCCCTTGACCGGAATCGAACCCGGGACCCTTCAGTCCGCAGGCCGACGCTCTATCCACTGAGCCAAACCAGTCAGGGCGAAGCATTTCTTTAGTACAAAGGAGAATGCCAATGCTAAAAGCATTTCTTTTACCTTGACTAAAAACACAAGAACTAATTATGTGTGTGTGTGCATGAGTATGTGTGTTTATAAGCATTGTATCCCTATCTGACACGACAGATTCTAGTTCCTGGCTTTTTTTAAGGTGCTAAAAGAAATCATGTACCAGGTCTCTGATGATAATCATATTCCTTCAAGTTACCTTGGTGATTTGACTTTTGAAAGTGTATTGCTGAAACAATATGAATTCACTGATTTGCATGACAAGTAAATTACCAGTTTGAAGTGTTGAATGCCCAAAGAAATTTACTCATGGCATTTCAGATAAATTATAGTTACAATGTGTTTTCTGTTTAAAAAGTAACTCAGAATTTCTGTTCAGTTCAACAAATTTGCTGACTATTTATCCTATGCTCAACCCTTTCCTTTCTGTGGGAGACAAAGGGAAGAAGAAAGAAACAGCCCCAGGAAACCCTGGGTTTGGAATATTCAGACAAGTAAGTGACTTTACTGGCTGCTTCTTCATGAACCTGTACATCTCAAATGACAGGAAAGGTTCTACAGCAAATGTCTTTAGATCATGAGGTCTCTTCAGGTCTAGCCTTTCCTCTTCTATCTGAAATGTTTCATCCTTATTGAATTTGTCTACCCAACGCTTATGCCAGTTCTCCTGTTTGCCTAATCAAGGCTTAGTGTGTATTTCTGGGCACTGAGTTTGGCATAGAGATGAATTGTGAGCAACAGAGAAAGAAGCTCATCTTTCCTAAAATTAGATTCTCATCATAGAACAACAGGGCTACAGTCTGTTTTCTTGACCTAGGGTAATGATGGTAGTGGCAGTGTTTTTATCTGGCACTTGTATGCCAAGGTTAGTCATAGAGGGAAAAAAGACATATTAGTCTGTTTAAATAATTGATGAACAGTTAAATTCTAAACTAGAGTCCTGGGCACTGATGGTGTAAATGTAGAAATTCCAAAAGCAGTATGAGCACACCAGTAATTTCAGATTGTGGAGAATAAAAGAGAGAGAAAGAGAGATGTGCTCTCTTGCAGGTTTTTGTCTTAATATCCTTGGCACATTGGGCTGCTATTAACTGAAGTAGGAAATAAAGAAAAAAAAGTGCAGAGATGAGGTATGATTTAAGGAGACTATAAGCCATTTTAATCATGTTAAATTTGAGCTTTTAGAGAATCGTATAAATGGCTATATTACAGAGAATGTTATATTTAGAAAAGTCTTAATCTCAGAGAGGAAATCAGAGTGGAGATGAACATGTAGACCTCATCTACACCATGCACATTATGTTGAAGAGCGGTTTAAAAGATTAGGAAGAGTATGGACCATTAGCATTCATCCTAATTTCTTCAAATGATGACTGCAGTGGGCACTGTTTGTGTCTCCCCAACATGCATGTGATGTAACCTAATCCCCAATGTGATGGTGTTAGGAAGTGTGGCCTTTGAGATGTGGCGCCCCCATGAATGGGATTAGTGTTCCTATAAAAGAAGCCCTAGGAGCTCTTTTATCCTTTGCACCACCCGAGGGCAGAGCAAGAGGAGGAGTGGCCTATGAGCCATGAGGCAGTTCTTCACCAGACATCAGGTTTGGTGGCATCTTGATCTTGGACTTTTCAGAATAATTAGGTGACTTGGCTATAGTCATGCAGCAAACTACTACTAGAGCACAGCTACAATAACATTATTTTTTAGTCTATAACTGCTATTGTAGTCTATTAATGAAAGAGAACCTGAAAGAGAATGATGATAAGTTGACAGAAAAATGATAGATCACCCTACTTTGTGACAGGACTATATAAATATTTTATGCATTATCTTATTTTATAGTCACAACAGTACTAGGTGTAAGTCCATTTATTATATGCATTTTACAGAGGAGAACCCTAAAATTCAGAGCAGCTAAGAAATGAATGAGCCAGAATGCTAACCTTGATTTGTTTAACAGTTTAGTATTCTAAAACCCACAGCATAATATTTTGCCTTTCATCTGTCCATTTATTCATCCATTTATCTATCCCAACTATCACTTAACCAAATTAACCAATTAAACAATACTGTTAAGTTCATGTTCTCTGTCAGTAATTGATCCCCAGAGAATAGAACTCTTAGCCAAATGTAGAAAACTGAAAACTTAGAAATTATTTTAGAGTTGGCTAATAACCTATTTCTAAGAAACTACTTGGGTGCTCAGGATGGAATGCTTTGCCTGGGTAAAAATTATCCCAATCGTTTTCATTAGCAGTGAAATATTATTTTTGTAATGAATTATCACATAAATATTTTGTTTAAATTAAAAGTCCATGTGAAGCTTATTATTTACGTGTCAACAGTTCTCCTCCAAATACGTTTGTGTCAGTACGTGATAGAGTGGGTGGATCTTCTTGGAAGGAAGTCTTAAAGAAAGGTTTAATGTTTTTGTTTTGTTTTTCAAATTTTGATTTATGGTTGGATGAAATGTAAGGAGCTTTTTACCTTTGCTATGCTTACTGTGAACTTCTTGCTCAGTTGGCTGGCCCGTCATTAGCCATGTGCTCTGTGATGTAGACTGTCTCTGCCTCTCACTGCGGACCTTCTACTTCAGGATTATGATAATTAGTATTTATCTTAACATTCTTATGTTTTATCTCTTTTAAGTGCTTTTTTCTTAGAAGTGTTCCCAAATGTTGGCACCAGATATAAATGATGACATCAGAGTTAGATTTTAGATGCTGCTAAAGACCCGGGGTCACAGATAAGGTCAAGGTCCAAAGTGCTAAATTCCTCTTGAAATCTCCTCATACTACACAGGAAACATGGTTTCTGAGCCTTCACTCCTGAAGAAGAGCAGTGAAGCCAAAGGAAAAGCATAATACAATCCTCCATCTAGAAAGGCCTTGGTGGATTGCCAGGGGCTACTCCCTTCCAGTCTGGAGTCTGGCCAGTATGAAATTCAAACTGGGAGGCAAACCTAGAGGAGAATACCAAAGGGCAGGGTGATAGGAGAGAACAAGTGAGCACAAAGTATAGCTTCAGGGAATGTTGATTCTGTATTGTCATGCTAGAGCTCAGCCTCTTTTAAAGAATTTAAATACCTATCCCCAAGTGAAGTCTGTTAGGTTTTAAGGACACAGTACCCAAAGTCAGCTACCTGATTGTAAGTTGTTTCTTTCTACCTCTGGGACATGATTCTGTTGTAATGATTTTGACTTTGTCATCAAGAGAATAGAATATATTTATTAAAATAGGATGTGCTTTGTTAAGAGATCCCTTAGGAGACTGAGAGAGTGCATGGTTATACATATATAATTTTTACCCTTTATTAACTTATTTATATATATTTTATTTCATCCTCACCCAAGAATATGTTTTTATTGATTTTTTTTTAGAACAGGGAAGGAAAAGAGAGAGAGAGAAACATCTATGTAAGAGAACAATATTTATATGAGAGAGAAACATCAGTCTTACCTCTAGCACTTGTCCCTACTGGGAACCCAACTCGAAACCCAGGTATATGCCCTGACTAAGAATTGAATTTTCAACTTTTTGGTGTATGGGTCAACACTCCAACCAATTATGCCATCCTGCCAGGGCTAATTTTTACCATTTATTGAGCATTTACTTTGTTCTAGGTATATTCCACTCATGATTTTATGCCATTCTTACTACAAAAACCTAGATATTATATATTATTATACTAATTTTTACCAATAACAAATCCATGACTTAGAAGTAGCTTAAGCAAGTTGCAGTGACCCATGTATTAATTAAAGTGTTGAAGCCAAAATTCAAATATGTCTTGTTCTTTATATTCTTACTAGAGGCCCAGTGCATGAATTTGTGCATGGATGGGGTCCAGCCGGCCCAACCCGATTGGGGCCAATTGGGGCTGAGCTGGTTTGGGGAGAGGCGGTGGGAGGTTTGCCACCAACCCCACCCCTGATCAGGGTCTGATCAGGGCTGGGCTGGCAGGGGCGGGGCAGGAGGTTGGCTGGCAGGTCCCGCTCCTAATTGGGTGGAGGGGGATGGTCAGAGACCAGGCCTGCCGGGACCAGGGGCTGTGGGTGGTTGGCTGGCCAGCCCCGCGCCCAAATAGGGTAGGAGGGCAGATTGGGGCCTCAGTACATGTCAAAGCAACCAGTCATTCCAGTTGTTCCGGGAGTTCCAGCATTCAGGTCACTTGGCTTTGATATATATAGACTCATTACAAAACTGTTTTCTGCATTTAAATTCATTTTATAATGCCACTCCCAAAGCAATCTGAGGCAGAATCCTGGTCCCTACAAATAAAAAGTATATATATGAAGCAAATAAACAAGAAACATACTTCCTAATGTATTAAAAAATATATTATCTTCATTGACCACTCACCTTATTTATAACACTTGGCCAGAGAATACCTGCAGTGAAGACTTGAAATTAAAATTAAAATAAAATCAGTTCCCCAGAGTTAACAATTTCTCATTGTAAGAAACATTTCCAAGCATGCTGCAGACCTTAGGAGGATATTCCAAAATATTGAGTAATGACAACATATTTAACTTTGTACTATTACCACTTTTGGTAATAAAAACTAATATCTAGAATTAATTTACAGTTTCAAACTGTTATTTTTATTGCTTCATAAAATTGAGTCAACTCTAAAGAGTCCACTTTGAAGATGATGCACTTGAACATCTAAATTAGAATAATATATCATCTTAAAGGAATTGGGTACATAAATATAAAAATAAATACACATTATTTCATACTATGGACAATGATGCATCTTAAAGCCTTTTGTAAACTCTAAATTTCTACACCAATGTAGGAAACAGTTTTAATCTTTTAATACCTCCAATATTTTCTAAGGGAAAAGACCCACTCAACAATGTCTGGAGATGGGGTGGCTTAGTCTCTCTTTATAGGGAATAGCGATATATTACGAAGCAGCCCCCTCATTCTTTGCAAACATCTCCCAAATACTAGTAATGATCAAAAGAACTTCCATATATTAGGTTAAAATCTATTTCGGAATATGCTAAGGTTTTAGAAAGCCAATCAATACCACTCTTTCTTTTTGGAATTTGGAACCCATTGAGAACTAGAAGAAAGAATGGAGATAATGCTATTAGTTATGTGATTGATAAGTAGAATTCTAAAAAAATATGCTTGACACCTGGCCACAATCTTCTAATATGTTCCCCCTCTGAAAAAGAACCTTGCCCATAATGCTACAGTTTTTCAAGCATATTTACATTATGGGATCAATAGCGAAATATGTGTCACTTGGGGATGAACGGGCCACTTACTAATAAAAAGATAGCAAGAAAGGGGCTGAGCTACAAATGTGCGCTCTCTCTCGCTCTCTCTCTCTCTCTCTCTCTCTCTTTCTCTCTCTCAACATAACAACGAGATACATCATTAAAAAGAAAAGTAAGTAGGGAGACCTTAAAGAGAAGGAAAAAAAGTCTATTTCTCCTCCAGGAGAGTAGACGATTCCTTTGCTCTGTGGAAACAAGAGCAAAGAGAGGTAAGTGCTCCTTGGTAACCTTCTCATTTCTTATGTTCTGTTCCTTAAACTGTTGGTCTTATCAGTTAATGCTATGGCTGACCAGACATGTGGCTGTCCCCTTCAGGAGACTAGAGCAATCCGTTCTTAGGGCAGTCCTTCTGCGTTATTCATGAGTCTTTTCTCTCACTTCCAGGCACTATTCCTTTATTTTTCCTTCTGAAATTACTGGTGGTCAGTTTTATCTTACCTTCTCCTCCTCTGAGGCTAAATAAGATAGAGTGGTAATTTGAATGCATTCTAAAACCCTCTTGTACCTAAGAACACAAAGCTGTCTTTGTTCAATTAGGCACAGCCACTCTGTCCGACACATAACGCTTCAGTAGTTAAGCAGTCACTCCACATGACAGCTTTTCAGCACTTATTTAATACAATATTCTCTATGCAAAATTCCCCCAATTTGCATGTAAACACCTTTCCACTGTGAAAGCCTCAGAAAAGATATAACACTTGAACATCTCATGTCTTTTATCTTTTTGGTTAAATTACAGTACCATGCTTTATCCACTCTTCCTTCTGGTCCAGTCTTATTTGGAAGACCAGAAGGGTATATCTGCCTTCCAGTGTTCAAATGTGAATTGATTCAAAAGCAACTCTCTCCTGTAAGAGTTCAGGTGTCAATAGAATATTATAGATTTCCTCATGACTGTTCCCACACATTCAACATTGACTAAACACAAGAAAAATGCATATTCAGAATAATATATATTCCCAACATCATTTCACAAATTCACTTATTCACTCCTTTTGCAAATATTTAGTGAGTGCCTACTCTGTGACAGGTCCTATGCCAGAATCTAAGGACACAGTAATGGTCAAAACAGACACAAATTCCCTCACTAACAGAACTTTCATTAATTGGGAGAAGCAAAGAAATTTAAAAGCTACATAAGTACAACATATATGTGTTTGAAGTTGACGAAGGCCAAGAACAAATATACAAAGCTAAGCAGGAGGCAGAAAATATGTTGGCAGTGGGAGATGGGATGCCATAATAAATAAAGCCACCAGGACAGACCTCACTCATTCATACACAGTGAAAGAACAACACGTAACTGCAGAGAGATACCAAATGCATTTTCATGGATGCCTAGGGGAAGGAGAAAAATAAGAGTGGGGACTGGAGATAAAAAAGGGACATTACAGAAATAAAATAAAAAGCAAGTAGTATTTCAATATAGTGTGATCTAAAAAGTATAAATAACTCCATGACCTGCATTCACACTTTAAAAAAAAAAAAGGAAAACATTTTAACCTCTAAGTAAAAGTGTCTTAAATCCACTATGTGGTGCAATGCAGAGCCACATCACTGGTACCCATCAAAGAACCCGATGAAACTCAGTATTGAAGGGACTCTGAAAGTAAAGCTGCGAACTTAAACTCTATTAGGTGCAATTGCCCACTGAGAGGGGTATTAATTATAACCATGTCTACTGTCAAAGAGTGACACCAGGGATCTTCCCGATTCCTTGCAAAGGATGTTGGAAGCTGCAATTAGCACATTGTTCTCCCTTCACTTCACACGTAAGGCTCCTGAAGTTCATTTCCCTCCAAAGCCTGGACTTCTGGTGCCATGGTTTTACACTGAATGTGAGCTTCAGGGTGACCCAGGCTCCATGTCCAACAGGCTCATCCCACAGACTCTTTGCCCTGGTCTTTGTCCTTGGAATCTCCAAGAAATGTGGGAAACCACCTGATAGGGACACCTTCCTCTTTGTCACTGTTTCTATTTGAGGATTACTCTCTGCAGAATCCTGAACCAAATCCACTGAGGATGGCTAAGTGAACATTTTAATTTTCCATTTTTTCAGCCTTTCACATAAGAATCAATGACTTTACTGTGAATTCCTCAAGACCTTGCCTTTTTGAGCATCTCACGTTTCAAGTGACATTTCCGCTACACCTTTTTCAGGAGAATAAGGTAGAACCCTGATGTCCTATTTCCATCTCATTTTCTTTTCCCCATGATCCTTTAAGGGAAGAGTCAATATTTCAGTCTGCTTTAACTCTTCTTTCTGTTGGCTCCTTTCTTTATTGTGCTAACACATTGATTGGGTTGGAGAACCATCTTTTCTTCCATTTCTCTTTCTTTTGAGGCACAGAAATCCTCTGAAGGTTTTTGTCATAACGAGAGATGCAAAGTACGTGCTTTGAGGATCTGGCAGAAAGCATACATTGTCCAAAATGATTCTTTCCTCTTTCACCTCTCTAAATAGAATAACCCTGAACTGGCAGCATTCTCCTTTCAGATCAACATCTAAACCAGGCCTGTTCAATTTATCATTGTTCTGCTTGCTCCCTTTGGCATGAAACCGGTTTCCTGTGCCTTCCTTAGGGTACCGGTCTCTATCAAGGGAATGGGATAGCTGCATTCAGAACCATACTGAGCTGTTTGTAATTCAAGCTAAATGGTTTTGAGTAGCCAACGGCCTCCTTCTTGATCTTTCCTTTGCCAATCAGTGCAAACTGGCCATCACCATTTTATACAGCTGTTCTGATTTTTTATGGAAGTTTTCCCTTTTGGTATGACATTGCTTTTTTATTATAATTTTTTCAATTACAGTTGACATTCAATATTATTTTATATTAGGTTCAGGTGTACAACATAGTAGTTAGACATTTATATAATTTACGAAGTGATATCCTTGATATTCTAGTACCCACCTGGCACCATGCATAGTTATTACAACATTATTGCCTGTATTCCCTATGCTGTACTTTACATTCCATGACTCTTTTGTAACTACCAATTTGCACTTCTTAATCCCTTCACCTTTTCACCCAGCCCCGCAACCCCCTTTCCATCTGGCAACCATCTGTCTGTTCTATCTATATGCCTGGTTTTTGTTTTTATTTTTGTTTGTTCATTTATTTTGTTCCTTAGATTCTCTATATTAGTGAAACCACATGCATTTGTATTTATCTGTATTATGACATATGTCTCAAAATCTTAAGTATTTCCTGTATCTGGTTTCCCTCTGGGGGCCTCTGCCGTGTGCTCTCTGGAATAAAACCTTTTCTAATGTATGCTTGGACATAGACATCATCATCTCTGCTTGGGTATCAACAATGACACATTTCTTTCCTCAACCAAATCTCTATTCCCCTTTTACATCTTCCCAGACTGGTCTCTATGAGCCAAACTCTACCTTATGAACCTGCCCCCTCTTCCTCCACAAACAAGTTGCCTTCGCTAATATATCATCTATTCTCCACTGCTCCTATTATGATAGAAGGTCAGAACATAATGTTTTAAGCAATTCGATTAGAAAATAATCCATCTCTAGCGATGGAGTGAATGTTACAGGCACAAGAATTTTTAAGGTTTTTTTATTTCTCTTTAAATTTTTAAGTTAGCAATTGTTTCATTTAGTTCTTCTCCACCTCAATCTAAGGTTATAGCATAAGTTTCTGTAAAGACTTATTCCTCATCATTTATTTATTAGTAAAATCTACTCTCATTTTTTATGAGTCTGCATCTTTGTAATCTAACATATTTTTCAGAGTATGTGTCCTGGGTCTCTATGAATGTGAAGGCTGGACCTCATGCTCTGTAGCTTATGCTGAAACTAATTGCAATCAAAACCTAACTTAACAAAGTCACTGCCTGGGGCTCTTGTAAAACAATTCATAATGGGAGAAAAAATAGTCTCATTTCAGCTACTATCTCTTTACTGAGGAATCTTAACTGGGTCCAAATGTTTTCTTTATTACCTGCTCCCTGACTCAGCCCAGGTGTAAGCCAGGTCAAGGTCAGCTACAGTGGCCTCAACGCTAGGGACCCTGGGATGTGCTTAGTGGGAGCCAATGGGGCATCTCTCAGGCCCCCAACTTTTAAAATATTGCTACATGTCTGTAACTAACATCAAATAGTAGTAGCTGAGACCCATCAAACTAAAAATAAAAATAAAAACAACAACAACAATAAAAACACACTAGCAATCTGAGCTTGCTAAAGCTTAGAATTAGATCCTAAAGCATCGCATCTTGGCTCAGCCAAAACCTTCAGCATCTGAATTTTATCAGCATACTCTTTGTCCCTCATTCTTAAGATCTGAGCCCATGCACCCACCGCCCACGTATAACAGCACTCTGTGGTTCTTCTACTAAAATTAGGTCCCATTTGTGGAAAATCAGAAAATGAGTTACAATATTATCTTTATTGCTAATAAAGCTGATGAGCAAACAGTCAAATGAGCCAACAGACTTTCAATGCACCCTGTCCCAGCGAATAAAAATGATTCACTCAGTCCGTGGAGGTGCTGGGAAAATCAGAATACCACATGCATGAGAACACTCCTGAGATAAAAGAGTGTGGTAGTTAACATTATGTCTCCTTGGCTGGGCCACAGTGCCCAGACATTTTGCCAAGCATTATTCTAGGTGTTTCTGATATGTCGTTTCTGGATAAAATTTTTATCAATATAAGTGGAGATTTAGTAAACCAGCTTGCCCTCCATAATGTGGGTGAGTCTCATCCAATCGGCTGAAGACTTAAGCAGGAAAAAAAAGGTTGACCTCCCCTAAGCAAGAAGGAATCATTCTTCCAGCAGACTGCCTTTAGACTTCAGCTGCCATGTTTTCTTTTCTCCCCCCGCCTCTCCCCCCGCCCCCCCCCCCCCCCCCCCCCACACACACACACCTCTTTCCTGGCTTGTCAGCAGATTGCCTTTGGATTTGAACTGCAACTCTTTCCTGAATCTCCAGCCTCCCCCAGCAGACTTTGGACTGGCCAAGCCTCCACAATCATGAGTTTATTCCTTAATATAAACCTCTTTTGCTATATATACCCATTAAATTGTAGCTGAGACCTCTAACTAATATAGGAGCCTACAAAGGAACTTTACTGTACATTCTTGGTTCCCATGGCAAACTCATCATCTTAGAAGCCTGATGAAACTTTTTCCTCCCTCACCAACCAAGGGAAGACGTGGGGACATACGTAGGCCAGCAAAACATTTCCCAGGAGGAAAGCTGGTTTTCCCGTGCTTTCCTCCTGGACTAGGAGAAAGATGGAAGCATGGGACATGGCAAGAGCTTCTCCTCCACTTCTACCAATTGGATGCTAGACCTTCCTCCTGGAATAACATGGACCCTCTTTACTCTTTCTCACACCCAGTAACCTCGTACTTATTTTTGCCAGCTTTGATCTTCATATATTTTTACACCTTCAAGACTAAGCAGAGAACTTTCACCTCTTTGCTTCCTTGGCTAAAACTGGTTCACTTTGCATTGGAGTCACAGCCCAAATGCCAGGTGGAAGGCAGCTAATGCAGGCTTCAATTTATACAAACCTGATTTCAAACAACAGGCACTCTCTATGAGTTTATAAGTTCTGGGGCACTAAGCAGCAGAATCTCTCTGACTTACTATTTCCTCTGTTGTAGGTGTGAAATAATAACAATCCTCCTGACAGAGTTTTCATGAAAATTAAATTAGATAATAAAGGCAAACATGTCTCACACAATCTCCAGAGCACAGTTTCCAGGTGTTCCTGCATTTCTGAGGCTGTGGAAATGCTGTTATTCAAAGAGAATCTAGCATTCACCGAGCTGTGCTTTGTCCATGTGACCACTGCTATTCTGTTTGTTTCTGAGCAAAACATTTAAAAAGATTTTTTGCTTGACCAAACTTTAATCTGACTCCTGACCCTCTCCCCCATTCACCTTCTAACCCCAGCTCTTGGCTCTTTTCATCAATATTTAATTGCTTTCTTGGATTCACTTTCAAGATAACCTACTTCCTTCTTTGGCTTTTGGGCTCATTGTCAACTTGTTCGCAATCATGTATTCTTCTGGAACTTGTGCATTCCCCACCGAGGTTCAGTGGGAGTTCCACCATCTCGGCTTCATTAGACTTTACTGGTCCAGCCAGTTCCCACTGTCCCATAAAATCACTCAGACACCAACTCTGGCATCTGGTGTCCTCATTGACACCGACATCTCTACCATAGTTTTACATTATGGGGGGTAGGAGGGCGAGGAAGAGGTCTAGACATTCCCTTCCCGTTCCTTAAATCCCACCATTGAGTAACATATCTCCATTTGTTTATGTTTATGGAACATCCACTGAAGGATATTATTCAGCTGGCATATTAGTAAAATTGGCCTTTGAGTTATTGCTGAAGCCTCACGTTTTCAGATCAGTTTTCTATAAAATTTTGTGATTTTGTGAGAGTTTTCAACTTAGCTTTTCTAAACCCAGTAAAGGATGTTGCAGCACCCACTGGGGGTTTACTGGTCCCAGGTGCTCTTGGGTGGCAGATGTTGCAAAGCAGCTGGAAGATTCTGGTCTTTGCATAGACAATACAAACCTTATATAGGAAATAAAATAGACATGTTTTATAACAAAGTAAGATAACTTGTCTGTGACTCTGTGCACCTCTTTAGAATAGGATGATAGGATGCATTTTAATAAAGGAAGATGCCAAGGAACGGCAGTTAAGGGATTTGAGTTCCAGTCCCAGCCCACCTCAAAGATCAGGTATTTTTGAGCAGCTTCTGTTGTCCATCAAAGGCTCAGGCTCTTCATCTGTAAAATAACTGTGTGGATGAAATTGGGTGTCAGCAAACATATTTTGATGTAAATAGTTTAGCCTTTGTGGACCATATAATGTCTGCTGCAACTATTCTGTTCTACCACCTTACTGTGAAAACAGCCATAGACAAGACATAACTGAATGAACACGGCTGTGTTCCAATAAAACTTCATTTACAATAATAGTCAGTGGGCCAATTTCACCTATGGGGCATAGTTTATTGACTCCTTGATGTCTGTCTTACTACATGATCTCCAAAACATGCAAGAAGTCTTGTAGACTAAAATTCCTAAAATAATTTTAAAACTAGATCACGGCAATTATATTTACATTAAACTTGCTTTCTGTTATATTTTCCATGACCACAGGTACTTCCTCTTAGCTCCATAATACCCATACTCTTTCAGTCTGCATGTGCACACACACACATGCACACATACATACACCCGTGCACACACATACACATGTACACACACATTTTACTTAAAAGTTCAAACTGACCTACCCTCAAAGCATTGCCACTTGAAATCAGGTTTTTAAACATTCGCATAACTTACAGGCAATTCTAATAACTGCTGAAATACAGGCTCCATGTCTCACAAACTGACCTAGTAACAGTCTCATTATTTCATCAATTCAGCAAATAGTTATTAAGAGTATACATACTGGGCACTGTGCTTGGAGCTGGGGATAAAGTAGCAGGGAAAAAAGATATGGTATATTTTCCTTATGGTCTAAATATTCCAAAATAATTGATTAGCATTTTAACATCACTTCTTCTTATTAGGGTTTATTAATGTCATATATTAATAAAATACAGAAGCAGGAACCAAAAAAAGACCTGTGTTCTTGTCTTAATTTAATTTGGTTCAATTTTTAGTTTTGTTAGCTTCACTTTCATCAACTGTAAAATAGATAGTTATATCCCTACCTTAAAGGTAGATATTCATTTCTAAAGCATAAAAGGGTTTATTCATGGGAAATGTTATGGATACTATCAGTTTTGTACACAAAACACAATATTGAACAAAAGCTTGTTTTAACCTCACATTCATTTAGTTCATGGTTGACAGATCTGTGTTCACAATTACATTTTTCTTTCAGGCCTATTTCAGATTTATTTTTATCTGCTACCTCTGGATAATGTTATCTGTACTTATTAAGTATATATAAATTTTATTTTAGTGAAAGGTGACACAGGATTATCTTATAGGCATATACCTCTATATTAAAATTGGCATATTAATTAGAGACATGCTCGCTGTGCTCTTTATGAGAAAATAGATTTATTGAGGCTCCAATATGTACCACAGTTTCTACCACACTCACCTCTGCTCCTTGGCCTCCCAGTCCAGATAGTAAATTACTCACCAGCACTAGTGACACCAATGTGTGTATCTTTAAGAACAGAACACTGAGCTAATTAATTTGGCTAAATAATGAAAAGAACATTGTATTCAATATCATTGTCTGATCCAGCCACATTTCTGGGTACCTTAGTTATATTATTGCACCTTCTATTTCACAGATACCCTGTTCAGTATTTCCTTCATTTTAAAATGGCTCACAGTTAACAAGCAGATGGACCAGGATTCAATCCCAAATTACTCAGACTTTAAAACAAAACACCTGCTCATTCCTCAAATTATGCAGTGTTATCTTTTTCTATCTCTTTTCTTCTTCAGTTGGAATTTAGGTTTAGTTTTTCAGGTGGTCTAGCACCATCCTGGAGAGCCTTTGAATTAATGTGGTTTCTATTCATATGAGAAGAGAAAAGCCTTCCTGGGTGAGAATCATCCTAAGGAAGAGACCAATTTCCAGGATATAATTCAAATGCAACCAACAAGAATCAAAGGGGAGGGATGACTTTGAGAGCATTCTGCTCACATAGTTCTGGCCCATCACCTTCTTCTGTTCCTGCCTCATCTTGGGAGTTGAGGCCAAGGATGGTGGGTGAGACAGTGCAATCAAAGATGAAGTAATTATAAAAAACAAAGACATGGGTCAACATAACTCATCAACAGCACGGTGGTCAGGCTTCCAGGTCAGCAGGGCACTTAGCCTGTATTGTGTCTGAAGCACAATGAGGGTCCAGTACAGCAGCATCCTTAACATGTGCCTCCAGGCAGTGTTCACGCTAAGCAGTGGAGTGACCCTGTGGACAACGGCAGGTGCACAGTTTGTGGTACCTTGTACCAGCAGCCCTAGGAAACCATCATGCATTATAAACGTATTTTTCTAGACTGTATTTTTAAATTGGTTTCCCCTTATTGATTCATTTCCCTCTTCAAGCATTTATCTTTATAAAAGTCAAAAGTGATCTCTAAAGTAGTTAATGTACTCATTTTCTCCATATCTTAAAATACCTCATAATTCCCTATTGCCCATTGCAATGAGGCTGATAGGACCCTGAATGTCCCAACCGCATCCTGCTTCCCTGGTCTCATGTCATCTACTCCTCCTTCCCTTCTAGGCTACAGCAACATAGAAGTCCTCTCAGATCCTCTGGTCCCTGTTCCTGGTCCCACTGCAGACTTGAGTTCAAATGACATTCCCTGAATGAGTGGCACAGTGGTCACCCCCATTCTCATAATCATCTGTTGTTCAACCGCTATTTGATATGTTTAATTTTGTTTGAATGAATCCCCCTTGGCCCAATATAACAATCTTCAGTAATACATCAAGCAAACATAGCAAGAAATAAAACTTTCCTAAGCTTTATTCCTGAATCATTGAAAAGGTGGCCTTTGACACCTGGCAAAAAGCTGCTGTAGCCTGATGATTTCCCCTGAATTCATTCCTAATGTTCCAGGCACCAGGTGGAGGGAGAGGTGATAACTCTTCATGGCAGCGGTTCTCAACCTGTGGGTCGCAACCCCTTTGGGGGTCGAATGACCCTTTCACAGGGTTCGCCTAAGACCATCAAAAACACATATATAATTACATATTGTTTTTGTGATTAATCACTAAGCTTTAATTATGTTCAATTTGTAACAATGAAATTGGGGTCACCACAACATGAGGAACTGTGTTTAAAGGGTCACGGCATTAGGAAGGTTGAGAATCACTGCTTCATGGTCTTCAAAAATGGAAAGAAATTGAAACACGTAAAATCCTACTATGCTTGAGCTGCTCCCATCCACTTAAATTGTGGGCTTCAGGATTTTCATTATCTTCTTGCTAGTAATTAACTTACCTGAGAATAATCAACAAATAATAGAATGTTGTGGCAGAAGAAAGTAGTCTCTAAGTATTCCCTAGAATTACTGTGAGAGTAATAAAAACAAATAGTATGTCTGAGATATAGCCCTCTGTAGAAACACACCTGACCTCCTGCCATGAGACCACATTTCTGATCAGAGTCATTTTCCAGAGTCCAGTAAAACTATTTTTACACTCAGACTTGCTCAGGGAACAGATCTAGAGAATCAAAATATACTGTTGCACTTTAGGAAAAAGGGAGAGAAAATTGTTTGCAATGTGAATGGGAGGTTTGAGAATTTCCCAGAAAGTAATTTCTTCTTAAGTAAGACAAGACTGAATAATTGAATACTGAATCTGTGCTTTGAGGTCTTTCTAAAATTTTGGGAAACTTTCATCCAGAGCCTTAAAAGGTGATGGGATTTTCAATGTTTCCCATGTATTCCAGTCTTCAGTATGAAAAAAAGGGGGGGGGAAAGATCTTTGATTTTTTAAATAGGCAGAGGCTAGATCTCAAGGCATGTGATTTGGGATTTATAAGGTGTAGGCTAAAACCACACTGTTCTGGCATCTTCATTCCGCAGCCAATTCCACTCTGAGCTAATTAACATGGTAGAGTGATGCTGACTGAAGGATTAAGAAACTTTCCCTAAAGAATTTCACAAAGTCTAATTTTATGAAACCTAAAGATGATGTAGTGGAGTTTGGGGCTGCAGATCTCACTGGATGCTTGCGATAGGGTTGGTTGCTCAGGGAAACGAAAGCCTGAGAAGGAATTTAAAGCAGTTGCCAGAACCACTGTGAGGGGTGTTCTTCTCCTGCATATCTCCTGTTTGAATCCCTCTGTGCCCTGGGGTAGAGTGTAGAGTAGTGGATATGAAGGCTGAACCCTTGGCTAGAGGACCTAGATTGTCACTTGGTAATGGCTTTGAGCAAATTGATTAACTGCCTTGACCCTTCACTTCCTCATTCAAAAAATTAAAACTATAAAATCCCCTTCAGAGGTTATTTTAAAGATGATGCAATGCATGGGGTGGGTGGGAGAAAGTAACCAAAAAACTTATATGCGTTTATGCATGACCCATGGACACAGACAATAGTCCTGCCCTGGGGGGTTGGGGGGAGGTAAGGGCAGGCAGGAGCTAGAAGGATTCAATGGGGGGAGAAAGGGTGACATCTGTGTAATACTTTCAACAATAAAGATAAATTTTAAAAGAAACATTTTGGAATAATAATAAGTATATGCATATAAGCACTATTCGGTACTTATCAGATGCCAGTCTTGTATAAGCACTATAAAGGTGTTTTAGCAAATAACAAATTTATAGCTGGGTATTGTTATTCTCCTCATTATGTGGATAATAACTCAACTTCTTGACTAGAGTCTCAGTCTCCTTCTACCTATTCCTACACTTTAAGCAATCTTTCTAAAATACAGTAACACTCTCCATCATGGTTTATAATTGATCCTATGACAAAATCCAAACAATTGTTCTTGTGCTGGCTCCAGTCTCTCAATAACTACCGTGTGTCTGAACCAGCCTTGTGGGTCTCACTCTGCCTGCAAGGCATCTTTTGGCAATAAACATCAGAAAAGTTTGAGAACATACAGGTTTATTACTTACATAACCTGGGTATGACAAAGCACGCCTGGGCCACACAATGAGGTCACAGGGAGAAGGGGGGAGAGTGTAAGAGCCTCGGGGTTCTGCTTTTGTTGAAGTGGAGGGCAGGGAGTAGGATTTCAGGGGATCACTCTTAATTGGTGGGAATTTAAAGTGTGGGAAGAGAAAGAAAAAGTGCCTTAAATGGTCATTTATTGAAATCAGCCAAGATCTCTAAAACAAAGAATACTTAGTGAGTATTCTTTGTAATACTTAGGTGGGACTGGCCATTTGTCTCATCTTTTGGCTGGCAATGTGTGTTTATTCAAGATAGACAAGTGGATGCCTCACAATCAAAACTCAATTCAGGCAATTACACTACACAAAGGAAAGCCAAGAGTCAGGCTTATACTCCAACTTCTGTTGGTTTACAAGACCCTAGATAACATGAACGTTCACAGCTCCCCACTGGATCTTCCAACTCCTCCTCTTCCTCAACTTTTATCCTTGCCCCCTATACCACTCTTTGTTCCCAAAGTGCCTGGATTTATTTCAGTTATAGTCATTTCTGCTCTAACACGATGTACCCATCCCTAAAAATCATGGCACTCTACAAAATTATGCAATAAAAACCACAAGGTTTATGGAGTCAAGAGCAGAGCAACCTCACAACTTTCATTTGTGAGACTCATACAAAGAAGATACAAACATAGTAAAAATGGGAACATAATTTACACCTACTAAAATATTAAGAAACTAGAGGCCCTGTGCATGAGATTCGTGCACTGGTGGGAGCCATGGCCTGCAGGGATCAGCCTGCTGTGGGAGCACCACTCATTATGGTCAGCCAAGTGGCTGTGGACCTGCCCTCTGAGCAGCTGCTCCCTGGTCCTTAATCTTCCTTAGAGCTGGAGCACTTGCCTCTCCAGGGGACCAGTTTGGGGCCGGGCCCAGGGACAATAGCACTGAGAGGCAGTGGAGTAGGTCTCAGTCCCGTGGCAGCCACAAACCCACCTCCCAGCCTCTGGGGTGGCACTGCACAGCGTGTGGGCATCCTCAGGAGGTTGTAGGGAGCAGGGAGGAGGAGCCTGGGGTGAGGAGGCAACGAATCACAGCCCAGGTTCCTGCCTGTTGGCCCAGGGTTCACAGCGGGAGCAGCTGCTCATTCTGGTCAGCTGAGTGGTGCTCCCACTGTGGTAGCACACTGACTACCAGGAGGCAGCTCCTGCATTCAGCATCTGCCCTCTGGTGGTCAGTGCGTGTCATAGCGACTGGTCAACTGGTCATTCTGGCCGTTCTGCTGTTTGGTCACTAGGCTTTTTATTATATAGGAAGCTTAAATGATGCAACAAAAGTGGACCTTGAATAGAGCTGAATTGTGTTGTTGGATGTGAGAATCAGAAGGGAGAAGATTGTGAACAAGTGCAAAGTGGTGTAAAGAGAGTTACCTGAAATTGGAAGAAAAGTTGTCACACTCAGTGTGGAAGAGTGGCAGGGGTTCATGGCACATGGGGTGGACCAAGGTGGCTGGTGGATGTTGGAGGTATTATACATGCACATTTTTTATATTTCTACACAGCTCAGTTCAAGTACAATTTCCTGCATTTACCAGTGCTTCTCACAGACAAAATAACACATAAGCAAAGGCAAAATTCATTTACACTCAAATTATTTCCAAATATATCAGTTGTGTTGAGACAAATTCATCCTTTCAAAACAATTGCTGTAGCCAGCTGGATTTAATGTGCTGTGGTTTATCCTGCTCCTGAGCCTGGAATCTGCTAGGCTTATTTCGCAGAACCCTCACCATGCCCTCCTCTTCACTTTCCCAAATCCTACTTATCGTTTAGATCTTTGCTTAAACATAATTTACTCCAAGAAAGGTTTTTGGAGAAGAACATCAACATAAGCCAATAAAACTTTTTTAAAACTAATCCACCCTAGTTTTACCCAAACTGTTTGTAACCCTAGACCCATTGACTCAAAATACCTTGTGAAAATACCTCCCTCAACCAACCTCCCCACCCCCCAGTCTTTCTGGTCTCAACAAATAACTTCATTCTTCTAGTCAGGCACAAACTTGGTGTTTCTTCAGCTCCTCTCTTTTATAACTCACATTCAATCTGTTGAGAAATCCTATTGGTTCTGCCTTCATAATATGTTTTGAAACTATTCTTTGCCAATATGACTGCTGCCCTGTTCAAGCCACCACCATCTCTTGCCTGGGGGATATTAGTATTTTAATTGGTCTTCTATCTCTCAATTTGTCTCCTGTAGTCTATATTTACACAGAGGCAGAGTAATACTTTTGACATGTGAACCATATTACTTTTCTGTCCATAATGGCAATCAAAGTCCTAATGCTCAGCTCATAGGAACTCAAACAATCTCATTTCCTATCAAACTCCCACCGATTTCTTGTTACTCTCTTCTTTCCTCTCTCCTTCCTTCCAATCATACTAATTCTTTTGCAAATTTTAGGGTACACCAAGCACATCATTCTTGGTTCAGATGTTGACATAGCTTGATGTCTTTCTCTTCAGTGGTGAGGTTTCCCTGACCCCTGTTTTAAAGTAGAAAAATCACTGTTCTATCACCATCAGCACACTTGTTCCTATTAAACTTCCCTGATTCATTTTGATTCACAACATTCTATATTTTTTCTTCTTTATTTTATTATTGTCTAACTTTTTGGTCTGGACCATAAAGACATAGAACTTTTGTTCATAGCTGTAACCTAAGTAGGTAGAATATTGTGTCATGGAGAAGACATTTGATAAAAATTTGTTGAATATAATTCTCACTTTTGAGGTATTTATAGGAGCTATCAATTGCTTTTTAAAATTACTTATTACAGAGGTATCAATATATATTTTTCTAGAATTGGCTATGCTTTTAAAAAGCCAAACATTCCTAGCATGGCTTGCTTTCATTGGTAGTCATGTTGAAAAAGGCAACATTTGACCCATTCATTTTGGAAGTCATTTAATTATGAATCTACTATTTCAGGACATCTAATCTACAAATCTAAGTGGTAAGATGCAATAGTTTTTGGGTAAAACAACAACAGGAATACAATTAGTGATAGAGTGCACGTTTCCTAAGAGTTCACGCCCCACAGAGAGTTAGTATGGTAGACAGCATCTATTATTTGAAACTTGAGGATCTGGTTTCCTCTTGTTCTTCACACTAAATAATTATTATTGTCTGTTGGTATTGATTACACAGCTATAAGGGGTGAGATAATGTTTAAGACTCAAGGGATTAGCAGTTAACTTTAGCTGGGTAAATGGATTCTTTCACAGCTCTCCATATATAATTATTTATTTATTTGTGTTTACAACTCCTGAGGTGGCAAAGCCTTGGGTCCAGCCACTTACCAGACACTTAAAGCTTAACATGTAAGTGCTAGAGACAACACAGGCTTGATGTCAGAACTGAGCTCTAACCTTGGCCTTCCCTCTTGTTGTCCCTATGACCTTGTGGAAGTCACACAAATTCATATTTCCCAGGATCTACCCACAAAAGGTCAGCAACATCAATTAGTGTGCTAATTGGATTTTTCTAAGAGAACTGCTCCCAAGCAGTGAAATTTAGTCTCACCAGCAATACTGTGTGTGAATGTGAGCCAGTTGGCTTGGCTCTCGTGTGATTTTTGTGATTGATGAGTTTTTCTATTTACGTGACAGTGTTTCTCTGGGAGAGGGAACCGGCACTGGGGCCAGATTGCTAACAATATCATTATGATTTTATTATTGTCCTGGTTCTGGAGATCCATAACTTGGTTTTCTATTAGCTCATTACTCAAGTGAGACAGTGGGAAAGCAATCATTTCTGTCGTGGGGCAGCACGCGCCACCTGGCTTTTGGAAATGCCTGTTTGCGTGCCCTGGAAATGCGGAAAGTAAATGAAGTGACCAGCATGAAAGGTGGCTTTCCCTCATTGTGCATCTGCATCCAGCAGGTGAGATTATAGTCTCCCTGGTAAGGGAGATGTATAAGACCCATTAACATTTGGAGGATAAATGCACGCTCACCAAGAGGTAAATCTGCCTATTAGAGTAAGAAGCATGCATCACTTTCACTGGCAATCTCACGCAGGCAAACGCTAACGTTGTTAGATGGGAAGGATCCTAGAGGGACCTGGAATTGATAGATTTTAATTTAAGAAACATTATAAGACAAACATTTTCTTTTCAGTTACCATGACCTTAAAAAGATGAAGAACACTTGGCATGGGAATCTGCACGAAATAACTATGGCGGTTCTGTCCATGGAATTCCAAGACTATGCCAGCTCAGAGAGTGAGAGAATGGGAGAAAACTGACCTCTTGCATCACTGATGTGATGTTATCTATGTAAACATAAACTTAGGGCACATCGTTGTATAAGTTTGCCAGAGCTGCTACCAAAGTCCCACACACCGAGTGGCTCAAAGGACAGAAATGTATTATCTGGCCTGCAGCCTGACATTTGAGATCCAGGTGGCAATCGAGCTGGCTTCTTGAGAGGCCTCTCTTTTGGGCTTGTAGGTGGTCATCTTCTCTTCATGTCCTCACAGGGTCTTCCCTCTGTGCAGGCCTGTGTCCCAATCTCCTTTTCTCTTAAGAAACCCAGTGACATTACATCAGGGCCCACCCTAGTGACCTCAGCCAAACTTAAATACCTCTTTAAAACCTTATCTTTAGATGCTGTCATATTCCACGTTACTAGAGGTTAGTAATCATCACATGTTTGTTTGTTTTCTTGTTTTTTGGGGGGAGGTCAGGTGGAAAGTGGCAAAATCCAGCCCATAACACTCATCTGTGCAAAATATTAATGGTAGGTCTTCTTAGCCCACTTTCCAGAAGAGAAAATAGAACTTCTGAAAGGTCAAAAAGTTGTTATATTGAAATAGTTAAAAATAGGGGGAGGTTGAACCAAGGAAACCCCTCCAGGGTGCTCTTTGCTTCACTGATTAGCATTTAAGGAGGATGAACCTAGACAAGGGAAAGGGGGAAAACAAATAAGCTCATAATACCCGTTTCTTTGATTTCTGGGTTTTCCTATTATTACTGGAATATCAAGAAAGCATCAATGATAATGAACACATTAATTTAATTTCTCAGTAAATTACATAAGCAGTTGAACTAAGAAATAACTGGATATATAATTTTAATTTTATATAAAAGTATTTGAATAACAAATGCATTAGTGCTTATTTCTCCATGCATAGTTTAATATAACACACTAACATATTTAAAGAATGGTATAAGAATAAGTATATCTTGTTTGGAATGTGCATTTATATAACCTTATTTTCAATTCTATAAGATTGGAGACTTTCCAATGTAATTATAATCTTTATGGAATCTTAAGACTTGAGATTCAGCTACTCTAATTTGGAAGAAATTAAAGTTGGTGTATATCTACTTTGACACTCTATAGGCAGTTTTTGCAAGGTAAATAAATATATCAATGTTGCTATGTAAAAGTCATAATATATCACAATAAAAATTGTGTCAGAGTTTGTTAGGTAGCTTCATTACCAGTTAACATCTTTAAGTCATTCAGATTTAGAAAGGGGAGAATGTGAAGATAATGAGGAATTCTGCATTTGATTTCCTCCTCAGCTACCCTGTGCCTAGTGATATTGGACAAGTTATAAAACCTATCTGGGCTTCAGTTTACTCATTTGTGAAAAGGGGATATCATTTCTTAACATGTCAAGTAGCAAATTACATAGCATGTGTGTAAACTACAAGAATGTGTAAATGTAAAGAATAGTTATTCTTTGAGGTAAGCAATCACAGTGTTATATTCTAAGCACTGTGTACACACTGGGAATTCAATGATAAAAGTCCAATTCAGTCCTCAGCAATTTCACAGTAGAGTAAATGAAAGAGATGGGGTAATTTGTTATTTCAAATTCCAAATGATGCCTGCTTCGAGATAGACCAGTATGGTGTGTCCTGGGAACATAATAAAGGGACACAAAGCCCTGCTGGGTGAGGGAGGGGTGTAGGGAGCCAGCAAAAGGTTCCCAGAGATGACACTCAAACTAAGTTGATTCATATGAGCAAGATATAGCCGTCAATGGAATATATTTTTATACATAATGCATCTATAAGCCACTATATTATAATCAATTAATCTCTTCACACAGAAGATAATGAGAGATTTAATTGTATTTTTATATAATTGGTGATTTTTAAGAATAAATAAAAGGTTGGTTTGACAAGGATTTTTATGGATTTTCTGAAACTTTTAATCTTTTGTACGTTAGTATTGACTGACACTTCTCTGATAATTGTGGTATGGTGTACTTCCCAATGATGGTCACAACACTTCCCATCTTGAATAATCTTATGCCATTGCTTTCATCCAAGGGTGAGGTCTTTGCCCACTCTCTTAAATCAAGAGGAGCTTGCAAGTTCTTAAGCTGCTAAAGAATACCAGACATGATGCTGTGTCACATCTGAGGATAGATCATAAAAGGTGATGCAACTTTACCTTGTTCTTAGAATAAGTGTGAGTTGAGTGGAAACAGTCCACTACCTTGGACCATCATGTTATGAGAAGGCCAATCCCCATGGAGGGCAATCATAGGTGCTCTGAGCAGCAGTACTGGTCCTCAACCTTCCTAGGCCAGGCACCTGAAAGGTGAGGGCATAAACCTTAGGTAATGCTCCCTTCAGCCTCAAGTCATCTCCCATTAGCTTTTGAGGCTTCCCATTGTGATCACACACTTTAGTCAGGAATTAAGATAGCACTCCCAGTATGCTATCTGAATTCTTGTCGTCCCACCCCCCCAATCCATATAAATAAACATGAGTTGTAAACTTCTAAATTTTGGGTCTTTTTTTATGGAAAAAGGAAACAAAATAGAATTTGGTCCTAAAAATGGGATGTTTCCATAAAACAAACAACAACAACATAAAAACCCACATGAAGTAACAATAATCACTACAGCAAAACAAAAGTGGCATTGACTATCCATCACACAGTGAGCAGAATCTGGAAGGACCTTGAGAAAAATGTTAGAGAAGGCTTGGAGTTTAGGGGAAAAAATGTTATGAGGGGGCTTGAAACAAGGTAATTCTTGTTGTGTAGTAGTGTAAAGTTTAGTAACATTCTTTCCTGGGGTGGTGTGGAATATAGAAATATTCTTAATTGATTGATGGATTTGGCTAAGATAACTCCAGGCAGAATATGGAAAAAGATAGCTGATTTATTTGACTCATATTGGCTAAAATTTAGATAGAAGGGAGTTAAAAAACTTAATTTTCAAGCAAAATGTATGGGAACTATGAAGAAACCAGGATTTCCTGGGTTCTAAAAGAGAAAAACAGCAAGGCAAAGCAAAACAAAACCAAAAACCAACTGATAAAGGGCTAATCTCAGGAAAAATATGAAGCCAACATTATTATTGTAAATATCTTCTGCCTTAGCCAGTTTGGATCAGTGTACAGAGCTTCAGCCTGTGGACTGATGGGTCCCAGGGTTACATATCTCATTTACAGGCTTGATCCTAGGCCCTAGTGGCCAGTGCAGAAGGCAACCAATGGATGTCTCTCTCACATGGATGTTTCTGTCTCTCTGTCTCTTCCCCTCCCTTCCACTCTTTCTAAAAATCAATGGAAAAAATATCCTCAGGTGAGGATTAACAACAACAAAAACAAAACCCTCATATAATTTTTTAAAATCCTTAAGGCTACAGAAATATATAAGGTGGAACTTCAAAGGTAAAGGGAAGAGATCAACCAAAGGACTTGTATGCATGCATATAAGTATAACCAATGGATGCAGACAACTGGGGGTGAGGGCGAGGGCAAAATTGGGGGGGTGGGGGGAGCAATGGGGGGATAAGGACACAGTTGTAATACCTTAATCAATAAAGGGGAAAAAAGTCAAAGACCCTTTAAAATAAACAAAGACCTAAGGCTCTGAACAGTGTGACTTGCAATGGTCTCTGTGTAACTGTAGAGCTTCTGAGAATCTTAGGTGTCCCCAGCAATCTCACAAGAAGCAGCGAGGAGAAGGGCTGTTCCCAAGAGATTTGTGAATGTGTTTGTTTATTTTTGTTTGTTTTTTGTTCTAGTGGAGTTGATTATAAATGGATACACAGGAAGGCCAAAAAAATTTTTAAGAGAAAAGGATTACAAGGGCCAGACCATATGAGTCCTTAAAAAACCCAAATTTTTATAGGCAGGACACAGGCTGTTCAATGACACCATGACTCATATCTTAAATAAGTAGAAAATTGGTTCAGAAATGTGGACCAAAATCGCAGAAGGCAGAGCTTATAGCCAAGCATAACAATGAACAAGGAGCAGCCCAGACCCTAATCAAGAGTCAGCCACATGCGCCTGCTTGGATTTTAGAATGTTTTTATTGTCTAATGTCTTCTACTTTGAGCCCTCCTGAGGAGAAATGTCTAAAACGTTGTCTTGTGTCTGTCTTACCAATGAATTGTGTAGATTTCTGCCTGTGCATGTGGGGACAGACAACCTTCTGTCTCTTTAGCTTATATAGTTTATTTTTTGCATTTCGGCGGTTTGATTCACATATTTTACAACTTTATTGAAATATAATTGACCTACAGATATGCACATATTTAACACATACAATATAATGCATTTGGACATATGTAGACACCCACACTACCACAGACAATGTAATAAATATATCTATTTTTACCCAAAGCTTCCTGTGTCCTTTTGTTGTGTGTGTGTGTGTGTGTGTGTGTGTGTGTGTGTGTGTGTGTGTAAGAACACTTAACATGAAATTAACCCTTTTGATATTCTTTTAGATGCATCACATCAAAATGTTTACTATAGGCTCTATGATATACAACAGATCTCAAAATTTTATTATCTTACAAAACTGTACTATTATATCCATTGGTTAGAAATTCCCCCACTTCCTCATCCTCTGGAAAGTACTATTTTATTATACTGCTTATATAAGTCTGAATATTTTAGATATTTTATAAGTGGAATTATGTAGTATTTGTTCTTATTTCAGTTAGCATAATGTCTTCAAAGTGGTAGAATCGTCTTCTTTTTTTAAAAGGCTGAATAATATTCCATTGTATGTATATACATTTTTTAACATATTTGTTAGTTGATGTTCATTTATTTGGGTTGTTTCTATATCTTGGTTATTGTGAATAGTGACTCAATAAACATGAGCATGCAGATATCTCTTCTAGACCCTAATTTCAATTCTTTAGGATATATATCCAAAAGTGGGATTGCTATATCACATGGTAGTTTTATTTTTTTGAGGAACCTTCACATTGGTTTCCACAATGGCTGTACCATTTTACATTCCCAACAACACTGTACAAGAGCCCCAGTTTCTTCTCACCTATTTTTAGCTCTTGTTTTATTTTGTTTTTTGACAATAGCCATCCTAACAGGTTTGGGTGGAATCTTATAATGGTTTTGATGTTCATTTCCCAGATGACTAGCGATATCGAACATACTTTCATGTGCTTGTTGGCCATTTATATGTCTTCTGTGGGAAGATGCTATTAAGTCCTTTGCCCATTTTTTACTTGGGTCATTTGTCCTTTTTGTGTTTGTTTGTTTTCTAAGGAGTCATAGAAGTTCCTTATATATTTTGGAAAAGAGCCCCTCATCAGATAGATGGTTTGAAAATATTTTCTCCTGTTCTGTGGGTTGCCTGTTCATTCTGTTTATTGTTTTCTTTGCTGTTTAGTTTGCAGATTTCTAACTTAATAAAAACTGTAATCAGAGCAGCTTCATCTGAACATGGACCAGATTTTGATGATGTGATTCTAGACATGGAGCTGATGCCGTAATGGGATGGAAATTTGGGAGTCTTAGTGGAGGGCATGTACGTATGTTGTATGCTGACAGAACATAAATTTTCATGACCAGAAGGCAGAGTGTGGCAGGTTGTACCTAGAAAAGAAGGCCATGGCAACCTGGCCAAGGCTTCAGAGATATCTTATCTCTGCTCCATGATGTCTGGGGCCTCAGTTTGAAGTAACTAATGATTAACTATGGCAATATTGCATAATGTCATTTAGAGTGTGAACATAAAGATTTGGAATCAGCAAGGATTTATGATTGCTTTGAATATGACAAAAGCAGCAATGCTATGCTATATAATAATAGACAAACATGATAATAAACCATAGCTCCGACAAGCTTCCCATTGGCTAATCAGGGCGATATGCAAATTAACTGCCAAGATGGCGGCCGGCAGTCAGGCAGCTGAAGCAAACAGGAGGCTTGCTTGCTCCAGTGATGGAGGAAGCCAAGGTTCCCCGCCTGCTGCTGCCGGCCTCTGAGCTTGCACTCTAAGCAACTATGTTACAATTATAGAAGTTAAACAAAACCTAGAAACCTGCTTTCAGCCAGCCGGGCTTCAGCCAGCAGGATCGCAACAGTGTTTCAATTATAGAACCCAAACAAACCCAGATCCCTGCTTTCAGCAGCCGAGGTCTCAGAGCTGCAGCCAGGCCTCAGAGCTAAAGCCGGCTCTCAGCTCCAGTGACAGCCATAGAAGGTAAATAAATCCCAGAATAAAAAAAAAGAAAAGAAAAAAAGGAGAGGTTGGGAGCTTCAGTCGCCTGCCAGCCTGAAAATGGCCCTCAGCCCCTCACCCAGACTGGTCAGGCACCCCAGTGGGGACCCCCACCCTGAAGCAACAAGATGGCAGCTAATTTGCATACTGAAGGCGGGCAGCAGTGGGCAAGTCTGTCTGCAGTCCGGGACCGGATCTGTGACCCTGCCGGGCAGGGGGCATCGCTTGAGGCTGTCCGTGGTCTAGGACCCGGATCTGTGACCTGGCGGGTGGGGGGCAGTGCTTGAGGCTGTCTGCTATCCCGGGACCCAGATCTGACCCTGCCAGGCGGGGGGCAGCACCTGAGGCTGTCTGTGGTCTGGGACCCGGATCTGTGGCCTGGTGGGTGGGGGGCAATGCTTGAGGCTGTCCATGGGACCAAGACACGGATCTGTGACCCTGCCGGGTGGGGGGCAGTGCTTGAGGCTGTCCACGGTCCCAGGACCCAGATCCGTGACCCTTGGGGGGGGGGGACAGCAGCTCGGCCAGGGCTGGGCAGGGCAGGATGCCTGGCTTCCACCCAGCCCCAGTCACTCTGGGCAGGTGAGCATCGCAGAGAGCCTCTGGACAGGGGAGGCAGGCCGGTGGAGGGCGGCCTGTACTCCCCACATGGCAGTGGTGACAGCTGTGAGCGCGCCAAGCAGAGCCTGCAGGCTGAGCTGAAGTAGCGCCTACAGGCCATCAGCACCCAGAAGTGGCTGTGCAAGATCCGCCTCCTGGCCCAGAAGGTGCAGGATTGCAGGGACAGCCACCGTGGCGGGCCAGACTGACGTCCTCCTGGCCCCACCATGGGGGTTTGCGGATCTGCAAAGCCAGAGGCCTCCGGTGTGCACATCCCCCCTGGCGTGGGAACATCCCCCAGCACACTGTCACCCTCCCGTGCCTGCAACAGTTGCAAACCAAGGCGTGCACAAGTTCCCCCCCGCCTCTCCACCGCACTTGCATCAACCCAGCATGCTTAACACCCCCACAGGATGTGCACACATCCCCTCTGATGCGCTCACGTCTCTTGGAGAGTGTCTGGGTGTTCTGGGTGCTGAGGGTGGGCGTCTGTGAGATGACAGTGAGAGGGCAGAGTGGTGATGCCCTGTTCCTATGGAGGCCAGTGCAGCTACGAGATCACCTCTAGGGGGTTAATGCAGGTGCTTAGGTGGGAGCAGATGCAGAAAGACACACCTGGTGGGCACGGGTGGCCCTCGCTGAGGTGCCTTCGGTCAGCGTTCAAGATCAAGAACCCAGAGGTAGAGAGGAATTCCGTCTTCTCAGTGAAACAGTGGGATAGTCGGGGCGACTGTAGAAGAGGAATGTGCACTTTGGGTGCCAGCACCCATGAGCGAAGGCTGCCCTGACTGAGCCTCACTTGCTTGGGGCCTAACGCACCCCTGCCAGGCAGCAGGTGACAGGATGTGCTATTCCAAATTAATGAGAGAAAGCGTTGATTCTCCTGCTGCCCACGAAGGTGGAAAGTGAAGTGGGGAGACATGTGGGGAGTGAGCGAGGTTCCCTGTCGGGGGGTTCCAAATCTGCTGTTGGTTTCTTTCACCGCTGACAAGAGATATACAGGGTGTCCCCCCAAAATGTATACACACTTTGAATATCTACTAATTCCAATGGTTTTAAGCATAAGAAAGAAACAACAATGGAGCCGTTATCTGTTAAAAGTGTGGGCACAAACAGGTAGTTGGACATTCCCTGAGGGGTCTCAGATTGGAGATGGTGAAGGCCAGACTGAGGGGCCCCTTTCCTAACTCCCCACCACCCCAGTGCATGAATTTCGTGTACCAGGCTACTAGTTTGATTATAAAAAGTGATGGCATTTTTGCTGTATCCATTGAAGCACTCAACTTAAAATCCCAGCTGTATTTAGACAGCCCCAGTTCCCTGAGGCTGCTATCATATGAGAATGCCAAGTGACATGGGTGATCACATGTATGCACTGTAGTCAGCAGACCTGGCTCTCAATTCATTGCAGCCCAGGCACCTGGCATTAGTTATTTCAAACTGAGGCCCCAGACATCATGGAGCAGAGATAAGATATCCCTGAAGCCTTGGCCAGGTTGCTCATTTGGTGGGAGCATCCTCCCATACCCCCAAAAGATTGTGGGTTTGATTCCCAGTCAGGCACATGCCTAGGTTTGATGTGCTGTTGGGGCATGTGCAGGAGGCAAACAATCAATGCTTCTCTCTCACATTGATGTTTCTCTCTCTCTCTCTCTCTCTCTCTCTCTCTCTCTCTCTCTCTCTCTCTCTCTTTTTCCTTCTCTCTCTTTAAATCAATAAAAACATATCCTTGGGTGAGGGAATATATATATATTCCAAGTTGTTGAACTTCAGAATTTGAGGATATAGTAAGAACTGTTGCTTTAAGCCACCAAATTGTGATTTAATTTGTTATGCACTAAATGAACCAGAGCAGTACATTTTAGAAAACAAAACAAAAGAAAACTGTATTTTATAATACAGTTGTAGATACTTCAAATCTACATCCTTGTTCTAATACAATTCAATAAATATCCAAGAATATAAAGACGAAATTTAAAGTTCCCTTCACATACATACTCCCAAACCACTTTTCTTAGTAAAAATATCTCTTAATTTAAACTAGATACAATTCTTCCAGATGGTTTCTGTATTTATACACTTTACATATAAAAGTATAGTACTATCTTTTAAAGTAATTTGTGGAATACTATTTATATTACTCAAAATATTATTGTTTGAACTTAACAAGTTACCTTGGAATTCTTAACCTTGTAACATATAAAATATATATCATTTCTTTTAATAGCTGACTATGCAGCTGAAGTATGACTTTCATGGGCTTCAGTAAATTTTGCCTTCATGGGCCCCTTCTACAGTAAAAAAATATATTAAAAATGACCTTTTATAACTATGTTAGTATAAAAATGAATATAACCCAGGCTGAAATAATTATAGAATTGTTACTGTATTCATTTTTTTCTGACATTCAAAGAAATTAAAACATTTGTGTGGGCCCTAGGCATTACTATGCCTACTGAATCTAATGTAGAAGTTGGCTCTGGCTGAATAGTGTCTCATCTTATGGATATTCACAACTTATTTAACCATTCTTCAATTGAGGGGCTTATAAAATACTTCTACTAGACAGTTTTCACTATTGAAGCAATGCTATAATTGACATGCTTGCACTTTCTCTCATCTTTATATCCACACATAAGTGGGTTTTTTTAGAACACAGACCTAGAGTTAGAATTACTACATTAATGGACATATGTATTTTTTTTTTAAATGCCCCCAAATTGCCTTCTCAGAAGAACATAGCAGCTACAGTCTTTTCCACAGTGCAGGATCATTTTCATTACATTATAGACAATATTTCACAGTACCAATGGTGTATAAATAATGTAGCATTTTTTCAGAAGTGTTAACAAGAAACTCAATGAGTATGCTTGTCTGTAATTATACAAGCATAAGACATTATGCACAATAATACACACAGGCTGTTAGTATTGATTACTCGGGCATAATGATAGAGAGAGGACAAGGACTGAAGAAAAAAAATTAAAAATCAAATATTTAAGAGTGTCATGCTTGGCTGACTGAGCTTGCCAATTATTTTTTTTATGAGTGTTTTAAAACAGAGTACAATATATGATCTTATAAACAATAATTTCTCTTTATGATGTATACTAGAGGCCAGGTGCATGAAAATTTGTGCACTTGGTGGTGGGGGGGGAAGGGTCCTCAGCCCAACCTGCTCCCTCTTGCAGTCCAGGACCCCTCAGAGGATGTCCACCTGTCAGCTTAGGCCCTCTCACTGGGGGATCAGACCTAAGCTGGCAGTCAGATATCCCTCTGCCAGCCCGGGAATCCTTGGGGGATGTTCGACTAAAGGCTTAGTTGGACATCCCTAGAGCTGCTGTGGAGGTGGGAGAGGCTGAGCAGTGCTCCCCCTGTGGAAGCACACTGACCACCAGGAGGCAGCTCCTGAGTTGAACGTCTTCCCCCTGGTGGTCAGTGTGCGTCATAGCAACTGGTTGCTCTTGGTCATTCCACCGTTAGGGTCAATTTTCATATTATCCTTTTATTATATAAGATATCCTTCCTTCTAGTGAGGAAGACAAACTTATTCTGATTCTTAATCAAGAAATGACCACTGGGGCCCTAGCTGGTTTGGCTCAGTGCATGGAGCATTGGCCTGTGGACTGAAGGGTCCTGGGTTAGATTCCTGTCAAGGGGAAAAAAATACTTCAATTGCAGGCTCATCCCTGGCCCTGGGCAGGGCAGTGCAAAAGGCAACCAATTGATATGTCTCTCTCACATTGACATTTCTCTCTCTCTCTGTCTCTCCCCCTCCATTCCAGTCTCTCTAAAAATCAATGGAAAAATATCCTCTGGTAAGGATTAACAACAACGAAATGAAAACTGGTGAAGTCAAAGTTGGACACCTGACCTCAAAGCACTCAATTTCTAGGATATATAGGAACCCATGAGATTGAAGTTAATGGCTGAGAAAGAATAGGATAGAAGATATACCCTTCTGACACAGAAGAAGTAACTAGTAGCCGACCCTTGGATCCTGCAGCATAGTTTAATTGTCCATTCATAATGTTAAGAGAAAACAAATTAAAGATTGCAAACCATATATAACATGATTCCATTTCTATTAAAAACAATATGCATGTGTCTTAATTTTGGTTTTGTCCATGACTTATCTGTTTCCTTTGGTTTGAATCTGTGTTTTTTTAATATTTTTTTTTTATTTTGATCCTACCTTTTGTGCTTGATATTCCTCAAATGTCTGGTGATACATGTATTTTTTTTTAAGAATTGGAGAACATGTTTTATGTGTGTCTGTTTAGGCCTGAAGGATAGACTCGAGCTAGAAATCACTACTGCTAAGGCTCCAATAGACGTCATTTAGGGCAAGTAGTGCTTCTGAAAAGTCTTTAGAAAGCTGTGTGGAGTATGTGAACCTGCACTTTCTACTGATCAGCACACCAGAAGGAATATTTTCCGGTGCCCTGTTACACATTGAGCAGTTGGTGTAAGTACTAATCTTTTTTTTTTTAATGGACACTGTGAAAACTAATAGGTGCCCACATCAGGAAACAATGAAGAAACAGTTTTGTGTGTTCTTAAATTTTTATTTTATTTATTTTAATTAAATTAATTGGGGTGACATTGGTTAATGAAATTATCTAGGTTTCTATTGTACAATTCTATAGTACATCATATGTATATTGCATTGTGTGCCCAACATCCAAAGTCAAATCTTCCATCGCCATATATTTGACCCCCTTTACCCTTTACTATTCCACCCCCCAACCTTTCCTCCGGTAACCACAATACTGTTGTCTGTCTATGACTTTTTGTTTGTTTTTCTTATTTGTTAAATATGTAAAACAGATCAAATCAAATTACATTAGATACTGTGTGATGGAGCTTTGTGTAGGAAATTCCTTTATGAAAAACCTCAATCACCTCTAATCTCACCATTGATGTGGTCATAAACACTTCATGGAGTTAAGTTCACATTTCACTTTTGAGCCTCCCCCTCACATTTTTTTTGCCTGTCTCTGCAACCTTCCTTCCCCTTGAATCCTCCTTCTTCCAGTTAGGAGGGAGCAGAGTGTCACCTGATGAGTAATTTTCAGCAGTCATACCTAACCAAGGTATGGTTGGAATAGAGCTAGGACTTGTGGCCATTAGTCTAGTCTGAAGCAAATAATGAATATTGCTACCTTAGACTCTCAACCCAAGCATAACAAACAAATGAGAGAATTGAACATAACCACCTTTTAAAAGGATCATCAGCATGATAGTATTTAAGGTTATATAAATATATTTGGCTAAAAAACAACTAGCCAGTGGGGTGGACAAATATTAAACTAAGCAAAGGACTTATTAGCACAAAAGAGAGTCCATGAGTCCTAGATCTGCTAAGGATAAGTGCTACATACACTTGAGTGGTTGCTAGTAATATTATTTTTACTACAAATATCCAAAAATTTCATTGCATTCTTGCATTTTGACTGCTTTTGGGTGAGTATTGAGGTAAGGAGGGGGACAAGGAAGTGGGCTCAGTCTGCCATCTTGTGTGTATCATGCCATTGATAATAATTCATCCACTGAGAGTTTCATATGTTTTGAGGGCATTATTTGCTAGTTGTACTTATAGAAGTTTCAACATTATTTTAGCAGTAATAATGCATCCAAAACAAAAGAAGGCTCTAGTCTGAGTTTAACACAACTCACATTCATAAACTTTAAAACATGTTGTTTTATTCTAGCATTTAACATATCCTATTGGTCTCAACATCATCTAAAACCAGTAAATATATATTAAATATTTATAAAGTTCTTACTGGGATCCAGGTAATTCCATAGTAATAATTTTCAAAATTTAACTTTCTTTTTGTGTTTACTTGTTACATCTTTTCCTCTCTTTGGCTTCTTTCTTTCTTTTTTCATTCTGAATCATAGAAGCTTCAATGACCATGTCTTATTTTGAAAAGGGATAGTAAACATAGATACGACTTATATGATGTCCTATAGTTTAGATATGTTTACTAAATATAGCTGCTTAAAATATTTATTAAAATACTAGAACTAAAAATAAGTCAGGGGGACACTTTATATATTGCATCCAATTCCCTCACTTTATAAGTAAAAATACTGAGAAGCAAAGAGGTGAACTGACTTGCCCAAGATCCCACTGTAACTAGAAAAACCAGCTAAAGCACTCAGGTCTTATGACCTGTCTAGGACTTCTCAGTATAATTTGGAGTTTTCCCAATTATAATCCAAAATTGTACACCAAAGACCTTTGTGTGCACGTGTGCATGATTGTAAGTCATTTGAAAGTCAGTTGCTAAATACTCATTTTACCAATCCAAAAATTGCAGTGATGGAAATGTCTGTGTCCACAGATATGATGAATATGTGACCTTGAGACATTTTGTTTTGTGTGCCTACAGTGATTGGCCTCAAAGTGCCTCCTGCTTCCCAGATCCCCCCCCCCCCCCATTAAAAGCCCTTGTCTTTTTTGCTTATAGGAAGTTTTGTCTTTTCTTGCTCCAGCAGAGCCATGAGGCTTGAGATTGACAAGTAGCCTCTTTGCAAATGTCACTTCCCAAGAATCAACAGCTCTGCCACATTGCTTTCCAATTATGTTTGACAGCGTCCTTGTAAAAATCTGTCCACAACCTATTTTAGCTTGTCACATGTGAATTATATGGTCCTTGCCTGGTCATTCCCACCTCAGCAACAGATACTATTAGGCCAAAACAAACTACATGGCCATGATGGCAAATAGAGAATTAAGAAAAATCCTCCTGTGAACGATACAAATTCACTCTTAGATGAATCAAAGTGATATGGAGATATTAATGATAAAGTTCACTGGTAGCCAAAGGTAAGGATTGTCATTGGATGCGATGGCTCCGAATACCTCGTTACAGAAAGTCTGCACTCATGCACTGATTTATACAGCGGAGCCAGGAGTCACTTCTTTGGATGCTGAAGACTGGCCAATGTGAGCAGCTGTCATCACACATTGAGGAATCCCAGAAGAAGGGAGAAGTGCCAGGAGCCATAAAGGTGAGAAACTGTCCCAATTTCTCAAAGGGAAGAACATAATTCATATCATAAATTACAGATTTGTGGCACTATCTAGAGTAGGCAGTTAAATAAAAGTTGTATTTAAATGCTTAGAATATGCAATGTTTCTGCACTAAGTACTAGACACATATCCAATAACTTAATTGACAGATTGAATAATTTTATTGGTCACTGCTGGACTGAATGGACCCATTTGAGACCAAGTCTTGCCAAACTCCTCCAGTGTTTTTGTTTTTATAGAGGTAAGTAAATATTTTTATTACTAGTTAATACAGTGAAATGAGAGCAGGATATTATTTTTATTTTATTTGAAGCTTATTCTACAACCCTTCCATCTTAAATAGACAACATTTCTCCAGTGGAAAGATTCAGTGATCACCCTGGGTGTTTTTCACATGTATAAAATATCTAGTTAGCAAACTCAGGGAAAGTTTAAACTTTTTGTTTACAAGAATGTAAACTCCATGAAGGCAGGGAGCTCATCCTCAGGTATCTCTTATCTGGTCTTAGAGTTTCTAATGAATTGGTACAAATTACTCTTGTTCTTAGCTGCCAAATTGTTGCCATCATTTTCCTTCTTTCCATTGTGTCCAACTGTGACTTTGTCTCTGATTAGTAAAGATACCTATCACAGTCACCACTGTCACTGCTTTGGTACCCACATTCCATCTCTATTGATGAATCCTAGGCTAAAGTTGTCAGTGTCAGAGGCAAAGAAAAAAGTTAGTAAAGTGCCCCTCCCCCTACTCCACAACTGTCAACATCATGAAGAAACTGTTGCTATGGGGTTTCAAAATGCTCACAAGTGACCCTAGCCAGCTTGGCTCAGTGGATAAAATGTCGGCCTGTGGACCAAAGGGTCTGGGTTCAATTCTGGTCAAGGGCACTTACCTTGGTTGCAGGTTCTTCCCCAGCCCTGGCCCTGGTTGGGGCTCCTAAAGGGGGCAACCAATAGATGTGTTTCTCTCATGTCAATGTTTCTCTCTGTCTTTCCCTCGCTTCCACTCTCCCTAAAAATCAATGGAAAAATATCCTCAAGTGAGAATTGACACACAAAAAAATGATGTTTTATAAAAAAAATTTCACTACTTAGAGCACTGATGCCTGGCCCTGGTGCTGATTTCCCAATGTGGAGGCTACCTCCTATCAGAGTAATGGAATAGGCTTGGAGAATAACTATTATACAGTACATGCACATGCTATGTGTCAGATACCCCCACTTCTGGTGCCAACATCACTAGCTTCATTGTGGCGTTGCTGTTACAGGCTATGCAATTGTGCTTTCACTGATGACATTTCATTGTCCATTGCTATGAAGAAAATATTTTATTCACCCTACCTGAGCCTTCTAACCTTGGAAAGGCCTCCTTGTGAAATTGGCCCTTGGTGGTGTCTGGGAACTTAGAATTCCTACCATTCGTAGAACTGATAAATGCAGCTCATGTGCCTAAACTGTTTGTGCAAACACTATTGCTTATGCTGAATAGTTGCTTGCTATTGGGGGTCTGGAATTGTGGTACATTGTGAGGCAGAGGTGCCTGCATGACCAACTACTAGTACGAACACTGGTAATGAGCCTGGATTGAGCTTCCCTGGTGGACAACATTTCACAGCTGTTGCCATGATTCACTGCTTGAGGTATTAAATATATCCTATGTGGCTCCAACATGAGAAGACTCTTGGAAAGTTGAACCTGGTTCCTTTGGACTTTATATCACAGGCATTTACCCTTTGCTAATTTTGCTTTGTATCTTTCTGTTGTAATAAATCACTGTCATGAGTATAATTATATACTGATTCTTGTGAATTCTCCTAGGAGATCATTGAATCTGGAGGTATTTTTGGAGACTCCTGACACAATTGTCAAGGAATAAATCACTTTAACCTTCATAGGTTCTGATTGACCCCCAAGGGTTCCTATAGATTATCATAAATGAACTCTTTTTACTTAAACTTGCTTTTAAAATAATTTTGCCCATTTGAGTTAAAAATCAAGTATGATGCCATAGACGATCATGAATATAGTAAATACTAATTCTACAGCAGCTAAAATTCATTAAACTTATTTATTTAATTTATTGAGCTTTCTATATTTTTATCCTTCATTTTGATGGGACACTGTTGATTAGTGCTTGACATGCGTGCCATCATTTATTCCTTACAACAATTCCATGAAGCATGCAACTTTAAAGTTATAAGTCTAGGCCTGGAAAAAAAATGAGGCACAAGGAGATCAAATACCTCTTCAGTAGTTCCACAGCTGAACTATAGTGGATGTGGGATTGAAAACAAGGTTTTGTAACATTGGTCTTGACACTCAACACTACAGAGACTCAATTTTTTCCAACTTTAGGTTTTTTCCTCTGCTGAGACTCTTACTTATTTGCCTCAAACTAATCATTATGCTCCTTGCAGATCTCGGTTTTAGGGCGATTTGCGTGATTTTCTTTAACAAAAGAACTCCTGAGTCTGTCAATCACATAAAGTGCATGTGATGTGCACACCCACGAGCAGTCCTCCAACACCTGAGACCTGTCTGAATTACAGGGAAAATGAGCCTAGGTTGTATCCACAGCAAACTCAGTCTTCATGGAGTCATCTGCAACTGCAGTAGAATTCATTAATGTATGTTCTCAATTGGCTGTTGCCAAAATCTTTGAGAGCAGGGATTAGATCTTAAATATGCTTGACTCTTAACAACATGAGCAGGTTCTGGCACAAACCACGTGCTGAATTTTTAAAAATGTGGTTAGTGGATAAGTTAGATGAGGGTTGGGCTTCAGACCTTGTTTGGACATTTGCTCAGATGGAATGTTGGCAAGAAAGTTCAGTGTTGGAGGCACAATTTGGACCAGAGGTTTGGAAAGCAAGTATAACTATATTCACATTCTATTTATTAGCCAAAAGATGTTATGATTTTATAAAATAAAAGTGACTCAAAACACATTAAGGGAAAAGCTTGTATTTTCTTTTTTTAAAAAATATATTTTATTGATTTTTTATAGAGAGGAAGGGAAAGGTATAGAGAGTTAGAAACATCGATGAGAGAGAAACATCGACTAGCTGCCTCCTGCATGCCCCCTACTGGGGATGTGCCAGCAACCAAGATACATGCCCTTGACTGGAATCGAACCTGGGACCTTTCAGTCCGCAGGCCGACGCTCTATCCACTGAGCCAAACCGGTTAGGGCAAAGCTTGTATTTTCAACAATAGGAAAAGCAGCTGAGTGCATCCATATTTTTGATGCATTAAGAAGAATTTGATACAATATTGTGTGAGTATGTGTTAAATAACAAATGCAAGTTTTAGTCCCATAAGTGTGGAATAATTCAAATTTCAGTGAAATGCATATGTATGATATGTACTACTCTTTGTAATACTTTAAGCAATAAAATAAAATTTAAAAATACATATGTATGTATAAATACATGTATATGTACATATAAGGTATGTATATGCACACATATGTATGTGTTTTAACAGACACATATATATTTTATATTATTTTACTATGTATTTAGTAATTTTAGTATTTTTCACCAGTATGCATACAAACAAATGTAATGAGTTAAATTGATAAGTTTTAAAAGATAAATATAATCATATTTCCCAAGTAAATAAATGTTGAATCATAAAGAAGTAGCTTGTTTACTAAAACTGTGTGTGTTATATGTATACTAGAGGCCCAGTGCATGAAATTCATGCATGGGGTGGGGGGTCTCTCAGGCCGGCCTGCACACTGTCCAATCTGGGATCCCTTGGGCGATGTTCGACTGCCTCTTGCAATCTGGGACCACTGGTTCCTAACTGCTCGCCTGCCTGCCTGCCTGTCTGATCACCCCTAACCCCTCTGTCTGCCTGCCTGATCTCATCTAACCACCTCTGCCTGCCTGATCACCCCTAACCACCTCTGCCTGCCTGCCTGATTGTCCCTAACTGCTCCCCTGCTGGCCTGATTGCCCCTAACTGCCTCTGCCTTTCCCCGCACCTGGAACCCAGGATTCCCTCCTCCAGCCGGCCACAGGAACCTAGGACATAGGTCGGCTTTGCCTGGGCCAGCCACAGCCACAGGAGAGAGTGGGTGGGTGGCTTTGCCTGGGCCACAGCAACAGGTGCCCGGGACTGTGGGGCAGACGGCTTGCCCCTCTCCCGGGCTTCAGCCTGGCTGGTCACCATTCCTCTCTTCCCAGTGTTCAGTGTCTGAGCCATTAAGGTGTAATGCCATGAGGGTGTGACAACCATTTGCATATTAGTTCTTTATTATATAGGTTGTGTTTATTTATCTGGAAGGTGTATTAAATTGTTACTATTTAAGGAATGGATTTATGTAAGGTTTTAGCTTCTAATTTGGTTGTTTTCTATTTGTTTTTAATGAACTGGATTGTTATACAAAATAAGTAAAAACAAACACACCAAAAAGACAAGTTTGGGGCTGGTGTGACAGAACCAATAATTCTGCTATGATGACTGCCAGAAGGTAAATGCTGACTTTTTATTTATGAGAAAGCGCTCCTCTAGGTCTTAAGGGAAGAGGTAAAATTCAAACTTCTAAACCTGGTATTGAGAAGACCCCACAATCTGGCCTCAATATAGCATTGTGACCTTAAATTCTATATCTCTTATAAATACCATTCTATAAAACTGTTTTGTTCATATTCTTAGAATGCACTTTACAGTGTTCTGCTCCCACAAATATCTTCATCTCTAATTTTATTACCTGGAATGATTTTCTTTTCCTCTATACCTTTCATATGCTTATCCTATCCTTTAAAAGATAAAAAGGGTAATTAACCGTACCTCAGCTACACTTCCCATTGGATAATTAGGGCGATATGCAAATTAACTGCCAACAAAGATGGCGGCTGGCAGCCATGCAGCTGAAGTGAGCATGAGGCTTGCTTGCTCCAGTGATGGAGGAAGCCAAGGTTCCCTGCCTGCCACCGGCCCGGCTCTGAGCTCCGGAAGCAACAATGTTTCAATTATAGAAGCTAAACAAACCTCAGATACTTGCTTTCAGCTGGCTGCAGCCTCACAGCTGGGATCCCCAGTGACGGCAACAATGTTTCAATTATAGAAGGTAAATAAATCCCAGAATAAAAAAAGAAAAAGAAAAAAAGGAGAGGCTTGGAGCTTCAGTCATCTGCCCGCCTGAAAATGGCCCTCAGCCCCTCACCCAGACTGGCCAGGCACCCAAGTGGGGACCCCCACCCAAAAGGGGGTGTGGCCAGCCTGCAAACAGCCATCAGCCCCTCACCCAGGCTGGCCAGGCACCCGAGCGGGACCCCCATCCTGATCCGGGACACCCTTCAAGGCAAACAAGCCAGCCCCCACCAATGCACCAGGCCTCTATCCTACATAGTAAAAGGGTAATATGCAAACTGACCCTAACAGCAGAAAGACTGGGAATGACTGGTCACTATGACACACACTGACCACCAGGGGGCAGATGCTCAATGCAGGAGCTGCCCCCTGGTGGTCAATGAGCTCCCACCAGGGGGAGTTCTGCTCAGCCACAAGCCAGGCTGATGGCTGCCAGTACAGCGGTGGTGGTGGGAGCCTCTCCTGACTCCTCAGCCGTAGTAAGAATGTCCCCTGCAACTTAGGTCTGCTCCCTGCTGGCAAGTGGACATCCCCTGAGGGCTTCCGGGCTGCCAGAGGGATGTCTGATTGCCAGCTTAGGCCAAATCCCTGGAGGACCAGGCCTAAGCCAGCAGGTGGTCATCCCCCGAGGGGTCCCAGACTGCGAGAGGGCACAGGCTGAGCTGAGGGACCTCCCCCACCCCCCGGGTGCACAAATTTTTGTGCACTGGGCCTCTAGTCCTATATAATAAAAGGGTAATATGCAAATTTACCAAACAGTGGAATGACCAGTTGCTATGAAGCGCACTGACCACCAGGGGGCAGACGCTCAATGCAGGAGATGCCTCCTAGTGGTCAGTGCACTCCCACAGGGGGAGTGCCACACAGCCGGAAGCCAGCTCAAGGCTGGTGAGTGCAGTGCCATGGAGGGAACCTCTCCCGCCTCTGTAGCAGCTCTAAGGATGTCTGCCTGATGGCTTAGGACTTCTCACTCCCTGCGAGGAGGCAGAAATCCCCCGAGGGCTCCTGGACTGTGAGAAGGCACAGGCCAGGATGAGGGACCCTCTCCAGTGCCTGAATCTCATGCACTGGGCCTCTAGTATTCTAAAATATTTGAATTCTTTCTTCTCCTTGAAAGATATGTGTTTCTTAAGATCCAGTGTTGAATTCCAATTCAGCTTATTGCGGCCAAAGAGAGTTTATTGAACTCATAATGTTCACTAACATCTTAGGAATGGATGATGGGATGTTTAAGACAAAATCTCAGAGTAAAATTTTCCCAAAGTTTCTGTATATCAGGCAAGCTCCATGTCAATGTCCCACACTTATACACACAAAGATGGTAACATCAACACACTGCAACAAATATTTAATAACATTAGGGAGAAAAAGTGAGTAGATCTTTGCAATCATTTGCTTTAGAAATGAACTTGTTTCTGTTAACATAAAAAAAAAACTATTGTAGGCTATTAACACATTGTAATTTAGAGCTTCTAATCACCCAACAGATTCTCAAGAAAGCCAACTTTTTGAAATCCTCCCCTGCTAATCCTATCTAATAATAGACAAACACAGTAATTGACCATACCTTCGCTACGCCTCCCATCAGCTAATCAGCATGATATGCAAATTAACCACCAACAAAGATGGTAGCTAATTTGCATACTGCAGGCAGGGCGGGACAGTGAAGCCACCAGCGTGAGCTGCCATCCCAGGCCGCAGGCAGGCCACGGAAGCCCCAGAAGCCGCCCAGAAGCCGGTGATCTGGAGGTGATGGGGGTCCCCTGCCCAGGCTGACACCTCTGGCAGAGGCATCAGGCCTGGGTGGGGGGTGGAGTCGGTGATCAGGGGGATATGGGAGTCCCCTGTCCAGGCCTGAAACCTGGGCCAGAGGAGTCAGGCCTGGGTGGGGGGTGGAGCCAGCAATTGGAGGGGTCTGGGGGTCCCTGCCCAGGCCTGACACCTCTGGCCAAGGCATCAGGCCTGGGTGAGGGGCCGATCCAGTGATCAAAGGGTGATGGGGGTCGACGCCTCTGGCCAAGGCGTGAGGCCTGGGCGGGGGGTGGAGCTGGCAATCGGAGGGGTCTGGGGGTCCCCTGCCCAAGCCTGACACCTGGGCCAGAAGCATCAGGCCTGGGTGGGGGGCAGAGCTGGTGATCGAGGGGATATGGGGATCCCCTGCCCAGGCCTGAAGCTTGGGCCAGAGGCATCTGACCAAGGGCATGTGCCTAGGTTGCAGGCTCCTCCCTGGCCAGGGCCCAGGTCAGGGCTCATGCAGGAGGCAACCAATCAAAGTGTTCCTCTCACTTTGATGTTTCTCTCTGTCTTTCCCTTTCTCTTCCACATTCTCTAAAAATCAATGGAAACATATCCTCAGGTGAGGATAAAAAAAATAATAAAGAAATTATTATTATATGAAAGACACATCTTGAAAATGCCTAAAGAAAGTTGTCATTTTTTCGTAGTGAAGGGACTGAAGTCCATTTTAATGAAAAAACCTTGATGGCTGCGGTGACTGGCAGTGGCTGCAGCAACAGGGTGATGGGGCTGGTGCCTTCCCCTGATCAGCCCAGTCACCTCCCACAAAGGGAGGCCAGACTGCGGCTTAGGCCCTATCCCCAAGGGAAGCAGGGAGCGGGCCTAAGCCATCACTAGGACATCCCCTGAGGGCTCCCAGTATGTGAGAGGGAGCAGGCTGGGCTGAGGGACACCCCCCCCCCAAGTGCACGAATTTCGTGCACCAAGCCCCTAGTTGTTCAATAAAAGGCCACAGATTGAAGGATTGAAGTAAGGGTGACATTCATGGTATGGAACTCAGCATTTTTACTTACCTGTGTGAATTTGAGCCAATTAATTAACTTCTCTGAACCTCAGTTTTCTCATTTATAAAGAAGGGGTGATAATAATGCTGACTATGTGGAGTTAAGTACATTGATCCTACAGTATATGTGACGTTGCTGTCAGTGACAAATCCAAATTCTTTACTTACAATTCCCAGGAATGACGCTCTGACTTCCAACTCCCAGCACCTGCTGTTCCTCTCCCAATGGTTTAACTGGCTCCTGAGCCTGTTGTGTCTGAACATGAGCAGTTACATGTTTCCTCCCTCAACAGCTGGCATTTAAATGCCCCACTCACTGTCCCTCCAGTAGGACACCACTAATGCCCATGTTTACAGTGTCTTAAAAGTTCCCCAGGGACATTCAGCCCACACAGTCATTTGCTCACAAGATACTTTCACAGGCTTGTTCTCATTCCTTGCTTCAACTTTCAATTTCCATAACATACATTTCCTACAGTCATCTCCTAATTAAACGACTTACCCTCAAATCTTGTCTCAGTGTCTGCTCCTAGGGGAAACCAAACTCAGAAAACAGAGGTTCTATATTATGGATGGAATGTCTGTCCCCTGTTCCCAAGTTTAAATCCTAAACCCCAATGAGATGATATTAGAAGACAGGGCCTTTGGGAGGTCATGAGGGAGAAGCCCTCGTGAATGGGATTAGTGCTCTTATAAAGGAGGCCCCACAGAACTCTGACCCTTTATCACCATTTGGAGATACCCATGAGAAGATGGTTATCTGTGAACCAGAAAGGGGCCCTTACCAGACACATAATCTGCCAGCACCTTGATCTTGGATTTCCCAGCCTCCAGAACTGTGAGAAACAAATGTCTGTTTTTTTAACCACCTAGGTTATATTGGTTTCAGCAGTCTGATCTAAGACAGGATGGCATATAATAAGCATGTATCCAATGTTAAGTTGTACAGTTAAGGCTTCTACACTATTTATATTAACAATTAATGGTATGTTTTCCACCGTGATTCAGTATCCATACTTCAAAAGGTGAGTCCAAAGATTTATTAAGTTACATAGAACATTTAAAAAAAAAAGGTAAAAGCTTATATTTCTAATTAACTTTGACTTACCTGTCAATGAAATTGTCCAAATTGTCCTGAGGTCAAGTGGAAGGGCTCTGGAAAGTTACACGAAGGAAAAACCACCCTTGGCTCATGGCACAGACCACATTAGTTTGTCCTCATAAACGCTTCTGGTAGTTGTCATCTTGGTGCCATCTGTGTGCCCTACATTTGAAGCCCATCCAACTCAATCCATCCCAGAATGTCTGCTCTGGAATAACATCTCCAACGTTGCTTTCTCACTCACCACCACGTATTTGGTATATATCATGGAATATATACTGACATAGTAGTTTTCTCTTCATTCATAAATATCCTGAATTGATCAAATGGCACTTGATGGCCTTCATGGTGAATTATAATCACATAAAAACATCATGTCTTACAAAGTTCTTTCATATCCATTTATTTCCCCACCACCTACTTCCAACAATGTTTAAAAGAATGATGAGTGTGTATTACTAGCATCATAAAATGAATGAAGAACCTGTGATTTAAGAAAATAAATTATTTACTCAAGGACCCGGCCAGACAGTACCAGTTAAGAGTTGTTGAACTTGATGCTATATTCTTTCCATTATCTTGCACATCTTAAAAGTCGACTGGAATGTTCTGGATCAACACTGGTTGAGAAACAGATATAAAAGTATCTGAAATGTTTAAACACTAATAGATTTTTATTAATTTTAACCCCTATAATCTTGATCCTCACATTAGAGACACCTCTAATATCCTTCCATAACATACATAACGCACCACAGTTTCATGATGATAGTCTCCAACATGGTTTTTGTTTTGTTTTGTTTTGTTTTGTGTCGTGTTGTTGTTGTTTTTGTGTGTTTTTTTTCTTGCCTATTATCTTGTGCTTATCTGCTGATAGGTACCATGTGCAGTGAGGCAGAGACCATAGTCAGTGTGTACGTGGAAGTACCTCCTTGTCTGGAGCAGTGCTTGGTACTGGAGCTCAGACTTCTAAATATCTGTTGACTGTTACATCCATTAACCCTCCTGGACATGTGCTGTGTTCCTTGACAAGGAGGACTGATTTATGAAAGTGTTTTCAAAAGCAATTCTTAGCTTCCTGGCGGGTATCTGCCGGAATGGCAACTGCCATTGTAAACCTAATGAGGTTAAGGGTCAGGGAATTACTTTCTGTGGAGAAAAATTATTCCCAGTACTTGGGAGGTCAATGGTACTCTGTAATGTGACAGGATACCAGTAAATTCCCACTCTGCTTTTCTGCATTGTGAAAATTCATTAAATTAAAAAAAATGTATGTGTCTCAGTCCTGCCTTGTGTAAAATGGAAATAATATTAATTTTTGTGAACATTAGGATTAGACCAAAAGGTATATTAAGTGACTTCACATTATAAGCATTTAATAAATGGTGTAGGCCTTTTCTTATCTAGGTGTCTTAACTTCCCCTCTTTGATTTTTTTCATAATGGTTATAAAGTGACAGGTCTATTTATTAATGTATTTATTGTCTGTTTCTCCCAGCCACAATGGGAGCTTTATGAGAGCAATGACTACTGTATGCATCTCTGTATTCCCATTTAGGACAGTGCCTGGAAGCAAGTGGATGGTCCATTACTACGCATTGAATAAATGTCACAATTTTATAAGCTGATGACTCTTTCAGCATACTTATTATAAAGCAACTCATGTGATATATCCTTATATTTTATCCAGCCATTGTAAGGCCTTAGTTCATGAAAATTCAAAGCATTTCAGTTTTTTTGGGGGATAAATGAGAATCAAAATGCATTTTTTTTCTGATTCACTTCAAAGCCCATTAACAACATAACTTGATTCAAAACCAGGTCTTTTGATTTAAACTGATATGCCTCCAACTCTGCCTACCACAATTCAATCGGTAACAGTACATCTAATAAATAATACCTGATATGTGTATCAATCACTAGCATTTCAGGTACCCTGAAATCTGCAGGATGTCCTTCTAGGGGTAACATCTCTTTTCCTCTCCCCATGTTTTCTCTCCTTTGCTTTCCCATATTTGGGTTGTTTATTTTTATCCTTTTGCATATCTTCTGGCTTTTTTAATGGTATCAAATGATGAGTTTTCATTTTTACAAAAATTATTTCTTGCCCTGACCAGTTTGGCTCAGTGGATAGAGCATCGGCCTGCAGACTGAAAGGTCCCAGGTTCAATTCTGGTCAAGGGCATGAACCTTGGTTGCAGGCACATCCCCAGTGGGAGGTGTGCAAGAGGCAGATGATCGATGTTTCTCTCTCATCGATGTTTCTAACTCTCTATCCTTCTCCCTTCCTCTCTGTAAAAAATCAATAAAATATATTTTAAAAAATTATTTCTTTAGTTCAGTAGAATAATCTTGATAAACACCCACTCAGCAAAAATAATAGTTTATTGTAGCATGAATAAAATGAGTATTCAAAAGTCGTGCATGCCCCATGTACAAACACAAATTAACTTACCTATTATCACATTTACATGTTTTAGGCATAAATAGTCAATAGAAAGAAATCATAAGTTCTCACTATGACTGTGGCAAACTTGTTGAGACACATCTTTGTGATCTGAAAATCAGAATCTTTATTTTTAGATCATCTATCTGAAAAGCATGTTGCCCCTTAATAAAAGTATTTCCATCCTAAGAGCACCATTCACTTATAAATACTCTATATATTCTCTTTTAAAGTTGCCAGACTTTGTTTTACAATGTGGAAATCTATCTCATTTCCATGAGAAAAAGGCAGCTGTGTTCCTGATATAGAACTGAAACATCACTGCTCTAAAAGTGGGCCGTGGCACATTAATTCAGACTTTTCACATCTTCGGTTGTTAGACGTTCAGTGAACGACTATGGAAAATGCAAGGAGTGCTAAAAATATATTTTTCACCTAAGCGCACTATTTTCTTAAAAATAAAAAAGCAAAACAGTGAAGCAGTTGTCTTTCCTTGGCACTTTTTTATTTCTAATCTCTCTTCTCACTTGTATTCCTGAAACAGAATCTTCACACAGATTTCCATTCTGTTTCACAGTCTGGCAGAGGACCATCTTAACCATGAACACTTGGAAAGTTGAATTTCTGAGGTTAAATGTATCATGGGTTGAAACAGGACATTTTCATTAAAATGAAAACTTTTCAAAGGGATCACCAATATCCCCCAGGTGATCCATTTCTTCCTGCCCTTATTCCTCTTCCATGCTGCTTATTTATGGATTCTTTAAAGCAGTAGCTCAAATTAGTACATCCCTGCACCCCAGCTCGGTGGTGTTAATCATTCATTAGCAGTAAATAATTTTGGAACGATAGAAATGACACTTAAACAACTCTGAATAAAAGTAATTAATTTTACAAGAGGGAAAAGTGAGGCTTACCTAGGGAAAATGGATTTTCATATGGCAACTTCAGTTTTTGGAATTTTGGAGTTCTGATCATATCGAGGGTGGTGGTGATGACACCATGCCCCTTTTTGTAAGAAGTTTTTCCTTGTCTTCCATGACCTTGAAATGTTTTGAAGTGTACTGGTCAGTTGTTTTGTTGAATTCCCCTCAATATGGACTTGCCTTTTCTCATGATTAAATTGAGATTATGCATTATTGGAATGATGCCACAGAGATGACGTGTCTTTCTCAGATAAGGCTAGTTTTCAAACATTAAATAACAATGCATATCAACAACATCATTAACAATTTTTCACGGACTCATTTATTGCAGCTCCCATTTAAAGATTTCAGGTATATCTTTTTTATCTTCTCTAACTACTCTCATCTGGTATCTCTTCCAATTGCTTGAAGAAATTAGTTTAAATTGCACACAAGGAAATTGAAGCCCAAGAAGATGGTATGGCTTTGAGCCATGAAACTAATTAGCAGATCTATGCCTTAGATTTTTGTCTTCAGAACCTCAGCTCACAGATTTCCCAACAAAGTTCACTGGGAAAACTTAGGAGTCTCATGACCTCAGGGTGTCCTGAAAAGATTCTTGTGAACTTCAGGTTTCCTTTCATTCCGAGTCACAAGGCCCTAATTAGACATGTCACTTTTCAGTTTCATATGCAAGATTCATGAAGAATGTTTCTTCAGAAACTCATCAGCAGTACATTGGACTTCCATCTTCTTTCTTCCTTCCCCACCCCTAGTGTAATTCCATCTCTGCATGGCCATCAGGGACACGAGTGCTTCTTACTTCCCCTAATTGGACTGAGAATTGCCTCTTCTCAATGTTGAGGATTCTTGGTGTGCCTTTGGAAAAAAATCTGACTCTTAAATAATGATTTGGCTCTGCAAAACCCAGTGCCTTGGAACCCTGCTGAGGTTCTGCCATCAAAACAGAAAAAATCAAAATTTTCTCTGAATGGAGCCTTAACAGTTGGAAACTTCAATCTTCTGCCTATAATTTATTTACAAAGAATGTTTTTGAAGGAAACCATCTTTGAGAATTCTGTGTGGCTTTGATGTTTGCAAAAGTAACCTCATAAAGAGAGAAACATGAAAGATAGAAAAATAGTTACATATACATACAGATAGAAAATAAGACAGATTAAAACAAAAACTCTTATGCCCAGTATCTCATAGGTAACCTTTTGATTCTTACATTTTTCTTATGACCAGACCCCCATCTTGACCCTAGAAACTGTTGTAGTTATTTAGGTCAATGTCTTAGCTAAGTTCTATCATAAATATTTTTAAACAATATTTTCAGTAAAAGTATAATTTTTTGGAGGGGTAAACTTGGGGATCAGGATGTGATACATAGAAGAGAACATAGCTTTTAAAAGGTGGGTTATGTACTGAATTGGTTACCCCCAAAATTCATAGGTCGAAACTCTAACTCCCGGTGAGAATATATGGAGATAGGAACTTTATAGAGGAACTAAAGTTAAATTAGGAAATAAGGGTGAGGCTATAATCTCATAAGACTGGGGTTCTTATAAGAAGAGGAACACATTCTCTCTCTCTCTCTCCCTCTCTCTCTCTCAAAATAAAGGCCATTTGATTACACAGCCAGATGGTCAGTTGCAAGTCAGGAAGACAACCATCACTAGAAACCAACTCTGATGTCACTCTCAGACTTTTTGCCTCCAAAACTGAGGAAATGTTTATTGTTTAAGTGATTCCAACTGTGGTATTTGGTTATGGCAGCCTGAGCTGACTAATGAAGGATGCATCCTAAATTCCACTATCATAGTGGGTAGTGGCCAACTGAAGTGTAATTTTGCTGGGAAACTCTGGGAATGGGTGCACCTAAGGCATATTTCTACTGAAGGGATAAAGAACCTGGAATTCCTGCATATCAACTTATAACAGACATTGGCGGATGACTGTTCCCATGGGTTTTTAATTTCTCCAATCATTCATCTACAAACAGAGTAGAATCCTGTAATTTCAGGAACAAAAGGAGGCCTCAGGAACATATGCAGATAACGGCAGTTGGAAGTGAGTATGAACATAGTGAAAGGAAAGGTGAGAGCAATCAGAAAAAAGAGACCCAATTCAATTCTACAAGTGCTCCTATTTCTTTTGGTGCCAAAGGAGGAAACTGATTCCACAATCTGCAAGGTGTGCATGAGTATGTGTGTATGTGTGTGTAGTTGATTTATGTGTGTGTAGTTGATTTATTGTACAAAATTAGGGTTCAGCATGAGATCTCGCTAACAGTAATAACCCTGCTCAGACCACCTACCAGGCCTACCTGCCTACGTTTTCTCTAGGTCCAGAAAATGTAGGTCATCTCTCTTCGTGGAAAAATCCGTGGAGTGGTCCTCGGATGCTCACAAGAGTGTTCTGTCCTTATTACAAGGAATCAATCAAGCTCTTCTTTTCCAGACTCGGTCCCATTGGTGAGAGTATTGACTGATGATCGATGCATTTGAAGTGCATGTGATGCGCTTACTTCAAGGCAGTTTCAGAGGCTATCCAGGGGATTTAAATAAACATCTACTCTTCCACCTGTATTTTGCTTCCTCCCCCTGACCCTCTCCCCTGAACACAGCACCATCACTAGGGTATGTGGTTTTTGTGTTGTTCCTCAATCACACCAAAGTTATAGCAGTAAGTCACTGTGAAAGCCCTTCATTCAAGCTTTGAAAAGCAAATACTCTATAAAGTAAAAAAAAAAAAGTTTCCTTTTTTTACATTTTAAACTCAATCTTTTAGAACTTAGCTGTAGAGAGCAAAATATCACAATAATTTAATACATTTAATATGAAGTATATTATAATAAATATAATATGCAGACTTTATAAAATAAAACATTCCCTAATAAAATAGTAACAAAAAGTTGTGTAAAAACTATGTAAGCAAATCTTTAAATTTCTCTGAAAGACACAAAAATTTTTCAGTAGTATAGAAAGGCAAACTATGTTTTATAATTTAAAGACACAATACACTGAATATGTCAATTCTCATTTAAAAACTATGCATTTTGTGACCTAATAAAAATACTACCAGATTTTCTTAGAATAAATAAGCATATTCTTAATTTCAAATGGAAAAATCAAGTAATTATAAATATTCAGAAAAAATATTTGAAAAAAAGTAATGAGGGAATATCTGGTAATTACACTTTTCATAAGGATACAGAAATGGATAGTATATTACTGTCACAGAAGTAGACCTAGATCAGTGAAATGACAGAAAAAGTCCAGCAGCATATAAAATACCAATAAAAATTTAGTATATGAAGTTATGCCATTTTGAATCCAGGAAGAAAAGATAGGTTATTTAAAAATTGTTATTGAGAGATCTGGGTAGTCACCTGAGAAAAGTTCTTAAATTAAATTTTTTACCTTGTACCTCATGCAAAAATTTAAATTAAGAAAAATAAATAAATAATATAAAAAGTATTAGATTAAAAAAAGTATTTGAAGTGAGAAAAGTTCTAACATAAATCCTCAAAATTTTAAAAGAAAAAATTGTAAGCACAATTATACATAACCTAAAATAAAAAAATTCTCATCACAAGAAAATAAAAACATTAAATATTAAACGTCAAACAACAAACTGGGGAGGGGAAAGGTACAATTACTCTTGCACAGTTGAGTTTAATCACAGAGCAATTTCTTTAATTTAATATGTAATGGGCACTCACAAACAAATAAGAGCAAGACCAACACTCGGTAGGAAAAATCAGCAAAAACTATAAACACTGCACAGATTTTTAAAAGTGGTTTTTAAAAATATGGAAACATTTTCAGCTTTAATTATAAGGAGCATACTGTGAGATGTAATTTTCATGATCCATGTTAAAATGCTTGGTAATTACGCTATTGAGAGTGTTCAGAAACACTTAAATTGTCGGTGGCTTTGTGAACTGTGACAATTACTTTAGAAAACATATCAACATCTTAACTGGCCTGCACAATTATATTTCAGTGTCATACTCTAGAGATATAAACCCACAGGTAAGAGCAACAGGTAGGATGAGTGACTGTTCATCTAACCAATGTTCTTCAGTTGGGATCTTCTTAAATCAAGTGTGGGCCATGCGTGTGATGGAATACAATGCTTCTTTCAAAGAAGGTGTTATTTTTTGTTTTAAAGTTTAGATAACAATAATCTTACAATGTCCTTTCTCAAGTAAGAAAAGCAAATAACAGAAAGATTAAGAATGCTGCCATGTGTATAAAAACATGTAAGCATGTATTTGCTTATAGCAGTGGTCAGCAAACTCATTAGTCAAAAGAGCCAAATATCAACAGTACAACGATTGGAATATCTTTTCAGAGCCAAATTTTTTAAACTTAAACTATATAGGTAGGTACATTGTTATTAACTTAATTAGGGTCCTCCTAAGCTGGCCTTTGCTAAAAATGTCCTCAACCTGATTGAAGTACGTTCGCTGGGGTCCACCCCTCCCAACTCTCCCATCCCCACTTGTTTTGTATACTTGTTTCGTCTATCTCCTTTCGTTCATCCTCTCTATATGTCCACCCCCCACTTCTTCTAATGCCACTTCTTCAAAATAGACTCTCCTAGGCCAAAAACTTACTTCTGCACATGGGCCACGAAATTTCAATCGCACTGTACGTGCGTGCCCGCACATGGTATTTTGTGGAAGAGCCACACTCAAGGGTCCAAAGAGCTGCATGTGGCTTGCGAGCTGGGGTTTGCTTTCCACTGACTTATAGGTACCTCTTAAGTGACATTAAGTATTTTAATCATGTAAAGATTTGAAACATTATAGTTATTATTTCTCTGACTTTATTATGCAGTAAACATTCATTTAGACGCACACACATTTCCTCTCCCTTTGTATTCAATGTCGACCTGCAGCTCCAACTTTCTATTTGATATCATTTTGACTTTGCCTAAAGGAAATCTTTTAGTATTTCTTCCAGTTTAGTGCCAACAGATTCTTTTAGTGTCGATTTGTCTGAAAAACATTTTTATTTCATCTTTATTACTTTTTTTAAAAAAAAATATTTTCCCTTGATACAAGTTTCCAGATTAGTTGTTAAATATTTTCAGCAACTTATATTCAACTAGTGCCCCAGTGCATGAAATTTGTGCATGGAGAGGGGGGGGCGGTGTCCCTCAGTCCGGGACCGCTGGCTCCTAACCGCTCACCTGCCTGCCTGCCTGCTCGCCCCCAACTGCCCCCCTTGACAGCCTGATTGCCCCCAACTGTCCCCCCCTGCCAGCCTGATGGCCCCTAACTGCCCCCACCCTGCTGGTCTGCTCAGCCCCAACTGGTCTCTTGCCTCCCTGTCCAACCTGCCTGGGCTCTGTGATAAATGATGTGCAGAGGGAGGCCCTGGCCACCCTGCTGGGGCTCTGGGATCAATGGTAGAGCAGAGGCAGGCATTTCCCACCTGGCCTGGGCTCCGCCATTAATCCCCACCCACAGTGAGGCCCTGCCCACCAGGCCTGGGCTCTGGGATCAATGGCAGAGCAGAGGCAGGCATTTCCCACCTGGCCTGGGTTCCGCCATTAATCCCTGCCCACACGATGGCTCTGCTCGCCCTGTGATCAATCGCTGCCCACAGGGAGGCCCTACCCGCCCTGCCCACCCTGCCAGGGCTCTGTGATCAATGCTGTGCAGAGGGAGGCCCTGCCCACTCGGCTAGGGCTCTGCGATGGGCCCTCCCAGCCTTGGAGGCTTGCCTTGGCCCTCCCAGCCATGGCTTTGTCTGTAAGGAGGTCCGAAGTTCGTCTGGAAGGTCTCCTAGTCTAATTAGCATATTACCCTTTTATTAATATAGATTGTCAAAAGTGACGACTATTTTATTTAATGTGTAGATATTACAATTTATCACAAATTATATCCTCTGTAATTCTTTGAACTTTTAATGAAAAAGAAACTAGAATATTGTTTCAGTTACCAAATATGCCCAATTGGAAATTTTAATTCAGCTTTGAACCAAGAAAATGATCATTATGATATCACTAGAGGCCCGTGCAAGAGTAGGCCTTCCTTCCCCTGGCTGTCAGCACTGGCTTCCCTCTGGCACCTGGGACCCAGGCTTCCCTTGCAGCCCTGGCTTCATCCAGAAGGTTGTCCGGAAGTCAGTCTGGTCTAATTAGCATATTACGCTTGTATTATTACAGATGGGTATTTCTGTTTTCATTTGAAAGGGAAGTGGGAAAGCTGAAATTTCAAGCACATCCAAGTTCAGATACAGCATGTAAAGAAAACCTAACAAACACTGGAAGAAATATTGACCTTTCCTTATATTTTGCTTTTAATGCACTTCACATTGCTGGAAATACTGAGAGGTTATGTGTGAAGGACTCTGCCAGTCAAGAGTTCATGTGTGGTTACCTGATTTTTGTATTCATATTGTTGATGTTCTTGTTTCTCAATAAAGAAAACAGCCTCTCTTGTCATTTTATTGTTTGAGGAAGAAGACCCGAGTCACAGTACAGAGGTCACAGCAAAGAGAAAGATATTTTATGTTTGAAAACAAGTTGGAAGGTTGCCACAGCAGCCAAAGCATGTGGTGATTTTATTAATATTTTGTATGCACAAATATTTTCCCATTGAATTTTAGCAGTTTTCTATATAGATTTGGTTGGTGTGATGCAAAGATATCTACATTTATGAACCATGCAGTTTTTGGTGTTGTTTTGGTAAAGAATTAACATGTCTATTTGCCACCTAGATTCATATAGAGATTTGGTCTAAAATATTTTGAAATGGTGAAATGGCTGGAATTTTTAATTTAGTGCTTCACCATTGCATCATATTTTCTTTTTCCATTGAACTATTGATATTTATTTTTCAAAGACCAGTTTTACAAATGGAAATGCTTTTGTTTTTTAATCTAATATTTACTCCATTTGTTTTCTTCTTTTCATGTTATTCATTTTTTTAATTTTTATTATTTATTATTATTTTATTTTATTTTTCCCATCACCATTAATCCCCCCATACCCTCTTCCACCTCCACCCCCCTATCCCCTCAATAACCACACTATTGTCCATATCAATGTGTTATTTCTCTTTTTTTTTCTTTTTTGCTCAATCCTTTCGCACATCCACCAACCTCTGACCCCTGACAACTATCTGCCTGTTTTTATCTGAGTCTGTCTCTCTTTTGCTTAGTAGTTCAATGTGTTCATTAGATTCCACACATGAGTTAAATCACATGGTACTTGTCTTTCTCTGACTGACTTATTTCACTTAGCATAATGTTCTCCAGGTCCATCCATGCTGTCACAAAGGATAAAATTTTCTTATTTTTATGGCCAAGTAGTATTCCATGGTGTGAATGTACCACAGCTTTTTTATCCACTCACCTACTGATGTGCACTTGGGCTGCTTCCAAATCTTGTCTATTGTAAATAATGCTGCAGTGAACATAGGGGTGCATATATTATGTCAAATCAGTGTTTCATGCATCTATATTTTTAACATCTAAAAGATATAAATTTCTTCCATTATTGTAAAATGTGTTTTGTCACTAGAGGGGTCTGCCTGGGTCCTTGTAATTTACTACTATTCAGAGTCAAAAAAAAGAGCACTTAATGCTGACGTTTAAGTTAAACTGTAAATTGAACCTATGCTGTATTCTCATAGGAATAGAGAGAACACACATTGCTCTCAGTCTAGAATATGTGAACCATTTCCATGAATAAATAAATTCAGTAAAGGATGATGGACATGGATTAGGGAAAATAAAGCAAACAAGCAAAACACGATCATCCTAGGCGGTTTGTCTCAATGGATAGAGTGTTGTCCTGCATATTGAAGGGTCCCAAGTTTGATTCCAGTCAAGGGCACATGCCTGGGTTGCAGGCTAGATCCCTAGTAGGTAGTGTGCAGGAGGCAGCTGATCAATGACTCTCTCTCATTGATGTTTCTATCTCTCTCTCCCTCTTCCTTCCTCTCTGAAATCAATAAATATCTATAATAATAAATACTTAATATGCTAATTAGACCTACATCCTTCCAGATGTCCTTCCGGACAACCTTCCAGATGAAGCTGTGGCAACTGGGGGCTGAAGCAGCCATGGTGGTAGCAGGGGCCGAGCCCCTTGTGCATCAGGCCTCTAGTATTAAAAAAAAAAAAAAGATCAAATGAGAAGATTTCTAAAATGCCCATAATTTTTAAAATGCAGTAAAACTTTTGAGGAAATCATCTTTAGAGTGGAATAAATTTCAGCACTTTCTGTTACCATGAAAAAGGTCTTTCTCTAAAGCCAGTTTTGAAAAGTGCAGAAAATATGACTCCATTTCAAGGAGACCTGAGCAGTAAGCATCAGACAAAGACATCTTGTCTAGGCAGGCCTTGAATGACCAGCCCATCCATGTTGCTATCATATCTAACCACTGCAAAAAAATATTTGCTTTTGTATTTTAATATCTCAAATAAAATGCTATAGATGAGCTAGCGATTCCCTGGCTCTCCAGACCTTCTTCTAACCATGGTCAAAATTAAATAAGTATTTCTTGAATATCTATGGTTTGCACCAAGTTCTGTGTTGAGGTAGGGAGAGAAAAGTTGACAACTATCAAAGCTGACACTGTTAGTCATCTCATAAAAGGGGTGGATACATAGACTTAAGTATGTACTGCCATAGAAATTTGTAAAAAGTGCCCAACTCTCTGAGGTGGTCAAAGATGACCTGAAAATAATGATATTCTGTCTTTGAACAGCCCATACTGGTTGCTTTTAGAACCTTTACAAAGTTTCTCCCCAGGAATATGTGATGATTTTTAAGGCTTTAACTTTGGCATGAAAGTAGAACAATTCATAATGTTAATATGGCTCAGCCTCACAAATGCTTGATTTGTCCCAAATGTTTGTTTACCTCTAAGAAGCACAAAGTGTCCTAGTAAATATAGTTACTTTCCTAACACATTTCAGTGGAGCTGAAGGACATGTTAATGGAAAATAATAACAGTGATATTTTTCAATCACAGAACTTAAAGGAATGAGAAATCCAAAGAGTTCAGTTAACCCAACCTAACAAATGATAGCAAGATTTTATTCAGCCGCAAGAGACACACTGACTTGTCAACTACATTTTGCTTGACTATTCTAAATTATCGATTTCTTAGCCCTTTCTTCCCATTTTTGTAGAAAGTGTAATTATAGGGAAAATGTACCAGCAGAATTACTGTACTTCCCCCAACTTCATCTGAAATTTCTCTCTGTGAGGCAAATAAACTTTATTTTCCTACATAACAGTTATTCCTATAGACTAGGAATTATTTATACTTACCTCCAGTCAATCAACTCTCTGGATTCACCAATGATCTTTACTCTGGAATTTGTACTAGCCAATGCCACAACATGCCGAGTTTCCCTGGGAAATATGTCCATGCACTTCTCATGCCAACACTTAAGTTTTATGCCTCCAAGAGCCAAGCACCTTTATTTCCAAACTTTACATGAAGTGTACCTGTTATTGAAATCATGTAATATAATTATTAAGTAGTATGCAAAATGATGCAAAACCAGAGATGACTTATTCAGAATGACTAATTAAAGGTGAGATACCACAAGCAAAAAGTAAATTATATTTGGGTGAAAGAGTTTTAAAATGGGGTAAATAAAATAAAATATGGGAAAATTCTCTAGGCTCTCTTCCTCTTAAAGAGAACCAACTGGCAATCAAGCAGAGATGTGTTGTATGAAAGAATGGTTCCCCACACACAATCCTTAGGCACTTGCCCTCTCACAGTCAACAGACAAACTTACTACTGCACCAATTGTACTTCTTGGTGTAAAATTTTTCATTTCCAGAGCCCTCCTTGCCCACCAGTCTTGGAAGCCAGGAATTCTTAAGAATTAATATCCTCTGGTAATAGTCCTCGAAAGGTGATTGACAGAAAGGGATGTATAAATATGGCATCCATTGCCTGATGGGTGGGTGGAATATCTTTGCAGGGAATGTTCTATATTGGACCTAGACTTCTCCTGTGGGCTCACAATCCACTAACCCATACTGGTAACTTGCTCATAACTAACCATTTTATGTCTGCCTTCCATTCCCTGTCTCTGGTCTCTGCTTTCCTACCAATCACTTCCCAATGAACCACATCTAGTTGAATTCTGGTCTCTGCATTTGTGTGGGTGGTCGATTGGTCAGCTCTGAATAACAAAATACTGTAGACTAAATGACTTAAACAACAGATTTCACTTCTCAGAGTTCTGGAGGCTGGGATTCTGAGAGCAGGGTGCCAGCATGGCTGTATCTGATAAGAGCTTTCTTTGTGCCTCAAATTATCTCCTTCCCCTTTGTCCCAACATGCTGGAGAGAGAGCTCTGATTTCTTTTCCTCGTCTTATAAAGCTGCAAATCTTTTCAGGACACCCCTGCTCTCATGACTTTCTTTAACCCTAACTACCTCCCCAAAGCCCCATATCAAAGTACCATTATGTTGAGGGTTAGTGCTTCAACCTATGAATTTTTTCAGTCTATAGCAGGTGAGCACTAAAACACTCTAAAGATCGACCATCTGTAGGCGTGTTCTCAAAGGAGAAGCCATTGTCCTAAATTTAAAAAAAAATCAACATATAACTGGGTATATATACCTCTTAAGCTAAAATATATTTTAGGGTATGTATATAATCTAAATTTCCGGGAGCCAGTCCATCCTTGCTGTTTCAAAGGACCTGGCATATATGGCATACTGTTCTTAATATGTTTGCTCACCTTCTTGGCACTATGTGTTTGAACCAAGGTCTCTGAGAAAGGTTGTTTCCCCAGGTAGGGATTTTCCCCTGAAGTTAGGGAGGGAATAAAGCCCCTCAACTAAGTGCCAGGTGGGTAGTTAATCACTTTAACTACGAACAATCATGCTTAAGCTATATAATCTTTACTCCCTGGAATGGAGATAAGAAACGCCCTAGCCTTTGTAATAGAGATTGATAGGATTGAGTCAACTGGTATAAATACAGATGCAACAAGACAGCAAGACACAGAACTTAGAACTCAGAACTTAGAATGCAGAACTCAGAACACAGAACGAAGAAGACAGAACTCAGAAGAAGGAACCTACACAGACAGAAGAACTTCGCTGGAGAGAAAATGGCAAAAGATCCTGCACTGAACCTGACTACAGAAATTGGCAAAAGAACCTGACTAGAACCTGGTGACTGAACCTGGCTGGAGAACCTGGACAGAACCTGGCTGGAGAACCTAGCGAGGGAACATGGCTACAGAACCTGGCTGGAGAACCTGGAGAACCTAGCAAGAGAACATGGACACAGACCCTGGCAGGAGATCCTAAGCAGAACCTCTCTGGAGATCCAGACCAGAACTTGGCTGGAGATCCTGGCTAGCCTGCTGAACAACTGAACGCTGTCTCCATGTCATTCCTTCTTCGCCGACTCCGTCCACACCTTTGGGGACCCCTGGACCCGCTGGGGCTGGACACCGGCATCTGGCGCCCAACGTGGGGAACAGGGACCCTTAGGTAAGCGCCCTGCACTCCGGACGGATAGGACTCCACCGTAGGAAGAGGGTGGATAGTCTTTGCCCCACAATCGGGACGGATCAGACTCCACCATAGGAAGAGGGTGGATAGTCTTCGCCGACTCCGTCCACACCTTTGGGAATCCCTGGAACAGGATTCCCCTAGGTAAGCCCCCCCCCGCCCCACACTCGGGACGGATAGGACTCCACCAGGGTGCTACAGACCCCCCTATAGAGGATAAATAGGGTAAGAAGGTGGATAGTACAGAACTTAGATTGAGAAGATGTGCCTTACTGAGTCCAAAGAAAGAAGACTCTGTATTGATCTTTAGATTAAGAAGATGTGCCATACTGAGTCTAAAGAAAAAAGACTCTGTATTGATCTTTTAACATATATGCTTGCTAGCAGAGGAATTAAGGTTACTCCCAGTCAGACAGAACGTTTTATACAAGAAATATATCCATGCTTTTCTGAGGAAGGAAAGGTAAATGTAATGGCATGGGAGAAGGTAGGCCCAAGGAGCCTTATCCTTAACCCCACTGCAGCCTTTCTACCCTGGGAAAGTGCAGGATTGGCAAGCTCTCCCTGGGATGATAGATCAGGACTCAGGTAATAGCGGAAAGCGCCAATCCTACTCTTAAAATGGATATAAGAGAGCATTTGGGGTTTTTCTTTTTAATGCCTGCTTTTAAAAAATAAAAAAGGGGGAATTTGCCGGGAGCCGGTCCATGCTTGCTGTTTCAAGGGACCTGGCATATATGGCATACTGTTCTTAATATGTTTGCTCACCTTCTTGGAACTATGTGTTTTAACCAAGGTCTCTGAGAAAGGTTGTTTCCCCAGGTAGGGATTTTCCCCTGAAGTTAGGGAGGGAATAAAACCTCTTAACTAGTGCCAGGTGGGTAATTAATCACTTTAACTACGAACAATCATGCTTAAGCTACATAATCTTTACTCCCTGGAATGGAGATAAGAAACGCCCTAACCTTTGTAATAGAGATTGATAGGATTGAGTCAACTGGTATAAATACAGATGTAATAAGACAGCAAGAGACAGAACTTAGAATACGGAACCAAGAGAGATAGAACCTAGGCACAGAACCTACACAGAATGTTCTCTAGAGACAGAAGAACTTCGCTGGAGAGAACATGGCAAAAGTTCCTGGACAGAAACTGACCTCAGAACCTAGAGACAGAACCTAGCGAGAGAACATGGCAAAAGATCCTGGACTGAACCTGACTACAGAAATTGGCAAGAGAACCTGACTAGAACCTGGTGACTGAACCTGGCTGGAGAACCTGGAGAACCTAGCAAGAGAACATGGACACAGAACCTGGCTGGAGATCCTAAGCAGAACCTCTCTGGAGATCCAGACCAGAACTTGGCTGGAGATCCTGGCTGGAGATCCTGGCTAGGCTGCTGATCAACTGAACGCTGTCTCTGTGTCATTCCTTCTTCGCCGACTCCATCCACACCTTTGGGGACCCCTGGACCTGCTGGGGTTGGACCCCGGCACTAAATGACTTTTGTAAAGGTACTAGGTCAACTGTAATTTCAATTATGCTTTGAAAACAGCCATCACATCATGACCAAAGCTTTTGCTTTTTAAATTAAAAACAGAAAAAGATTCAGGAAGATGGCGGCGGTATAGGCAGACGCGTCCCAGGTCGTGTCCCTGAGCAAATGGAGTGAGCAGCTGAAACTAGTAACATCCACCCCGAATTGGCGAAATTCCTCAGCTGGCGAGACGGTTTACATCCGGGAAGAGCAGAACTCCCCTGGAAAGGTAAAAAAACCAGGGATTTGGGCAGGAAAGTTTGCCAGACCTCTGAGCCCAGAGAGTCGGAGGGAGACCGCGTGGCAGACAGCCGCGTCCCTTGGGACAGGCACAGCCCCTAACAGGGGAAAGGAGAACCGCGGGATTCCTGGCGCTGCCGGGGGAATTGAGAGCTCGGTCTGTGATCACAGAGGACTGAGCCTAAAGGGGGCAGCCTGAAGAGCTGATCAGACCATGCAGTCCCGGTAAGAGAAGAAGCTTACAGAAACCAAGCCTTCCCCGTTTCCGCGGCCGGCGTTTGTTTGTTTGTTTTCACTGAATCCTGTTCATGGGACATTTCGGATACAGACACTCACCTGTGCTGAAGAGAGGGAGAGTGTGCGGAGGAGTGGAATCTGGGGAGAGACTGAGGAGAGAAGGGGGGCCGGGAGAGGTGGCAGCGAATTGAGTGCTGAGACACCCCTGAGCCCACGTCTGAGGCAGCCATTCTCTCCGGAGAGTGAGACTCCTCCCCCCAGCCCCCAGGCAAGGAGCACAGCCACACCCAGATTCCACCCTGTAGGAGATCAAGGATTAAAATAACCTGATCAGTCCCTGGGAGTTAACAGGGTCTGGCCTATAGAGGGATTTTCAATCCCAGCAACAACACAGCACTGGTAACTCTTACGCAGCCAGCTCTGGGCAGTGAACTTCCACTGGACAGAGAGGCCCTGTAGCCTCAGAGGCCAACCCCAGAACACTGCCACCCAGAGGCTGACCCACAAACTGACTCTTTGCTAAACACAAAATAAGGCAGTCTGGGAAACAAATGCGGCTTGCTTTAAAATAAGGACTGTGGTTTACAACACAGAGGAACAGTGTATCGCAGGGAAACTCAACACTCTCCTGAATACCGGGCAGGTCTAAGGCGAGCCACACTGAAGAATAGAAGAACCGAAGGACCTTCACTACTGCAATATTTTTTTTTTCTTTCTTTTTTCACCTTTTAACTAAGAAACCAATTTTTTTTCTTTTTTTTTTTTTTTTTTTTTCTTTTCCTCTTCTTCTTTTTTTTTTTTTCTTCTTTTTCCATCACCTGATTTTACCCTTTTAATTACTACCTTCTTATTTTTAACCAGTATTATTACTGCTACCATTTTACCATTTTTTTAAAGTGCCATTTTATTTTCTCTTTATTTTATTTTGGGATTAGTGTTCTCCATTCTATTTTCATTGTTATATTATTGGTTGTTTCTAGTTTGCATTTATCTCCAGGGAGCTGTTGCTGGAATTTGTTGGGATTAATGGCTGTTCTATAGGAGCATTCTCCTCATATAAAAAGTCTCTTCCCCTCTTCCACTTCATTCTCTCTTTTCGCTCTTTTTTTTTCTTTTCCTTTCTTTTCTCGCTTTTACTTTCCCCCCTCCTTTTTCCCACTTTCATTTTTGCACTCCTTTTTTTGGTCCCTAATTTTCTTTTCTTTTTTCTCTTTTCTCTTTTTCTCTTCCTTCTTCCTTATCCCCTAATTCTCTTAATTCAGGTGGTCACCTTTATTTGGGGTTATTAATATCGTGAATATATTTGTGTATAGTGCCTGGTACGTGGTGCCTTGTTGTGTTGTATTTTGTGCCTTTAAATCAACACAGCAGATCCAAGCAACAGCAACCTCCTGAGCACCACACCCTCTGCTGAGGAACAGCAGCTGTACGTGAAACCTCGCCCCACCAGCCAGAAGAGCCACCACAGCTGTGAACAGCACCCACCAGAGGAGTTGCTGCCAACTGAAGAGCAGCTGCTACCGCAACCGCCCGAAGAGGAACCGCAGACCAAGGAGTCACTGCCACCAAGGGAGCAGCCACTGAACGACTCAACGTCTAGATATGTCAGTGAGATCAAACATGGGTAGACAAAGAAACCCCCAAAGGAAAGAGAAGGAGGACTCTCCAGAAAAGCAGCTAAGTAATACAGAGGCATGCAACATGACAGAAAAAGAATTCAGAATAAGGGTCCTAGAGTGCATAAACCGGATGGAGGAAAAAATCGACAACCTCAGCAAGAAGCAAGAAGAAACAGATGAAAAAATCGATAACATATGGAAGAAGCTAGAAGAAACAGATGAAAAAATCGATAACATATGGAAGAAGCTAGAAGAAACAGATGAAAAAATCAACAACTTAAGTAAGACCCAAGAAGATATGAAGAGCGATATAGCTGCAATGAAAAACTCCATTGAAAGTATCAACAGTAGACTAGGAGAAGCGGAGGACCGAATTAGTGATTTAGAAGACAAGGAAGCAAAACACACCCAAAATGTACTGCAATTGGAGAAAAAAATGAAAAGACAGGAGGAGAGCCTAAGGGAGCTTTGGGACAACATGAAACGAAACAACATACGAATAATAGGGGTACCAGAACAACAGAAGGATGAACAAGGATTAGAAAACCTATTAGAAGAAATAATATCAGAAAACTTCCCTGAGGTGGGGAAGAAAAAAGTCACACAAGCCCAGAGAGTCCCAAACAAGGTGAACCCAAAAAGACCCACACCAAGACACATCATAATTACCATGGCAAATGTTCAGGACAAAGAGAGAATCTTACAGGCTGCAAGAGAGAGACGGAAAGTTACATACAAGGGATCTCCCATTAGATTGTCAAATGATTTCTCAACAGAAACACATCAGGCCAGAAAAGAATGGACGGAAATTTACAAAGTGATGCAAAGCAAAGGACTGAATCCAAGAATACTCTATCCAGCAAGGCTATCATTCAAACTTGAAGGGGAAATAAGAAGCTTCACAGACAAAAAAAGGCTAAGGGAGTTTATCACCACCAAGCCAGCAATGCAAGGAATGCTAAAGGGACTGGTATAAAAATAAGAAATTAAAAGCTCAGAAAGAAAACAGCCACACAAAAACAGAAATGCCTACAAACAACTACCTTTCAATAATAACTTGAAACGTAAACGGACTAAATGCTCCAAACAAAAGACATCGAGTGGCTGAATGGATAAAAAAACATGACCCATACATCTGCTGTCTACAAGAAACCCACCTCATTAGAAGGGACTCACACAGACTGAAAGTGAAAGGATGGAAAAATATCTTTCAGGCAAATGGAAAGGAAAAGAAAGCTGGGGTAGCAATACTTATATCGGACAAAATAGACCTCAAAGTGAAGGCCATAACAAGAGATAAGGAAGGCCACTTCATAATACTAAAGGGATCAATACAACAAGAAGATATAATCCTGGTAAACATATATGCACCCAATGCAGGAGCACCCAAATTCATAAAAAAACTCCTGGAAGATATCAAAGGAGACATCGACAACAATACAATCATAGTAGGGGACTTTAATACACCACTGACAGCACTGGATAAGTCCTCTAGACAAATAATCAGCAAAGATACAGCAATCCTAAATGACTCACTAGATCAGATGGACTTAATAGACATCTTCAGAACACTTCACCCGAAAGCCAGGGAATATACATTCTACTCAAATGCTCATAGGACATATTCAAAAATAGACCATATATTGGGTCACAAGCAAAGTATCCCCAAATTCAAGAAAATTGAAATCATAAAAAGCGTCTTCGCAGACCACGATGGCATAATATTAGAAATAAACTACAATAAAAACAACCCAAAATACTCAAACACCTGGAAGCTGAATAGCATGCTATTAAATATTGATTGGGTTACCAATGAAATCAAAGAAGAAATTCGAAACATCCTGGAAACTAATGACAATGAAAACACAACAATCCAAAACCTATGGGACACAATGAAAGCAGTCCTGAGAGGGAAGTTTATAGCTCTACAGGCCTATCTCAAAAAACAAGAAAAAATGGTAGTAAATCATCTAACTCTACAACTCAAAGAATTAGAAAGAGAGCAACAAGAAAACCCCAGAGTGAGCAGAAGGAAGGAGATAATAAAGATTAGAGCAGAAATAAATGACATAGAGACCAAAAAAACAATACAGAAAATCAATGAAACCAAGAGCTGGTTCTTTGAAAGGATAAACAAGATTGACAAACCTCTAGCCAGACTCACCAAGAAGCAAAGAGAGAGGACCCAAATAAACAAAATCAGAAACGATAGAGGCGAAATAACAACAGACCCCACAGAAATACAAATGATTGTTAAAAAATACTATGGACAGCTCTACTCCAACAAACTAGACAACCTGGAGGAAATGGACAAATTCCTAGAAAAATACAACATTCCAAAACTCAATCAGGAAGAATCTAAAAATCTCAACAGGCCAATAACTATGGAAGAAATTGAAGCAGTCATCAAAAAGCTTCCAGCAAACAAAAGCCCAGGACCAGACGGCTTCACAGGGGAGTTTTACCAAACATTCAAGGAAGAACTAAAACCTATCCTCCTCAGACTACTACAAAAAATTCAAGAGGAAGGAACACTTCCAAGCTCATTCTATGAAGCCAGCATCACCCTAATACCAAAACCAGGGAAAGACAACACAATGAAAGAGAATTACAGGCCAATATCCCTCATGAACATAGATGCCAAAATCCTCAACAAAATTTTAGCAAATCGGATCCAGCAGTACATCAGAAAGATCATACACCATGACCAAGTAGGATTTATCCCAGGGATGCAAGGATGGTACAATATCCGCAAATCAATAAACGTGATACATCACATAAACAAATTGAAAGAAAAAAACCACATGGTCATATCAATTGATGCAGAAAAAGCATTTGACAAAATTCAACACCCATTTTTGATAAAAGCTCTCAGCAAGGTGGGAGTAGAAGGATCATACCTCAACATAATAAAAGCCATATATGACAGGCCCACAGCCAACATCATACTCAATGGACAAAAACTAACACCATTTCCCCTAAGAACAGGAACAAGACAGGGATGCCCCCTCTCACCACTCCTGTTCAACATAGTACTGGAAGTGTTAGCCATTGCAATTCGGCAAGAAGAAGAAATAAAAGGCATCCAAATTGGAAAAGAGGAAGTAAAACTGTCCTTATTTGCAGACGACATGATATTATACATACAAAACCCTAGAGACTCCATCAAAAAGCTACTGGACTTAATACATGAATTTGGCAATGTAGCAGGATACAAAATTAACCCCAAGAAATCCGAGGCATTTCTATACACCAATAGTGAACTTTCAGAAAGAGAGATTATAAAAACAATCCCGTTTACCATCGCACCAAAAAAATTAAGCTACCTAGGAATAAACTTAACTAAAGAGGTAAAAGACCTCTACTCAGAAAACTACAGGACGTTGAAAAAAGATATAGAGGAAGACATAAACAGATGGAAGAACATACCGTGTTCATGGATTGGTAGAATCAACATCATTAAAATGTCCATACTACCCAAAGCAATCTATAAATTCAACGCACTCCCCATTAAAATACCAACGGCATACTTCAGAGATCTAGAACGAACTCTCCAAAAATTCATCTGGAATAAAAAAAGACCTCGAATAGCTGCAGCAATCCTGAAAAAGACCAAAGTAGGTGGGATCTCAATACCAGATATCAAGATGTATTACAAAGCCACTGTTCTCAAAACTGCCTGGTACTGGCACAAGAATAGGCATATAGATCAATGGAATAGAATAGAGAGCCCAGAAATCGGCCCGAACCAATATGCTCAATTAATATTTGACAAAGGAGGCAAGAACATACAATGGAGCCAAGATAGTCTCTTCAATAAATGGTGCTGGGAAAATTGGACAGATATATGCAAGAAAATGAAACTAGACCACCAACTTACACCATACACAAAAATAAACTCAAAATGGATAAAGGACTTAAATGTACGACAGGAAACTATAAAAATTCTAGAAGAATCCAAAGGCAACAAAATCTCAGACATATGCCGAAGCAATTTCTTCACTGATACAGCTCCTAGGGCACTTGAAACTAAAGAGAAAATGAACAAATGGGACTACATCAAAATAAAAAGCTTCTGCACAGCAAAAGAAACCATCAACAAAACAACGAGAAAACCCACTGTGTGGGAAAACATATTTGCCAATGTCATATCCGATAAGGGCCTAATCTCCAAAATTTATAGGGAACTCATACAACTTAACAAAAGGAAGATAAACAATCCAATCAAAAAATGGGCAAAGGACCTAAATAGACACCTTTCAAAAGAGGACATTCAGAAAGCCAAGAGACATATGAAAACATGCTCAAAGTCACTAATCATCCGAGAGATGCAAATCAAAACAACAATGAGGTACCATCTCACACCTGTCAGACTGGCTATCATCAACAAATCAACAAACGACAAGTGCTGGAGAGGATGTGGAGAAAAAGGAACACTTGTGCACTGCTGGTGGGAATGCAGACTGGTGCAGCCACTATGGAAGACAGTATGGAGTTTCCTTAAAAAACTGAAAATGGAACTCCCATTTGACCCTGTGATCCCACTTCTAGGAATATATCCCAAGAAACCAGAAACACCAATCAGAAAGGATATATGCACCCCTATGTTCATAGCAGCACAATTCACCATAGCTAAGATCTGGAAACAGCCTAAGTGCCCATCAGTAGATGAATGGATTAGAAAACTGTGGTACATCTACACGATGGAATACTATGCTGCTCTAAAAAGGAAGGAACTCTTACCATTTGCAACGTCATGGATGGAACTGGAGAGCATTATGCTAAGTGAAATAAGCCAGTCAATGAAGGAAAAATACCACATGATCTCACTCATTCATGGATAATAGAGACCATTATAAACTTTTGAACAATAATAGATACAGAGGCAGAGCTGCCTCAAACAGATTGTCAAACTGCAGCAGGAAGGCCGGGGAGGGTTGCGGGGCTGGTGGTCGGGGGGTAAGAGATCAACTAAAGGACTTGTATGCATGCATAGAAGCATAACCAGTGGACATAAGACATGGGGGGATAGGGGAGGCTAGGGGACTGTCTAGGGCGGGGGGATAAAATGGACACATATGTAATACCCTTTGTAATACTTTAAGCAATAAAAAAAAAAAAAAAAAAAAAAAAAAAAAAAAAAAAAAAAAAAAAAAAAACAGAAAAAAAAATTTGCTTTATTTTAGGCCACTTTTTGAATGTCATTTTATCACCCTCCAATATGACTGGATTGAAAATATTTGAAACATTTTGAAGATACAGAATATAATATAATGGACACAGGTACACCAATAAGGTAAAATATCTTTACATTTGCTTCTACATCATGTTTTTTAATGAATGAAACATTGCAGATCCATCTGAAGCTTGCCCCTCACCCTTTTCCTCCCTGTGCCTCCCTCCCCGGAGAAAACTGCTACCCTCAAGCCCATGTGCATCATTCCTGTGCATGTGTGCACAGTACTCTTATTGCATTTATATGAATGACAGCAAAGTGGATACCACAGTATTACATACAGGTCCCCTCCTCAGGTCCAACACACCCATCCGTCAACTGCTGACATCAGCTGCGATGGCTCCCAGCTGTACCCCAGGCTTAGCATTGCTTCCAGCTAAGGGCTACCTGGCCATGGCCCATGGCTGGCTGATGCAGAAATGTACATCCTCAGCCCCCTTGTCTCAATATGGAGTCACTCTGAAGAGCCATCCCAGCTCCAGACTCCATAGGATGGGCTGAGTCCTCAATTTCAACCACATTGGGACGTGGCTTTGCACTCTGCTCTGTTTTGCTTTTCTTCCTTACATCTTCCTACGACAATCTCTGCTGAATGGTTCGCACACGGCCCTCCTCCTTAGACTGTGCTCTCAGGGAGCCCAACTGAAAAAGAATCATAAATACATTTGTTGTTTTGTGTGCTTTAAAATTTACATAAGTGGAGTCATACTGCTTTATGCTCTCTTTTATGTTTTTGAGATAGAGCCATATTGATACGTATAAATATAATCTATTTTAACTGCTCTATAGAATGATTATATGAATAAACCATGATTTATTAATTTATTCTCCTTCTGAGAAACACTTTATTCCACTTTGGTTATTACAATCAGTGCTTCAATGGAGCATTCTCTTCTTTTGTACATATATGGGTGTTTCTCTATAATACCATCAAGATGCATACTACTCATTGAGAGATTATACGCCACTACAAGCTACCAGCCCTTTTCCAATAGCTCTCTAAAGTGGTTGTAACAATTTGTTAATAACATGAATTTTTATTTTTCTACATTCTTGCAAAGCTCCTTGTTAAAAATATTAATACCTGTATTTTTTAAAATTTGTAAGGGTGAGATGAGATCATATTTATTTAAATTTGGATTTTACTGATTGCTGGTGAGAATAAGCATTTTTTTCTTTTGTGTATTATTTTCTTTTGCCATTTATATTTTCTCCTCTGTTAATTTTCCCATCTTTGCCATTTTTCTGTTAGGGTATTTTTCTTGTTTTGATATATATGTGCATTATAGGTACATGCACATATACTAGTACTTCTTTCGTATAATTTTTATTAAATTTAATCGGTTAAATGGTTAACAAAATTACATGTTTCAGGTGTACAATTCTATAATACATCATCTATATATTATAATAGAGGCCTGGCGATGAAATTCATGCACAGGCAGGGGTGTCCATCAGCCTGGCCTGCACCCTCTCACAATCTGGGACCGCTGGCTCCTAACTGCTCATCTGCCTGCCTGCCTGATCTCCCCTAACCACTCACCTGCCTGCCTGATCACCCCTAACCCCTCTGCCTGCCTGCCTGATCGCCCCTAACCACTTACCTGCCTGCTTGATCTCCCCTAACTGCCTCTGCCTCAGCCCCTGCCCCCACAGCTTCGTCAGGAAGGACATCCAGAATGATGTCCAGAAGGTCGTTTGGCTGTCTGGTCTAATTAGCATATTATGTTTTTATTATTATAGATTGTGTGTTCACCACCCCAACTCAAGTCTTCTCCCATCACCATTTATCCCACCTTTACCCTTTTCTACCTCCCCCACTCCCCTTTCACTCTGATAAGCACCATAATGTTGTCTGTGTATATGAAGTTTTTTGGGTTTTGTTTTGCTTAATCCTTTCACCTTTTTTACCCATTCCCCTAACCTCCCTCTCCTCTAACAGCTATCAGTCTGTTCTCTGTATCTATGAGTCTATTTCTATTTTTTAGTTTATTTTGTTCATTAGATTCCACATATGGTATTTGTCTTCTTTGACTGGCTTATTTCACTTAGAATAAAACTCTCCAGGTCCATCCATGCTGTCACAAGGCTAATATTTCTTTCTTTTTTAAATTTTTACAGCCAAGTAGTAATTCATAGACATGTTTATTGATTTATGCGTACAAATTCTGCAGTATTTGTACTAACAGAGAATACTTTCTACATGCCAAAGACATTGTATTGTCCTACATGAGGAATAGATTCAATAGATTTGTAAAAATGTATTCAGGATGCAGAGCTGAGGGTCATCCACTCTGATAAAAATCAAAATTTATGGCTGATTTCCTGTAACCTTAACAAATGGTCAGCTCATGGAGGTTTTTCCCCAGCACATTTTACAAACAGATTATTATTTTTTTAAAGATGACTAGACTATTCAGTAACTTCCAATTAGGTATTTGATGTGTAGTATACTGCACAATTTTGTATTTGGTTTTTACTGCGCTGCTGGCCTTATTTAATATTGTTTGGGACAATTCTCCATTCAACTATTTGCTCTTGTCTGGGAGCTGTCCAAGAGCTGAGAGAAATTCTGGCCCTGCTAACCCCAGGCTGGGCCTCAGGAGCATGTGCGATAGCTATTTTTTGGCACAGAATTCCTGTGTTTCAGGTTTTTGGTTTTTTTTAATATATTTTATTGATTTTTTACAGAGAGGAAGGGAGAGGGATAGAGAGTCAGGAACATTGATGAGAGAGAAACATCAGCTGCCTCCTGCACACCCCCCCACTGGGAATATGCCCGCAACCAAGGTACATTCCCTTGACCGGAATCGAACCCGGGACCCTTCAGTCTGCAGGCCATCGCTCCATCCACTGAGCCAAACCGGTCAGAACCTGTGTGTCAGTTTTTATGAGTATGTTGCCCTGCCCTTCACCCAGTTGACATCCATAGCATATGGTTCTATGTGACATCAATAAAATAGAAGAGTATTCAGACTCTACATTCTTAACAGGTAGTATCACCTTGAACTCTTTACTGCTGTGATACATTAAAAACCTTGGTTGTGGGAAATAATAAACATAAAAACAAGCACATAGGTTATTTATCTGACTGAAGCTTTGCCTTACATTTTGAAGCAAATAATGGCATGAATGAGACAAAATACAATAAGTCAGTAACTGTGTGTTTAGCCCTGGAGCTAAACCACATGGGTTAAAAATGTGGTTAAATCAAGTACACACTATGCAAAGTAAGTTACCTCATCCTCCGTACGTGTGTTTCATCTTTTGTAAAATTACAATAGGGTTGTTTGAAGGAGTACACTAGTTAGTGCATATAAAACACTTAGAATCATCCCTAGCACATAGACAGTTCTATGAATTTGGCAGCTCTTATTTAGAGTTTTACATTCTTATGCCAAATAGTTTCGGATCTCTTACATCAACCGTGATCCCTGTTTGTGGGAACCTCGTGTTGGCTCACTGCTGCATCTCTTAAGCCCTTTCATATAATAGATGTTCAATAAGTATTTGCTGAGTGGATGAATTTTGCATGGACCCCTGATTTTGTCATTTGATATGTCATTTGTCAGTCTTCTGTGAATACTACAAAAGAATTATAAAAATGTGATATTGCATTTTGGGGAGCACTATGTCAAGAGAAAGTTTGTAAAAATTAAGTAGCACCCACTTTATGAGTCTTCATGGGAACAATCCCTAATAGATATCAGTCAGGAAGATAGCATCCTTCTTGAGAATAACACAAGTGAGCTGCTGGGGACACGGGTACGTGGAAATGAACAACCCAACGCTTGGCCTTAGGGAGCTCCTAGCATTGTGGATATTCAGGGGATCTAGGGCTAGAAAATGCATTTCCTCATCTGGATATGAAAAGAACACTAAAAAGTTAGGACGCGAGTACTGCTTGATGGGAGTCCTATAAAGAGACAAAGAGAAAAATTAAATGTAACAAATACACACACACCCTCATGCTTATAATTCTAATTACATTCTAACTGTCTCTCAAAAAAAACCAGAAGTTTTATAACTGCTTTTCGCAGTGACACTAGATTATACTTGCTATAAAGTCTAGCACCTGCCAAATTCCAGTCTGTGGTTAATGCTAATGCCAATTGCGCACGGTGCACCTGCACACACATTCCTAACAACAAGCACCGTATATTACCTTTACGTCAGCAGGAATTGTCTCTAAGCTTGGAACCGATTTTACATACATTAACTCCCAGGGTAAGTATATGTTGCAAGCTAATGCCAAAACGTATTGAAAGGCCACATTTTAAAAACAGTACCGGAAACAAATTGCACTTTAAAAAACACACAAACTCAAAGTCTGGTTGCTGAAGCCATGCGGTTGTTTCTATGATCATAGGATTCTGGATGCGTTCTGTTTTGTTTTTCCATGACCACTGGCTTCCTGATTCTCAGTGTGAAAGAAAGCACAGAGGAAAGACATTTAGAAAATTATTAAGGATAAATTTCTAGGCTTTCTGTACTATTGAGTGAAAATAGTAATTAGTTAATATTTATGTGATACCTGTACTTTTTTTAAAATGTGCTTTATAAATCTGATTTCATTTCTACAACATTGCAATTGTTTTTATGATACTATTCTCTTTTTATGTTTGTTTGTTTGTCTGTTTTTAATCACACAAGTTAACTACTGGGGACAATATAATATCGTTGACATACAGGTATACAACATACTGGTTAAATATTTATATAACTTTCAAAGTAATCACTGGTTTTGTAGGCAAGTAAGTATCAATGGAGTGATTGGACCCTGGCTTTTTGTCTCCATTACACCCCATATTCCACAGAGTGGGCTCCAAAGGATGCTGTGGGGTATACATTTTCCCTGGAAAATTACAGATTGATTTGTCTCTTACTACACGAGTTTTTATATGCAAGGCTCATAATGAGAACCTCATGATAATTTATTGTTAAACTATTATTATTGGTGGTGGTGCTGATGTTCTTACCACCCTTGCTCTCAGATGATAAGTGGACATGCTCCATGCTTAGATGTCTCTCTTATCCCCAATATCAATAAAGACACCAAATAGAAATTAATAAACATGCGTTTAAGCAGGAGACCCACCATAATAGAGTTTTAGAACAACTGGTCACCTAAGATTGGTACAAATTTTCTCAGTTAAGTCCAATGCGTATAAAACTTGGTCAAACATCCTATCTGATAAAAGACAATTATGTAAATTTTCCACTGCGTTCTGCTCTCAAATAGTAAATCAATAAAATGAGATTCATTCCAGCCAGTTATTGAATTAAGCAGTTTATATCTGTGAACCACTTTTCTGATTACAGGCACAGCCACATGCAGAACCCAGTTGGGCCTGGGAAGGAGACTCCTTTTGGGATGCCAGCCTTTAGTGCAAGGTCAAGGGCCTGAGGGGGACAAAATCAAGTGGTGCCCACTGCACTCATCTACATGTTGTCTGTGGTGGCTTTGCACTACAGCAGCAGCATTGAATAGTTGCACTAGAGGCACTACACCCACAAAACCAACAATATTTACTGTGTGATTCTTTACAGAAGAAGCTTATTGATTCCTAACCAGATGCTCACTCATATTATGAAACATGTACACATATACATAAACAAAGAAGAAAGACTATCTTATGTATATGTATGTTTATTTATGTGTATGAATGTATTTATTGTTGTTGTTGCTGTTGTTGTTGTTGTTGTTTTAGCACATAGACACCTCAGTAACCTGGAGTCCAGCTCTTTCAGGACCAGCCTTGTGGGATCTGTAACTCAACATGCAAACATCCACTCTCACAAGTCACACTGCCCAAGCCACAGCAAATGCTCTGTACATCACTAGCTTAGGGTTTGCACATGGTAGCCACATATAGCAACTAAGGAAAAACCTGCAATTGTAAATATCTTATATCCCTCTTACATTTATAAATGTGTTGGTCTAGAAACAATATGTGTGAAGATTGGTATTGGTTAATTGGCAACTAGATACACATTAAAGGGTGGAATTGAGAAGTCTTATTTTAAAAAGTATTCAATAGAAATTAATTTAAAAATAAGCAATACTAATTCTTCAGAATTTTGACATAAAATAATATTCATTATTTAAATGTACATTATTTAAATGTACATTACTTAAATGTACATTTTATTTTTTGATCAATTTGAATATTTAAAGACGAAAATATTATTTTATATTACATAAAAATAATTATATTTTTTCTTTTTAAGTATATTAAAATTACATTTCTTATGAACATTTATTAATATTTACTAACCTTTTATTTTATTTACATTTTATTTTTAGTTAGCTAGGAAATCACTGTCAAAATTTAAAAACATGTAAAAATTTGGTTATACAGCATGGTGATATTACTAAAACAAAGGTAATTAAATTATGAAATAAATAAATAATCATTTATAAACTACAGGCCTGATGCATAAAATTCATGCAAGGGGCTCAGCCCTCCCAGCCCCGGCTTCGTCTGGAAGGTCGTCTGGATATCTGGTCTAATTAGCATGTTATGCTTTTATTATTAAAGATTATTTTTGTCTCCCTTTTATCAAACTAACCAAATATTATCTTTCCATTCATATAACACCCAGATATGCACAATAATAAATAAACTTGGTCTTTTTTGATATTTTTGAACCACTGTTGACTTACAATCATATAGAAGCTACAATAAGCTTTTCTTTCGTCAATATAGGAACATACAATATATGTGTTTTTTAACTTAATTTATGATGTTCAACCCTTTAAATTTATGGTAAGTGGGCAAAGGTCTGTTCACATGAATGGACTGAGACGCGGGTCAGAGTGTCAGCATAATTCCTGGCTGCTTGGGCTCAGGTGATTAGTCTAAACTTTCTGTGCCCAATTTCCTTACCTGAGCATCAGAAGCCACCTCATAAGATTTCAGTGATGATTATATGACCCAGTGTATGTAAATGTGTCCGGCTCAATACGTGGCTTATGCTAGTTTCTTCCCCTAAGCCTACTGTATCACTTGAACCTCAAAATAATGAGATTGGCTTTATTAAGTTGTACCTACATTCCTCTTTCATAGATGATGAAACTGAGGTTCAGAGAAGGTGGCATCTACTGGACGTCACAAAATAAGTGAATGGAGGATATGGGGTCATCATGCATGACAGAGCAGAATAACACATAAGGGACACGTGGTCTTCAGGGTCAGAGAGCCAGCCCTGAATCCCATCTTGAACACTTACTGGCTATGTGATCTTAAGCATTGTCCATTGGGGTTCGCATAAGCATTCAATAAAGTAGCATAAAATATCACATGGATGTATGTGATTTATATGGTTTTCTACCTTGTGTCTCTAAGTTTTCTTTTCTTGTATGCAAGGCATACTTTTTAGCAGTGGGGACATTTCTTTCAAGTAAAAATTCATGTGGAACCCCGCCATTGTTAATATGTAACACATGGGAGGAGCTTTGGATGAACTAGAGCAAGGGCCTTTGATGTCCTTTCTTTTCCTTAAAGCATGAACAAGGCAGCTCCTGAGGCACTTTCTTTGAACTTTAGGGCCCCAGAAAACAAGGTTTGAAATAAAGGCCCCAAACCATCTTACTTCTTACATCACTGCATCTATCTACATAAGAATCATCTGCAGCGGCAGCTTTTTCAGGAAGCAGTTCTGACAGCCCACGTGGAGCAGAATTTTCCATCTGCCTCTGCTGGCTGACGTTCCCACTTCTGAGTAGCATGAAAACGTCTTCCTACAATGCCTCCCACTTAACCTTCCTCTCCCCATCTCATTTCAAGGATGAACCAATAGAGGTCAGCCATCCCCATGACCTTGACTCACCTTGACTCAATTCCCGTTCATGTAAAAATGTTCTGAGACTTCATACCTCAGCCTGGTGGCCAGATGTGTACCACCAGTTTACATGACAGCTGGAGTGGCTATTACTAGGGCTGCATTTTACACACCTGCGATTTTCTCTTAGCTTTTCAGACAAGCCTAGATTTTTGCCAGCCCTGGCATTTTTCAGTGGCAATGTATTTCTCTGACAGCCTCATTGGAGGCAAGTGGAGCTCAGCGCCTTTCAACTCTGATATTGCCTCTGGCTCTCAAACAGATGTCTGTCACTGTAGCTTCTATTTTGGGGGTTCAGGGATGCACAAGGCTTGGGAGATGGCAATGTGCCCATCGTCAGCATAAGTCAGATTGTGTCACCCTCCAGCTCATGGCTCCCCAGTGGTTTCCCATCGTACTTAAAGCTCTTCTCCCTGCCTTAAAACACGTGTCTGAGCTGACCTGTCTCTGCTCCTACAACATCTAACCTCATGGTCCTCCTCTCACTCTGCCAGTCCTCCGTGACCCACTTTTCGCTCTGAGGCCACCAAGAGCTCACTTCTGTAGCAAACTCCGGGCTAACCTTCTCCTGTCCAGGATGGTTGTTCCTTCATCTCGTCCAGATGTCAGTTTAAATATCACCTCCTTAAACAGATCTTTGCTGACTATCTGATCTAAGTTAGTTACCAAGGGACTGTGTGTCTCATAATTCTATAGAATTCTCTGCAAGTGCCTACCTGTACTTCTTCAATTTCAACAATATTACATTATAAAAATGTGTGTGTGTGTGTGTGCTTGTCATTTTGGAATGCAAGTCCCAGGACTGCAGTGAATGTCTATGCTTTGCTCACCATGGACTCACCATAAGGTAAAAAAGAATCTGACACATAGCAGATAGTCAATAAAGTTTCATTTAATTATTGTTTAATGAACTGCTTAGCCTCTCAAGTCTACAAGGACCCTATTCCCATAAAGTCAGAACTGTTAATTTAATATTAAATTGGACAGGGAAGATACGATGCTGTGTGTTTACCCCACCTTATTTGATAGTCTTTCCATCTGGCCAGAGGAAATGAACAATACCAATCAGCACTTTGTAGCTAGGCACAGTTGCATGTCTTGCTCAGGCTAATACAATCTGTTTGCAAGTGGCTTCAAACACTATGAATTAAGGTGAGGAGAAGCCCTCACCATTCTCATAGCTATTTCTTCACTTGTGCTTTGACTGGAGGCTGTGTGCCTAGATGGTTGACATACAAGAGATGAGTCATCACACAGAACATAGCTGCCAGGGAGGGTTACTCAATCCATGATGGACTTGTGAAAAATAAGATTTTCTAAGGTTATTCAAGCATAACCTCAGCCTATCTTAAATAAGTAATCAGTACAGTGGAAGGATATACCTAAAATTAAAGTCATTTTAAGTTACCTGATCTAGCTGAACCCCTACAATATCAATATAGAGATATGATGCCTAATGTAAGTAAATGCTGCTAGGTGATAATTCACATAAGCAGTTAGAGCATATAGGTGCTCACTGAACTTTATTTAGGATCAGGTTTTCTATAAATAGACATTTTTCTATTCTCCAAATATTATGCAATAAAACTCTGAATCCTTTTCATGCATCCAGCATGATGGGTATAATGATGAACACTGTTCCGTTGATATTCATCACTCATTTACTTTACAAGTAATATTGGTCGCATTTTGAGGTGTCCAGAATTGTTCCAGTAATAAAAGTGTGAGTAAACCACCTGCCTCCAAAACAGCTGTTACTTCAATAATAATGACAGGCATATCCTATATAATAAAAGGTCAGCCTCCATAAGCGTAACCACCAGAACGACCAGAGACCAGAACCACCACAGCCCCTCGCCAGGCTGGCCCCACCCCCAAGCAAGCTGCTAGGGGCAATCAGGCAGGCAAGCAAGTGGTTAGGGACGATCAGGTAGGCAGGCCAGCGGTTAGGGGGATCAGGTAGGCAGACGGCCCCTCACTGGGCTGGCTCCACCCCCAAGCAAGCAGTTAGGGGCGATCAGGCAGTCAAGTGGTTAGGGGTGATCAGGTAGGCAGATGGCCCCTCACAGGGCTGGCCCCACCCCCCAGCAAAGAAAGAGGGAGGCCCAGGCCACCGGTGGCTACTCTGTGGCAGGTGTGCGCTGGCCAGCAATCACCTGCAGAGAGAGGCCCAGGCTAGCAAGCCATTGTACCCCACGCTTGTCGCCTACAGAGGGAGGTCACCTGTGGCAAGGGAGGTGTGGGCAGTGCTGCACAGATAGCAAGCAATGGAAGCAGCGGGGGTGAGACCAGCTGCCTGCAGCCAGGGGAAGGAAAACCCCAATGATCTCAGGCCAGGCCTAGGGACCCTACCCAAGGGTTCCTGGATTGTAAGAGGGTGCAGGCCGGGCTGAGAAACTCCCCCCCACCCCCCGCCCCCGTGCACTAATTTTCATGCACCAGGCCTCTCTACTACATAGATAAATTTGACAAGTTATGACAAGGCTTAGTCCAAATAAAGGAGATGAAATTTAAGGTGGATCTTAAGGTGTAAGGAGTAATCTGTGAGTGGTTTTGCTTCCCCTGACCTTTAAACTGAGCTCCCTGTGCCCTTGCTTGGATGATAAGCTTTGAGAGTACATTTCTAGCAGGCAGAACTCAGAGCCAGGGGTTTCAAACTCACTCGAGCTGTGGAAGCTGCCTGGGAATCTGTGCACTAACCTTTCCAGCCCTCATTTCTCTCTACATTAAAATTCAAGTTCACACTGATCCCTTTCTCTCACACAATGGCCTGCCCACTCACTAGAGTAGGTATTTCATTTTATGAAGCCTTATTTGTATTCTCTTTTTCATGGAGGACAAACACATTGACCAGTAAACAGTATTTTATAACCCACTTGACATATTTCTCAATATAAATTAGCAAACTGGTATTCTGGTTTATATACAAACTTATTGTGTAAGAAAAGAAATTAGAATGGGTTATTCCGATAAAGCCCGTCCAGTTTCAGGTGCACTGCTGACTCTATAAACCAATAAAACTAACTCTTTTTCTGGAAATCAAGGACATCTCCAAATTACCAGCCTCATGAGCATATTCTCTGATGACCATCCAGACTTCTCCAGGCAATGTTGTTCTGTTGTAAGAGTCCTTTCAATTGGAAAGAAAGTCTGCTGTCATAATACATATTAAACAAAAGCTAATGCCAGCCTTGGGTAGCCCCAATAAAGCCCACTTTACGGATTCTAAATACAGATAGCCACTCTTGAAGGTAATCTATACTTCCTGGAGAACAAAATATTACAAAGTCCTCCAATCCATGGTAGAACTTCAGTTAAGAATGAGCAACTCTGAGCTAATGATGGCAATGCACGTAGAGCTTGTTACATTTCTAAAAGCAATTTCATACATAGTGTCTTATTAGTTTCCAAAATAAGTATGCCCTTAACTCATATCTCATTTAAGTTTTCACATATATTTGTTTTACATAGAACACCCCCATTTGCTTATAAACAAACTGGAACTCTGGGGACTGACTTCAGCAAGACCACTTGTACATAAGGGGCAGGACCAGAAGCAGCAGCAGGAGTCTTTTCTTCCCACTGCCAACCTTACTCTAGTTCGTGGAAAAGTGAGAATGGAGCTGACCTTCTCTACAGCTTATTCCATACCAGCTGACATTATCTTCTTAAATTTTCAGTTTTTGAATCTCCATGTAGACAGCAACACCACCAGTCTCCTACAGCAACTGATTCCAAAGTATTGCCCTGAAATTCTTTTGTGTTTCTTTCATCTTTCATTACAATTTCTTCACAGGATTTAATTAAACTTGTCTTCTTCCACTTAGTTAAACCTTTTGATCCTACCAACAACACTAATCTCAAAATCAAAAAAGGGAGGATAATTATTGGGTGAGAATTTTGTTGACCTCTTGCCAAAGAGTTGGAGGTATTCTTAAAAGAGTCATATCTAAGAATATGTGTGAGAATCTCTCTCTCTCTCTCTCTCTCTCTCTCTTTTTTTTTTTTTTTTTAGTTAATCCCCACCCTAGGATATTTTTCCCTTAATGTTTAGGGAAAGTAGAAGAGAGAGGAAAAGACAGAGAGAAATATTGATGTGAGAGAAACACATCTATTGGTTGCCTCCAGCACAAGCCCTGACCAGGGACTGGGCTGGGGAGGACCCTGCAACCAAACTATGTGCCCTTGACCAGAATTAAACCCGGGACCCTTTGGTATGCAGGCTGACGCTCTATCCACTGAGCCAAAACAGCTAAGGCTGTGTGAGAAGTTCTTGATCTCACAAAGCTTATGTTATTGAGGGAGAGACTGTGGACAAGTGATAAATAACCACGCTGGAATTCCTAGTCAGGTCATCTTCCATTGGCTTTCTCAGCTTTTATTTTGTGATGTTTGAAAACTACTTGAAAATTGTCCTGGGGACTTTATTTTAGGCATCGATTTCAGTTCCCTCAGTGATTTTATGTGTCCTGTTCTTTGAATAGCCATTTCCCTGGAGAAGGCCTGGATTTCCCCCATCTCCCTCCTAGTAAATAATTGAAGACACTCAGCATAGGACAATTTTCAGGCTGCCTTCCCTGGGCATGGTCCCTGCCCTCCACAGAACGCATGGGCTTCTTTTGACAAGTGTCATTGGTCCCCAAAGCATGCTTATTCCTGGTAGCAAGTTTAATGATCTGAAGACTGCAGACCATGTCCCTTTATAATGTTAAGCACTTATAGAAAGTACCTCCTACATCGTGCAATTAAAGTGTCGTCTGTACAATAATTAGTCACAAAGAAAGAATGTCAGGCGCTTTTAGGGGTGAACAGGATGACATTAATTTCATTAGCAATTATTCAGGCAGGCCAAGATCTTTGCAGAAAAAATTTCTCAAAAGAAAAATTCCTATTCTACCAAATTTTATCTGTACGTGTTTCATTGTTTCAAAACAGGCAAGATGAGTGACACCAAACAGATATGCATAGTAAGAGAAATATGAAGTTCAAGGATATTTTTAAGAGATAGCCTAGTTTAGTATAATGGGGCTATTATATGCTTAAGAGTCACTTAGAGCTAGTTAAAATTTCTTCCTTCTGCGGCTTATCCAGAGGAATCATGACCAGGCAACCTAACCACGCCCTACTTGTTATCCACATCTGCAACAATGAAGGGAGTAATACCTCTCTCATAGGGTCATTACAAGGGAGGTAGGAGCTAATACAGCAGGGATGCAAAAATGGGTAAAATAGGACATAAATTCACAGCAGCAACAATGAAGATGCTAAAAAGCAAGCAATTGCAGAATTTAATACCTAGAACAGATCTTAGGTGCTGGGTGAAAATTCTTTATTTTAGAGGTAAAGAGATTGACTAGTATGCTGTATCAAAGCCTTGGGGCCTCACCAAATAAATTTTGCAGGAAAAACTTGAGCAAAATCCATGCCTTAGGCCAGTGGTCGGCAAACTGCGGCTCGCGAGCCACGTGCAGCTCTTTGGCCCCTTGAGTGTGGCTCTTCCACAAAATACCGATTTCTGTGCATGGGCCAAGGAGTTTCAATTGCACTGTACATGTGCGCCCACATGTGGTATTTTGTGGAAGAGCCACACTCAAGGGGCCAAAGAGCTGCATGTGGCTCACGAGCAGCGGTTTGCAGATCACTGCCTTAGGGTATCAAAGGTAGTTTTTATTTAGCCCCACCCATCTCTTTTTTGTCAATCTTAAATATTTTAAAGAACGCCTAAAAAGTGTTTATTTCACAAATACTTTCATTCAAAGGTTATATCATATATCATTATTAATCAATAAGAATTATAATTGGGCAAGGACTCATTGAACCTATTCAATGAATAGGAGACAATAGCATTAATAATAACTTAGCTGCAAATATTCACATACACATAAGAATAAACACATTAAAACTTGAAGTTAAAATGGTGAATTCAGAGTCTTAAATTTTCCCAGTAGTGCTGATGAATGCATGGAGTAGAAACAGTTTTAGGAGGATTATGCCCAGAATTTTAGGAGCTTCATTCTTACGTCAGATTTGCTTGTCACTATCAGAAAGAACTATGGATCAATCTCACTCGGCTTCTCATCCAAAGTGAAGTCTGTTAGGAAATGGTTAATAAATGCAGCATAATGTTCCTCCTTCCATTCAAAATGAACTGATTTGGGACAATCTCATTTCCATGATTTAAGGAGCCAATTTTCTGTTTCTCTTTCTTTTTTGTTCTCCCTTAATACACCTGCTGCACAGAAGTCAGCAGAGGGGGGATTTGAATAATAACACTGCTTTATATGTAAATGGGACCTTTCATCCAAGTTTCTCAAAGATATCTGTAAACATTATCCAGCTGAATATAGATTATGAGCATTATTTTGAAGCTAGAAAAATAGTCACCATGTGGGTAAGTGACTTGCCTAAGGTCAAACATTAAGACTGAGGTGTTGCTCAGAAGTGGCTCCTGGTCATTTAAGGACTTAATCATCCCAATTTGCTCAGGTAAGAGATTCTATCTGCATTACAACTCAGAGTTCCTGTATATTCCTATGTGAGTATCATTCATTATAGACATGTAAACCACAATTACAACCTCTTCATTCCATCTGACTTTTCACCCCATAATCCTCCTTATGACGGTCTGTCAACATTCACACTTCACGTAATGCCACATATCACTATAATTCTCAAGGTGAAAGACGGTGTTTATGACTTTCTGTTGTTGAGTTTTAATTTCCACATTTTAAAATCTGGCTCAATGGAATATCATGCAATATGTGAGAAGGATTATTTAGGATGTGCACTCAGGGTGGTGGGGTCCCTCAGCCCAGCCTGTGCCCTCTCACAGTCTGGGATCCCTCGGGGGATGACCACCTGCTGGCTTAGGCCTGCTCCCTGGGGGATTGGGCCTAAGCTGGCAATCAGACATCCCTCTGGCAGCTTGGCAGCCCTCAGGGGATGTCCATTTGCCAGTGGCGAGCAGACCTAAGTTGCAGTCAGACATCCTTAACACTGCTGAGGAGGCAGGACAGGCTCCCACCACCACCACCGCTGTGCTGGCAGCCATCAGCCTGGCTTGTGGCTGAGCAGAACTCCCCGATGTGGGAGCGCACTGACCACCAGGGGGCAGCTCCTGCATTGAGTGTCTGCCCCCTGGTGGTCAGTATGTGTCATAGTGACCAATCATTCCCAGTCTTTCTGCTGTTAGGGTCATTTCGCATATTACCCTTTTACTATATAGGATAGAGACCTGGTGCACTGGTGGGGCCGGGTGGTTTGCCCTGAAGGGTGTTCCGGATCAGGGTAGGGGTCCCGCTTGGGTGCCTGGCCAGCCTGGGTGAGGGGCTGATGGCTGTTTGCAGCTGGGCACACCGCCTTCAGGGTGGGGGTCCCCACTGGGGTGCCTGGCCAGTCTGGGTGAGGGGCTGAGGGCCCTTTTCAGGCTGGCCTGTGACTGAAGCTCCCAGCCTCTCCTTTTTATCTTTTTTTTTTTATTATTATTCTGGGATTTATTTACCTTCTATAATTGAAACATTGTTGGGGTCACTTGAGCTCCCAGCTCTGAGGCCTTGGCTGGCTGAAAGCAGGTATCTGGGGTTTGTTTAGCTTCTATAATTGAAACTTAGTTGTTTTTGGAGCTGTTGCTTTCAGAGCTCAGAGCCGGGCCACGGCAGGTGGGGAACCTTGGCTTCCTCCATCACTGGAGCAAGCAAACCTCCTGCTCACTTCAGCTTCCTGACTGCCGGCCACCATCTTTGTTGGCAGTTAATTTGCTTACCTCGCTGATTAGCCAATGGGAAGCATAATGGAGGTATGGTTAATTACCCTTTTTGTCTTTTATTAGATAGGATGGTCACCTAGGCTGCTTCTATATCTTGACTATCCTCCTATATAATGAGGGTAATATGCAAATTGACCCTAATGGCAGAACAACCAGAACAACTGCTTGACCAGTCACTATGGGGCACACTGAGCACCTTTTGGTCCCTTTTCCTGCCAGCAGGCTCCAATCGCCTGATGGCAAATGGGGAACTGGGGGTGGGTGGCAGGGGATGCAGGTGGCATCAAGCCAAAACCTCGGCCCTGCTAGTAGCCCCACACACAGAGGATGACCTGTGGCAGGGGCGGGGCTGGTGAGCGGGTGGGAATGGCCTACCTCTTGGTCCCTTCCCCTGGCCATCAGGTTCTGATCGTCCAATGGAGAATGGGGAACCAGAGGTGGGTGGCAGTGGAGGGCGGGGCCAGCTGCGGGCAGCTGGGGAAGATGACCCTGATCGCAGGCCAGGCCTAGGGACCGTACCATGCATAATTTTAATGCACCAGGCCTCTAGTATATGATAAAAGGCTACTATGCAAATTGTCCAAATGATGGAACAACTGGTCACTATGATGCACACTGACCAACAGGGGACAAATGCTCAACACAGGAGCTGCCCCTGGTGGTCAGTGCGCTCCCACAGGGGGAGCGCCACTCAGCCAGAAGCCCGGTTGATATCTGGCAAGTGCAGTGGTAGTGGCAGGAGCCTCTCTCGCCTCTGCCACAGGCCTAAGCTGGCAGTCAGACATCTCCCTAGGGGTCCCGGACTACAAGAGCGTGCAGGTTGGGCTTAGGAGACCTCCAGTGCACAAATGTCGTGCACTGAGCTTCTAGTTGTAAGTAATAATGCAATAATCTTAAGGGTGCATGTATCTTTTTGAGTTAGTGTTTTTGTTTCATTTAGATAAATACCCAGTAGTGGAACTGCTGGAGCATATGGTTTTTCTATTTTTTTTAAAATTTTTTGATGAGTCTCTATACTATTGTCTACATTGGTTGCACCAGTTTACAATCCTTCCAACAATACGTAGAGTTCCCCTTTCTTCACATCCTCACCAACACTTGTTATTAGTTGTCTTTTTATAGTAGCCATTATAGCTAGTGTGGTTAGTATCTCATGGTTTTGATTCACATTTTCCCTAATCATCCAGGGGTGGACTCTGGTTCACTGGGTCAGGTCCATGTACCTCGCCTTGGACCATACACTAATACACTACTTCCAGGGCTGAGATATTTCCTGGGGAGCAAAGGGGTTAGGGATAAGCTCCACCTAGACTTCTCTGAACCAATGTTATTGCTATGAAGGGAGGAATAAATGTTTTCTCAAAGAAGTACTTGCCATGTACACAAAATAGCATATGCTCATAAAAGTATTGGACAGAGCTATGGTCAATCTTAGTGCTGCTGTGTACCAGTACTTGAACTCATGCTAGGTGTTAATCCTCTTTTAAATGCTTCATAAGATTTTTGTGAGGATAAAATGAGACTGTAAGGCAATACATAAGAAACATGGCATACTCAATAAATGTTGATTCCCTTAAGAAACTTCCTGTACATATTTCTTAATGTCATACATATTTTAACTAAAATGATCCTGAATAAAGTTAATAAAAAATAGAAGTGGGAGGAGATGATAGATGGAGGTAGAAAGCCTGGTGAAACAAAGTATAAACCAACAGTGATGTGAATGTCAGAGGCCACAGAGATAAAAAATTGCATTGAAATCTCTTTAGGGGAAAATATATTATTGTGCGAATGCAGTTGAGAATAAGTGACAGAGCCTTCTTAATAGGGTCCCTTGCTACCAAGAAATCCATTGCACACAAGTACCTTTCATTTGTTTTTCAAAACCTACGGTACTTCAAGGGAAAAATCTAAGCATAAATGGCATTGGGCATTTTAGCATTAAAATAGAACCTTGCCTTCTCCTTGCTTTCTGATTCTTACATCATTACAACATAGATGATTCTTTAAACTGAAGAAGAATTCGTTCAGGTTAAGTTTTTCAACAAAAAGCTGTGTGTTCACATCCAATGAATAGACACCACAGCTGTGTAAAAAGGGAGTTTAATATAGGGTGGGGCAAAAGTTTACAGTTGTCCCTATGGAAAACAATACAATAATTAAAGAATAATAACTCAAGAATAAAATCTGTGTTTTGCATACTCGCAACTGTGAACCTACCTTTGTCCAGTCCTTTCTGGAAAATATTCTTTGGGGAGTGGCGACAATGACTAAAAATATTTTTTATATATGTGGATTCACCTAGAAACCAAACAATGATGGTAGAGCAATTCTGAATTAATCCCAAATCACAATTTATTTGGCTGCCAGGAGCTGCTGCTCTTTGAACTCATCAACTTTGGTTCTTATCCATCTGCCCCAACCCTCTTTTCAGCTCTGTCATATAACTTCAAATATCTTTATGATAAAAATGTCCAGGATAGCCTTGCTGATTCCCCTCAGTAACCAAACTGTTTAGTTTGCAAAAACTTTAGACTAAATTATTAAACACAACCTCCATCAAATGCTAAATTATACACACTTATAATTAAATGAATTATACAAAAAAGAAAACACAGCTAGTGTATTTAGAAAAATTTTCTCTTCCTAATTAATTTAATTGTTGAAAATATATATGCTCTACCAGGCACTTTACCAATATCTGGAGATGCAAGATGGTAATGTGTACTCTCTGAAAAGGTCCACATCTCTGAAAAGGTCCACAGTTTAGAGACTAGTCATGTTTCTCAAGCTGGTTTGGTTCACACACCAGAAATACTATGTATTCATAAGTGATAAGTTGAGAATGGATTCCATGGTCAAATAGATTTGGGGATCACTGGATTATACAAAGTAAAATAAAGTTTCTGTAGGACTTTTCTAAAATATCTAAATGTTAATATGCTTTGAAAAGCTCAAAAGCAAGAAGAATAATCAGTAATTTTGGACTGAGTCAAAAAGAAGAACATTTTTTTGGAGGGATTTGTCTTGTAGAATTAGGATCTATAGGATATGAGTTTGGGAAATAATGCAATAACGGATTAATGATAAGGTCCAACCTTTTCTCACTGATAACTTCATGCTCTATAATGGCTGATAAGGGACTAAGTAATTCTTGCCCATACTTCTGACTTTTCCTCTTAGTCACATCCTCTTCCTGCTAATCAAAAAAAAAAAAAGGACAGTTTCTAAAACACCAACATGTGTGAATCAACCTACTAGCAGAGCAAATGACCTCCAGCAGCAGAAGAGAAATGATTAAATACACTCCTATGAGTAACACCTAGTCGTGAGGCAACTATTTGTTCTCTTAAGGTATTTCTGTGGCAGTCCTAGACCACCTGTAATTCAGCATTGTTTAAAAGAACAGGGGAGTAATGAAAAAGACTAATTTAATATAAATCAACCCAGGGACAAGTGAGAGGAATGGACTTAGTCCACAAGGGGTTGGTAAACTGTAAATCCTCTGAGAAGTCTCCTGCTCCATGAGCTTTAGATTGAAATTTTCTCTAAAAAACTCACAGCAGATTATCAGATACCTGTTGATGTCTGAGGCATACTTTATCATTAGAGGAAACAACTTTTAAAGCTTGGGAGGAAATTCAATGGGCAGCCCTACATTTGTGTCAGTGGTAAAGCAGTATTTCAGCTGCCTAAGGGAAACCAATTGGGATATAATGCAATCCACTGATATCACACAATGTCACTTATTACAATGAATGCAATCATGTTCTTTCTGATGACACACACATATATGTACACACATGCATGGACACATCAAGATTTATCTGTGTGCCACACTAAATTTTAATCTTTTACCAACATTAGTGGTCTGAGTTTACATAATAGACTAGAGGCCCAGTGCATGAAAATTCATGCACTGGAGGGGGGGGGGGCGTCCCTTAGCCTGGCCTGCCCCCTCTCACAGTCTGGGAGCCCTCAGGGGCAGGAGCCTACCTGGCGATCAGGGGAAGGCAATGCCCCCATCACGCCTCTCCTGCTGCCACTGCCAGCAGTTCAAGTCTCAGCCAGCCCTGGTTTACCTGAGCCTTGGGAGGCCCTGGGTGTCTGGGAAGCCAACATCCAAGGCTTGCCTGAGCCTTAAGCATTGCCTGGGCAGCCGACATCTGAGGTTTCCCTGCATCTCGAGCATCGGCTGGGCAGCCGACATCTGGGGCTTGCCTGAGCCTCAGGCCGGCCCTGGGCTGCTGGGGGGCTGAGGGAAGGTCCTGCCACACTGGATGCCTGCTGCCCTCCAGGCTGGGCTGAAAGGACTGTGGGACTCCAGCAGGGCTAAGGGGACTGGGCACCACCATATTTTGGCTATGGGTGCCACCATGTTTGTGATGGTGTGGCAGTCAATTTGTATATTCTTTCTTTATAAGATAGGATAATAGTAACATGTGGCAGGTATAAAATTCAATAAAACTATCAGATTTTCTTCTGTGCATTCTCCCTTGTAAATTTCACATATTCTGCAGAATTTCTCATTTTGTCACTTTGATGATTACAATCCACTGTTTTTATTTCAACCCTGAGTCTTCTCCTAATTATCTGGACTACATGTTCATGTTCCTGCTGGGCAGCTCCATCTGCATAACCCACCAGTAATTCTAGCTCAACATGCCGCAAATTGGACTCATCAATCTTCTCTTCCCAAAATACTCTTATTTTCATGTTTATCCCTCTTCCTTCCATCCAACCATTCAAGCATAGATCTTCTATTTGGCTTCTCACTTTTCTTGGATTGTTAGAAGCTATGTTCATGATCCCATTTAAAAAAATCAAAGAATTTATAGGTATATATCCATAACCCATGGACACAAACAATTATGTGGTGAAGGCCTAGGAGATGGGAGGATGGAGTGGTTCAGTGGGGGAGAAGGGGGCCATCTGTAATAGTTGCAACAATAAAAATAAATTTTAAAAAATCACCTCATAAGTAAATTTAATATAAGATGACGAAGACCGGAAGTTTGTTTTAACATAGGCATTCTATTCCATGATAATTCTTGGAGTCTAATATGAATGAGGTAATTATAAACTAGCTGCATGAACTTTGGAAAGGCATGCATCTTTTTGTGCTTTGTTTTCATGAGGAAAAGGAAAATCTTAGCCTCTATAAGGTTATTGGGAAGACTCAAAGAGATGATGTGTGTGAGCTTGCTTTGCAAATTATAAAGCAATAAAAAATGCAAATAACTTAGCCATTTTAATTCTATAATTTTCTTAATTTAAGCCTTGATAACTCCTTTACTTTCAGGATAGTTTTCAATTTCAACAGGTTTTACTTCCAGACTCCTTTAGCTTATGATCCACCAAAATCTAGCTTTTGTTTATTTATCAATTCACTGAATCACTCGCTAATTGACTCAAAAAACATGGGTGAAGGTGAGGACAGGATTGGGGGGATGGGGGTTTAAGGGGGGTTAAGGACACAAGGACACGTTTTTAATACCTTAATCAATAAAGAAAAAAATAAATAAAATAAAATAAAACACACACAAAAAAACATTTTAATAAAAATCTTTGTAAGGGTTCTACACTCTGTCATGGACTCAGCATACAGATAAACTGGAACCTGATTACCTGAAAAATAGTGATCTAACTTGCTATAGAGAGTTAACAGGAGTTAATGGGTGAGATAAGTCTCCCAACAGAGCACCTGATATCACATAGGCGGTGTTTGCTAACTGTTGGTTGCTGTCCCTTTATTAGTGTTAATGGTTAAAGCCCACATTTCCTGGCTCACTGCCCAGTTTTCTCTAGATATGAAATACCGTCTTCCTTACACAAACATTTTTTTCTGCCTAAACAGCTAAATCTCTATGATACATGCTTATACCTAGGTATAGCCATTGTGTCCCCATGGATTTCAGAATTGAATGAATAAACATTTAATGAATAAAACGTCCTCAATATCATACTGATATGAAAATAAATCATTTTGAGCTATTTAAAAACCCTTAAGCAGGACACAAAGAGGCATTATATCAACACCCATAAAACAGAATAATCCCCCTTCCACCTTTTTTCTTTCCCAGGCACTTAAAATGTTTCCGGCCAGTCATTTGCATTTCCTTTGAATCCTCAAGCGGTTTTCAAAAATAGCTCTTATATACAAAGTAAATTAATCAACAGACTTGCAGTTCTCACTGGGAGCAATATCCCAAAGAATTCCTGTATTCATGAGCTCACTAATGCAGTATACTCAGTCTCTCCCTCTCTATCTTTCTCTCTCTCTCTCTCCATTTCTGTCTGTCTCTCTATATCTGTCTCTCTCTCTCTTTTTCTCTCTCTCTCACACACATATACACACACACACACTCATTCACATATATGTTCTCCTGTCTCTCCATGTATTCAGTCAATTGGCTGAGTACACCTCTGTTGGCGATGAATCACTCCACAACTGTTATGAAGAAGATAGAAAATAATTTGGATCAACCCCTCCTGCTTTCCTCACATTTGATTAACGCAAGCCCACTTCTGTGGTTCCTCATATCTGTTTCTATAATTATGTCAGAATAACCATTGTACTAGTCATAGTTTTCAACATTCTACCCCATAGACCCCAGTATACACCTAATGTAGAAGATCAAAACCTGTGACTATTGTGCTGTACATCTGAAACTATTACACAATAAAATTAAATGTAAACTCTAATTTAGAAATAAAAAGATTGAAGCCTATGAAATTGCTGATACTCAGCTGGCTTTGACAAAAAATTCCAGGCATTTCTATAGCTTAACTTGCAAGAACACATGCCACAGGTGTGTGACTGGTTGCTCCCCTCTTTGCACCGCTGGGGTGAGCGGTCTTCAGGGTAGAAGTGTTGTCTTATTCTCTGTTTGGTAGGAGGCTCCAAGCACAGTGGTTGGCACCTAGTTGGTTCTCACAAGTGCTTTTCGGTAGGAAGTAATTCTCTCTTAGAAAGTATCCGTGTGCATTATGCTGAATGATGGACAGAACAGACAGCTTGGTAAGGATGAAGCAGGGACTATCACAAAGAATAACTGAGTTGTGAATGAGACAAATCTTGGGTCAATAGACCAGCTTCAGAATCCTGGCTCTACTCTTAGCCAGTTCCAAGATCGAAGCTATTTTATTTAATCTCATCATCAAATCACAATTCTCTTATCTGGCAGATATGATTAATACATGATCAGACATTTACTGAGTATTTAAATCTTGAATAGGTCACCTTGCAGTTTGCCTGTTTTGCCTTATTCAGTAATTAATCCAACTTGATGAGTAAGAAGTTATAGTTAATCCCATTTTACAGATGTGAGATGGAGTCCAAGACCATTTAGGTATTAGGTGGTAGGACTGGATTTAAGCAAGGTTTGTCCAACTTTAAAGTCAGATCGGAATCACTTAATCATGATGTTCTCCAGGAGGGCCTACCTGGCAAAATGGAAATGAGAAATAAATATAATGATAAATGCTCAAATACTTTAAAAATGAACAATGGTTCCTATCAGTTGTATACCTATGTTCATGCTCTACATAAGACATCATGTATACTTTATACTATGTAATCCTTAAAATAAAGCTTGAAGTTCATAAACTGAGAATCAGAAAGAAATGACTGACTACTTCCCTGGTAAGTAACAGTCTTAAATTTCAGTTAAAATCTTAGCAATCTACTTTTTAATAATTACAAAGAAAATTTTAAAATGTCAAACCAAAATCCTCCTATCATACAGACATAACTTTAACCTATTCATCTAAAGTATATAGTCTATGGGAGCCCATGAAACTGTACTGAAGTGTGGCCCCACTATCTCAAACAAATGATTTAATTTCTTTAGGGTTCACATTTCCTCATCTATAAAGTGGGAGTGATAAGGCCTCTTTAGTTTTCAGAACTAAATGGTCTATCACACAAGAAGTTTTGTATGTCATGCACATGCAAGAAATACTTGTCATGCTTCTCATGGTAAGGTATTCCATCAGCTAGTGGGCATAGTCACAAGGCTTTCTTATGAAAGAGTATTTATTATAGAAAAGTCATTTTAGGAAATAAACAATTGAAGAGGAAATAAGGCGATGTGTTTCACAGTGATATTGGCCTTCATTTTTATCTAGTTACGAAATGAAACTCTAAGCTGAACCTGTTGGAAAATGTAGGATATTTTAAAAATCAGGAATTTGAAGAGGAGCTCAACAGTCACCTTGGAAACTTGTGAATTGTTTATCTTCTACAAATGCTTCACTTCAGGAAGGCTTAGTACCCTCATTTAACACACGATGATGGAAGTAACCTGCCCTCCATTTTATTGCTGAAGACTTAAGGAGAGCATGGGTGGCAATGCACACTGAAGAGGGCTGTACACATGGAGGGTACCAGACACGGTTGTCTCAATCCTTTCTTTGGCTTTATATAAAAGGTTTATTTCTTTCTAGACCTCGTGTAGCTACATCTCTTTGTTGTCTTGATGAATTATGGGTTCATGCTCTTTCTCAGAGCCCATCAGTCTTGGGTGTTTAAAGACACCTACATTTATGTTTTCTCTTGGTCATTTTCCCACCATTTACATCTGGGAAGCTTTGCACAACAAGGGGTTTCAATAAAACAATTCTCCCCGGTCTGAAAAGACTTTATTTTGCAGATCATGCAGAGACATTCCTATGGAAATTAACTATAATTACTGACTTCTACTATTTGTGGGTAGGTCTCGGGCCTTCCCTGGTCTTCCTAAGTGTGTGGAGATCCTCTAAGCTCTATGCATGCTTTTACTGATGCCATACTCGCCAATCATGGCATTCATCACATTCTGTTCCAATATCAATATTCTTTTCTCACCCTAACCAGTTTGGCTCAGTAGATAGGGCGTCGGCCTGCGGACTGAAAGGTCCCAGGTTCGATTCCAGTCAAGGGCATGTACCGTGGTTCCGGGCACATCCCCAGTGTGCAGGAGGCAGCTGATCAATGTTTCTCTCTCATTGATGTTTCTGACTCTCTGTTCTTCTCCTTTCCTCCCTGTAAAAAATCAATAAAATATATTTTTTTAAAAAAAGATTCTTTTCTCACTTTTCACTCTACTATACATGCCAGAAGGCTGGCAGCATAACCCACCTTGCTTACTACTGTCGCATCATATCCTAGCAATGTATGACTGACACCAGATTTCAATGAATATGTGGTCAATTTTGTGAATAAATTATTTATTTATTTCATCAATGAAATATGTTACTCATACATTTATCTCCCCCAGAAGAGTTTATCTTTCATATCTTAGTACTCATTACAGATGGGGTTAGGAGGCCTCCCAACTCTACTTTTAAAGGAGAATTCAGAGACTCACCAAGGTTGGATATTTTCCTCAAGGTCACAGTCACAGGATTGTTGAAAAAAGGTAGGCACCAGACCCCAAGCATCCTGATGTGACTCCAGGGCCCTGCCTGCTATTCCAGTCATGGCAGATAAGCACGTCCATATTTAGCTTGCCTTCTCATTTAGGCTCATGTTTTCAGTATCATACTTGGCAATTTAGGAGGTATTCACTGCTGATATATTTCTAAATGTATGCAGTAAATTCACATGAATAAGATGCCTTAGTGAGTGGAAAATCTGATTATGTCCTGAAAACAGAAAAGCACAGCCATTATATGCACATAAAAATAACCTTAGGGTTGTTAATATAAAGAATACCTTTTATTGCCATTAGAGCAAGATTTAGACATTTAGCCTTTTCTCCTATAGCAGAGTTTTCTTTTTAGTACAGAAATACTCTTAATAAAGAAGATTAATGAGGTAAATAGCTTTCTTTTAATAGACACAGTTCTTTCCTGTTTTAGAAGTTGTGCCGCTTCTGAAAACTAGGCTGCTCTCTCTGCCATAAATTAAAGGCCACTCATTGGCCGCCAAAAAGAAAAAAATGCATAAAACAAGTGCATTTAACAAGAGATGTTCTTAAATATTAATCCTGTCTAAAATTATATACTTAGTGAAAGAAATGAAGTAGTAAAATGGAGAGAGGTAAAAAGTCTTGGTCTTTCATTTAAAAAATGAAGTAGAACTGCAGGTTTGATCTGAGTTGTTAATCTCTCTGAAAATCCAAATTCCATGTTCAATGTGAACCAGAATCCTTGACTGCCATTAATTCCCTCTAATTAGTTTCTCCTTAGACATTGGTGCTCAAATCCTTTGCTTTAATACCCCTTGCTTCCTATTAATAGACAGATGTCTTGGGAAAAGGCAAATAGATTAAGGCAGAAAGAGATCTCTCCATCCTGAGGTCACACAAGGATACCTGTATAAAACATTATTGGTATCTCATCTTTAAGGTGGCCCCCGATGATCTTGCCTTGTGGCAATGTCTTCTCCCATTGGGTAGGACTGACCTGTGTAATCAATAAGATACTGTGGAAGTCATGGAGTATATTTTCTGAGACTGGGGGGAGGGGGGCGGAAATCACACAAACAAAAGACAATGTGCTTTGCTTCTTCTTTTATTGTTATTTTCTTTTTTTAAATTTTCTTTTTTACAGTTGACATTCAATATTAATTTGTATAGGTGTCAGGTGTATAGAATAGTGGTTAGACAATCATATATATATATATATATATATATATATATATATATATATATGTGTGTGTGTGTGTGTGTGTGTGTGTGTGTATATATATATATATATTTAAAATCTTAATTGTTGAAAGTATTACAAATGTCCTTCTTTTTCTCCATTGACCCCTTCTAGCCCATCCTTGCCCCCTGCCCCAGGCTTTCACTACACTATTTCTGTGTTCATGGGTCATGCATATATGCATACAAGTTCTTTGATTGATCTATTCTCACCCTCCCACCCACCCCTGCTTTTCCTCTGAGATTTGACAGTCTACTCCTTGTTTCTATGTCTCTGTAGCTATTTTGTTCATCAGTTAATTTTGTTCATTAGATTCCACATATGAGTGAAATCATTTGATATTTGTCTTTCTCTGATTGGCTTATTTTGTTTAGCATAATACTCTCCAGGCTCCTTTATGCTCTCTCAAAGGGTAAGCAATCCTTCTTTTTACTGCTGCATAGTATTCCATGGTGTAAAGTGTCCCTCCACAATATTTCTAGTACCTATCTATGTGCCTTGTTTCTTGCTCTCTTGGATAATTCTCACCAGAGAAAGCTAGTCACCAAGCCATGAGGACACTTAAATGGTGCATGTGGTGAGGAACTGAAGCCTCTGGCCAACAGCCAAGTGAGTGAGCCACCTTGGGTATGGATCCTCCAGCTTCAGTCAAGGTTTGGGTATCTGCAGAGACCTGGCCAACATCTTGACTGAAACCATATGAAAGACCCTGAACCAGAAATACTCAGTTAACCTTTTCTTAGATATCTGATGCTCAGAAAGTACAAAGTAACAAATTTTTATCATTCAGGCCACTAACGTTGGGGTAATTAGTTACATGAGCACAAGATAACTGAGTAAAGCACTAATATAACCATTTACATAGCACCTTTGCTTACACAGGTTAAAGCCCATGTATATAAGGTATATAATTGCTATTATTATGCACTAGAGGTCCAATGCATGAAAATTTGCACACTCAGGGTTGGGGGGTCCCTCAGCCCAGCCTGCACCCTTTTGCAGTCCGGGACCCCTCAGAAGATGCCCACCTGCCAGCTTAGGCCTGCTCCCCAAGATAAGGTGGGAAAAGGTTAATTTTAGAATTCTCAGACCACTTCAAACCAAACCTCAGAAGTCACATTTCACTGTTTCCCCACTTTTATTGAAAGCTGGTAAGCCCTAGCCAGTTTGTCTCTGTAGTTAGAGTGTCAGCCTGTGGACCAAAGGGTCCCAGGTTCAACTCTGATCAACGGCACATACCTTGCTGGAGTGAGGATGATGAGATGGGCTGCAGAAGGTGCAGCTAGAGGAAGAAGCACGCTAGCACAGGAGGGTCCTCCTGTGTCAGGCAAAGGAGCTGGACTCTCTCTTAGAGGCAGTGGGTGGACAGTGAGAAATTTTAATCAGGGGTGAAACCTAATGACATTTCTGCTTTAGGAAGATCACTATGGAAACCATGAGGAAGAAAGATCTAAAAGCAGCAAGATTTTTGCCTACCGTGGGGATAGCCCAAGGGCATCTGATAACCTCTGACAAAGTATGTCTCTGGTTTCCTTTATATCAGATATTCTACCTGAAACACTGTCCATCAAAATATCATTAAGCTGCTCTCATGCACAGTTTAAATAACTCACAGTTGGAAATGCCCAGATATTTTAAGGCTGGGCTATGCGATTTGCCTTTTCCTAGTTGCAATAAAATGAAAAATAAATGGCTCCTAACCTGTGCCTCCAGCATTCCCTCTACACAAACCAATCTCAATTCAGACTATTAGGTCAAGCTGGCTTCCACTCAAAGAATAATTTCAAATAGAAGGATAAATCTGAAATTCTTAACAATACTGGGTATTTCTAAATGTGTTATCCATAGTCCAATGTGTTATATCATTCTCACTGCTTTGTTCCTTTACGGTGTATGTCATTATTGCTAACTAGACATTTATCAGAAGATTGATTTGTGGTCTGTTCTTGCCACTAAACTGGCAGCCCCACGAGCATCGACCATGTCTCTCCCATGTGTTATACTCACGCTGCTCAGCACAGCGTCTGTCAGATAAATATCAATGGATACGTAAACATGGTGAGAAGAGAAAATACCTCATTTCGCACAAGTTCTGTCTCCCACAGAAAGCTACATGGCTGCCACTCAAATGTGTGTTATGAAAGCTGAACCTGAAGAGGTACCATTATACAGTGGTAAGAGCAAAGGCTTTGCAGTCCAATGACTAGGATTCAGATCATGAATTTGCACAGATGGTACTATAACTTCAGAGAATGTGTATCAGTTTCCTGTGGCTGCCATAGCAATTTATCAGAAACCAGGTGACTTAACAGAAACTTATTCTCTCACTGTTTTGGAGAGAACAGAAGTCTAAAATCTAGGTGCCAGTGGGACCACACTCCCTCCAAAGGTTCTAGGAGACAACACGCTCTTGACTCTCCCAGATTCAACATCTACTCATATTGTAGCCTTTGCAATAAGAAATACAAGGGGACATTAATATAATAATATTTAATGATAAAAGACTGACTACTCCTTTTCTAAAATTCAAAAAGGAAGTTTGTCCTTAACACTCTAATCTCTAATTCAATACAAAATCAGAAGTTCAAAACTGGACAAAAGGCTAATAAGTTAATAGACAGAATATATATATAGCAAAAGAAAAAGAAATTATATCTATTCACAGATGGCATTATTTCCTGAATGCAAATAATCTCAGAAAATGAACAGAGAAGATCCTCAAACTAAATATATTTAACATGTTTGTAGTATTGAACATCAATGTAAGAATCAATTGTATGGTTCTATACTACCAATGGAAAAGTGGAAATAAAATTTAAAAAAAGCATCAAAAAACATGACATGCATGGAAAGACTAGCAAAATCCATGCAATGAAAACTATAATACACTGATGAAAGAAATCAATGTAGACCTAAGTAGAGTTCATGAATTTGAAGACACAGCATTGAGATGTCAGTTCTCCCCTAACTGATCCATAGATTTAATAAAAGCTCAATTAAAAGCCCAGCAGGATTTTTTTGTAGTTATTAACCAGCTGATTATAAAGTTTATATGGAAAATCAAAGGTTGGAAATAACTAAAAAGACTTTGAAATAAAAAATACTTGGAGGATTCATACTCCCTGATGACAAGACACTGTAAATCTACAATAATCTAGGCCATGCTGTATTAATTAAAGGACAGATACGTAGATCCATGAAGTAGAATAGAGTCCGGCAACAGACCCCATACTTAGGGTCAATTGATTTTGGTCAAAGATAAAATGGGAGTTCAATGGGGAAATGCAGTCTTTTTAATATATAGTGCTTAAAGTATTTAAAAGACATATGCCCAACTTTCAATAAAAAAGCTTGACCTACATTTTTATCTTTTACAAAAATGCAACTCAAAATTGGTTATGGATTTGACTGTAAAGCCCAAAGCTATAAAGCTTTGTGATCTTTAGACTAAGTGAAGATACCTTAGATACTGCGTTAAAAAAATAATCTACAAGAGAATAAAAAAAGTTAAATCAAACTTAATCAAATTTAAAACGTCTTTTCTGTGAAAGACACCATTAAGAGAATAAAGGAGTAGACATAGACTGGGATATGATATTTGCAAAACTCATATCTGACAAAGAATATATAACAAACATTCACCAAAAAGTAGATGGCAAATAAGCACATGAAATGATGTCCAACATTACATATTATATGTAACTAGAGGCCCAGTGCAATAAATTCATGCAAAAGTAGGCCTTTCTTCCCTTGGTTGCCGGCACCAGCTATTTGGCCCCTGGCAGGCACCCAGGACCCGGGCTTCCTTCACAGCCCCAGCTTTATCTGGAAGGATGTCTGGCCTAATTAGCATATTATGCTTTTATTATCTACACTAATAAAAGAGAAACATAGTAATTGGCATACGACCACTACCCTTTTCATTGGCTAATCAGCGAGATATGCAAATTAACTGTCAGCCAAGATGGCGGCCGGCAGCCAGGCAGCTTGAAACTAACATGAGGCTTGCTTGCCTCAGTGACGGAGGATGGAGGATCCTTGGAGGAAACCAACGTTCCCGGCCTGCGGCTGCAGGCCTCTGAGCGGGCAGTTTAAGAAACATTGTAACAAATACCACCGGACTTCAGCCAGCAGATTCGCAACATTGTATGCAAAGGCCAGAAACCTACTTTGAGCCGCGGAGGCCTAAGAGCTGGAGCCAAGCCTCAAGGTAAAGCTGGCCCAGAATAAAAAAAAAGAAAAGAAAAAAAGGAGCGGTTGGGAACTTCAGTCACTCCCAGCCTGAAAACAGCCCTCAGCCCCTCACCCAGACTGGCCAGGCACCCCAGTGGGGACCCCCACCCTGATCCAGGACACCCTTCAGGGCAAACCAGCCAGCCCCACCCATGCACCAGGCCTCTACCCTATATAGTAAAAGGGTAATATGCCTCCCGGCACCGGGATCAGCGTGACAGGGGGCAGCGCCCAAACCCCCTGATCGCCCTGCGGCTCTGTGTGTGACAGGGGGCGGGGCCACAACCCCCTGAGCAGCCCTGCTCTGTGCCTGATAGGGGGGAGCTCATCACCACCCCCCCCCCCACGGGCCCTGCTCTGTGTGTGATGGGGTAGAGCCATAACCTCCCCATCGGCCCTGCCCTGAGTGTGACAGTGGCAGCCCCCCAACACCCTGATCGGCCCTGCTCTGTGGGTGATAGAGGGCGGTGCCCCAACCCCCTGATGGGCCCTGCTTTGTGTGTGACAGGGGCAGTGCCCCAACCCCCTGATTGGCCCTGCTCTGTGCATGACAGGGGGTGGCGCCGCAACCTCCTCATCAACCCTGCCTTGAGTGTGACAAGGGACGGTGCCCCAACCCCCCAATTGGCCCTACCCTGAGCGTGACTGAGGGTGGCATCACAGCCTCCCAATCTGCCCTGCTCTGTGCATGACGGGGCGGTGCCCCGACTCCCCAATCGGCCCTGTTCTGAGCCCGACCAGGGGCTGCACCTAGGGATTGGGCCTGCCCTCTGCCACCCGGGAGCAGGCCTAAGCCAGCAGGTCGTTATCTCCAGAGGGGTCCCAGACTGCGAGAGGGCACAGGCCGGGCTGAGGGACCCCTCCTCCGCCCCCCCCGGGTGCACAAATTTTTGTGCACCAGGCCTCTAGTTATAGATAATGTACTATCTGATACTATATATATATGAAATACAGCTCCTTCTGGTGGTCCACTTGACCATACATGGCTTAGCCAGCAGAACCTGCTGAAACGCCAGCACACTTGTGAAGAGTAGCTGACTCCTTCAGTAGAGAAATCACTCATCTTCGGTGCTACTTTGAGTTTTGAGGTTACTCTTCTCATTCCAACTCATTGGGTTCACTTCATTGAAGACTCAGACAGCCTCATGAATTCGGTCTAGATTGCAGATGCAGGGCTTCTGTCTTATACACTTCGGTATACCTGTCTCTGATGCTATCCCTGGGATAGAGTAAGGGTGTGGGAGATGTTTGATGAATGAACGAGTGAATGAGCAGCAAAATGCATGGTCTTAACTGATCTTCCCAACAGCCCTGTGAGCTAAGCATGGTGTCAATCATCATCTCCATTTTTCAGAAAACAAAAATGAGGGCAAGGGAAGTAAATTGTCTTTTATAAGTCCCCCCAGCTATCAGAATATAGAGCAGTGAGAAGCCGAAGTCTTTAGGCTCTCAATCCAGCACCCTGTCTAGCCTTCTTAGACCTTGCTCTCACCCACTGAGTGATGTGTGAGGTTGTGAGGCCATGACGACATCTCCAGGGTAGAAATGGCGGCTGCAAGTTTCCAAGCAGAGGGTTGGCCTCTGTCTTGAACCTAACTCACCTAAGGGTGAAGTACAGATAAAGACTGGAATACCAGCTTCGGGTACCACAATTCACTCTCTCACTCACCTTTTCATTTGATAAAACGATGTTTGAGTGCTGAATTTCAGCTACTATTCTATGCTTGGGACTGTGTCTTTGGGGAAAATTGATGTAGTTCTTGTTTCATGTAGCTTATGTTTTATAAGGAACACAGAAAATAAGTATATATGTATTTTTTTAAGTATATATATATATATATATATATATATATATATGCCAGATATAGTTGGTATTTTCCTATTATTGCCTTCCTCAGCTTTCCTAGAAATGTAAGGCCTTGAGTTCTCAAAAATAAATTTCCCAGACTCCCTTGCAATCAGGTCCCTAGAAGTCCACCAATGAGAGACACTTTCAGCCCTAGCAGGTTTGCTCAAAGTATTGAGCATTAGCCTACAGTCTGAAGGATCCCAGGTTCCATTCAGGTCAAGGGCACATACCTAGGTTGTAGGCCCCAGTCAGGGCATGCATGGGAGGCAACCCATCAATGTCTCTCTCACATGGATGTTTTTCTCTCTCTCTGTCTCTCCCCCTCCCTCCCACTCTCTTTCAAAAAAAAAAAAAAAATCAATAGGAAAATATCCTCAGGTGAGGATTAACAAAACAAAACAAAACAAACAAAAAAAAGCGGCACTTTCACAGGTCTGGAGAGGGAGAAAAGGAAAAGCCAACATGCCCCTGTGGAAGCTGAGGCAGACAGTGGAGCGGGCAGCCATGGTAGAGTTTGCAGCAGCCATTAGACCAACTCCTGCACATCCCACATTCTTGAGTTTGCTGGCAGCTGAGACTATGATTGTAGCTTTCCTGTTCTTCCAAATTTTCTGAATGTCCTCTAAGGCTTTGTCTGATGCATACTATTACTTTAATGGTCTTCAAATATAAAATGTGACCATTTGACTGAATTATTAAATACATGTAATTGCAGGTTGCTGTGAACTATTGATCCAGTAATTATTCATATGGACTATTAAAAGGGAATGATTCATTTTTTTTTATTTTACCAATTTAAGCAATGCTTATATATTATTTACAATTTGAGAGCTAGAAATAAAAGACTTTTTATACAATGCAATATTTCTAATGTAGGGCAGGCCTTTGTGGGAGTCCTAGGTAATGCTATATAATCAAAAATTAAATAACTTTCCATTTCAGTAGAGGAAAAAAAAGATACCATTTTTCTTCAGTTAAATATTTTAATTGCGGACCATTCACTGGAGTTATGCACTTTTCCAATGTAACTGAAATATTTAATATGAAATATAAAATATTTTAAGTGCTCTGCAGATTTTTCAAAACAGAATTGAAAGGAAAGGGCATTCTTTTTTTTTTTCATTTGGTTCCTAGAAAAAAGGTTCCTCCTTAATCCAGTAATTTTTCATTTTATATTAAGTGCAAAGGAATTGGGTCAGTGCAGAGATTCAGCAAAAGGTATTTTGAACTCATCACTTAGAGGTTAAAAAAGAAAATTTAAGAAACTGCTGGTAGGTGTGGTCAGTGTCTTACTCTTGCTTTTATGCATCCTCCTTTGATTGGCAGTACATCAAGCACATTTCTGTGACTAAGTGCTCTCTATAAATCTACTACGCTGCTAGATGGAAAGACACGCCAACACTAATGAAGCACCTACTCTGTGCAGGTCAGGTGGCCATCAGTGTTTTATGTACAACATCTCACTAGAACCCTCCTGAACTGTTGGTAGAACTGCAAATTGGTGCAGTCACTATCGAAAACACTGTCTCCACAGGTTCCTCAAAAAATTAAAAATAGATCTACCATGTGACCCTGCAATTTCACTTCTGGATATTTATCTAAAGATGAAAACATCCAGGCCGGTGTGGCTCAGTGGTTGACCATTGACCTATGAATCAAGAGTTCTCACCTAACCAGTTTAGCTCGGTGGGTAGAGCATTGGCCTGCAGACTGAAGCGTCCCAGGATCGATTCCAGTCCAGGGCATGCAACTTGGTTGCGGGCACGTCCCTAGAAGGGAGTGTGCTGGAGTCAGATGATTGATATTTCTCATCGATGTTTCTGACTCTCTATCCCTCTCCCTTCCTCTCTGTAAAAATTCAATAAAATGTATTTTTAAAAAAAGAGGTCTCAGTTTGATTCCTGGTCAGGGCACATGTCTGGGTTGCAGGCTCAATCCCTGACTGGGAATCATGCAGGAGACAGCCGATCAATGATTGACTTTCATCATTGATGTTGCTATCTATCTCCCTCTTCCTTCCTCTCTGAAATCAATAAAAATATATTAAAAAAGAAATAATAAAAACAGTAGTTTAAAAAGATATATGCACCCTTATGTTCATCACAGCATTATCTACTATTAGCCAAGTTATAGACATAAACTAGGTGTCCATCAATAGCCTAATTAATAAAGAAGGCGTGGCATATATACACAATGGAGCACTATTCAGGAATAAAAAGGATGAAGCCTTGCCATTTGCGACAACATGAATAAACTTAGATGGTGTTATGCTAAGTAACATAAGTCAGATAGAGAAAGACAAATACAATATGATTTCACTTATATGTGAAATCTATAAAGCAAAACAAATGAACAAACAAAACAAAAAAGAAACAGACTCACAAATATAGAGAACAAACTAATTTAAACTGATGGTTGCCAGAGGGGAGAAGGATTAGGGGATTAAAAAGGGTGAAGGGGGAAAATATATGATACAAACTTTCATTTATAAACTAAATAAGTTACAGGAACACAATGTACACCAAAAGGAATATAGTCTATAATATCGTAAAAACGTTGTTATTAGACTTGTGGTGCTCACAAGAAATGTTGAGTCATTATGTTGTGCACTTGAAACTAAAATAATATTATATATCAACCATCCTATATAATAAAAGCCTAATATGCAAATCAACTGAAGGGCAAAATGAACGGTCAGCAGGGGGTTGGGCCAGAGAGTGGGCGATGCCAGGCCAGCCAAGGCTGGTGACAGGGGGCAGAGGGAGGGGACAGCGATGGGGGAGGGGGCGGCAGCGACCCGTGGCCAGCTGAGGGGCAATCCCGAGGATGGGTCTGGCAGCTTGCTGGCCAGCACTGTCCCTGATAGCCCTGCTGGCTGCCTCCTGCAGAGGAGCAGGCCTAAGCTGTCAGTCGGACATCCCCCAAGGGCTCCCAGACTGTGAGAGGGCACAGGCTGCACTGAGGGACCCCCCTGAGTGCATGAATTTTTGTGCACTGGGCCTCTAATCTATATATATAAAAAGCTAAGCGACTGTCCGACCATCTGATCTTCTAAACGGCTGCTACATATGATGCGCACTGACCATCGGGGACAGACGCTCAAAGCAGGAGCTGCTGAGCTGCGGTGACTTGGCAGCTGCGGTTCTCAGGTGATGCACCCTGAAACCAGAGAGGAGGGAGCCCGATTCCCCGCAGGGCTGCACAATTCCACCTTCGTCCATGAGTTATGTTGTTGCCGAGGCACTGTTGGCCCCGATCTGGCTTACTGCACACTTGCCCTGTACTACAGCAACTTTGCGGAGTGCCCTCTAGCACTCCGGGACCCCTTGGGGGATGTTGGAGAGCTGGTTTTGGCCCAATCCCAACAGGCCAGGCCAAGGGACCCCACCTGCTGGAGGGACCTTGCTCACTTCACAGACGCCCTTTGAGCCATGGTGCCGCCCCAGGTACGGCCAGCAGGGGAGGAACCGTGGGAGGTTGGCTCCAGTGCATATCTGGCCCATCTCACTCAGTCCCACCATACCAACCACTTTCTAATTAATTTCCTTTCAATGTGCACGAATCCGTGCACCGGGCCACTAGTACTTTAATAAAAACATAAATAAATAAAACAGTTCTCTCATTAACCCCATTGTGCACATTAACAAACAATGTAAGGGCATTGGACAGATAAGGACAGAGCTCAGATTCACAAGGCAGTGCTTATTTTCATCAGCGACTATCTTTCTACCTCACTGTCTTCTTACTTCAACAATTGTGTGGCTGCATTTCTCAGCCAGAGTACCACAGCACACAGGCATTAGGCAATGTCAGGAGACTGTTGCCTGCAGAAGGATCATCTTATGAAGACCATCTAAGTGCTTGGCTGTGTTCATGGCAAGCTAGTGTCTGGAGATGGGGAATGGGTGGCCGAAGGCAGATCTTACAGGATGAAGAAAGGAGTTTAAATGTCATCTTAGGGAGGATATGAAACATTTCCATCAAGTTAAACTTATGATCATTGCTATGGTTGTCTATGCATGTTAGGAAGATAAGTTGAGAGGAATGTGAAGAACAGGTTGGAGGCGGGTAGGAATAAGCATCAAAGAAACGGTAAATAGTCCAGGTGACAGATGGCTAAGGCATTCATTTGAGCTCTTCCCACACTTTACTGTTCACTCAGACCCCCTGGGAGTGTTGTTAAAATGCAGAATGTGATTCAGTAGAACAAGGACCTAAATTCTGCCTTTCCAGCGAGCTGCCAGGTGGCACTAATGCTGCTTTTGTTCCATGGGACATATATCAAGTAGCATCAAGGAGCAAGAAATGAGAAAGGTGGTTCTCAATGTTTTGTTCCTGGAACAGTGATGTCAACATCACCCAAGAAAGAATTAGAACCCCACAGTCTCTGGCTCTATTCCATACTAATTAAGTCAGAGTGTTTGGGGGCCACCTCAGGCACCAATATTACATTTAAACTTCCAAGGTGATCCTAATGTACGGTTTGAGAACCAACCAGTGACCTGAAGTGAGGAAGTGGGGATGACGGAAAAGGGGCCCTTGGAATATGTGCTTAGGAAGTGGAGCCAAGGGGGGTCAGTAAATGAGTAGAGCTTATTTAGCTTGTGCTTATGTTAAGAGAGTTTTAGGATGACCTAGTTTTACCTTCAAACCTATCCTTTTTTTTAAATATGAAAGGTTTTGTAATTTTATGCTAAATGTATAGGTCATGCTTGGAAAATTCTAACATCTTCTGTCAGACAATTAAGCTATTTGAACACTTATTTTAATTAACAATCATGCCTAAACAAAAAACCATTGTATAAAAAGGCTTTTAATGCAGCACAAGAATTAGCTGGAAAAATGCAGGGAGATAATATGAAGTTAGAATGATGGAAAGGATGGTTTCCTAAACAAATAAAATTACTTCCAACATTTATTGTAAACCACCCATGATATATCTGACAATCTAACTAGAAAGAAAATGTTCTCACTGCTTCCTATAATACTGTATTTCATGTAAAAGAATGAACTTTAATTAGAACAACACTAGTGTCAAATTAGTAATAAATGTTTAAGACAAACTCAGATAAAGAAACTATGGGAACCCTGCCACTAATGTAAAATCTGCTGTAAATTGCAAAGGATTTACATTTCCCATTAGCAAACAGTCATAAGCATAAAAATGATAAAAGGTTACACACAGCTTGGGTATTGTTTAACACAGTTGAAATGATTGCAAGGAAATGGTGTATGGTAACACCTGGACATTTTACCACCTTTCTCTTGCTCTGCAATTTCTGGAGCTTAAAAATGCATGGGTTCAAGTCCCTAGGCCTTTACTTTTCAGCTGTGTAGTGTTGGGGAAACTCCTCATAAGGCTGGGCTATCTTATGTGTAAAATGGGAATAATGACCCCTGTCCTGGAGGCACATGGGTCTCATGGGACTCTGAGATGACAGTGTAACTTCATGGAAAGACCAGGGACTATGACATCAAAGAACCTCACCTCCACCCCTCCCCAGTTTGGCTCATTGGGTAGATCCTCAGCCCATGGACTGGAGGATCCCAGGTTCAATTCCCGTCAAGGGCATGTACCTTGGTTTCATGTTCCCCTGCTCTGGTCGGGGTGCAAGAAGCAATCAATCAATGTGTCTCTCTCACATGGATGTTTCTCTCTGTCTCTTGCTCTCCCTTCCACTCTCTCTAAAAAGTCAATAGAAAAATGTCTTCGGGTGAGGATTAGCAACAACACAACAAAAAAGAAAGAACCTCACCTCCAGAGTTCTCACTGTGTGCTGGGATAGCAACATGTGGGCTTCTCAATAGGTTTCCTCACATGCAAGGTGAAGATAAAGTGCCTCTCTCAAAATGGTTGTTGTGAGGACTCTATGAAGCGATGCAGATAAAAAGTTTGGCATGCAGAAGAGGTTTAATGATAGCAGTTAACCCCATCACAGATGAATACAAAGAAATTTTGTGCACGCTGTAGACATTTGGGCCTATTTTAATGTGTTATTATTTTTGCCCCACTCGCGACTTTTAGACACTTCATTTGAAAATATAGACACAGCCCTAAAAAGCCTAATACTCTCCCTTCTTGCTGGGTGGTAGGTTCTGGGTGGGTAAACAATGCCTATGTAAGTCTATAGTGGTGGTAGATATAAGTTGGCCACGTCATTTGTCACTCCTTTTACCAAAAGATAAGCTCTATACCACTCCCCCCTTGAATCTGGGCAGACCTGAGACTGTTTTGAGCAACAGAGAACAAAGAGCATGACACTCTACAGGATCCAAGCTTGGCCTATAGGAGAACCTGTGGTTGTGCCATGGTCTCGGGGAGCCCTGAGTCCCCAAACTGCCCTGTTGGAGATGGCCTGTGGAAGAGCGTTTCATGGTGAGGGTGATAGACACAGCTGAGCCCTGCCTTCCAGCGTCCCTTCTAAGGCAGAGTCATGACAGTGAAGCCACCCCATAAAACTCACAGAATGACCCAGTTAATGTCACATGGAACAGAAGGATTGCCCAGCTGAAACTTGCTCCAGTTCCTGATACACAGAAGCAGGAAATATGATAAAATGGTTGTTTTTTTTAGGTCACAAAGCTTTGGGTAGTCTGCTGTGCAGCAGTAGGTAACAGACACACCTGTCTCCTCAGGCGCATGCTTCCTACAGAGGAGCTCTCTGCCAACCCTGTTTTCCAGGATACCCTGATGATCCCTCTCTTTGGCATAAGTACCATCTATGGTCCTAGAGCAAGGATTGCTCATCTGGGGATCTGAGTGGTGCCAGGGATCTCAGCTTCAGGAAGTCAAAGAGCTGACAAGTAGACAAAGCAGATCAGTCAAGATAATTGAGCACAATTAGTCCAGAAATAAGATTCATTTGGTGCAGGTATGTAGTTCCTTAAATTTGAGTTTGCCACATGTGACTGCCACTTAATAGTGATCATTGATCACTTATTTTGAAAAGCAAATTTCCTCTCCTGGTTTGTTGATCTCTTTATCCCTACCTCCATTCAAAAATGATAACACTAGATTTGTAACTAGAGGCCCAGTGCACAAAATTCATGCACTGGAGGGGGGTGTCCCTCAGGCCAGCCTAAACCCTCTCCAATCTGGGACCCCTCCGGGGATGTCCAACTGCCGGTTTAGGCCCTGTGGGATTGGGCCTAAACTGGCAGTTGGACATCCCTCTCACAATCCGGGACTGCTGGCTCCCAACCGCTCATCTGACTGCCTGCCTGATTGCCCCTAACCACTCCCCTGCCTGCCTGATTTATACCTAACTGCTCTCCTGCCACCCCGATTGCCCCCAACTGCCTTCCCCTGCTGGCCTGATCACCCCCAACTGCCTTCCCCTGCTGGCCCAGTCACCCCAACTGCTTTCCCCTGCCAGCCTGGTCACTTTGTCCCCCCTAACTGCCCTCCCCTGCCAGCCATCTTGTGGCAGCCATCTTGTGTGAGGGTGTGACAGTTAATTTGCATATTACCTCTTCATTATATAGGATTGGCTTTTTATATGTCTGTTTCTCTCTCTCTTTAGACAGCAAACTCCCCAAGGGCAGGACTCTTGCTGTGATTTATCTCTCTTGGTATACTCACCACCTAATAGCATAGCCAGTGGAAACTAGTGGCTCAATAAGACAGAAGAAAGGAAGACAAGGCTGATTTTGTGGGAAATAGAATTTCAAGGAAAATTGAACTGAGTGGTACCGGCCTCAAGATCCTCAATGAGGTGACTGTAGCACCTATAAGTTGTAGCCATAAAATCATATTTTGTGCAGAACCTCAATGGCCCAGGTCTGGCTGGGAGGTCTGCTTTCACACTCAAGCCTGAACCATGACTTACTCCATAGCCTTGAGCAACTCACATCGTCTTTTACTGGATATCTGTTGATAAACTGATTTTCTCATTAATGTTTCATTCTATAGAGGGAGTTTGAAGATTAATTAATACATAAAGTGCTTCGATTAAGGCAATTGCCTATTAGCCACAGAAAGTCTCAACAGCCCCTATTTGGGAATAGTCCAAAATTACTCCTTTCTCAATAGATTTCTGTTAATTACTCCAGTGTTCTCCAGAAAGCCCTATGTCACAGGACCCATTTCCAAAATAATTAATTTTTCTTTCTAAAAGTTTGACTCTAGCCATTAATATTTCCATAGTTCATCTCAGTTATGCCTTAGATGAGCCTACAAAACATTAAAGCTGATGTTGTTTTGGAGATCATCTATCCATTCCCTACCTTTTCAACACAGCAAGCAACTGAGGCTCAGGGAGATTTGGTAAATGGCTCAAGTAAAATATTGTTTGGAAAGCAGAATCAGGACATAACTTAGGATATTTCTTAAAAACAGAGGTAACTCCCTGCCCCAATACCTTACTGTAGTCTTCTGTTGGAAAAAAAAGAAATGATTACTTAAAATGGTGTGTTTGGCAAGCAGAATCACGATGTAACTTAGGATATTTCTTAAAAACAGAGGTAACCCCCTTCCCCAATACCTTACTGTAGTCTTCTGTTTTAAAAATAATGGTTATTTAAAATAGTGTGATTCAAGGTCATAACTCTCTTTAATGTCAGATATGGTCTCTATATATTAGGATAGGAGGAATAAGGTTTAACTAAGGAACACTGTTTCAAAACCAATAGTATTTAAAATATGTATAGTGCTTTGTAGAATATTTTGACTTCCATTATCATATTTAATTTGTGTAACCTTTCTGAAAGTTAACAACTATCACTACTCCTTCACATGTTATAGTATAGCTTAGTGTGGTGGTTAAGTGTGACTCTGTATATTTAAACAATGGAATATTATTCAGCAATTAAAATATTCATCTATATATTAAGTCCTGATTTGTGCTACAGCATGAATGAGCCTTGAAAACATTATTATGCTAAGGAAAATAGACCAGACATGAGGACAAATATTGTATGATTACTCTTGTAAGAAATGTCTAGAAAGGTACATAGACATGGAAAATAGATTTAGAGGTCACCATAGACTGGGGGAAGGATATGGTGACATCGCTTAATGGGCACAGATTTTCTGTTTGGGTGATGACAGCTTTTAAGAAATAGACAGTGATGATGGTTACACAATATTACTAGTATAATTAATGTAACTGAATTGTACAGTTAAAATAGTCAAAATGGCAAACTTTTGTTTAATAAAATTTACCACAATTACAAAGAGAGAGAGAAGTAGAGAGAGAGAAAAAGAAAGGTTCTAGAGTAGGTAAGACCATCCAGGCTTAGAATCTTCGCCACCATTTCCTGGCTGTTTGGCACTTGTCAATCATTTGCCTTTGTGTTTTAATTTATAAAACTGGATAAGAGTAAGAACATTTTTCAGAGATGTTATTAATGCGTAGAGGAAGTGTAGATATAATTTTCCCAGACTGTATTATAAATTCCTAGCAAAATCTGAGCTCAATCTCAGGTCTTTTGACCCTGAGAAGTCTGCATTCTTTCCACATTTTTACCACATTGTTGGAATTTAAATCAGAATTCTTTTATGTAGTATATAAAATGAGAAGCGACATCTTTCTCTTCTTCAAAAATTCATAATTACACCTGGCTGGTGTGGCTCAGTTGGATTGGGCATCATCACGTACACCAAATGGTGGTGGGGTCCATTCCCAGTCAGGGCACATACCCAGGTTTCAGGTTTGATCCCCAGTTGGGGTGCATTGGGGACAAAACTGATTCATGTTTCTCTCTCTTATCCATATTTCTCTCTCTTTCCCTTCTGCTCCATAAAATACATAAACAAACAATAAAAAGACAACCTAAAATTTGGGAGAAAATATTTGCAAACCATATGTACCTGATAAGGGCTTGATTTCCTAAATTTATAATAAACTTCTACAATTTAATTATTTTTTTAATTTGTGGATTTAGCCTGTAACTCGGGCATGTGCCCTGACCTGGAATCAAGCCGTGAGCTCCTGGTTCATAGGTCGACGCTCAACCACTGACCCACAACAGCTGGGCAGAAGTCACTTTTTAAATGAAGGAGTAACACAGTGTTATTTATTGCTTAGAGGTAAGGTTCTTACCCTTTGATATTTATGCAATGACTAGCCATTTTCCAGGGGTGTTGGTATCAGATGGACATATCTTTTTCCCATGATAATATTTGACAATAGGGAGTGACCATGTTTATTTTAAATTTTTTATTGACTAAGTTATTACATGTGTCTTTATCCCCACGTTACCCTCATCTATACCCCCCCCCCCACTCATGCCTCACCCCTGTGGTCTGTGTCCCTTGGTTAGGCCTATATGCTTGCATATAAGTCCTTTGGTTGATCTCTCTCCCTTACACCCACCCTCCCTTACTTTCCCTCTGAGGTTTGACAGTCTGATCAATGCTTCTCTGTCTCTGGATCTGTTTTTGTTCATCAGTTTATGTTGTTCATTATATTCCAAAAATGAGTGAGAATCATGTGATATTTATCTTTCTCTGACTGGCTTATTTCACTTAGCATAATGCTCTCCAGTTCCATCCATTTTTACCGGCTTTTCTTTTTTATATAAAACAATAGCCTCCTTTCTCACAACTTTGCCCCAGACCTGGTTAAAAGTTGTGTTTTCTGCTATTTGTTCTGGGCATGCCTTAAATTTGGGTACCAGTGACCTTTGGTATGTTGCCTAAACATATTCATGTTTTTTACATAAGTAGGATAGAATTTCCAGAACTATATCCCAAAGCCCACCTTGAAGGCAGTGAGATTCCAGACACTTTGTGGCACTCACTGGTTCACATAACTATAATAAAGGAAAATGAAGTAATGCACCTGCAATGAGAGGATTTTTATTCATTCCTAAAGCTTCTATAAACATAATCCATGACTTTAAAATGTACGGCATTCCAAACAAATGCTAATTTACATGACTCTTTCATTATTTATTGGATTTTTTTCTTTGACTTTATTTGATCTTTGCACTTTGTTCTACTCATTATAAGAACTGAAAACCTCTATCTTTTTCCTTCTGAGTAAACATAATAAATAATTCAAAGCATATCAATGCTGGAGAGGCATATTGGGGAAAAGAAATGTTGCGTCCCTTTCCATTTTGTTTGCCCTCTGGGTCACATAACATGGATGGTCCAGGAGGGAAGTGTTAGTTTCTAAATTACTAAGGCATTATCTAAGCTATAGTACTTTTTCCCAATTACATATAAAGTCATAAGGATAAAAAAAGAGAAAACAAAATAAGTCACACAAATAGACACAAGAAGACATAATATTGAATAGATTGATTAACACTATTTACAACAATTAAACTTGATTAGAATTGAATCCATTTACATCAAACCAACACTTTTCAAAATCAGTAGTCAAAATGGAAGTATTCCATAGAATACATTGTAAATTCAACACTGTGGTATTTTGCAGATCTTTTATTTATTCATTCATTTATTCATCCATTCCTTTTACAGAATATGAATCTATGTCAAGTAATATATTAGCATTAGTAATTTCGAATCAAAGAACATGATTTTCCCCTTAAATATTTTACTACCGATTATTAGAATAGCTTTGTGTGCAAATAATAGAATTGGGTTATGATTATAAGAGAGATGTAAATAAATAATTCTATAGGAAACAAAATAAAACTCATCTCATTAAAGGTATCGGGAAAATTTGCTGGTATGAAGAAGGAGGAGGTATGCAGGAAGGAGACAGACAAGTTTCCAATCCCCTATTGGACCATCGTCAGCCTAGTATGTCAATGTCCAGGCTGTGAGGTGAGTTTGACTAGTGAATGGATTTACCCAAATGACAAGTGTGAGGGAAAGTAGCTGTAATGTATGTAAATCATGTCAAGTTACCTAAGTTACCTGGAGAAGCCATACCCATTATCAAATCTAAGAAGCATGCTCATCCCTGGATATTATTTTATTGTTTTTAAATATATTTTATTGCTTTTAAAAACGAAGGGAGAGGAATAGAAATAGAAACATCAATAAGAGAGAATCATTGATCTGCTGCCCCTGCACACCCCCTACTGGGGATCGAGCCTACAATCTAGGCATGTGTCCTGACCAGGAATCGAACTGTAAACTCCTGGTTCATAGGCCGATGCTCAACCACTGAGCCACATTGGCTGGGCTCATCACTGAATTTTAGAACAATAACAAAAAAATTGGATCTTTCAATATTAGATCAAGAATCTAACACTAAAGACAGAAAATGACTAGGTAGAGCAGCCTTATTTAAAAACATATTTACTTAGGGCAGAAAATGTTTCTGAAATGCAAGACAGTCTAATGAAGTTCCAGGAATCTAATACTGTATACAGACTTCACTTCCTTTTGTGCAAGAAGGTTACAGTTTTATCCCCAGTTGCCATGTGCATTCTCCAAAATTGAAACTCTCCCTACATTTGAAACCTCTTGCCCTCCAGTATGTTCTGTAAGAATGACTTTATAATAGCTTCCTGCATCTTTTGTTCAAAGTGCAACGGGGAGTGGGGGTGGGTGGGAGAAGAAAAAGAAAGATAAAAGCAGCTGGAGTTTCAACACTATGGTTCTTGACCTAGAACATTTCACCATCTGTCATGAGAAAGGTGGACATTCAATTAAACCATTATTTACTAAGTGTCTAACAGTTGATTGATATTGGGTAGTTACAACATCATGAAATTAGATGGTCTTTGTCCTTGGGAAGCCCACCACAAAGACTGGCCAGGGGTTCAACCCCAAGAAGAAGGTAGGTGTAGGTGCAGATGAGAAGATGCGGACAGAGGCGAAATAAAGTCTAAAGGTCATCCGAGGTTTAGAATTAATACAAATGGACAAACACACTAGCTTTAAAACCTAGAATTGAAATTCTGGGACTTGTAGAGTCAGAAATAAAATTCTCAAACATGATTTTTATTTGCTGTCCCATTTAACGACTCAGGAATGCACCCCTGAATATGCGGATACCTTTACCTATATACATTGGGACAGTTCCTTTTATTCATATACTTATTTTGTCATTCCATGACTGAAGAAAATGCTTATTAAGCACCAACCATAAGCCCAAATGCATTCATGTGTGTGAGTACATGGGCAAATGTGGTGGACCTGGGTTCTACTCCATGGAGTTACAGGGAATACAAATAGCGAAAAGGGGGTACAAGTGAGATGAGCATTATTAAAAGGAAGTGCAAGGGTAGGGAAGCATAGCATTTCAGATGGGTGTAACCTACCGTGATACTGGGAACCTAATGATGTTCCTTAACTCTGCAAAAATAATGACACATATTGCAGAGAAACTCCACATCCAACAGCTTGGCTTTGCAGAGCAAGGACTTCAAGCAGTTCATTAGTTTAAAACTGTCCACATTTTGCTACAGTTCCAGTCCCATATTTTGCTTCTTAATTACCACTACTTAAATGGCCTTTCCAGATCAGCTGTAAATTAAAATTGATCCACCATCAGCAGTCTCTGAGAGTTGGCAGGCGACAATTGATAGAGAGGAAATTCCAGTTGCATAGTCTCTATGAGAAGACAAAATGTAGTAAAATGAGCTGGCTCTGCAGCTTGGTACAAAAGGCAAACTGTGATTTTCTCCAATGGCAGAACTTAAATAGAAATAACTAGGCACATTTGGAAAATGCAAATAAATGTATATGAAAAAAGAGCCAGAATTTACATCCCTAAGCCTCACATGAATGCCTATGTAAACTTTTTATTTTACCTAAAAAAAAAAAAAGCCTTCCTTTGAAAATAAAGCTTAAGAGTACATTAACAAGAACATATATTTTAAAGAAAGGACTGAAATAAAATCTTGCTTTGTCCTTTACAAGTTGTGTGACTTAGAGAAAAAATAAACCATCACTTCATGTTTCAGTTTACTCGTCTACTAATATACAATGTAAGTTAAAAACAATCTAATAGTTATTGCAATTAAATGAGAAAACACAAGATATACTAAGAAAATGTCTGACACAAAGAACAAAAAAATCAAGGGAGATGATGCCATCACACATTACAGGTGTGGTCAAGGGTGTGGTTAGATTATATGGAGGAAGCTAAATCTAGTTGTATTCATTCTGAGATGTTCTCCTTCAGCATCAGATGTTTCTGACAAGAAGAGCTGAGCTGGACAAATGAGTCCAACAGGTTCTTCTCTTTTTTAAATGTATTTTTATTGATCTCAAAGAGGAAGGGATGTCATCAATCATGTGAGAGAATCATTGTTTGGCTGCCTCCTGCATGCTGCACACTGGGGATCAAGCCCTCAACCCAGGCCTGTGCCCTGACCATGAATGGAACCGTGACCATCCTGGCTCATAGGTGCTCATTCAACCACTAAGCCAAGCCAGCTGGGCTCCAACAGGTTCTTTTTGGGATTTTCCACGGCCACTGGGATCATGCCTAAGGTAAGTCCTAAGCTAGGAATTAGAATTCTGAAACATAATCATCACATTTCCCTGCCTGGGGTTCTTGTCCCAGCATCAAGAAGGGTTCAGGAATATGGAGAAGGCCATGTGTAGATTAAATAGGAATCTGGGGACTAATAAAGAGTCCAGAGATGAAATATAATTTTGAAAGGCACTGGGGGTCAGAGGAGCTTAGCTAAAGGAGCTAAGATCCAAGATCTTAAGTCTAAGGTCTTAGGTTTTCTCTGTCCCCAGGACCCCCTGCTTTTTATTAACACAATTTGTCCTGAGGAGAGGCAGAGATATACACTTCAAAGGGTCAGGGTTTGGTACAGAGTCCATTGTCAGAATAGGGGAATTAGCCTATGGCTGTACAGGTGTTTGGCCAGTAGGAGGCAATAACATGTAGATTAAGATGCCCTTTAACTGTCTGGCTGCCACAATCAGTTTCCTATTCAGGTTTAGGGAAATGCCTTCAGCCATTCCCAATAGGTGACAACATGTGTGACTCAACCCTGTTGAGTCCCCAAGCCTCATCAACCTTTTGATGAAACTCTTGAAATTATGACATGCTGGAATTGGTCTCCAGCATTTCCCTCTCTGGCCTCTCCTATTGAGGAGGTGGTGGGTTTTTACCTTGGACTTCTGCCAGTTGTGCCAGTCATTCAAAGGTGCCATGTGAACCTCACGAAACTGCCTAAGATGTTGCACAAGTCTGGATGGGAGAGCCTACTAATGCTTTCTTAGAGAAGGGCAGGAAAAAAATTTTGGTTTTATCTGGTTTTAAGGGCTGCTTCACTCTTAATTATCCAGCTATAAGGGCTCTATTATTGAAAAAGAACAATAAGTTATTACCTGTGTTACAGTCTTTGCATGTACATAGGAAATACTTCTGTTTGGGGATGGTGGGTTTCTCTTCAAAATTCAAATTCTTGTTCAAATGTTTCCTCTTGGGTGGCCATGCCTCTCTAGACTAAATAACTTCTGCTCTCTCCTAAGTCTTATGTTACTCTGTTGCCAGGTTTTACTTTCTCCCTATTACTTGACACTAACTAAATTCATATTATTCATTTATTAGGTTCTTCATTCTCTCCTTTATTTTTCAAATCTATTTTTATTTATTTCAGAGAGGAAAGGAGAAGAGAGAAAGATAGAAACATCAATGATGAGAGAAATCATTGATCGCTGCCTTCTGCACCCCCCCTACTGGGGATCACACCTGCAACCTGAGCATGTGCCCTTGACCGGAATCGAACTGTGACCTCCTGGTTCGTAGATAGATACTCAACCACTGACCCGTGCTGGCCGGGCTGTTCAGGCAGTTCTCTCCTTTATTAGGGTAGAAGGTCAATGAGTGTAAGGTCTGGTCTGTATTTCTCATGGCTAAATATAATCACAGAGGGCAATGCCTGGCACATAGCCAGTCTTTAGTAAATATTAGCCCATTGAATTTCATTATTAGGGGAGGGTATATCATAATCTCATTGACAACAATGAAGCATTGCTTTGGACTGAATTATTGTGCTCTGTCAAAAGTCATGTTTAAACTTGACACCCCCAGGGACCTCAGGCCAAAGAGTCACAGAAGTCCATGCTCACTAGGAACTTCACTCTTCAGAATCAACTGACCATTTGTACAGATTAGACTACCACCATCAGCTTTCAAAGCCATGCATTTTCTGGGTCTGGCCTAGCCCAAGAATGTGTGAAGAAATAGACTACTGTAATGTCCCAATCTTAAGTATATATTGTTTGTATTGGGTGCTGCCCAAGGCTGAAAGTCTTACAGATCAGATTGTTTATAGCACATGACCAGTCAGCATAGCTGTGGGAAAAGATCCAAAGAGGCCATCCAGAAAGGCATGTTATATAGTAAAGAAAGGAAAAGATAAAGGTCAAAAATTGAGAATTTGAGTGCTATTAAGGCCCTCTAAAATAATAATAAAGAAAAAGCAGATTAATGGCAGGCAGTGGGAATAAGACTGCACTGATATGAAATCAGTGCTGTAATGTTAAAATTAAGATAAGGGGAAAGTTGGTTTTGTTTCATTCATTCACTATGATAAGAATATGATACAAAGGCTGTTACATTCTGGGCATCAATTAATGGGAGTTTCCAGAAAATGAGAGCACATTTGGGTATCTGAAATGAATGAGGACCAAATCAAATCAGGTTATCTTATCAGGTAAGCAAGAACAGAATTTAGAGGAAGAATATAGGGAGCTCACAGGACTAATGAGAAGCTAAAACATAAGACTTGGAAATTGTGGACAATGATCAAAGGATCTCCTCATTGGAGCAGAAACCACAGCCAAAGCCATAGCATAGGTACAGCTGGGGCCATACCAACATTGTTACGGGCACTATAATGAGTCTTGCCTCCTCAAACTGCCCCTGTGCTCATAATACTTTATCCAAGATGTAAAGTCCAAGAAATTAGCTGTGATTATGGTTGGGTAAGAAAAACCTTGTACTTGAGCTTCTATAAGAGAGGCATTAATGGAGACATGGTGTCAGTAATCATTTCCTACCAAATTGACATACAGAGACTTTTCCCAAAGGGCACGGGAACTTCAAGCACAAACCAACCAAGCAAACAAAAGATTATGCCCATTAACAACAATGAGTCATGGCTTTGGACTGAAAGTCTTACAGATGCTTGTGTTCCCTCAATATTCATGTTTAAATTTGATCCCCCAGTGTGATGGTATTTGGAGGCGGGGCCTTTGGGACATAATTAGGTTTAGATGAGGTCATGAGGTGGGATCCCCATGATGGGGTTACTGCCCTTTAAGAAGAAAACGTAGAAGGTAAGTCCCTATGGAAGATTTATATTCTCTTTGCCCAGAGAGGATTTTATTTATAACAGATCACAATCTCATAAGTTCTGTTCCCTGTATCCAACCAGTTACCAAGTCATATCAGTTTTGCTTCTGTTCCCTCCCTTCTCCATCTTCACTGCCATTCCTTTGCTTAGATGTCTATCTCCTGAAATATCTAACCTTCAACAGTACCCCTTGTCTTACTTCTTATGCTTCCACCATCAATGATTTACAACTTGTAAAATCGAAATAAACGTATCCTTCATACTCACAGTAATATGCCCTTCTACTGGGAAGCACTATTATTTTCAGTTTAAAAAACCTTCAAGAGCTTTGTAGTACTTCCCTAGCTGGTTTGGCTCAGTGGATAGAGTGTCAGCCTGTGGACTGAAGGGTCCCAGCTTCAATATCGGTCAAGGGCACATGCTCAGGTTGTGGGCTCGATCCCCATTAGCAGGTGTGCAGGAGGCAACCAATCAATTATTCTCTCTCATCATTCATGTTTCTATCTCTCTCTCTCCCTCTCACTTCCTCTCTGAAATCAACAAAAATGTATTTTTTAAAAAATAATCCAATCATTGTTGATTTTGTACTTGGAACTCCTTTCTATACTTCTTAAAAAAAAAAAAAAAGGAAAACCTTTGTAGTACTGACTAGATGTCACTCACCTAACACATTCTCACTTCCTATTCACATTTCGGTTAACTTGACCTATGTATAGTTCCTTGTAGATGCCATGATTTCATACATTTGTAATTTTTGCAGATATTGTTCACTCTGGTGGGAATATCCAACCCAATTTGAACTCCTAGAAATTTCATACTCATTCTTTAATCTTAACTTAAGCATCTGAGTGAAGTTTTCCCCAGCATCCCTTTAGGCAGACTAGAACATGTTTTTTGTTTCTCTATCCCTGTAATATCATTCATGTAAGTGTTCATGTCTGTCATTGCATTACTTTGCCATAACTTTAAGCTTTGGGGGCTTGTTATTTTTGCAACTAAAGTGCACAGCTTAGAACCAGAAAAACTATTTGTGTAACAAGTACCTGTTGAATTCTTGAATAGAATACATGAATAAATATTAAACTGGACCATGTCTCTCCTCACTATATGCATCACTGTCCTCCTGTCTTTTTAAATGGACTCCATATCTCAAAATAAAACTATGTATTGTTTACTTTTTGCCATGTGAATATATATATATATATATATATATATATATATATATTCTTTTTAATAAGACTCTCTTTCAAACAGCAATAAATATACTTATTCCTATTACCATGGCTGAGAAACTGTTAAAGAGAAAAAAAAATCTTATTGGTCTACAAGATTCCAAACACTGAGAAAGTGGTCTCATAAATGATAATAAATGTCTAATCCCTATGTCTTATACCTGAGACTAATATAATATTTTATGTCATCTGTAATTGACCAATAATTTAAAAATAGGGCTTTATTAAAGTATTTCATAACCATTATCAAAGTTCATCTTCTCACTACCTTTTACTAATTCATCAGTAAATATCTATTAAATGCCTCCTATGTGCTAGAAATTGCACTTGGTAATGGGAGATAAAATAATGCAGGTGGAGAGATACCTTCCTGCTTACTTAAAAGCCTTTATCCAGTTTTAAAACCAACAATAAAATAACCATGCAAAAATGGCAAGCTTAGAAAGGCACAGAATTTTACAGGGAGCCTATTTGCATAAACTGTGTTTCTCAAAAATATAATTAATTATAAACAGACTTACTAAAAATATGAAGAACTGTGATTTCTTGAGTGACTATCTGCAACAGATAATGCGTGTTGTCAAAAGTTCCTAACATGTACCAACTCATTTCATCCTTATAACAACCCTTTGAGGTACACATGATTAGTACACATGTCACACAGGGGAAAATGGAGCATGAGGAAGCACAGGTTAAGTAAGTGTCTGATGACCTGCAGAGCCTGAGGGATGGCACCAGGCACAGAATCTGAGCTGCCAGACTGGACTCAGAGTTCTTCTTGATGAATGAGAAGTCTGGGGCTGAGAGAAATGAGCTAATGGGTTCATGCCCTTACACCTACTGAACAAAGGATGTGAGAAACCAGCTCATCTCATTTCATCTCCTGAGCTTGCCCTATGACCCCATACTTTACTGGGTATCTAGTGATGTGACACTCAACATATTCCAGCCTAATTAATGAGTCAATTCTTTAAGCACATAATTATTGAGTAAATACTACATTCCAGCCATTGTTCTAGTCATTAGGGATAATGCAGTGAACAAAACAAACAAAACTTCCTGCCCTCATAGAGTTTACCTCTTGTGGGGCATGGCCAGAGTGTTTTGGGCAGGTTCAAGCCTTAGACTACTGAGAGGGCACAGTCTTCTCATTGCCACATGCAAATCCCAGTTTAGATGGCAGAGCCCTCCCAGCACAATTAGCCAACAGGTATAGCTGTAAGCTTGAATGTATGGTCCGAACACGTGGCCCCATGTGCATGAGTGATAGAGTTCAGGTGCATGTAGTTGAGTAGGGTTGAATTCAAAGAGAATGTTGTAAACATCTTGATCACGGCGTTACTTTGCCTCATGGCATCTATAATAATAAAAAGGTAATATGCTAATTAGACTGGATGTCCTTCCAGAAGCCCTCCTGGATGAAGGTGGGGTGGTGGGGGCTGAGGCAGAGGCCGCTGCTGTGGAGGTGGGGGCGGAGCTCCTTGCACGAATTTTATGCATCAGGCCTCTAGTCTGCTATAAAATAAAGACACGGCTTGTGGGCACTGGCACTGTCCATCAGAGGGGCAGCGTCCCATCAAGACCCAGCTTTCATTCTCATGTCTGTCTTTTCTAAACCTTTCACCACTCCCACTCAGGGTCACTGAACCAGGCTGAGCTGGCATGGCACATAAGGCGCCGTAGGGCTGAGTATGCAATGGCCGTGCTGGCTCCCCACAACCTCTACCAGGAAAAAGAGACTGCTGTCACTAGTAAGAACATTCAATGAGCCCAGCCGGTGTTGCTCAGTGGTTGAGCATCGACCAGGAGGCCATGGTTCGATTTCTGGTCAGGGTCCGGGCATGTGCCAGGATTGTGAGTTCCATTCCCAGTAGGGGGTGTGCAGGAGGTAGCCTATCAATGATTTTCTCTCATTATTGATAGTTCCATCTTTCTTTCCCTCTCCTCTCCTCTCCTCTCCTCTCCTCTCCTCTCCTCTCCTCTCCTCTCCTCTCCTCTCCTCTCCTCTCCTCTCAGAAATCAAAATATATATATATATATTGCAGTGAATCAGCTCAGATCTCCCTAGGCTAGTCTTCAGCATGCATGTAGTACATTAGTCACAAAATAATACCCAACACTGCTGGTCTTAAAGCTGAGGCTCTGTCACACTTACCTGTCCCTTGTGGATTGTTCAGCACAGCAGTTAAGCTGTGTCCTTGGTCTCTCACTTTAAACTCTGATTTCCCTGTTAATCAGGATAACTAGACTAGCAGGCTTGGTCACTTCTGTAAGGACATGGACATGTTTCTTGCATAGTGATTGCTCCACCTCTGTCCATTATAAGTATAGATGGTTCCTCAATTTCAGAATGCTGTTTCCTGAGGATCACTCTTGCATGGTTTGCTGAGCCCACCCTCAGAAGTAACAGCAAAGCCTTAGCCTTGACCCCAGCTTCTGGTGTCTCCCAGCATTTCTTGGGGTGATGGCTGCTGCCTCAGTCTATGCCACAGTGTTTTCATGAAGGCCATGAACAATCAAGAAGCAGTTCATGTGCCAGGGTACAGCCCTGGCGGTCCAGGGGTTCCCAAAGGTGTGGACGGAGTCAATGAAGAATGAAGGACACGGAGACAGCTTTCAGATGATCAGCATAGGCAGGTTCCCTCTTTATTCTCCTGTCACATCTGTATTTATACCATTTGATCCTATAAGCATGCCCCTATAGCAGGGGTGGGCAAACTTTTTGAGTCGAGGGCCACAATGGGTTCTTAAACTGGACAGGAGGGCCGGAACAAAAGCATGGATGGAGTGTTTGTTTGAACTAATATAAATTCAAAGTAAACATCATTACATAAAAGGGTACGGTCTTTTTTTTTTTTTTTTTTTTTTTAGTTTTATTCATTTCAAATGGGCTGGATCCAACCCGCGGGCTGTAGTTTGCCCACGGCTGCTCTATAGTCACATCATGGTATGTTTTGGGTCCTCCCTTGACCTTCTAAAGTTCCTTGTTTCATGTCCATAGTTTCTTATCTGACCTTTGCCAAAAATCCCATCTCCATCTAGTTCTGTTGATTTTAATCTTATCCATTCTATTCCAAAGGTTAGGGATAGTTTGTTATCTCCATTCCAAGGTCACTACTCTACTGTTCTGTTAAGCTACAAGGAAGTAACTGAAGGAGATTATCCTAAGTAAAGATTATGTAGCTTAAGCATGATTGTTTGTAATTAAGGTGATTAACTACCCACTTCGCACTTTGTTCAGGGGTTTTACTGATTTATTCCCTTCCTTAGTCCTGTTAATCCCTAACTCCAGGGAAAAATCCCCACCTGGGGAAACAACCTTTCTCAGGGAGGTGGCCCTGGTTAGAACACATAGCACTAAGAAGGGGAGCGAACATATTAAGAACAGTATGCCAGGTCCCTTGAAACATATGATGTGCAGATGTTTCTTCCCTGCAGTGACTGTGTCAAGCAGCAAGGATGGACTGGCCTCCAGCATTCAAGGTCCTAAATACCTTATTCAAACAGGTTTCATCTTTGTGTGATACATTATTATTAACTTTTGCTTTTATTTCAATTCTTCTGAATTATTAGCTATGACTATGTAATCCTATCTAATAAAAGAGCAACATGCAAATTGACCATCACTTCGCAACAAAGATGGCGGCGCCCATAGCTGCTCAAACAGGATGCTGGTGGAGTCACCCCGGCAACATGAGCCCAGCAGGCAAGTGCACCCGCAGGCAGCACCCAGCAGGGCCTGCTTGCCCATCCCCATGGTGTGGAGCAGGCAGGCCCCGCAGAGAGCAGAGAACTATGGGAGTGAGCCCAAGCCATCAGTAGGACATCCCTGAGGGCTCCCGATTTGGAGCGGGTGCAGGTGGGGCTGAGACGACCCCCCCCCCACCCCCCATGCACAAATTTCATGCACCAGGCCTCTAGTCCTATGTAATAAAAGGATAATATGCAAATTAACCGCCACTCTGTCACAAAAGATGGTGGCGCCCATAGCCTCAAGATGGTGGAGCCCAGTCTTCTCAGCCCCGCCAGAATCCCCCAGTCCCCGGGGGGGGGGGGGGGGGGCAGCTTCTGAGAGCGGGCAGCTTGAGCAGCCTGGCAGAATGCTTGCTTTGTTGCCCCAGCGACTAGGCAAGCATTCCAAACCCAGGCCTCTGGCCCAGCTGGGCGCAGAATGCTTGCATCATTGCAGGATATGTTGAGGGACCCCCCTCCCCCCCTGCATGAATTTCATACACCGGACCTCTAGTCTCATAATAAGAAAGCATAATTATATTGGCATGTTAGGGTCCTGGGGTTGTGGGTGATTTATTTTTATTTGCCTTTGATTCTTTTTTAATATGTAAAAAATAGAAATGAACACACAAGAAATAAGAAAGCATACTTATAAAAAAGCACCCCACAATTCCTTTGCTTTGCATGTCAGAATTATTTCCATCTTTCTTAGCTAATTAGACCTGGCTTTTTGAAAGACAAAAGGAAGATGTATTATTTATTGGACACTGACCCCATGCTTCCTGCTTTCCAATGGCAATTCTCTCCATTTGCCTTCTCTCTGCTTCTGCACCTTCCCGCCATCAATTCTGCTCCTCTCCTGACATCTAGGCATTCAGGACTAATCACTACTCTCAGTCCTCTGCAGCTCTTCTTGTACGACTTATAAATACAGCCCAAAGTGCTTCCCAGACAGGCAAGGCCCAGCAATTCAAGCACATCATTCAGTGGGAAGTGGCAATTAGACATTTTTAACAAGTTCTTCTAATACAAAATGGAGTAATTAAAACTTACACATTGGACGGGAACACACTTTTGAGATTAAGTTCATTTTATTAAGCTATTTCAAATACTGAAGTTTATTGCAATGCATTCTTCTTTCTTTCCCTTCCTTTAATTGAATTGTTGGCACCAACAACTCCATGAAATGAAAGTCTGACCCACTGAGAAACAGATTAAATTATGTAGGGTGTTTATGTTTAATTGGTATTGATCAAAAACCCATACATTTCCACCAAAATTGGATTGAATTGGAAGATTTCACTCTTTGATCTAAACATCATGATTCAGAAGCTCAATTATTCCAGCTATGACTTAACCTATGGCAGCTGCACTTTTTGGCTAATATCTCATTTTTCTTTGAGAGGTCAGCAGTTTCATGCATGGATTGCTAATGCAATAACCAGACATTTGGTTAATCGTAGGATTATTCACTATAACACATTAGTATTAGCTTTAAACTTTACTGAATGCAAATCCAGAAGAAGGTACGCTGCATTTGATCCAGTGAGGATGTGTGCTTGTAAAGTTACAACAGTAAGACAGCAGAGAGTTCTAGGTTATGAGGGGCCAGATATTTACCATATGCTATTAACAGTCTTAGCCTCCTTGAATTAAAACATGTGTGTGTGTTTGTGTATATATATATATATATATATATATATATATATATATATCTCCTATATAATAAAAACCTAATATGCAAATTGATCAAACAGTTGAAAAACTGGTAGAACGACCAGTTGCTGTGACCTGCACTGATCACCAGGGGGCAGACGCTCAATGCAGGAGCTGCCCCTAGGCCAGTCAAGGTGGGTGCCAGTTGGGGGGGAGGGGCCCTGATCGCCCTGCTGGTCACCCCACAGATTGGCCCTGATTGATGGCCAGGCCTAGAGACCCTACCCATGCACAAATTTTGTGCACTGGGCCTCTAGTATATTCATAAAGGACAGATATGTTAATTACTTTTTTTACCAAAGGATTTCATTCTTGGTCTCAACCCAGAGACCACTTCTCTTATAATTTCCTTCAGTTGAATTCTTTGTTGCAAGCTGGTCCTTAATCTTTTGCCCCGTGCATTTTTTCTCTCTGGGCTATGACCACCATCCAGCTTCCCAGCCCACATAACTGGAAACTCCCTCTCTCTCCATTGGTTTCCTTGAAACTTCAACTCATTTCTGGCATCCTACCTCCTGTTATTGAATTGGCCTTAGAGTGAATAACTGACTCTTGAGCCATCAGCCCATCACTTGCATCTACTGGCAAGAGTCAGCACAATGGTTCTGAGTGTCAGTCTCAATTCCTTATGACATTCCTTCTGGAACAATCTATTTTAGAGCAAAGGACCTCCGTGCCACAGCCCACTGCCAGCTTCTCATCCCTTAGGCAAAACAAGCTATACCGGGAAAAAGAAAGTATGTTATTAAAATGTTAGAGTTGACAATAGAGAATAATAAAATGAATACAAAATAAAAGTGATGTGATATCACTGTCCTTCAAGATCAGCTGTCAAAACATGTGGACAGAATGGATTAATAGGCTGAACAGGAGCCTATTCCTATTCAGGAAATGACACTGAATTAACTCCCTATTGCCACTGTAGAAAATTATATCAAATTTGATGTTTAAACAATGAAAATTTTTTATCTGATATTTCCATGGGTCAGAAAATCAAACCAGTCTTATTGGGCTAAAGTTAAAGTGTCATCTAGCCAAGCTCCTTTAAAAACTCCTGTAGATAATCCATTCCTTTGCTTTTCCCAGCTCCTCACGACCACCTTCATGCCTTGACCTGCAGCCCCTTCCTCCATCTTCAAAGCCATTGGCATAGTATCTTCAAATCATTCTCTCACTCACTAACCCCTATTTCCAGTGTCACATTTTCTTATCTGGTGACTCTCTGTCTGCTTAACCTTGTGACTACATTGAACCCACATGGGTAATCTCTACATCTCAAAGTCTTTAATTTAATCACATCAGCAAAGTCACATAATCTAGCAAATAAAATGTGGATCTCTTTGGGGGTCAGCTTGCCAAAAACAGGAGCTCATGAGCTACTAGTATACAACTCACCCAGCAATATGGCCCAGTGGTTGAGCACCAAGACATGCACCAAGAGGTCACCGGTTAAGATTCCTGTTAAAGGTACATGCTAATTTAAGCTTTCAATCTCTGGGCTCATGTATTTCATGTTCTTAGCTTTAAAAAAAACACACACACATATTTTTAATTGATTTCAGAGAGGCAGGGGGAGAGAGAGAGAGAGAGAGAGAGAGAGAGAGAGAGACATCAATGATGAGAGAGAATCATTGATCAGCTGCCTCCTGCATGCCTGGCACAGGGGATCGAGCCTGCAACCCGGGCTTGTGCCCTATCCAGGAACTGAGTTGTGACTTCCTGGTTCATATATCAATGCTCCACCACTGAGCCATGCCGGTCAGGCCCATGTTGTTACCTTTAAACTCATAACCAGAGCACCATGTACTAAGGGATAAAAAGAGAATTCTGGTGCAGAGCTTACCAATAACTTACCAGAATGTGTTCTGTATTTTGATTCTATAGCCCACAGATGATAAGAAAAACTGTCCACAGAACCAAATGTCATAATTATATACAAGTTTAGAGAAGTGGCAACCCTTACTATTCTTATCAAGAGGAATAGATCAACTTTATTCCTGGACATCAATATATTCTATAGCAGGGAGGTGGGTATCGACTAACAATGTCCTATGGCCCTAATAAATAGCAAATACAAAGTCGTCACTAGAATCCTTGGTCTTTATCTTAAGATTCCCCATTGCCTAAATTCTCAATATACCTATAATAAAACCTGAAGACTTCTAGGCCCTTTATAGTTCTCAGGGGACTGGTCATTATCTACACTTTCACTTGGTTTTAAATCATACTCTCCATGCTTGCTATATTTTGCTGCACTGGCTCTCTTTCTATTTCCCATGTCTTCAAAACACATGCCTTTCTCAGTCACTTGGTTCTCACTCTTTTTTTGCCTCTAGATTTTTATAAGAATGAATTCTTCTCATCATTGAGGTTTTAACACTGATGTTATTCCTTGGAGTCTTTCTTTGACCACAATTGATCACTTTCTACTCTTCACCCTGACATTCTTCATCTCTGGTGAGTCTCTAGATTATTATCCTTTTAGTTTTATTTTCTTTGAGGGTAGTGAAATTCCATTTTAATGAAATTCCAGAGACCTAGGAAAGGCTTGGAAGATGACCACCATCTCCCATGAATGTGAGACCTATAACCTAAGCACCATTATCAGAAGTAACATCCTGAGAGGGATCTAGGCCCAAGCATCAGTGCCCAGTCCAAAAATGTAGTTTCATATTCAAATTGGGCTGAATGTTGAAAAGGAGGTAATACCAAAGGGAAATGGAGACCAGGAGAAAATATTAAAAGAAGTGGTTAAATGTAGGCATCAGAGAAGAGTGGGAATATTTCCCAAGCTAAACTGCAGATGATCTAAATCATTTTATTTACTTTTCCATTAAACCCATTTGTCAAGATGGTTGTTTTGGTTATGCTAAGAATATTTTTACAATATAAAACAGACTGAATATGATGAGTCAGGCACTATCCAAGTTATTTAGAGTGTAAATATTTATGAAACAGTGGCCTCCCATATTAGACTTTTCTGTTGGCATTCCTGGTTGATCTTAGAAAATCTCTGAAGGAAGCATATGTGCAAGGACATAGACATTTAAGCCAGTTATTGTTAACCAAATAAAAATAGGTTTTCAAAATTTTGCCAGGTTTAAAACAGTAATTTTAATAAATGATGCAGGCATAGGAATCATCTTAATAAAGGATGACGAGGTGGGAGTGTACTTATTACTTTAGAATCTACACTAAATGGATCATTAGACACATGGCCACAAGGATCCTCAGCAAGTATCCAATTGACCTTCCTCAATTTGCAGATGAAAAAAAAAAAACAAACAAAAAACACACACGAATGGATGGAGTAACTATCTCAAGGTCCCAGGAATAGCTCATGGCAGTTCCAGGATGATGGCCGAAGCCCAGCGCCCTTTTCATGTAACCACATTGCCTAATTTGCCAGAACAACTATCTAAAGATTTACCCTGTCATAGTCCAGATGTTTAATGCATACAAATGTGATCCTGAGACTACACTGTCACCTCAACATTCAGCATGATTACTCTTTCTTAACCACGCAGATCTGCTAAGTATACAGCATATGGAGAACCTTTCCCACAGGCAATCCCTTTTCATTCATGAAGCCAACTTTCAATGTTCTTTTCAAGGTGCCCCTGCTCTAGGGGAATATGTTAGCATTAAGGTAAATAAGATTATTGCTACCTAATGACCTGGGACTAAAACCTGCTAGGTCACAGTCACATGAAAGTATTTCCATTTGTAGCTTAAGTAAGAAGTATCTGATTACCGAATCAGTTTTAAGAAATATGGCTGCCTTATTTTGCTTTTCAAGCTTTATAGCAGGGGTGGTTTCTGACTTGCCCAGCCACCTCAAAAGCAACCTAGTCTTCAATAAGTTGTAGACCAAAGATGTCAGGACTAGGATGGTGGGTTGCTTTACTGTAGATGAGAATATTTCTTCATACATAAAGTGAAATGATGGTAATTATTTCACAGGGTTTGTGATCAAATTAAATAATATGATGTACATATACCACTTGTGGCATTGCAATTTTCAAAAAATTGTTAGTACATCCAATCGTTACACTTTTTTATTCATCTATACAACAAAGGTTATGGAGCTCCTACTCTGGTCAAACTTTCAGTTCTAATCAACTATAAGAAACAATCAAATCTAAAATCCTGAAAATGCTTCCAATTACTTTTGGTATTAAGGCTAACTTTTTAGGGAGATATACACTGAGTGGCCAGATTATTATGACCACCTGACGTTTGTAGGCAAATTAGCCGTACACTGCATTGTATGGATATGGAAGCCGAAGGCCTGTTAGAACACCTTTGCTGTCTGCAGTTACCAAGATAAAACATCTCCAATTCGCACAGGAACACAAGGATTGGACAGTCGAGCGTTGGAAAAAAGTCATGTGGTCCGATGAATCATGTTTCCAGTTGCATCATACAGATGGCAGAGTGAGAATTGGGCGGAAACAGCATGAACGCATGCACCCCACATGCATGAGTACAACCCTTCAAGCTGGTGGGGGCAGTGTTATGGTTTGGGGCACAAATTAACGTGTGGAACAACATCTGAATAGCACAACATACCTAAATATCGTTGCTGATCAAGTTCATCCTATCATGTTGATGGCGTATCCCAATGGAGATGGCTTCTTCCAATAAGACAACGTGCCATGACATGGTGCTCCTATTGTGCAGAGTGGTTTCAAGAACATGAGGGAGACTTTACCTTGCTTAGGTGGCCCCCACAATTACCAGATCTCAATCCAGTTGAGCATTTGTGTGACGAAGTTAAAACCATCAGGCAACTGGTTCCACAGCCATCAAATCTCACAGAACTGGACAGTGCTATTCATCAGGCATGGTGTCAGATTCCTTGCATCACCTTTCAACATCTCGTGGAGTCAATGCCAAGAAGAATCACCACAGTATTGAAGGCAAAAGGTGGCCCAACAAAGTACTGATGGGGTGGTCATAATAATCTGGCCATTCAGTGTATATGGTTCTTTAGCATCTAATCATTTAGATTCTTAAAGAGGTTCGTACCAGACAAACTCAAAAGATACTGATTAGTACCAATTGTCATTTATTTTTCCTACTGGCAAATCAATCTAATTGGGAGCTACAGGCAATTTCAGACATAGTCTACACTTTGGGAGGAAGATAAATAAAGGATATCCAATGGCCAATCAGAAAATTTTGGGATTTCATAAAGGAAATTCTCTCAGTTATCAAAAATGGGAAACTGATAGATTCTTTTAAAATAACAAAAGTATTCACACCATAGTATAGTGCTCTTCATAATCAGACCTCTGTGTGTACATATCCACACAAACCTTGTTCAAGGCAAGTCCTCCCAAGCCTCAGTTTTCTTACCTGTTAATTATGGAACAAGTAATACATTCATAAGGTTGCTGATAATTTTTTGTTGTTAATCCTCACCCAAGGATATTTTTTCCATTGACTTTCACAGAGAGTGGAAGGGGGGTAAGAAGGGAAAGAGAGAGAAAAAATATCGATGTGAGAGAGGTACATTGATTGGTTGCTTCTTGCAATGGACTGGAGCCAAAAATTGAACCTTCAACCCAGGAACATGCCCTTGATCGGGAATCAAACTGAGACCCTTTGGTACACAGGCAGACACTCTAACCAGTGTGCAATACTGGTCAGGGCAAGGCTATTAATAATTTAACATAACATAGGCATTTAATAGAGTATCTGATATACATAAATATTAGCTATAAATAACATTATTATTATATTTTACATAAATTATAGAGTAATACACTGAGGGCTTCTCCGATTAAATTCATTTGCTAACTTTGGTCTCTGGTGGGGTTACCAAGAACACAAATATAAAGTAAAATTTTTACAATGTTTTTGGTTTGGGGCAAAAGAATGGAGTGAGCAATTAGTAAATACAACAAGGAAAGGCACAAGGATAAATAATATTATATTTGTCTCTTTCTATGGGGAAGGTTCCCCAGTCAATACAAGGATATGTTCCACACACTCTGTGAATGTGATTTTATATGACAATGAGGTAGATACCTGGGCCATCTTTGTAGGGCTGGAAAGGCAGAAGTGCAAGGAGGCCATGCTGCTTGTCCAGGAACTAACAGCTGGCGTGTGATGGAGCCAAATCATCGAAGCAAGTCTGTGCTACCTTTAACACCATCACGCTTCTCTTCATGCAGGGGGAAAGAAACAAGAGATTTTTAGAAAAAAATGTGTATGGAAGCCTAACGGAGGAAGCAATTATGTCCAGATGGGGCAGTTAATGGTAGCTTCATTAAAGCCCTAGAATTTCACTGAGGCTTTAAATTAAGGGCAGACTTTGGGCATTTGACATGAGGGACAACATTTTAATCAGAGAAATATAATGAGAAAATCTTCTAAAACTCTAAACACCGGGTCTATCTAGTATCATTTAATTCCATCTGGATACATAGGTTGACATAATTGGAAAAGTAACAGCCACTGAATGTATTGATATGTTGTACACCAAGTTAAGAATTTCAGATAATTATGTATAATCATTTGTATCCGTGTATATTTGCAGCAGAAATTTTGTGAAGTAGCTTAAGAAATGATTCTCAATTCCACAGAGGTATACATTGAAGATCTGTTTAAGAAGTTTTTTCTTAAGGTCTCATAGATTGTGCATCTGTCCTTGTAGGGCCTAGAGTTAATTTTGTCTAACAAACCAGGCAGGTGATCTAAAGTGAGACCATTTCTTCTATATGCCCATGAAAATGGAGCCCGATTCTCAGTCTAATCACATTTTATCCTCAATAATAACACGAGTCTATACCAAATAAGTTACAATTTAGTCCATTAAATGCATAATACTTTCTTTTCACTTTTAACATCAAGTGAACCTTTCTGGGACCTTTCTGGGGTATGTTTGCCTGCTTGGGTTGAAAATAGCCTCCTTATTTTGATTTATTAAACCCTTTCATTCAAATGGTCTATATTTTGTTGATTATTATAGTTACTTCTCTTGAGTAATCATATATATACATATTAGTTTATTTTTGTTTCTTATGGTAACTTTTTCTTCTGTGGCCTAATGTCTATTTCTGGGAGAAGCTAACCTATTGTCTAAATCTTAACGATAGTCTGTGTCATTTTTACAGAAGAGTTCTATAGAAAGTTGAACCTGTAATTTGTATCATGCCTGTAAAATAGTTTAACTCTTCATGTATGTTAGAGTTTTGTGAATCTGACAAATAGATACTTAAACTAATGTTAATAATCCCTTACATCATCTAGTGCTTTCTCATTTCTAGAGAGTTTTCACATACATTGTCACCTTAACCTTGTAGCTTCTCTGCAGTAGGTAGCAGAGAGATCATTATTGGCTATATGATGGGTAAACTGAGAAAGAAAAGAATCTGGTTGTTGAATAGGTGCCATACACAATTTTGATTTGGAGCTATTTACATATTTTAATAGTGTATAGATAGAAATAATGACTCTACTGATCTTATTTTCTTTAGCCATTACTTGGATTTTCTAAAGACCTTATCTACATTAATAAAACAGAAAGACGCAAATTGACCATACCTTCGCAACACCCACCAGCCAATCAGGAGTGAGTATGCAAATTAGTCCAACAAAGATGGCGGGTTAATTTGCATATGCAGGTGCTGAGTGTCTGGGGGCAGGGCAGGACACAGGCGTTCCACACTGCCCCAGCCGCTCTGGGCCTCTGGGCAACATGGGAAGGCAGAAAGGTGGCTCCAGGCCCGAGCAAAGGTGCTGCTGGCAGCCAGGGGAAGGAAGGCCCATTCTTGCACGAATCTTCAAGCATTGGGCCTCTAGTATTTTTTATAATTTCCTAAAACACAGCTGTCTTATGTCACTCACTCCAATGTATTTTCATTGCCTAAAGAATTCACCCTTGATATATTAATAGCATATACAACACCCTCCATGATAGAATTCCACCAAAAATGTATCTATTCAATATGGATGTACCTCATTCACACTAGCACTGATTAGTAAACAAGTATTGTTTGGAAATCTACAGAATGTATTATTTTTGTGTGTTTTGCATTATAAAATATAAAAATATAATATATATTATAAAAACCCAGTGGCCCTAACACCTTAATGACCAAAAACTGGTCACCACGAGGCTGTGGGTGGGGCTGCATGCACAGCGGGGTGCGTGCGGTGGGCGGAGACTTGACTCTGGGACCCCTGGTATGGTGGGACTCAGGGGAATCCTGTGACACTAGCGGGACTCGGGGGAATCCCATAGTGCAGCAGCGTCTGGGATCCTGGGTCTCGCATGATTTCCTATGGATTTGGGTCTCGCACTATTTCGCACGCTGGGTCACAATATACAATATACAATGTAATATAAAAGTTAAAATATAAAAATTATTCACACATAAATCCTTCTTTCCTGGAAAAGATAGACTTGGTTATAAATAACTATAATATAGGATAGAAACTGGATGACATCATGTGATAAATCCATTTGGGTTAGAGAAAACTAAACCCAACTGTGAGTAGCTTACATAAGCAGATTATTTATATTGTGCTCTGTGTAATCCTAAATTTCTCAGGTGGTGTCTCAGGGGGCATCTGGAGGATGAAAAGGAGGAAGGGAGACATTGGAGAGACAAGAGTCTGATCCTGTATCCTCTGCCACAAGTCCAATTCCTCCGCTTGTTTCGGCTTATACCCTATGTTTTAGCACTGCCTCACTTGAAGAATAAACACTAATGCTTAAACAGAGAAAAGAAAAAAGAAAAGGGATTAAAATTTTAAAATAGCATCACTAGGTGACCAAGGACATTTTCAGAAGGAGATAACACAGAAGGGGACCTTGATGTATAGGTGGGAACTGGCGAAGTAGAGGAAAGGAAATATTAATATTTTCATGTGATTATTTACATCTATTTACCACACAATCTACCTTATGTATGAAAGTGCTTTTGTTATCATTATTGTTTGCTTTAACCTATTCATTTTATTTTTTATTCATTTTGCATGTCCATGATAAGTGAAATAATTTTAAGAGTGTCAGTAAACACATACAGGAAAATACAGTCTTTTACAATGCAATAAAATGGGTTTTTTAAAAATATTTATTTTTTACTACTTATTTTAGTTATTTAGTTTTGTACTTATGAAGGTAAAGGATTATGGGAAGGTATCTTTAGACCCAACAATTACTTTGAAAGCAGAGTGAGTTGGCAATTTTCATTTTATTTGGCTATTTCAAAAGTAATTTCTCCTAAATTTACTTAAATCACAATTTGTGGTACACCAGTAACTCACTGAAATTTGAGGGGCAGCAACATGTTTATTACAAGTTTGCATATATCCTACAATATTTGGCACTGGTTTATAGTCAAGTCTATGTACATGTGTATATGCATGTTGATATATGTTAATGCAGTGCATATATTCACTTTAATATCAAGAGGTACATTTGCTGAATTTATGAGAGGTTATGTGTTAGATATGTTAAAGAGTATAGCATATTATATTTGAAAATAAAAGTGGATAATAAGGGCGGTACATGCATGCCCTACATCTTCTAGGAGCTAAGGACTAAGTAACTAAAAAAATATCTACTATTTTCCTGGTTGGAATTTACCCAACAAAGCTTATTTTTTCTCATTAAGGGATGTATTTGAGAAAAATAAATAGACCCACTTCACTCCTTGGCTAGGAAAATGACCCTTGTCTTCAGTAAAATTTTATCCAAGGCTTTCTCAAGCTTCATTGGTAATCCAAACCAGCTGTCAAATATTTGTCCTAGAAAAGACAACATTTTCCCTTTATGAGAAGGTCAGGTAGTACATGTTTCTAGAAATATTAATATCTTCAAAGAATCTAGTGCATTCTCTTCACAGATGGTGGCAGTAAAGGGGAAGATGTAAGCTTCATGATAGCAGCTGCCTGGGGCAAGCTGCTTTAGGCTAATTTCACAGAGTGCCATCTTCAATAGAATTCCCATGATGCTGGGAGAAATGACCTGCAAGATAACCACTGCTTAGATGATACCACTCTTTGTACCTGTAAATGCATAAAAACAGAGATACATCATTCCTTATACTAAGAGATGATAAAGGAGGATAAAACTTTCACCTCCGGCCATTTCCTGGCTTACATTCATCTCCCCATAAGTTGTGAGCTTCAAGCCAGACTTCTGGGTTCCATGGAACAGGTGTAACAGAGCCCACTCATGATTCACGTCTCTCCAAAACATCAAGACTCGGTGTTTGTAGGAAGTAGAGGATGGAATTGGATTTGTAGTTAGTACACAGATCACTGTCTACCGGAAGTACACCATAAATAAGATTCCACTCATGTTTATGGCTAACCAAGTACTTGAGGCATTTTCAAGAATGTCCTCTCTTTGAGTTGTCGGAACAACCTCTGATTTAAACATCATTATTCTTGTTGCAGCAGATGGGTAAACAGAAGCTCAAATGTTACACACTAAAATATCAAGTGGATATACTTAGCATAGAGCCAGGAGACATGCCCAGGTGTTTTGACTTCAAATCCGATGCTTATTTAAAGAACAATAACAACACCCTATAATTAAAAACAATAAAAAGCACAACATTTATAATACAAGGCTAGAATTCAGTTTGTACCAAAGGCCAAACTATACCCTCTACTTGAGAATCCTTCAGTGGGTCGAAGAGGAGAGAGGAGCATGTCACGCTGGTGAGAGAGAGTCAGTAGGGCTGGAGAGTTGGGAATGAAAATCATCACGGATAACAGTTGGAGGATTTTGCAGAGAACTTTGAATCCTTCCAAAAAGAGTATGCATCGGTTTATTAACAGGTCTCAATATTCGTGGCCAAGTATTTAATTCTGGCTCTGAACAAAAATATAAAATAGAGCAGAAGCAGTGAAGAGACTGGTGATTTCAGGGAAAAGAGCACATGGGTAGAAAAGACCAAAAAAAAAAAAAAAAAATCCTCAATCCCCTTTTACCACTGCCAAAACGGAGAAAGTCGGCAAACACAAAGATCTTGGTCACCTGCTGTTTTTTGTGCACTGAGCCAAGAAGTTAAGTTTGAATTTTTCCTTTTTTGTCACATGAATGCTCTGAGGGAGAAATTATGGGTATTTCAGATGAAGAAACCAAGGTTTAAATTAATTTTACTGCCTCACAAATGCTACATAATTAGTGAGTGATGGAGCAAACTGCTGTCACTTTAATTCCAAAACCCAGGTTCCTTCTGCATCCCCCTTGACTTCACTTATACCAGACACAGTGTGTGTCATTCAAGTCTAATAATAAATGCAGCCTTGTGCATTTGTATAATATAATATGGTGTTTTAAAATTCTGTGTGTCTTGCAATCTTGCCCTTAAGTCTAGCATGGTTGAGACAACTGCATTGTAGGAGGGATAGTAAACTCGAGATTTCAATTACAAGATTTTAGTCCCAGTTATAACACTTAGATGGTAGTTCATTTAGTCAAAACTCACTTATTATGTACTTGATATAGCCTAGAAATTCTTCTGGAATAGGAATCACTGACCATCACAATTCTTCCCTTCAAGGAATTAATGAGATTCTGGGAAGGAGAGACAAGTAAAAAATATGTATTGTGATGCAGAAAATGAGAGTCTCTAAAGGAGTGACTCAATGGTGCTACCGGAGCAAAAAAAAAGGGCGGGGGGGAGGCTGCATCCCCAAGGGGGATTGTAGGCCACAGCTTTCCAAAGATACACGGATTCAAGGTATGGACACGGAGGAAAGAAGAATTGTGACCATGTAAGCCAGAAGCCAGTTTTTGTTATTGTGAGGGTTGGTGGTGGCCATAATAAAGAGAGTGACCCTGAAGATGGAGATGATTTTATTAACTGGAGTAAGATTTAAGAGTGATTATTGCCATCATTTCCTATGGGTTTATCACTGACTCCTGCATCCTTAAAATCTGCTCCACTGAATGATTTATTCTTGATTTTTAATCTGAAATGTATTTTACATATAACATTGTATAAATGTAAGGTGTTACAACATGTTGATTTGATATATTTATATATTGCAATATGATTGCTATTGTAGCCATAGTTTAGCAACTCTATCATATCACATAATTAGCACTTTTTTGTGGTTGGAATAATTATGATCTAGTCTCTAGCAAGTGTGAGGATTGTAACACAATTCTACTGGTATATTCACTAAAGTGTGTGACGTATTTACTATTAGTTGCAAGTCTGTGCCCTTAAACACCTTTCCTATTTCCCCATCACTCCCAGGGCCAGGTAATCACCTTTTTATTCTATTTTTACCATTTTGGATTTTTAGATTCCACATATGAGTGGTATCATACATGATATGTTTTAATACTTTCACCATCTACTCAGGCTCCTAAACGCAGCAGATTTTCAATAAATGCTAGTTATTTGTTGGAAGTACATGACAAATCAATGCATATATATATTTCTTTCTAAAAGCGGAGCAGAGAACTCTTGGGTGTGAACTTCTTGAGTTAAAATTCCATTTGAATGTTTTCACTTTAAAATGGTTTCTACAGTCGTCAATAATGCACTCTCTTTGACACAGTTTTGGTTTGGTTTCCAGAAAATCAGCTCATTGAACTCAAGGGCTTTCTCTCTGTCTCCTTACTTAGAGCATGTTGCCTTACTAATTTAAAATTTACAGGTTTCTTTAATAGTTCACAAACAAGCATTTTCAAAAAACCCATACCCTTTCCATAGGTTTTGAGAAAAATGAAAGATAAAAATCTTAGATATGTACCTAAGCTCTTTGTTTATGTGTTTGTAGATTGCTTTGTGTCAAGGTCAGAGGGTTGAGAGTGAAGGATAACTCCATATGAGGCAATTGTTCTGTGGGATGAACAACAGGCTTTTTATATAGGACAACTAGATCCCTGTGTCTGCTCTCAGCTTTTATTGTTGCTTTTCTTTATACCAGAGAACTTCAACCACGGTGTGGCTTTACTTGGATTTATGAAGATTCAAAATCACATAGACACAGAGTGATTGTTTTTCAGGATTTTTGAATGTGGGTGTTGTCACTTGACAATAGTTGCATATGTAGATTTTCTAATTCTTACAAAAATATTAAAGATAATCAAGTTTCACCTACAGATGTAATAAAAAATAGGTAATAACATTTATTATATGGTAGGTACTTATATGTTTCAAGTACATTGTACTTTCCCCAAGTCCCTATGATTTAGAAATTACTATAGATGGATTGTGTAATGAGGCCAAGATCGCATAGCCATTACCTGATCAAACCCAGATTTCAACTTGATTTTGACTCTCAACTGCATATTCTTTTCTTTCTTTTTTTAAATTAATCCTCATCCGAGGTCACTTTCCATTGATTTTTAGAGAGAGGCAAAGACAGAGAGAAACATCAATGTGAAAGAAACACATCGATTGTTTACTTCCTACAAAAGCTCTGACCAGGGCCTGGGCCAGGGAGGAGCCTGCAATCAAGGTATGTTCCCTTGACCGGAATAGAACTCAGGACCCTTTGATCTGCAGGCCGACTCTATCCACTGAGCCAAACCGGCTAGGGCTCAACTGTTTATTTTTAATCACTCTGCTACAGGACATCCATCTATTATGACAGCATGTTCCAGTTTTGATGAGATACTATTTATTTCAATAAATAGTAACAAAGCCACAGTTTCTTGAACATCTTCTTGGTTTTGTATACACTTTTATAATACTACTTAAAGATTTCCATTGAAGTTGTCTGCCTTCCCAAGATCTCATAATCAGATGATGGTAGAGACTTTGCTGAAATGCAGCTCTCCCAGGTGATATTTCATGTACTTCCCAACTCTTCCTTTTAATCATGGTTCTTACTTCTTGGTTTCAAAGAGCCAGGGCATTGAAAGGACCCATTTCTGACTCTCTGTTATGCTCTCAGGAACTAAGGGGAAATTTCTACCTAGCAACAACACTGTTCTTCCTCTCTGCCCAGCCCCTTCCAAATGGTAATAAGAATTATTTTTTTCAGGGTAGGCCATCTTTCATCATCTCAGTGACACCTATTGTTCACAATATCACAGACTGCTTAGTGGTCACATGACACTGGGAAAGACACCAACTCTCTTTAAACATGTTTCTTCATTTTTAACAATAAAATCTACCTCACAGCATTTGAGGCAAAAAATGAGATGAACTTGGGGGTTAATTAAGCTCCCATTAAGAGCCTCCTTAAAAGATTCTTATTTATTAAAAGGAAGTTTTAAAGCATAACTTTTCAGCAGGGAAGCTAAGCAGAGACCACATACATCAAACTATCAAAATTAACATCACCAATAATGGGTCAAATCAAAATTGTATGCCACAGAATAGGTTGGGAGGGGAACACAGCACAATCTCTGTGATATTCCTGTTAAAGATACATAGACTGAATCTAATTCTGAGGGAATATTAGACAAACCCAAAGGATGGGATCCTTAAAAAGAAATAACTCCACACAAAGCTAACCTGTCGTCTTCCAAAGTGGAGAGAAAAGTCATGAGAGTCAAGGAAAGCTGATAAATAGCTTCATATCTAATGAGACTGAAGAGAAACAACTAAATTCAGTGGGTGAAGCCGGACAGACTCTTTTTGCTATGCAGGGTATTATTAGGTTTATTGGCAAAACTTGAACAGGGTCTGAAGATTAGATGGCAGTAATGCCAATGTTAATTTCCTGAGGCTTATGGTCCTATCAGATTATTTAAGAGAACCCCTTGTATTGCAAGAAACACACAATAAAGTGAGGGTAATGGGGCTTATCAACAACATGTTCCCAAACAGTTTGGAAAATAAAAGTCTTTGCTCTGTTTTTGCAAACTTTGTAGAATGACAAGTTTGTTTCAAAAAAAAAGAGGGAAGAAAAAAGGCATAGTAGGTATTTACTAAATGCCTTGCTTCTTTCAAATTATACATGTTAATTAATTTAATGTAATTCTTTGGGTCTATATTTTTACAGACAAAGAGGAATGACTGGGAAATGGAGACAGGAAGGCCACAGGAACCAGCATCGCCACGGACATCATGAAAATCTGTCTCAGGAGACAGGATTGGATCCAGACAAACTTGGACCTAATCCCCGCCCAGTAAGTCTATAGGCTGGTGCCAATCACTTACTAATTCATGCACTATTTACATATCTGTGTAATGAGAATATTCTATATGAGAAATAGATCAGCTAAAAATATGAAATGATGAGCGTACCATCCTGGCACGGGATATGCACTTGCTTTATATCAGCAATTATCATGAATGCTGCAAGCGTCTTCCCATCACTACAATATGCAACTAAGGCACTTTGAGGAGTAACTTGAGGTTTTCACAAAGAGAATTTTTATCAAAACTTTTCTCCTGCACTATTCAGAAACAGAAGCTCCCAACCAGCACATGGGATTTTCCAGTGAGTTTTAACTCTGTGAAAACACTATTGGACCAATTTCACACAACTCAAATGTAAGGAGTTAAGTAGGAGATGCTGGTCTTTAATAAAATGAAAATGAACATATTTAATGGAGGATACAGAAGAGTAGTACCTGATTCCATTTCCTGCTTTCTTATTTAATAGTGCAAAATAGGTTTAGCTGAGCAATATGTGCTTGTATACCCAGAAATTATAATTCCCTGAGTCTGAAAGCTTTCTTACCCATCACATCATGTGATTTTTCTGAACTATCCTTCAAGTTGGGCAGAGCAAACATTGCCATTCATAAGAAATGTATGCTTAGAGAATCTAAAGCAAATAATATAGTTAATATATGTTGACTGTTTATTAGATAATAGGCACTATTTAAAGCTTTCAACAACTCAGTTAGGTAGTTACTATCATTCCTAATTTCTAGATGAAAATCTATAGAACGTGTGAAGCCCAGGTTTGAACACTGGTATTTTGCTTTCCAAGGACATCTCTCTACCAACACTGCTAACTTCTATTACTCTCTGGCAGAAGTTGCCTGGTTTCCCAAGGTTTCATAGCCTTTATGTAGCAAACTGATATCCTGGTTGTTTCTGTTTGGTATTCCATAGCTCCATAGGTCATATTATGCCTTCTCAGTGACTGAACCATTCTAAATGCACTTCTGTGTCCTTGTTCCAGTCACATTTTAACCTAGTCTTTATAACTTTATATCTTTCAGTTTGTTCTCTCTTCTCCCTCATACCCGGATTCTAACCTTCTCACTTAAATTTCTCTTCCCAAGTATCTCCAGCAGGACGAGCCATCACTCAATCTTACTAGTATCATCAATATAGGGTGGGACAAAAGTAAGTTTGCAGTTGGGTATGCAAAACAGTCTATTCTTGTATTATTATTTATTTATTATTGTGTTATTTTCCATACAAACAACTATAAGCCTACTTTTTCCCAATCCTGTATATCACTGTCCTCACTGCACCTATTTTTCTCCCATTCACCTAATTTCAGTAGCTTTTTAATAGATTCCCAATGGGTAGCCTGATTAGGGGGATTATGAAGGAAATAAATTGTAGAATAGAATATTCCTAGAAATGTAGACAGGAGGAGCTTCTGGGCCTTATAGAAAAAAACAGAACTGCCCTTCTGACCACAATGGCACTATCATAGACATCAAGAATGCTGATTTTCTGCATAAGAATCTGAGGATGAGCATCTACACCTTGGGTATCTATTGCACGGAGAGAAGGGAGAAGGGATACACTGTGGAACTATCATCCACAAATTATGTTTCACCCTACCTCCCTAATAACCCTGCAATTCCTCATGAAGATGGGACTGTGGAAGCATCCTTGAAATCTGGGAGTTCTTGAGGGAACATTCAGATTAGTCTATCATTTCTAAGCCCTTCTCTTGATCCAATCCATCAGGTTGTCGTTGTATCAGCATCATTTCTAGCACAGGTCATATTAAACACATCAGTAAATGTCTCCTTTATTGTCATGTTACTTCACTGTAAAAGCTTATCATCTATCAAAAAGAAATTGATCAAGCAGGAAAGTTGGCCCAAAGACTCTTAGGCTACACTGTCACATGAAAGAAAATGATTGATTTCAATATGCTCTCTGCTAAATGTGCACAATTACCTTACCTTGACACATTCATTTGTTTCTGTTCATGGGTAAAGACAGAAGTGGTCATACGCAAGGAATTCAATAGGCCATGATTTGGAGCTGCCTTCATCAGATCATTGCTCCATACCTGCAGCTCCGAACTATCTCACACCCCATGTGCTTCCCCAGGAGGAAGTTTCCAATCTGTTTGGAGCACAAATTCTCAGAGTTGGGCATTCATTCTTGTACTAAATTATTGAGTGCCTCGGATTGACCTTGTGAGTTGGCAAAGTCTTACTTCCATGGGTTCATTATTTCTCTCAGTAGGTGCCTGAATAATGAGAAACAACCCATTTGATAATTTTTCAATGCATTGCAGGGCAGCCTACAGCCCAATTCTATCCTCCACCAATTTCACAACCCAGGAAGTTACATTGTATCGATTGAAAACAAACAAACAAAAAATTCAATCTAGTTAACAGTTATTTCAAAAAATTAAAAATTTTAAAAGGTATGTATTTCCTAAGTGCTTCCAAAGTGCTCTATGGGTAGGAAATGCAAATGCTGCAGTGTAATACAGTCCTTATCTGAAACAAATTTTACTGTCAGATTTGGATTCAGAAAAGTCTGAAGCTAATTCTGTGTACACCAGGGAAAGCTCTGTTCTCACACCAATTTTTATAATCTCAACATCTTTTAAATGGAGGAGGATGGGCTGAGTGCCAATCTGTTATTCTTGGAATTTAGTGTAGATTAAAGGATAAAATAACTATAGAGCATCCAGCCTAGTAAATGCTTAATAAATGGAGAATATTATATTTTATGGATGACTTGTGCCCAGCAGCAATCCCATATGTCTGTACAAAAACTAGGAACATAAAAGGAAGGAAAAACAACCACAGAGCATAAATGAAATACAAACTATCCTCAAATATTTCTATTCTTTCGTCAGGTGCTTATGATTTCTTGATTCAACTACTAAATTGCTTTTTGTAATTGATTTACATCACATCATTTTCCCTTTGAAAATAAGTACAAAAGCCTTAGATTATGATATATTTCCCCCCAAAATGGTTAACCCTTTTCTCTACCAGGGAGACAAATCACGTCTGGTTACTTCAGTTCCATCAGAGACTTTGTTGACTGGAACTTGACAGGTTTACCCTACACCCCCTGATCTGCCTCTGGTCTAAACATTCATGCCAAGATCCTCCTAAAAATGTCTGCTGTGATTCTTACCAACTTTTCAGCCTCCCACCATATGCAACTCTAGAATTCTCCAATTTCATTTATGAAAAGTAAGCCATATTTTTTAGGCTTTCTGAATCCCTGTCAAAAACTCTGTGGGTATCTCTGTTCCTGAGCAGTAGACCTTGATGAGTGCCAAGTCCACATTTCTTCTCTATTTTCCTAGTTCAGAATCAAGAGGTTCTCAGAATGTCTGTACCAGTCAACTCACTTACTCAAGACTCCCCCATTCTCTTCCCAGTTCTCATTGCCTCGGATGACTTCTGCTGCCTACAAATAGATACTTTCTCTATTTTACTCTATTTCCAATGTTTTGTTTTTTTTTTTTTTTTTAGTTTTTTTGTTGTGTTTTTTAGTTTTAGGCAGGAGTAATCATATCCTGATAACACCTTCATCTCACGTGGAAGGTGATGTCCTGGTGTGTGTTTCTTAAATCTCTTATAACTAGTTATTTTATTTTCTTAATATTTCATTCATGACTATTTCTGTTTTATTTTTTTTTAAATCTTTATTGTTGAGATTATTACAGATGTCTACCCCTTCCCCTTCCCCCACATTGTCCTCCTCCACCCAGATCCTGTCACACTCCAGCCCTTCACCACACTATTGTCTGTGTCTGTGGGCTATGCATTATGCATATAAGTTTTGGTTATTCTCTTCCTACCCCTCCAACCCCTGCCCTCTGAGAAACATGTTTCCATGCCTCTGCATATTTGATCCAGGCCTTAGTTGTTTTGTAGTAGCATGGTCCTTCAGGGTATACAATCACTCCATTATACTGGCTAACAATTTTTGAGGAAAGTAATGATTTTTTTAAATAAAACACATAAAGCACAAATAATAGGAATTTTTGATGAATTGAGGCTCATTAAATAAGGAATTGCTGTGTGTGGTATCTTACAGTACTATAAAGAAAATGAAAATATAAACCACACTCTTGGAGAAAAAAAATTGCACCATATAAAACTTTCAGTTGAGAGCAACAATTACCAATAATATTAAAATAACAACAAAATTAAAAAGAAAAATGAGCAATGAACTGCACAAGGATAACATGGGAAGGGAAACTAAAAGTTGGAACATTCTTCACTCATCCTCTACTCAGGAAAATTCAAATTCAAATGCCTCCTAGAGAAAAATATCACTTCCTGACGCTTCACCAAGAGATTGACTTTTACCAATGGAACATGAGTAGAATGGCCCTGTGTGATTTCCAAATACAAGCTTGAAGTGCCAGCATGTTGAATTTTGTTTGTTCGTTTTGCTGTTAGGTTGGCAATGTTTTTTAAGTAGGGGCTACTCCATCAACTTGGATCCTGGGTTAAAGCAAGCTACAGCAGAGTCCCAGCCAACTATGGACAGACAAATAGTACTAAAACGAAAGGAAATAAAAAGACGTTTTGATGGAAGCTGTTGAAATTTAAATGTTATTTATTGCTGTAGCATAATCTAGTCTTCACTGACTGGGTTAATATACTAGAGTGCCGGGAGCCGGTCCATGCTTGCTGTTTCAAGGGACCTGGCATATATGGCATACTGTTCTTAATATGTTTGCTCACCTTCTTGGCACTATGTGTTTTAACCAAGGTCTCTGAGAAAGGTTGTTTCCCCAGGTAGGGATTTTCCCCTGAAGTTAGGGAGGGAATAAAACCTCTTAACTAAGTGCCAGGCAGGTAATTAATCACTTTAACTACGAACAATCATGCTTAAGCTACATAATCTTTACTCCCTGGAATGGAGATAAGAAACACCCTAACCTTTGTAATAGAGATTGATAGGATTGAATCAACTGGTATAAATACAGATGTAACAAGACAGTGAGAGACAGAACCTAGGCACAGAACCTACACAGAACGTTCTCTAGAGACAGAAGAACTTCGCTGGAGAGAACATGGCAAAAGATCCTGGACAGAAACTGGCCTCAGAACCTAGAGACAGAACCTAGCGAGAGAACATGGCAAAAGATCCTGGACTGAACCTGACTACAGAAATTGGCAAGAGAACCTGACTAGAACCTGGTAACTGAACCTGGCTGGAGAACCTGGTGACTGAACCTGGCTGGAGAACCTAGCGAGGGAACATGGCTACAGAACCTGGCTGGAGAACCTGGAGAACCTAGCAAGAGAACATGGACTCAGAACCTGGCTGGAGATCCTAAGCAGAACCTCTCTGGAGATCCAGACCAGAACTTGGCTGGAGATCCTGGCTGGAGATCTTGGCTAGGCTGCTGATCAACTGAACGCTGTCTCCGTGTCCTTCCTTCTTCGCCGACTCCGTCTACGCCTTTGGGGACCCCTGGACCTGCTGGGGTTGGACTCCGGCACTAGAGAAACATTTCAACATACATATAATAAAACATGTATTAGACACTTAGTGAAACATTTATGGGATATTTCTAGCAAGATCTATATATACAAAAGCCTAAGCAACCATTCGACCATTCAACCAGTAGCTATGATGCTCACTGACCATCAGGGGACAAATTCTCTGACTGTATGTTACCTTGCTGCTGGGGACTGGGAGAGATGGGCCAGACACACCCTGGAGCCCTCCTACGGTCCCTCCCTGACCCCAGTCATGCACCTGTGGGTTCCCTCGACCTGGCCTGCACCCTCTTTCAATCCGGGACCCCTCAGGGGATGTTGGAGAGCCACAGGTCAGGCCGAGGGACCCCACTGGTTCATGAATCTGTGCACTGGGCCTCTAGTAGTTAATAATGACACAAAGTAAATAAATTAATCAATGAAACAGAAACAACCTGCATGTTCATCAACAGCAAATGAAGAAAAATACATTGTGCTATATTCATTCAATGGAATTTTCGGTGAAAATAAAAAGTAATACACCCAATAACATTGATGAATGTCAAGAACACAATGTTCAACAATAAAGTAATATAGATTACAAAATGTGTGATTCTATTTATATAAATTTAAAAAACATAAAGCAATAAATGTATTATTTGATTATGTAAAATTATATGATGAAAGTATAAAGGAAAGCATAGAACTAAAAGAAAAAATAGGGTTTTATATGATAGACTCGTAGCCTGGTGCACAAAATTTGTGCACTCGGGGGGCGGGGGAGGTCCCTCAGTTATTAAACATTTATCTACACAACACTGACTGACCACATTGGTGGCGGTGGTGGTGGTCTTGTCAGAATGTGTTATATTATGCAGATGAAAAACTATTTAAACAGATTTGATGTAGATATTTTCAAAGATGGAAGAATTGTCCCTGTCAACTATTTTAGATGATTCATATCTTCAGTAATTGTCATCATTGCAAAGTTTTCAGTCCCCATATGGATTGCTGGATGTAAAAAGGTCATGCGCTGTCCCTGTCCTTTGTAGCCTTTGTGACCTTAAGGAAGACTCTAGTTTTCCATGTATATATTTAAGTACCAACCTTACCGGCTTAAAAATGTAAGCTTTTAACACTGCTCTCTCTGTTCCGTATCCTTCTGATGAAAAGTGGAGTTGGGTTGCAGCACAGGAGAGAAATTCAGAAGGGGAATATTGAAGTAATGACTGCAGTCGGAGAAGAGGGAACCTATTTCCCTGGCCACAGGCGATGGCACCCTGGACCACAGGGCTGGCAGCTTCTCCGGGTGGCTGCAGCCTGGGACCTTGGATGGGTAGCTTGTCCGTCTCCTGGGCTGCAGCAAGCCGCAGGCGCTGGAGCCTTGTCCAAAGGTGGGCGGCTTCTTCTTCTGGGGGCTTCTTCTTCTGCTGTGCTTCTGGGGAGGGTAGTCAGTTATGTGTCATGCAAACATAGGCATCACCCATCTCAGAAGCCGGGTGTGGGTCAGGGAAGCTCCGGCCAGGGACGCTGGCAGTGGCTGCTTCCCTGCCGCCACACTGGGCTTCTGCGGTCACCGATTGATCACCGCAGAAGCTGAGTGCGGGGGCAGGGAAGGGGCCGCCTAAGCCCAACTTGTGCCTTCTTGCAGTCAGGGGCCCCTTCCTCTGGCTGCTGGCACCAGTTTTCCTCAGGCGGCAGGAACCCAGGCCTTTGCTCTTCGCTGCCGGTAGGGACCCTCGAGGCGGGCTTTGTTCTCCGCTCCCACCGCTGGGCTCCGCTCCCGGGGGCGGAGCTGGCGTGCTGGCTTCACTCTCCACGCTCCCCATGCTTTCCTTCGCTCGCTGCTCCTGCCCCGGCCAGAGGTTGCTCCACGGTGGCGCGGAGGGCTTTGCTCTCCACTCCTGCCGCCAGGCTTGGCTCCCGGGAGGGTAGCCCGGCTGGGGTCCCGGGGGCGGATCCCTGCAGCGGCGGGGATGAGGGCTTCTTTTACCCGGGGCCAACAGGCTTTGCTCCATCTCTTGGCGCTGACATATGCAAATTAGCTGCCATCTTAGCTGGCGGTTAATTTGCATATCTCGCTGATTAGCCAATGGGAGGCGTGTCGGAGGTATGGTTAATTACCATGATTCTCTATTATTAGATAGGATGCTGTTTTGTGGCCCTAAAAATCTCCTTGCCGAGAGTGTTGACTATTGATAATAAAGATACTAAAAATTCCTGAGATAAATAATGTAATGCTATTAGTTTAGGTATGAGGTGAAGAAAATCCCAGTAAGAGAGAGGGGGAGTAAACTAAAAGAAAAAAAAAAAAAACAGGAAAATATATCAATTAAGTGGGCTATTGGAGCTTCACCAACTTTGGGAACCAGCATGGAGCCCACAACTCTGGGTTAACTCCTCCTCTCCCTCCAGAGGGGCCAGGGAACTGGAGGGGTTATGTGCCATTACTCTCAGTCATTGTTGAAGGCTGTTTTCTAAAGATGATAACTCTAATATTTCTGGCCAGCGAAGCAGGCTACAGAGGCCAGATACAGCCATTAGCTGGAAAAATGAATATCTAGCATATGGCAGTTGGGCCAATGTCAGCTAGCGTGCTTCTTTAGGGGAAACATACAAACTAGGCTAATTAAGATAATAAGCTATAAATATGCAATATCAGGAATGACGATAGAGAAATAAACACAACTATAGAAGAAATTGTATGACTAGTTTAATCAAATCTATGCAGGTTAAGGAGAACACAGGAGTAAAGAAGTAATTTTCCTGGAAAAAAATAAATTATAAGATTTATATAAGGGAAAAGAAAAAGTAAGCAGTCCTATTACCATTGAATAAATTGAAAAGTCCTCACAAAAAAGAATAACTCCAAAAATAAAAGCCAAAGCCCCAGCAGTATAATAAATTAGCCAATCAAACTTCTGAAGAAATATAGTCAATGTAATTTAAAGTGTAAAAAGAAGTTTAATCAGAGTCTAGCCCTACCACATAGTGAAACTTCATACAATAAAAATAGCTTGGCACTTGAGTACAAATTGATGAATAACTCAATGTTATATATAGAAGGTTGGTCAAAAGTGGGCTTATAGTTGTGAGTCTGCAAAACACAGTTAATTCTTCTATTATTATTTTTTAATTATTATATATTTTCCATATGAATAACTGTAATATATAAATATGTATACATATATGGAGAGAGATACAGAGAAAGAGAGAGACAGACAGAGATAGAGAGAATGAGAGAGCAAATATATAATCAAAATCTGTATGCTTACTATATGACAAAAGCAGAATTATTAAAAACAGGAAAAAGAAGAAAACATATAAGACTATAGGATGCTTACATGCAAGTCATAAAATCCAGAAATCATAAAGAAAATGTTTTTGCCCTAACCAGTTTGGCTCAGTGAATAGAGCATTGGCCTGCAGACTGAAGGGTCCTGGGTCGAATTCCAGTCAAGGGCACATGCCCAGGTTGTGGGCTCAGTCCCCAAAAGGGGACATGCAGGAGGGAGCTGATCAATGATTCTTTCTCATCATTGATGTTTCTATCTCTTTCTCCCTCTCCCTTTCCCTCTGAAATCAATAAAAATATATTTTAAAAAAGAAATGTTTTGATCTATTAAACATAAAATTTTTTAAATTATTTTTATAGAAAAAATTGAATTACAAAAATAAAGTTAAGTGACAAACAACAATTTGAAAATTTGCTTTTACTATGAAAAAGAATTAGAGAAGTCTATATGTGCTGATCGGAAGTCATGTCCAAAATGTTTTATTATAAGAAAAAAAGTAATGATTAGATAAATGGGTGGATTCCTGATTATTTAAAACTCCATGAGGGTACATGAAAATATTTATTGGACAATCAATGTCAGCTGCCCATTCTTTTTTTTTAATTTTAAAAATTTATTGATTGATTTAGAGAGAGAGGAAAGAAGAGAGAGAAAGAAAGACATCAATTTGTTGTTCCATTTATTTATGCATTCATTGGTTGCTTCTTGTATGTGCTATGACTGGGGGTCCAACCTGCAACCTTGACATATTGAGAGGATGCTCGAACCAACTGAGCACCCCGTTAGGGTGTCAGCTGCCCACTCTTGTGGTTCAGTGTCAGGCCAAGCAATGCATAGGATGAGGAAATTCACAATTGGGAGGCATAAAGGAAAATCAAAGATAGAAAATATGCCTTCGATATGAAAACAAACAATGGTTGCCCCTGGCTAAGGAAACCACTAAGGCAACAATGGCAGAAACATTTACTCAATTGTGAGTACAATATTAATACAATATTAATATTATATCTTTGATATTTATTTCTGTATTCCTCATGACTTGGGAATAAAAACCACAGAAATTAAATCTGCTATCCTTAATCCAAACTATGAATTAACTGTCTCAGTGCTGGAAGAACATTCATGGAAATGATAGGAACAAAACTCAGCTACAGAAAGACAAGATGCAGGAAAGCGAACAACTCACTGTCTTTAGCTAAAACATTTTAGTCAGAATGATACTTCCACTGTGCACATTCCTGCAATGAGTGGTAACCAAAACTGGACAAGGTCAATAAACAATCCTTTAACCACCCTCTACTAGTACACATCTCTCATCTTTGAACCGCAGTTTACAAGTCTGAAGTTCCAGTAGAAACGGGATTTGAATAAAGCTCGGACATCTGCCCCTGCCTGACTGTTAAAGGTCTTGGGGAAAAAGGACACCACTCTTTCTGTGTTCATACCTGGAGGCTGGGCACTGCTTCCTCCTAATATTACACAGAAGTGGAGATCCCACTAAAATAAAATATCAGTCACTACAATCATTGCTCTCAAGTGAAAAATAAAACCCCGTTAAAAATAGCTTCCGCAATGAATGGAACACCATTCAATTTGCTGTAAAATGGTCTTGCAGGAGAGCTTTGAGGACCTCTGTGGTCCTGAGTTATTTTTGCATAGGAACCTATCCTACAGACAGCAGGGGTCACACTGATGTAGTCAGAGAGCACGTGCATCCAGTTCATCTTACCCGGCTCTTCACCATGTTAATTCCTCTGTCCCACAGAGATAATGTCTGCTGCTGTGCTTTTTACTTTTTTTAGTTCCATGCTGTTCTGGTTGTTTAAAAACCCTTCTTTTTTAAGCAATAGTGGCTGCAATACTTCCTTAATCTTCTTTAGCATCAAATGTGTTACCTATTATTATAGAGAATTAGCCTCACCCCTCTGTGCATTTGCTGAGTTTTTGTGCGCTGCCTTCATTCAAGAATTACCTCTCACAGTTTCCCATGGAGCATGCCCCCATCTAACTGATCTCTTTGGGGACCTGAAGTTCCAAGCAGAGATATGTCCCTTTTGCACGTCTGATCCTTGCATTTTCTCCTCTGAAGTCCATGTGTGATATTTAAATTCTGCCCATGCCATGTCTCAAGGCAGGACCCTCAGAACTGAATTCTGTTTGTTTGCTTTATTTTTCAAGGCCACAAAGATGTAGAGATCTGCTGCGATGTCCCAGGAAATGCAGCCACCTTCCCACATTCTTCCCTTCCAGCCTCTTGCTCTAAGCTCCCAGGTTTCCTAGTGTCGGGGACCTGGAAAATTTCCTCCCTAAACCTCACGTGACTGTTAATGGAGGTTATGGTTAGTTATCATCAGGTTTCTGTGAAGAGGACATGAGGTGATTACACTAAAAGATAATAATAATCCTATGTAATAAAAGACTAATATGCCAATAGACCAACAGCCGAACAATCGGTGGAATGACTGGTTGCTAGGATGTGCACTGACCACCAGGGAGCAGATGCTCAATGTAGGAGCTGCCCCCAGCCCGCAGGTCCCAGGCCAGTCAAGGCAGGTTCCAGCAGGGGGCCCCGATCACTCCACCAGTCAGGAGGCGACTGGTAGCTATGCGGGGGGGGGGGGGGGGGCATGGCCGGCAGGCAAACGGATGGTGCTGGGGGATGGGGCTGGCTGGTCAGCGGACCAGTGTTGCCCCCAATCACTCTGCAGGTCGCCTCCTGGCAGCAGCAGGGTAAGGGTGGATGAGAGATCAGCGCCAGGCGGCGCCAGTGCCCCCCTCCCAATTGCTCCACCGTTCTCCCCACAGATCAGCCTTGATGGCCGGCCAGACCTAGGGACCCTACCCATGCACAAATTTCGTGCATCAGACCTCTAGTAATAATAATAATAATAAATTGATCTGAATACTCAATACTTTTGCTATTATTATGTTAAATATCACCATTAACGCAGGATGTAGGACAAGCTAGGTGGCAGGGCATTGGCGTCACACGTGGAGAATTTTGCAGTGGTGGGAATGATGGAGAACTGTGGGCTCACCATCAGGCCATGCAGTAGCCAGATTACTCATCTGGCACATGCAACTTTAGAGGTGACCTAATTCTAGAGATGAAAGTTGATAGTTATATTTTCCATTGCATGATAGAGTGTGTGATTTCAACAACAAGGAAAGTTTAGAAACTGAACTTGTGTGCAGAGGCAGCTCAAACATTGTTATGTAAGGATCACTGCGCTGCTTCCCATCTTAGCTCACCTCTTCCATCCTTCACTGCCCCCTGGTGGATGAGAAGGACATTACCTGTGGCATGCTCACTGTTGGGCAGGTACACTGTACTTCGATTTTAATGATGCCAGAAACTTGTCTGTAGCATAGTTTTCTTTTACTGTTTGTTTCTCCCACCATGTGGAAGTCAGAAATACTAGAAGGTGGCATATTTGGCAGCCAAACCCACCATGTCATTGTTCTTTCTCTCTTTTTTTGTCTACTTGATTAATTTTTTATTAGAGTTAATTTATGTTATTAAAATCTCCATTTATAAACATATTTGTTTTTCCCCTATTGGATTTGGCTATTTGGTCTCTTGACAAACCTGGTAATTTTATTGAATGTTTGATATCAATATTGGAGATGAAACACTGTTAGACACACAGGATGGTGTTGTTAAATCACAAAGGACTCAACTTTCTCCAATAGAGACTACCAGGCAGATAGCTTGGACCCAATCAGAGACTGAAATGATTTGGAGATGAATTTAAGTGTTGGGTGACCTGGTCTAGTTAGGGTTCCTTAACTGAAATCCTGGCATGTATAACAGGGCCCTACCCGGCACAAAGAGCTGACAGAGATTTCTGGTGGGTTTTTAGCCCTGGTTGTCAATTACTGCCAATTTGATTTATTTGCCTCCTACACATGCCATTTAGAAACTAATAAATATTTTAAGGAATAAATGCAGAATATGGAGTCACCTCTCTTCTTTTCAATGGGATCTTAGCTCCTCAAGCCCTGGTTGTCTTGAGAGCCAAGAAGTTCAGACTTTGCTTCTCTAGCCCCATGGCTGCCATGCTTACAGCTCAGTGCTCAAGGAGGATATTGAGAAGATGTGACCCCCACCTGACCTTATAAAAATGGATATCCATTAGAGCCACCATATGGGAAATTCACTCATTCAGGAAAATATAATTGACATTGATAAGCAAGAAAAGGCCACCTATCAAAAATATTTCCCATGAGATTGTATTTTTTAAGACAAATATATATGCATAGAAAAAATAACTTCACAGAAATATCAAACAAGGTAGATTAGTGGTTTCTGAATATGAGTTTCCTTTCAATGTTATTTCTTAGGGTCCTTTGTGTTTTCTCAATATTCCTCCATCTAGTCGTTTTCTTTCACTAAAATACACTTCATATAATAAAAAAAATTAGGAAGGCTGTAGCCATGTTTGGGATAATGAGAGTTATGCCCCGGGGTGAACAAGAAGGAAGTGTGCTGGTCTGATGCTCAGGAGTGTTAAAGGCTCAGAAAACCTTTATCCTTTCCCCTGTTGGGTGGGGTGTCTGCCCTCTTCGTTGTGGAGAGCTGCCATATTGAAGCTGATTCCAGATTTATGACCAAATTAATCAGAAAGAGCCTAATTTGTCTTTTTTATGTATAGATTAGTTTCTGTTTCTTTACAATGTGTTCCATGACAATAAAAAAAGAAAGAGTTAAGTGTCTAGAAATAAGACTAGGCATTAGTATTTATTGAATGGCCTTTGAGTTATTGGATAAACTCTACTATGTTGTAGAAGTGGCTTATCTTCTTTAATCCTCACAATCTTGCAAGTGGCTTCTCACTATACTCCTTCTGCAAATGGGGACACGGGCTCAAAGCGGTTATGTGGCTTGTTTTAGTTTCCACTGCTAAGTACCAGAATCAGTACCAGACAGACTTGAACTACAGTCTGTCTGAACCTAAAGCCCAATCTTTGTTCATCCTATCATGATGCCTCCTAAATGAAAAACTGGGTCTTGAGTGCATTCAAGCATTTTCAAACTCATCTAAGAAGAAAAAATATATATATATTTGTTTCCTATGCTGTTCTTAAGTCCCAATGACACCCTTCAAATTCCATTTGTTTCCCGCTCGCCTCTTAAAGAGCCAATTAAAGTGGCCTCATATCAACAAGACTTTGGTTTTAGCATTTCAGTACAGCCTGCTCATTCGATCTGCAAACTCCATCACTGAAGAGTCAAAGTCATCAAATTTCATTTCTTATAACATTAGCTTCGAAAGATGTTTTCCCCTTTTACCAGTTAAATTGTCTTTTACTTTGTAAACTGTTTCTATTTTTCAACAATTGCATTACAATGTGTGCAATTTTAACCGCCCTGCTGCTCAATCCTTTGTAAACCCAAATAAAGAAATAGTTATATAAGCAAGAAACAGCAAAAAGGGAATAAAAGGCAGATATTGCTTCAGATGACTTTCCATTTGCTGTGGACAAAAAACAAAAGGCAATTTAACATTTTATTTTTTTATAGTCATTATTGCATTATTCTTTTGTTTACCTTATAACAAGTGGAAGCCCAATAGCATCTGCCACCTCCCACAATTTAATTACATATTCTATATCTTTACTCTCACTTGGCAGTCTCTTGGCTTGCCTGGATCTACCTTATCCACCACGTCCAAGTCCATACCACATGATTTTTGTAATTAAGTGAGCGGAAAGATAGCTACTTCCATCCCTAAATTGAGCACTTCCACTTCACAGTTTTAAAGTGCTTCTCATACACTGTGCTTCCCATACACTTCCCTGAGGCTGAATCCGCACCAGTGGCCCATCTTTCCCTGATGGCTCAATGGCTCAATTATCTCCTCAGGGGAGAATCTGTTCAGTACTAAGAATTACCTTTCTCCACGGGAGGGGGCTGGGGGCTAGAAACAATGACTCTAACCCTCTCTCTTCCACTTTAATTCAATGAATAATGTATATTTGTGACTTTGTTTTCTGTCTTTCCTGACTCTTTGTTTTGAAATCATAGAAAAGACCTATTCACTCCCTTTCATCTCTCTCCATGCTGAACAAGGAAAGCCCCCTGGGGTCCCCTCTGCGTTTTGGGTTCACTTCCATTTCACAGTAGGAAAGAGTGACTAACTTCCACCCTATTGTTTTATTGTTTTTCTTTTCCTATTCAAATCTTTCTTATTCATTAAAATCCACAGATACTTTCAAGAAAAATCATAGAGCATTTATTTCCAAAGCATTTATTTTTCTTAATATGAGCTGTATAATGACAATTGTATTTTTAAAATTAGCAAATGTGCAAAAGAATAAATACAATCAGCCCTAAACTCCACCATTGGTAGATGACTCATGGAATATGCAACCATGTAACCAGATGGAAGCTATGCAGACAGTAAAGAGATCAGTGGTTGCCCAAGGTGGGGGTGAAGGATGAATAGGTGGAGCGCAGAGGATCAGTGACCCTAATGTAAACTTTGGACAATAGGTGATTATGATGTGTCAATGTAGGTTCATCAATTGTAACAAATGTACCTTTCTGGTAGGGGGTGTTGATAATGGGAGAGTCATGCCTTTGTGGGGGAGGGAGGTAATCCCCTCAGTTTTTCTGAGACCTAAAGCTACATTTAATAAATAAGTGGCCCTAGCCAGTTTGGCTCAGTGGATAGAGCATCGGCCTTCGGACCAAAGATCCAAGGTTTGATTCTGGTCAAGGGCGTGTACCTTGGTTGAAGGCTCCTCCCTGGCCTGGGCCCTGGTCGAGGTACATGCAGGAGGCAACCAATCCATATGTTTGTCTCACATCAGTGTTTCTCTCTGTCTTTCCCTCTCCCACTCTCTCTAAAAGATCAATGGAAAAATAATAAAATAAAATAAAATAAATAAATAAAATAAAATAAAATAATAAAATAAAATAAAATTAAATTAAATTAAAATAAAATAAATTAAATTAAATTAAATTAAATTAAAATAAAATAAAATAAAATAAATAAAATAAAATAATAAAATAAAATAAAATAATAAAATAAAATAAATAAATTAAATTAAATTAAAATAAAATAAAATAAAATAAATAAAATTAAATTAAAATAAAATAAAATAAAATAAGCTGATTCAGGAAGATGGCGGCGGTATAGGCAGACGCGTCCCAGGTCGTGTCCCTGAGCAAATGGAGTGAGCAGCTGAAACTAGTAACATCCACCCCGAATTGGCGAAATTCCTCAGCTGGCGAGACGGTTTACATCCGGGAAGAGCAGAACTCCCCTGGAAAGGTAAAAAAACCAGGGATTTGGGCAGGAAAGTTTGCCAGACCTCTGAGCCCAGAGAGTCGGAGGGAGACCGCGTGGCAGACAGCCACGTCCCTTGGGACAGGCACAGCCCCTGACAGGGGAAAGGAGAACCGCGGGATTCCTGGCGCTGCCGGGGGAATTGAGAGCTGGGTCTGTGATCACAGAGGACTGAGCCTAAAGGGGGCAGCCTGAAGAGCTGATCAGACCATGCAGTCCCGGTAAGAGAAGAAGCTTACAGAAACCAAGCCTTCCCCGTTTCCGCGGCCGGCGTTTGTTTGTTTGTTTTCACTGAATCCTGTTCATGGGACATTTCGGATACAGACACTCACCTGTGCTGAAGAGAGGGAGAGTGTGCGGAGGAGTGGAATCTGGGGAGAGACTGAGGAGAGAAGGGGGGCCGGGAGAGGTGGCAGCGAATTGAGTGCTGAGACACCCCTGAGCCCACGTCTGAGGCAGCCATTCTCTCCGGAGAGTGAGACTCCTCCCCCCAGCCCCCAGGCAAGGAGCACAGCCACACCCAGATTCCACCCTGTAGGAGATCAAGGATTAAAATAACCTGATCAGTCCCTGGGAGTTAACAGGGTCTGGCCTATAGAGGGATTTTCAATCCCAGCAACAACACAGCACTGGTAACTCTTACGCAGCCAGCTCTGGGCAGTGAACTTCCACTGGACAGAGAGGCCCTGTAGCCTCAGAGGCCAACCCCAGAACACTGCCACCCAGAGGCTGACCCACAAACTGACTCTTTGCTAAACACAAAATAAGGCAGTCTGGGAAACAAATGCGGCTTGCTTTAAAATAAGGACTGTGGTTTACAACACAGAGGAACAGTGTATCGCAGGGAACTCAACACTCTCCTGAATACCGGGCAGGTCTAAGGCGAGCCACACTGAAGAATAGAAGAACCGAAGGACCTTCACTACTGCAATATTTTTTTTTTTTCTTTTTTCACCTTTTAACTAAGAAACCAATGTTTTTTCTTTTTTTTTTTTCTTTTTTTTTTCTTTTCCTCTTCTTCTTTTTTTTCTTCTTCTTTTTTCCATCACCTGATTTTACCCTTTTAATTACTACCTTCTTATTTTTAACCAGTATTATTACTGCTACCATTTTACCATTTTTTTTAAAGTGCCATTTTATTTTCTCTTTATTTTATTTTGGGATTAGTGTTCTCCATTCTATTTTCATCGTTATATTATTGGTTGTTTCTAGTTTGCATTTATCTCCAGGGAGCTGTTGCTGGAATTTGTTGGGATTAATGGCTGTTCTATAGGAGCATTCTCCTCATATAAAAAGTCTCTTCCCCTCTTCCACTTCATTCTCTCTTTTCGCTCTTTTTTTTCTTTTCCTTTCTTTTCTCGCTTTTACTTTCCCCCCTCCTTTTTCCCACTTTCATTTTTGCACTCCTTTTTTTGGTCCCTAATTTTCTTTTCTTTTTTCTCTTTTCTCTTTTTCTCTTCCTTCTTCCTTATCCCCTAATTCTCTTAATTCAGGTGGTCACCTTTATTTGGGGTTATTAATATCGTGAATATATTTGTGTATAGTGCCTGGTACGTGGTGCCTTGTTGTGTTGTATTTTGTGCCTTTAAATCAACACAGCAGATCCAAGCAACAGCAACCTCCTGAGCACCACACCCTCTGCTGAGGAACAGCAGCTGTACGTGAAACCTCGCCCCACCAGCCAGAAGAGCCACCACAGCTGTGAACAGCACCCACCAGAGGAGTTGCTGCCAACTGAAGAGCAGCTGCTACCGCAACCGCCCGAAGAGGAACCGCAGACCAAGGAGTCACTGCCACCAAGGGAGCAGCCACTGAACGACTCAACGTCTAGATATGTCAGTGAGATCAAACATGGGTAGACAAAGAAACCCCCAAAGGAAAGAGAAGGAGGACTCTCCAGAAAAGCAGCTAAGTAATACAGAGGCATGCAACATGACAGAAAAAGAATTCAGAATAAGGGTCCTAGAGTGCATAAACCGGATGGAGGAAAAAATCGACAACCTCAGCAAGAAGCAAGAAGAAACAGATGAAAAAATCGATAACATATGGAAGAAGCTAGAAGAAACAGATGAAAAAATCGATAACATATGGAAGAAGCTAGAAGAAACAGATGAAAAAATCAACAACTTAAGTAAGACCCAAGAAGATATGAAGAGCGATATAGCTGCAATGAAAAACTCCATTGAAAGTATCAACAGTAGACTAGGAGAAGCGGAGGACCGAATTAGTGATTTAGAAGACAAGGAAGCAAAACACACCCAAAATGTACTGCAATTGGAGAAAAAAATGAAAAGACAGGAGGAGAGCCTAAGGGAGCTTTGGGACAACATGAAACGAAACAACATACGAATAATAGGGGTACCAGAACAACAGAAGGATGAACAAGGATTAGAAAACCTATTAGAAGAAATAATATCAGAAAACTTCCCTGAGGTGGGGAAGAAAAAAGTCACACAAGCCCAGAGAGTCCCAAACAAGGTGAACCCAAAAAGACCCACACCAAGACACATCATAATTACCATGGCAAATGTTCAGGACAAAGAGAGAATCTTACAGGCTGCAAGAGAGAGACGGAAAGTTACATACAAGGGATCTCCCATTAGATTGTCAAATGATTTCTCAACAGAAACACATCAGGCCAGAAAAGAATGGACGGAAATTTACAAAGTGATGCAAAGCAAAGGACTGAATCCAAGAATACTCTATCCAGCAAGGCTATCATTCAAACTTGAAGGGGAAATAAGAAGCTTCACAGACAAAAAAAGGCTAAGGGAGTTTATCACCACCAAGCCAGCAATGCAAGGAATGCTAAAGGGACTGGTATAAAAATAAGAAATTAAAAGCTCAGAAAGAAAACAGCCACACAAAAACAGAAATGCCTACAAACAACTACCTTTCAATAATAACTTTAAACGTAAACGGACTAAATGCTCCAAACAAAAGACATCGAGTGGCTGAATGGATAAAAAAACATGACCCATACATCTGCTGTCTACAAGAAACCCACCTCATTAGAAGGGACTCACACAGACTGAAAGTGAAAGGATGGAAAAATATCTTTCAGGCAAATGGAAAGGAAAAGAAAGCTGGGGTAGCAATACTTATATCGGACAAAATAGACCTCAAAGTGAAGGCCATAACAAGAGATAAGGAAGGCCACTTCATAATACTAAAGGGATCAATACAACAAGAAGATATAATCCTGGTAAACATATATGCACCCAATGCAGGAGCACCCAAATTCATAAAAAAACTCCTGGAAGATATCAAAGGAGACATCGACAACAATACAATCATAGTAGGGGACTTTAATACACCACTGACAGCACTGGATAAGTCCTCTAGACAAATAATCAGCAAAGATACAGCAATCCTAAATGACTCACTAGATCAGATGGACTTAATAGACATCTTCAGAACACTTCACCCGAAAGCCAGGGAATATACATTCTACTCAAATGCTCATAGGACATATTCAAAAATAGACCATATATTGGGTCACAAGCAAAGTATCCCCAAATTCAAGAAAATTGAAATCATAAAAAGCGTCTTCGCAGACCACGATGGCATAATATTAGAAATAAACTACAATAAAAACAACCCAAAATACTCAAACACCTGGAAGCTGAATAGCATGCTATTAAATATTGATTGGGTTACCAATGAAATCAAAGAAGAAATTCGAAACATCCTGGAAACTAATGACAATGAAAACACAACAATCCAAAACCTATGGGACACAATGAAAGCAGTCCTGAGAGGGAAGTTTATAGCTCTACAGGCCTATCTCAAAAAACAAGAAAAAATGGTAGTAAATCATCTAACTCTACAACTCAAAGAATTAGAAAGAGAGCAACAAGAAAACCCCAGAGTGAGCAGAAGGAAGGAGATAATAAAGATTAGAGCAGAAATAAATGACATAGAGACCAAAAAAACAATACAGAAAATCAATGAAACCAAGAGCTGGTTCTTTGAAAGGATAAACAAGATTGACAAACCTCTAGCCAGACTCACCAAGAAGCAAAGAGAGAGGACCCAAATAAACAAAATCAGAAACGATAGAGGCGAAATAACAACAGACCCCACAGAAATACAAATGATTGTTAAAAAATACTATGGACAGCTCTACTCCAACAAACTAGACAACCTGGAGGAAATGGACAAATTCCTAGAAAAATACAACATTCCAAAACTCAATCAGGAAGAATCTAAAAATCTCAACAGGCCAATAACTATGGAAGAAATTGAAGCAGTCATCAAAAAGCTTCCAGCAAACAAAAGCCCAGGACCAGACGGCTTCACAGGGGAGTTTTACCAAACATTCAAGGAAGAACTAAAACCTATCCTCCTCAGACTACTACAAAAAATTCAAGAGAAAGGAACACTTCCAAGCTCATTCTATGAAGCCAGCATCACCCTAATACCAAAACCAGGTAAAGACAACACAATGAAAGAGAATTACAGGCCAATATCCCTCATGAACATAGATGCCAAAATCCTCAACAAAATCTTAGCAAATCGGATCCAGCAGTACATCAGAAAGATCATACACCATGACCAAGTAGGATTTATCCCAGGGATGCAAGGATGGTACAATATCCGCAAATCAATAAACGTGATACATCACATAAACAAATTGAAAGAAAAAAACCACATGGTCATATCAATTGATGCAGAAAAAGCATTTGACAAAATTCAACACCCATTTTTGATAAAAGCTCTCAGCAAGGTGGGAGTAGAAGGATCATACCTCAACATAATAAAAGCCATATATGACAGGCCCACAGCCAACATCATACTCAATGGACAAAAACTAACACCATTTCCCCTAAGAACAGGAACAAGACAGGGATGCCCCCTCTCACCACTCCTGTTCAACATAGTACTGGAAGTGTTAGCCATTGCAATTCGGCAAGAAGAAGAAATAAAAGGCATCCAAATGGGAAAAGAGGAAGTAAAACTGTCCTTATTTGCAGACGACATGATATTATACATACAAAACCCTAGAGACTCCATCAAAAAGCTACTGGACTTAATACATGAATTTGGCAATGTAGCAGGATACAAAATTAACCCCAAGAAATCCGAGGCATTTCTATACACCAATAGTGAACTTTCAGAAAGAGAGATTATAAAAACAATCCCGTTTACCATCGCACCAAAAAAATTAAGCTACCTAGGAATAAACTTAACTAAAGAGGTAAAAGACCTCTACTCAGAAAACTACAGGACTTTGAAAAAAGATATAGAGGAAGACATAAACAGATGGAAGAACATACCGTGTTCATGGATTGGTAGAATCAACATCATTAAAATGTCCATACTACCCAAAGCAATCTATAAATTCAACGCACTTCCCATTAAAATACCAACGGCATACTTCAGAGATCTAGAACGAACTCTCCAAAAATTCATCTGGAATAAAAAAAGACCTCGAATAGCTGCAGCAATCCTGAAAAAGACCAAAGTAGGTGGGATCTCAATACCAGATATCAAGATGTATTACAAAGCCACTGTTCTCAAAACTGCCTGGTACTGGCACAAGAATAGGCATATAGATCAATGGAATAGAATAGAGAGCCCAGAAATCGGCCCGAACCAATATGCTCAATTAATATTTGACAAAGGAGGCAAGAACATACAATGGAGCCAAGATAGTCTCTTCAATAAATGGTGCTGGGAAAATTGGACAGATATATGCAAGAAAATGAAACTAGACCACCAACTTACACCATACACAAAAATAAACTCAAAATGGATAAAGGACTTAAATGTATGACAGGAAACTATAAAAATTCTAGAAGAATCCAAAGGCAACAAAATCTCAGACATATGCCGAAGCAATTTCTTCACTGATACAGCTCCTAGGGCACTTGAAACGAAAGAGAAAATGAACAAATGGGACTACATCAAAATAAAAAGCTTCTGCACAGCAAAAGAAACCATCAACAAAACAACGAGAAAACCCACTGTGTGGGAAAACATATTTGCCAATGTCATATCCGATAAGGGCCTAATCTCCAAAATTTATAGGGAACTCATACAACTTAACAAAAGGAAGATAAACAATCCAATCAAACAATGGGCAAAGGACCTAAATAGACACCTTTCAAAAGAGGACATTCAGAAAGCCAAGAGACATATGAAAACATGCTCAAAGTCACTAATCATCCGAGAGATGCAAATCAAAACAACAATGAGGTACCATCTCACACCTGTCAGACTGGCTATCATCAACAAATCAACAAACGACAAGTGCTGGAGAGGATGTGGAGAAAAAGGAACACTTGTGCACTGCTGGTGGGAATGCAGACTGGTGCAGCCACTATGGAAGACAGTATGGAGTTTCCTTAAAAAACTGAAAATGGAACTCCCATTTGACCCTGTGATCCCACTTCTAGGAATATATCCCAAGAAACCAGAAACACCAATCAGAAAGGATATATGCACCCCTATGTTCATAGCAGCACAATTCACCATAGCTAAGATCTGGAAACAGCCTAAGTGCCCATCAGTAGATGAATGGATTAGAAAACTGTGGTACATCTACACGATGGAATACTATGCTGCTCTAAAAAGGAAGGAACTCTTACCATTTGCAACGGCATGGATGGAACTGGAGAGCATTATGCTAAGTGAAATAAGCCAGTCAATGAAGGAAAAATACCACATGATCTCACTCATTCATGGATAATAGAGACCATTATAAACTTTTGAACAATAATAGATACAGAGGCAGAGCTGCCTCAAACAGATTGTCAAACTGCAGCAGGAAGGCCGGGGAGGGTTGCGGGGCAGGAGGTAGGGGGGTAAGAGATCAACTAAAGGACTTGTATGCATGCATAGAAGCATAACCAGTGGACATAAGACATGGGGGGATAGGGGAGGCTAGGGGACTGTCTAGGGCGGGGGGATAAAATGGACACATATGTAATACCCTTTGTAATACTTTAAGCAATAAAAAAAAAAAAATAAAATAAAATAAAATAAAATAAAATAAAATAATAAAATAAATAAAATAAAATAATAAAATAAATAAAATAAAATAAAATAAAATAGAAAATAAAGTAAATGGCTGAGAAGTATTCCATCATATACATGTATCACATCTTCTCTATCCAAACTTCTATTGAAGGACACTGGTTGTTTTCATGCCTTGGTCACCTTGAATAATGCTGTGATGAATCTAAAGATACATATATCTTTATGAATAAATGTTTTGAAAATTTGGGGGTAGATACCCAGAAGAGAGATTTGCTGGGTTATATGGTAACTTTATTCTTAATTTTTTAAAAAAATATATTTTATTGATTTTTTTACAGAGAGGAAGGGAAAGAGATAGAGAGTTAGAAACATCGATGAGAGAGAAACATCGATCAGCTGCCTCCTGCACATCTCCTACTGTGGATGTGCCCGCAACCCAGGTACATGCCCTTGACCGGAATTGAACCTGGGACCTTTCAGTCCGCAGGCCGACGCTCTATCCACTGAGCCAAACCGGCTTCGGCTATTCTTAATTTTTTGAGGAAGCTTCATATTGTTTTCTATATCACCTCAATAAATTTAATTTAAAAAGTATACAAGAAATAAATGATAGAACATGTATGCAAACCTGTTCAAAATTCTAAAATGCTGAAGTTAAGTAAAATAGTATTTAAGAGAAATGTAGAAAAATCATAAATACACACAACAAATATGAAGTCACATGTATTTTATGCTTAAATGGTATAGACTACCCTTCTTCCCATTTTATTACAACTTTTAAACTCATAGATTGTATCGGCAATGCTCTTTTCTTAATATAATCTGAACAGTGGGGGGCTGGCTCAGAAGCGTGCTGACAGATATTTTATATGCAATGAGCACGTACCTGTTGCTGCACACCTGGTTGATGCAGGGGCAACGAAGGCCTTTATGACATGCTCCTGCTCTAAAGTAACTCATGGTCTTACAGAGAGAGGCAATAAGACAGTAGAAACATTTCAAAGGAATAGTCCTACAATTATTACACCTTCAAACTATGTCTTGGAGACAAAAAGAGCTGTTTAAACCTCCTTTTCTCATGCAAGTATTGTTGGCTATGTCTATGTTGTTCTAGAGAACTGAAAAATGTAATGTATTATCATATTACCCTATCCTATTATACCATCAAAATAAGTGCTCATTGGAATAAATGAATTGGCTCTCCACAATGAACCTTGGATTTAGAGTACCATTTGTGCATTCCAACCCAATTGGATGATAAACCATTCTGTAAAATTGGATATATTTCTTGGGGGTGGGAGGGTAATTATTACTGCATCCTTTTTCTCAGAAAGGATGGTTCTCTATTGTTGACAAAATGCCTATGTCTTAGGCAAGCATTCAATTTCCTCCAGAATCCAGTCTCATTCTCACTTTTTAAAGAATGTTTTCTACCCTTGCCTCCCCTGTGCCTTGTTAAACAGAGCTTTTGTGGTATTCTGTTCATGCTCAATTCTTTTCCTCTTGTCTTTTCTAATCCTGTTCTCTCTGTCGGGAATATATCCCCCTCCATTTGCATATCGACGGGCTTTCACCTTTCACTTGACCAACCCAGTGTCCAGTCCTCTCTGGGGGAGAAATCTCATGGCACTTGAAGGGTGGCCTTGTAGTTTGCACTACAGCTACCTGGGAGCATGAACCTGACTTCCCATGATAAATGATGAGATTCTTGAGAAAATACTGAGTTACGACTGCCTGCTCCTCACTGCCACACTTACAGTTGGGACTCGTGTGTGTTGAATGAGTGAATGGATTAATTTTTTCTTTAAAAGCATTTGACTACTGCCCAGTGGGCATGGCTCAGTGGTTGATCATCAATCTATGAACCAGGGGGTCATGGTTTGATTCCTGGTCAGGGCACATGCCCAGGTTGAGGGCTCGATCCCCAATGGGAAGCATGCAGAAGCAGCAGATCAGTGATTCTCTCTCATCATTGATGTTTCCTCTCTCTTCATCTGCCTTCCTCTCTGAAATATATATACTTTTTAAAAAAGCATTTGACTACTATATTGAATTTTGGGGGGCTTTCAAATATAAAATCATTTGAGCTATGTAAAGTATACTGAAATAAGAAATAAAATTCAGAATGAAAAGAATAAAAAGTATAATATAAACCTATAAAAACAAAGTGGACCACAAAATAATCCTTTTTTTAATTTTTAATAAGGAGCACAGAAATGAGAGAGACATACTGGATGAGGACAAAGATTCAATATTATAACATGTAGGAGAGAGAAAAGAGCTTCTCAATCATGACGTTCATCTTGTCTGTCCAGGAGGATTATCCTTGAGTGGAAAGGCAGAGATAGTGTAGTTCAAAGGTTTTAGAGCTGAGGTTTTGAGACAGTCTAATATAGTGAGAAAAGCATTAGAGTTCAATAAAGAGACACACATTCCCAACCAGCTCTCTAACCTACTGCCTGGAGACCTTGTAAAATTCACTTGACCTGTCTGTGTTGATTTCCACTCAGCTAATATAGCAACGGTATCAAGCATTCATGGAGGGGAGCAGATAATATTAGTGAATATCCCCAGTAAGTTATAAACCCGCATGAGTAATTATTGTTTAAATCACTTATGGTTTGGAAATCTACACACATACACACACACACCAATGGTGAATATGTGAGATGTATAATAATACTTAGCTTAGTGATAATAATCATTTTACTGTATGTGCATTTCTCTTTTAAAAATATGTTTTAATTGATTTCAGAGAGGAAGAGTTGTAATGTACCCCACGAATCACACAAGGATGCCTCCAGAAGTCGAATTAAGGAGTCACATTTATTGCAAATCCGGGATTAGGAGGGGGCATTTCGTTCTCCCAAATCTCTCAGTGCCCTCCCCAGCCCCAACACCAGATTTATACAGGCAAAGAGCACAGAGGTATTGATTGCATCCCAGGGTTTGGAATGAGGACCCTGGTTTGCACAAAGCAGTTACAGAAGCGAAATTGAGCCGATTAGTTATCTACAAAGATTCATTATAGTTTTGGGTCTTCGGACCACTGAGTTGACAGAAACACATTATCTAGAGCCCTCGGGTCTTGGGACCACTGAGTCAATGGAAGCGCATTATCTGTAGCCACTGAGGCAATTTAGGATAATTGTTCTGTCCTGGTTCCCAGGTACAGAAGAATGTGCTTTCTAAAACCAGTATGACCACAACCAATGGGGTATTCACATTACAACAAATAGGGTATTCAATTGAATGGGATGATTTATACAATTCAGAAAATCAAAGTGACTTTTCTATTGTTAAACAAAGCAAATAAGTACAGAAGCCAAACAGCAGGGTTAAAGTTAAACTACAGTTTCTACCTGAGATGATTGTTACTATGCTTCAGAAGGGAGAGGGAGAGATGGAGAGAGAAACATCAATGATGAGAGAGGATCATTGATTGGCTGCCTCCTGCATGCCCCCTCCTGGGAATTGAGCCCACAGCTGAGGCATGTTCCCTTGACGGGAATTGAATCTGGGACCCTTCAGTTCACTCTATCCACTGAGCCAAACCAGCTAGGCCTGTATATGTGTTTCAAAATATCACATTGTATATCTTAAATAGATACAAGATTTATTAAAAAAAATAAAAGGACAAGTGGCCTATAGTAGCTAGAGCTTGGTGTATAGGGAAATAAAACAATAGCTAAAAATTATAATAGTAATAAGCATAGCATCAACACAAATAAGAGCTACAAATATAGGCCACTTTCTACACAGTAGGCATTTTTCTAAGACCTTTTCACATATTAACTAATATACTTTTTTTTTTCAGATGAGTGTCTACTTGTGTCAATTTTAATTAAATGATGATCTCATTTAGTTCTGATTAAATTATAGCAGCTAGATAAATTCAGGCAACATTAAAGGGGGCCAAATATATGGTGATGGAAGATGATTTGGTTTTGGCTGATGGACACACAATGCAATGTACAGATTATGTGTCATGGAAATGTATACTTGAAATCTGTATAATCTTATCAACCAATATCACCCCAATAAATTTAATTAATTAAAACATTTAAAAATATTTTAAAGTAAGATGTGTTATATATATATATACATACATATACATATGTATATCCTATGATATATATATATATATATATATATCCTATATAATAAAAGGCTAATATGCAAATTGTCCCCTTGACCAGGACTTTGACCGGGAGTTCAACCAGGGGGCAGGGCCAGCCGGCCCCTCCCCCCAGCTGGCCTGGCCCAATCAGCCCCAAACGGGATGGCTGGCCAGACCCCACCCATGCATGAATTCATGAAATGGGCCTCTAGTATATATATATATATATTTAAAAATCTTTAAATAGGATTTTTCTCTTTTTTTATCCAACAGAATTTCTGATTTTCAGAGATTTTTATAGACCTTTAAGAAATACATTATTAAGAGAAATTAAAGACATGAAACATCTCATAGACATTAAATATTGACTTTATGTTAAATATACACAATTTAATGGAAACTATATGACTGGTAGGTCCATTTAAATAGAGATCTTGCCTAGCTGGTTTGGCTCAGTGGGTAGAGCGTTTGTCTGTGGACTGAAGGGTCCCGGGTTGGAGTATGGTCACGGGCATATGCCGGGTTTCAGTCTTGATCCCCAGTGGGGGGCATACAGGGGGTAGCTGATCAGTGATTCTTTCACCATTGATGTTTCTAATTCTCTCTCCCTCTCCCTTCTTCTCTGAAATCAATAAAAATATATTAAATAGAGATTTTTATGTCCCAAATTGAAAATTACCATATGTGATATTGGATTGTGCACTTTCCAATTTTAAAATAATAATAAAGTTAATATTGTAGGAAAAAAGTTTACATAAACAAACAAACCTAAAGAACTAAAATTACGTATTTCTTTAAAACAAGAAACAAATATTAAAACATTCTGAGACTCATCTTCGAATTGAATGCTCTCATTCCATTGCAGCCTCTGATTGTTTGGTTGGTAGGCACAATGCTCTCCTTTTTAACTCCAACAGCAGTTGTGTTTGTGAGTGATGATTTTGTGTGTTGGTTTTGGTTACAGTTATTTCCACTGAACAGCTCTGACATTACAGTGATGGCTCTGCCTCAGCTGAAGGTGGCAGCTGTCTGTGCAAAGATTGTTCGCACCGCATTTTGTTCTCCAACCCTACAATAACCCTTTTTACCCTGCATTTCTACCATTCACACCTTCCCAGGAATACCACAGCCTTTCACCTATTATAAAAGATAAGAATAACCCTTCCATCATTGAACAGCTGGTGAGTAAGTTGTAGCAGAAAGGGCAGAGAATGCAGGGGAAACTGCACAGGGCAAAGGCTTTCAAGCAGGAGAAACAATATCTGATCCTAGGTCACCTCATTGACCTAGAGAGAGTACACGGATATTTTTAATTTCAGGTTTTTTTATGTAATATGGAAATAGATGAGAACAATAATAACTCCAACAGGTCAGTGTGAGAACTTAACAAAGTAACATATGAAAGCTCTTGGTGAATGATAAAATTACATATGAATATTATTTATTACATTGTAAAATGCTTTGTGTTATTTTTTTAAATATGTTAGTCTGGGGATGAAAGTTTTTGAATCATTGGGAAATACTTTGGAATTTCTGTGGGTGATAATAATGAAGAGGGATGGAGTCTCCTTAACAGTAACTTGGAATAGCAAAGAAGTATCACTGGGACCATGAGGACATGAGTGAGGATTGATGGCTGCTTGCCTGCCCGGAGGATCTGAGATACTCCAGAGAAACAAGGCTGGTCTCCAGTCCCAACTGCTTACAGATGCATTCGGCTCTCTCTCAGTCCTTGACTTCCGCATGATCTCCTAACACCTGATTCACAACAGATCATTGGCACATCTAAAAAAAATAACACACAAGCCCAGCTGGTGTTGCTCAATGGTTGAGTGTTGACCTATTGCCGGGAGCCGGTCCAGGTGGGTAATTAATCACTTTAACTATGAACAATCATGCTTAAGCTACATAATCTTTACTCCCTGGAATGGAGATAAGAAATGCCCTAACCTTTGTAATAGAGATTGATAGGATTGAATCAACTGGTATAAATACAGAACTTAGAACACAGAACTTAGTATAGACAGAACCTACACAGAACCTACAGACAGAAGAACTTCGCTGGAGAGAACATGGCAAAAGATCCTGGACTGAACCTGACTACAGAAATTGGCAAGAGAACCTGACTAGAACCTGGTAACTGAACCTGGCTGGAGAACCTGGTGACTGAACCTGGCTGGAGAACCTAGCGAGGGAACATGGCTACAGAACCTGGCTGGAGAACCTAGCAAGAGAACATGGACACAGAACCTGGCTGGAGATCCTAAGCAGAACCTCTCTGGAGATCCAGACCAGAACTTGGCTGGAGATCCTGGCTGGAGATCCTGGCTAGGCTGCTGATCAACTGAACGCTGTCTCCGAGGCGGTCATGGTGTGATTCTAAGTCAGTGCATATGCCCAGATTGTGGACTCAATCCCCTCTAGGGGACATGCAGGAGGTAGCCAATCAATGATTCTCTCATCATTGATGTTTCCCTCTCTCTCGCCCTCTGCCTACCTCTCTGAAATTATATATATATATATATATATATATATATATATATATATATATATATCCATATATCTCTATATCTCTATATCTATATCTATATCTATATCTATATCTATATCTATATCTATATCTATATCTATATCTATATCTATATCTATATCTACATCTATCTATATATGTATATACTAGAGGCCTGGTGCACAAAAATTTGTGCACTGGGGGGAGAGGGGGGAGTCCCTCAGCCCAGCCTGTGCCCTCTCACAGTCTGGGACCCTTGGGGGATGTCCACCTGCTGGCTTGGGTTCGTTCCCCAGGGGATCAGGCCTAAGCTGGTAGTCAGACATTCCTCTGGCAGCCCGGGAGCCCTCGGGGGATGTCCACTTGCCAGTGGGGAGCAGGCCTAAGCTGCAGTCGGACATCCTTAGCGCTGCTGAGGAGGCAGGAGAGGCTCCCGCCACCACCGCTGTGCTGGCAGCCATCAGCCTGGCTTGTGGTTGAGCAGAGCTCCTCCTGTGGGAGCACACTGACCACCAGGGGCAGCTCTTACATTGAGTGTCTGCCCCCTGGTGGTCAGTGTGTGTCATAGTGACCAGTCATTCCCAGTTGTTCTGCTGTTAGGATCAATTTGCATATTACCCTTTTATTATATAGGATATATATATGTATCCCATAAGATGCACCCCGGGAAGTTGTGCTGTAGAGTGTGCCATAGGTTTGGGTCCAGAAGTCTCGGTTTGAACTCTGACTCTGATGCTGGCTAGTTTGTGAATGGCCAAGTGACTAAATCTTCCACACCCTTGTTTTCCTCACTGGCAAAAATAAAACACTTACCACAAAGAATTGAAATAATGGGTAAGTGTAATAACACAAGTAAAATTGCAAAGTAATTTCCTGATAATGGATATCCAAGCAAGAATGAGTCCCTTCAATAATGCTGTGATCTCTCAAAACTCTGTGGAACACCTCATTTGGTATTTTCTTCAAAGCACTGAAAGAAAAATGTATAGTGCTTGGCAGGGTTTTATGGTAGTGGCGTTGGAAACATTTCTGATATCTGAAGCACTAGCTGGTTGGGGAAGTTATCTCTACTCTAATTAGTCCTGTGGTTGAGACCAAATGCCAGGATGCATGCAGGTGACAAGCCCTGACACATGTTCTTTAAGGTTTAAGGCAGAATAATTGCTAGACTTTCAGAAATATAATCAAAGCAAAAATGAGTTCTTTCTCACTAAAATCAGAGTGAGGGTTAGAGAACCCTGGTATTTAAGTCTGGTTAGGGCTAAATCTCAAATTGCAAAGCTTCTGTTTCAATAATGCTATACAGGGCCCATGAATCTATAGGGTCAGCAACATTTCTGAATGAGACTGCGACTGGTCAACTAGGGCCCATGGACCCCATCTGAAGAATAGATATTTTATGTCATTTGTTCATGGACATTATAGGTGGACCCTCATGACATCAAAGAGGTGAATCGAGTCTGCTCACATAGCATTAATGTTGACTACACAGAATGGTGGAATCAAAATATATGAAAATAGTAAAAAAATATATATGAAAATGGTACAAGCTGCTGAGACATCTGGGATTGCTCATTTCAACATGTATGCTATTTTTTTTAGGTATTGAAAGAATAGAAACAAAGTTTTATGATGGAACAGCTTTTAACCCTGACATTTTATCCCATCTGGTGAAGTAAGGCCCATAAAACTTATTAAAATTCTTATACATGATCATGTCCTCCAAACCATATACCAGCATGAATGTAAAATGGAGTAACAAGCTAATGTAAATGGAAAAATAAAATTAAAATAATTTTAAAGTTTAAAATAAATCTATTCTGTGGAAGAAAATATCTGTAGATTTCACCATATTAAATTTTTCCAGTGGGATATAAAGCTGAAAGCAACAAATGAACAAATGAAAAAAATAAAGCTCATACACACAGACAACAGTATAGTGTTTACCAGAGGAAATGGTAGTAAAGGGTAAAGGGGTCAAATATATGATGATGTGACTTTGGGTTGAGTGGTGGGCACACAGCACAATACACAGATGATGTTTCATAAAACTGCACTTGAGACCTATATACTAGTAATTTGATTAACCAATGTCACCACAATCAACTTATTCTAAAAAATAATACTGACAAGTTAAATTGTAACATTCTTGGATAAATAGATGATGAGATTATGCATAACAAATAAACACTCTAACACAAAAAATAAATAAAATTAATGCAAAAAATTTTATAGATACATGAAATGATAAACTGGAAACTTAAAAAGTATTTGCAATATACTTGAAACATTAGGTGCAAATATATCTAAGATATGAATAAGTCCTACGAGTTCATGGAAATTAGTGTGCACTGCAAAAGAAAATAAATGGGGGAAATACAAGTGTAGAAATTTTCAAAGAAATCCATGTTAATAAATGTAAGGAAAAGTGTTCACGCTCATTGGTAGTAACACGTGATCTTCTGAAAGTTGCAATAGAACATGCAATCTTCCTTTTCTTCTACTCTGCTACACACAGCACAGTTTGGAAGCTAAAAGGCAAGCAAGATTTCAGGAGTTGATGTCCCCTGAGGTGAGTCCTGAAGGATAGACAGAAGTCAGTGGGATGAAGACAAACTTTTCCGGAAATGGCAGATGCATGGCAGAATGCAAGTCCCTGGGAGGAGACTGCAAATGCAGTTTCGAGTCACAAGATGCAAAGTAAGGGGTTACTGTCCACCACACTGAATGACAACCTATGTCCTGTAACAGTGTAGTGTTGACTCCCTGACTCCTGGAGTGTAGTGGGATGGTGTGGCCATCAACGGACATCCTATCTTGAGTTGTTTCTCATAACTAGACAAGGGCTCAGAAGACCTGGTTCCAGTTTCTCTTCTGGCACTTAGTAGGTGTGTTATCTCACAGTAATCACTTCATTTTTTCATGTCTAATTTCCTCACCCTACCCTGACTAACCATTGTGTTGTTGTGCTGCTCAGTAGAGGCAATCCATGCTAACATTCAGCATAAAATTAAAGCACTATGAGATGCTTAGAAGTTATACACACAAGGTCTATTGTCTATACCTAGACTTATTCCAAAATAAACTTGAGTTTACTATAAGGATTTTTATTTTCACCTAGCAGTGTGACTTGTTTGAAAGGTTATTGCCATTTCAGCTAAATTATTACTAAGCCTAAATACAGTCCTTTAGTTCTTGACCAAGGATTATGGTCAGAAAACCTGTGCACAACAACCACAATAATAATAATGAAAAATCCACATGACACTCAAACCTACGGCTTGAATTCATCAACATAATACTATAAATATCTTTCAACAAAGCTTACACATTTTAAAAGACAAATTCCTAGTTATTTTATAGTCACAAATAACAGTGATTCCACACCCCAGTGCCAAGAAAGAGATCAGGCTGCCTTTGGTCTCCTGGGGGTCAGTAATTACCTAAAGATAGGAAGACAGCAGTGCCAACAACAGGATTGGTGCAATATATGTCTGTGATTTCAATTGCATACCTTTAACTTTAAAGTTTAAAATCCTGAACTCCTAGAGGTTTTTTTTTCTTGGAACTTCATTGCATGTAGAAATCTTGCTTGGGTCACATTGCTTAGCACTGAACTTTTAAAAATTATGGATTATTATGGATCATTATTATAGATTATTGATTGTATGTGTAATATTAAAAAAACTTATTTCAGAATGATTTTTTTTTCTAATTTGATCAAGTGAATTCATATATTAAGTCAATAAATCCCTAACATTAAACACATCTTTATTCCTGGGATGTACTACTAAGCTGGCATTTGGAGCTTTATTTTTAAAATGTCTACCAATTGCATTTTGCTAGTTTTTATTTAAAGTTTCTCTATTTAAAGTCATAAGTGAGAATAGAGTGAAGCTTTATCTTTCATGCTGTCTTTTTTGATTCAGGTACAATAATTTAGCTGGTTTCAAAAATGTACTTGTAAGCTTTACCTGTTTTTTGTTATGATTAGGAACAATCTGTGTTGCACATAAATAATTTGCTGCTTGAATGTTTGAAAGCATTTACCTGTAAAACACTGCCTAAAGCAGACATATTTTTAAGAGTTTTAAATTGTTTTCTTTTCAATGATCTAGTCAATTTTTCAACTTTCTTGGGTCAATTTACATAATTAATATCTTGCTGAGAATTATTCATTTTCTTGAGATTAACAAACTTATTAGCATAGATTTGAATACACTTATACTTTAAATACCTTCTGTGTCTATTGTTATTATTTTCTCTCTCCTAATATTTGAGCACTCTTTCATATTCTTGAATAAATTTTTCATAATTTATGATCTGACTAAGATCCATGTTTTTTATTTTTCCTTAATTTTTATTTTTCTCATTCTTTTTTTAGAATTCTAAGAAATTTTTATTTATTTTCTTTACTACTTTGTATTCTTAGCTATTCAATCTGCTATATCCTGAAGCAATTATCATTTAAAATGGTTTGTCAATTATCATTTAACAAAATGGTTTCATTTTCATGCAATACTTACTAATTTTATGCTCTGCTTTTTTATAACTATTTATTTTAGTTTCATAGATGAATAAAAAGACAAAGATTGTCTCATGTTATAATACAGTTGAGTATAGGAAATACAGTTTCTTCGTATTCTGCTATAAATCTGAATGTCTTCCTGAGCCTCCAACTGCTAGTAACAAAGACATAAAATCACTAATTATAGTCCAATCTGTAAATATAGTGTGATTTGTAATTACTAGACCTTTAGGTAAAATTACTAATCTTTCCAGTTTCTAACCATTTTTTTCTTCTCTCCAAGATGGCTTCTGCATTATGAATGCATCTAAGGGCTTAAAAGGTTGAACTTTCTGGTTCCCAGGGTGCCTTCCAAGTCCCCCCAACCTCTGCACAGAGGAGCTGAGCTGGCTCCCTGCTCATGTGATCACTGAACTACAACCTGTCCTTGCAGACGTGCTCCAGAAGAGGGTGACTGGCTTAGCTCAACTCCATTCCTACTCTGTGTAGTACACAGAAGTGGTGGTGTGAGTGCAGGCTCATAAGATACAATCTAAATTGGATATTACTTCCAAAAATAATATGATATTTACATCCTGCTAAATTAGAAATTTTCTATGGTATTTTTCCTGCTTTTTTTTTTTTTTTTTTTAGAACATCCATTTGGAGGTTTCTTGTGGTCATTTTCCCCAGCCAAATGGAGAAATCTGTCTGCAGAAAATAAAAGACAACTCATGAAGAAGACAAACATAAAGATGCAAAGAGATGAAAGAAACATAGTGAGTGTCTGTACTATTAATTGAGCCCCCACAATCTCCACCTCACCCTACTAAAACCAATTTGTCTATGCTTTTTTGAGTTATATATCATGTACAACATCCTTATTTTTTCATTAAGATATTGATCACCGTAGCCCTGGCCAATATGGTTCACTTGGTTGGGCATCATCTTCCCATGCACTGAGGGGTTTCCAGTTCAATTCCCAGTCAGAGAACATGCCCAGTTTGTGGACCCAATTCCAGATAGAGGGCATGCAGGAGGCAGCCTATCCATGTTTCACTCTCACATTGATGCTTCTCTCTCCCTTTCCTCTCTCTTCCACTCTCTCTAAAAAGCAATTTAAAAACCTTTAAGTAAAAAGATATTTATCATTGTGTTTCCAATACTAACAACCAAATGAGTTCTCACAAACAGTGTTCTTATATCTAAATCTTAAAGAATAATGTAGGAAGAAAAATTGTGATAAAACTTAATCCCCTTTTCAAATATTTCAATTAGCCTATTGTGAAGTCTGGGAATGAAGGTAGATTAAGGAGGCAAGGCAAGTTGGACTACAGACCTTCAACTTTTTCTTCAAGTATATATATATTTTTTTGTCTGTTTAGTGGATTGGCCAGAAATTGGTATGCCTTTACCATCTGCCTGGTATGACTGACCTCATCAGCAGCAATAAAAGAAGATGCTTTTCCTTAAGGCCAAGTAGGAATAAGGCTGCCCACACCAATTAGAATTGTTGAACAAGTCCCACAGCAAACTCATTGTCAATATGACTCTAGCACTAAGACCTCTTCTCAGAACAGTTAAAGCCATCAAAACATGCACCCTACCACTTCCCAGTCCCTCACCCCTCCCTCTAGGGTTAATTCCAGGCATAGCACAGCTATCTGTCCTACACTCCAGTCTTGTTGCCAGCACCCACCTGATCTTATTATAGTTGTTTTTTTTCTGGCAACCCTTCATTTATTCACATTCCTTCTTCACTATATTTTTAAAAATCAAAGTTTTAAGGACATGAAGAGCATTATTTACAGGTTTATAGTACTGATGCAGGTTTCTGACTATTTTTAGATCCCATTATTCATTTCAATGAGCAATTGAGAAAAAAAAAAAAAAAAAGACCAAATCAATTGTATTCATTTCTTTGTTTTGCTTGGGAGTCCCCTGGAGCATTTTTAAGAAGAAAGTCTTTGAAAATATTTACAACTTCTTTCATAATTATTTGTTTATTCAGATTTTCTAATTGTTGTGCAAACAATTTGGGAAATATATACCTTCTGAGCAAAAATGAAACGTTTTCATTGGGATTTTCAAATTTTACAGCACAGAGTTCAACACTTTATTTGACAACGACATTCACTCTTCACAGCAGCTGCTGTTTTATCCCTCTTATTTCTTATTTTCTGAAGGTATCTAGTTGCATTTTCTTGGAATTGAGTACTCAACACTGTATCTAATGCATTAAAGTTTACCAAAAAAACACCTTGAATTTATTTTTGATTCATATAGTATCAGTTAAAAGTTTTATTTTCTATTTTTATTAACTTTGATTAACTTTTACTTATTTATTTTTAATTTTCAGAGCCTAAAATTAATTTTTGTTTTTTGTGTAGTCATAATGTTCTTTTTTATCATGGTATTTCAGTATATATAAAAGACAGAAATAAAAAAAAATGAGTGATTTCAACTTTTTAGAAATGTGAAGGTAGTAAAGAAAAACAATATGATGAAGAGCAGCAGGCTGGCACCTAATTTAGATAGAATAGTCTAAGTTGTTCAGGCAGAAGGAAAGTCCTGGCCAAAATCTTGACTTGGGCCCTAACTGGTTTGGCTCAGTGGATAGAGCATTGGCCTGTGGGCTCAAAGGTCCCAGGTTTGATTCCAGTGAAGGGCATGTGCCTTGGCTGCAGGCACATCCCCAGTGGGGGGTGTGCAGGAGGCAGCTGATCGATGTTTCTCTCTCATCGATGTTTCTAACTCCCTATCCCTCTCCCTTCCTCTCTGTAAAAAATCAAATATATATATATATATATATATATATATATATATATATATATATATATATATTTTAAATCTTGACTTGGGAAGGAACTTTCGCAATAGAAGATTTCAGTTCCCTGTATCTGGATGCTAATGAGTAATGACGGGATTTCATGAGATAAAATCGGTAATATATGCTAATTCACCTGGACCTTCAGTTCTCTCATGGGACCCTCCAACTCTCCTCCTCCTCATCCATCATTTTCAACTCCAATATATCTTTCTTCGTTCTCAAAATAGGTACTTCATCACCTGTTATAGAGACACTGGACAGGGCTGCTCTCAACGCCCAGCTAGCACAACTGTGAGACAACTGTGGAGGAGTGACATTTGGCATTCGTGTTTTAGAGTAATCTTGCTTGGTGCCATGCTGAAGATCGATGCAGGGTGGATAAGGATGGAGGCTAGGGAGACCCATTGGAAAACTCCTGCAACCATCTAGGCATGAGAACATGGGTGGTAGCTTGGAATTGGTAACAAGTGATCAGATTCTGAAGGTACTTTGAAAGTAAAGAATAAAGGAGTTTCTGATATATTGGATGTGTTGTTGGCTACAGCCAAGTTGTTGGCTACAGTAAAAAAGGAAAGAAAAAAGAAAGGTTACAGCTGCCATAGTTAAAATGGAAAAGATTGAGGGGGGACAGGGTTAGGGGAAACTTTAAGAGTCAAATTGTGGGCATATTAGGTTTGAGGTGTCCACCGGACATCCAAAAGGAGAGAGTAACTCACTGTTGGTGGAAGAAAGGCTGGACTGGAGGCACCCATTTTGACATCTTTGGCATTTTCTGGTATTTAAAGCTATACAGATTCCAATCTTTCCATGTTCCCTTCTAATGTGTTTTTCATATTAAACTTCGTGTATGTTCTTGTATATTTACAAACCAGTGGCTGCATCTGCCACACCAAAATCTTCAACACCTTCCGCTTGTTCTTAGAACCAAGTCTAAGATTCCTTAGGATGTTGGCCAATTGTTCCCATTATAAGACCGGGGTGGGCTAGAAGGAGTCAATGGGAGACAAAGGGGACATATGTAATACTTTCAACAATAAAGATTAAAAAATAAAAATAAATAAAACCTAAACCTCAGATACTCCTGGTCATGTCACTTTTAATGGTCCTTGCTCTTTCTCCTCCCCAGGTATATGAATCATCCCCCCCTCTGCCTATAATGCTCTTCTTGTCAACCAGACCCCACCTGTCTTCCATGTGTCTGCTAACTCCTGTGTTTATGTCAGGGCTCAGCTTCCAGCGCTCCCTCCTCTGTCTCTTGATTACCCATGTCTCTGCTCACTCCTCACGCTCCTCATCACTGTGCTTGCCACACATACTGATTAACCACATTTGCAGGTTAAGATTCCTTCAACAAAAGAGTGCGGAAGCCATGGAAGAATGCAAGATGGCTGCAATGATGGGATAAAAAATCCTTACAGAAACGGAAAACTATTTCCCAGCTGAATATTTAAGTTAAAATTAAAACCTTAAAATCTCACCAGCAAATCCCCTTAGAAAGTCATTTTTAGAAATTAATTACATCTTAATTCAATAGATATTTAAGTACATGGAAGTTCTTACAGCATTTTATTTTTTAAAATGGCAGAAGCAATTATTTTAAACTGGCTGAAATAAGTCACACAAGGCTGTTTTGTTAAAAAATTGTGGAAGATAGTATTGTGTGAAGAATAGTGTTGTGTTAAGGATGCAGAAAATGATACAAATATATGTTTATTTAACAGATGATACTACCAACACTCAAAATCGTGTGTTCTGCCAGAAGCACAAAGAGCTCATTTACACACACACACACACACACACACACCCCTTTGCTTAGACACCCCACAAACACAGAGCCGCTAGGCAAGTGCCATATCTGAGCCTCCATAAACCTGGCTCGTACTGTTTATTCCATCCTGGTGATTCCCTAAGACCCCACCCTTACCCAACTTGTAAGCTCATCCAAGTTTTTTCCAGGCCTCTAGTATGCATATAAGATCTTTGGTTAATCTCTTCCCACCCTCCCCCACCCGCTTCCCTCTGAGGTTCATCAGTCTGTTCCATGTTTCCATGCCTGTGCATTGAGTGTCTGCCCCTGGTGGTCAGTGCATGTCATAGCTACCCGTCAAAAGGTCAAACAGTCTAACAGTCACTTAAGCATATATATATATATATATATATATATATATATATATATATATAGAGAGAGAGAGAGAGAGAGAGAGAGAGAGAGAGAGAGAGAGAGACTTTCCTTCAATCCCTCTGCAGAACATGTCAGTGGGGGACTTTTCAGATGTTAGGTTAAGCAAGTCTTCTGTTTTTCAAGAAGAGCTGTAGTGTTCTTCACAATCATTTCTTGGGCCTTCTACAGCCTGCCAATAGTTCTGGGCTTCATTTAATCTTCAACTTCATGAGCATTGACTCAATGCTCCTTCTTAACCATACTCAAATGTGACCTTTCTTCTCTTCATCTGGAAAATAATAGCATTCTATTCCCAATTTCCTTTTTTTAAAACAATAATGTTTAATTTAAAAATTCTAATGACTTATTAGTACCTTAGTGAATAATAATAATTAATATATTTTAATTAAGATTGTAAATATATAAACCAATATTTTAATGTGACCATATAGCTTACCATGAAAAAATGCTGAAATGAATTCTAGATTAAACCATAGTTTATCATTCCATTCCATGACTCTGTCTTTAATGCTAAAAAACATGATAGTTTCTTGTCTCTCATTATAAAAAAATTAAGAGCAGGGTAGAAGTTACCCTGGTTGCCCAAAATGAATGATGCTGTATTTGTTCTGCCCACATCCAATCTATCTCAGATCAAGGTCACTGAGGCATTGATTAGGAAAGATATGGTAGAGACACATACACACACACACAAATGGCAACTATGTGAGGTGGTATACTAATTAGCTTGATTGTGGAAATCATTACACAAAATATTCCTATATCAAAATACCACATTGTATACTTTAAGTATATACATTTTTTCTTTGCAAATTATACTTCAAAAAGCATTAACAAATAAAAAATATAAAAATTGACCATAAATAAAAATTTAATCTGGCTTGATAATTAGGAAAAAGAGGCTCCAGAAATCACTGTGGCATTTCCTTACCTTCCTACTGCCTCTTGCTCCAAGTAGTCTCTGTTCTAGAAGTCTCTGCTTCACTGGTCCGCTGATATTAGTCAATAGTTCATTTATTCATTCAGAAAGCATTCATGAGTGCCTCCTATGTTGCAGGAGTAGGAGTAGGGACACCTTGAAATAAGGTCAGACATTTCCTGGTGGAACTTAGATTCTCATGGGGATAGCAAGAGAATGTCTATTAATGATTGCCAAGGTCTAGGGCAAGGGGACAATGAAGAATGCCTACTAATGGGCATGAGGTTTCTTTTTTGGGTAAGGAAAATAATTTGATATTAGAGCGTGGTGATGGCTGTACACCTTTGTGATTAAAGGTCACTGCTTGGGACACTTTCAAAAGGCAACTATGATGGTATCTGAATTACATCTCAAAATAATTTCTCAAAATATTAAGGTGTTTTTGAGAGAAAAAAAAATGTTTCCCTCATTCCCTCAGTTCTGCTGAAATTTCAGCTTGGCCCTTACTTGCTGGGTGATCTCAGGGGAAGCATTTAAACCTCTCTACCTCATAGACTTGTGATAAAACCAAACGAATGTGTGTTTGGTCCCTATCAGAGTACCTGGCACACAGATGAATATTTTTCATGCCCGGATTTTACCTGACTGAGTTCATAGCAGCACATCCAAATCCATGATTATGACCAAATAAAGCTTCATCATTCTTCCCGAATCACCTCAGGGTTATCCAGCAGAGGAAAGCCAGTGGAAAGGGAGGTTGCTGGCTTACCCAGACAGAGGTGTGGGGACAGTTCATTATCAAAGCCGCCAGGACTGAGGAGAGGATCCTATCACTTTCGCCTTGGAAATGCTGCCAGAGGGAAGGTGGAAAACTGAAATGAGTTGGTGCTTTAATCTGACCAATGATTTCCATCAGATTAAATTTCCATCGCCCAAATTTAGAACAAAAAACAGCTTGCTATTTCTCTGAGTGGGTCTTAAATCAGTGTGAGTGAAATAAAATTTGCTCCACGTCCTTGCCAGCATTCTAGTAGGTGTGAAATAGTATCTTATTATGGTTTTAATTTGCATTTTGCAGTTGACTAATTATGTTGAGCACATTTTTATGTGCTTATTGGGCATTCCTACATTCTTTTCGAGGAAGTGAAATTTGAAGATGTTTGACCATTTTTATCATTGTGTTTTCTTTTATTTTTTTAATTTATATAATTTCTTGTATGATCCGGAAGAAGTCTTTTGAAAGAAATATACTGTTAATATCTATCCTAGTCTGTGGTTTTCTTTCTTTCCTGCTTTCATGTTTGTTTTTTAAATTGTGGTAAAATACAATAACGAAATTTACCAACTTTGCCATTTTTTGTGTACAGTTCAATATTGTTAGGTCTATTCCCATTGTGTATAATCAATCTCCAGAATTTTTTAACCTTAAAAATCTGTGTATATGCATTAAACAAGTGCTTATCTCCCATTCCCCCTAGCCCCTGACCACCACCATCCTACCTTTTGTTTGTATGAATTTGATTAGTTCAGATATCTCATATAAAATGAATCATACAGTATTTATTTTATTGTGACTGGCTTATTTCACTTAGCCAGTCAGATTTCTCATATATCCATTGCCTCCATACATGCACAAACTCCCCATTATCCTCTAGAGTGGTACATTTGTTTCTACTAATGCACATAGACCAGATGAAAACTGTCCCAGCACCACAGGAATCCCTTGTGTTACTTATTTTTTATTACACTCACCCTCCTCTCACCCAACCCTGCACCCAGGCAACCCCTGACATCTCTCCCTTTCTTGGATACACCAAAGTTATTGTATAAATCAATGGCCCATCCCTTTTTCTTGACAACATCTCACATTTTTCTTCTTCCTTGTATATCTACTGTTGTTTTTTTTTATTGTGTACTGGATATTGTGAGAATACACTTCACACACTATTAATTCTGTTATCTTGCTTTGAATTGTTAAGATGTTATAGAAATCAGTAAAATTACAAGCTGATCAACGTGAACTTGTGGAAGGTTGCATTTATGTTTTGTTAAGCAAGTCAGTGGAAAGCCCAAGGTGTTTCCCATGCTCCCAGGAGAGACTTAAATTTCAAACTGTCACCACTTTAGTAGGCAACACCTGAGCCTCCTTCTCAGGTTCCTCTGGCTCTCAGCTGTCCTTTGCCACTGAATCTCCCCACTCTTGCGGAGTTCAGCACTCAGCAAAGGTCTCAGGAGCCTTTCCCATATCACATTTTGGAATTACCCCAATGTGGCTCCTTTCTTTCTGGAATTGGCTCCCACCCCAGTTTTCACTCTATCACCTCTTATCTCCTTCCTGGACAATAGCACCGTGTACCTGTGCTTGCTTTCTTGTCACCCTTCACCAGGGCAGTGAGGAAATGCTTTTGGAGCAAAACTGTATGAACCTGGATATCAATGAGTGGGTTTCCCTTTTTTCAATAACTGACTTTACTCCTGTCTCTGTTTACATTTATGCACTCTCTGTTGCTTTAAAATAGTTTTTAAATTGTTTCCCTAGAATTCAGAATTGATGCACGTGGATAATTTATTTTGATAAAATCTACTCTGCCATTATCAGAATTGAAATCCTATTTTAAATTATACAAGCAATGTATTTCGTCATTCAAGATTTAGAAACTATTCAAAGTAAGAACAATTTTACTCTAATTCTGCCTCTGGAAGAATATATATATATATACTAGAGGCCCACCATGTAAAATCGCATGCAATAGCCCACCTCTGCTTGCAGCCCTTCCACCTGCCACCTGCTTTGCTGCTATCAGAGCCTGTGGGCCACAGGGGAGGGACCGAGAGGTGTTCAATGCTCCTCATGGTTCTGGGTTATTTGGTCATCCTTGTCATCATGAACACTGGCTTTGTATATATATATATATATATATATATATATATATATATATATATATATATATATACTGAAAAGACTTCAGAGATTTTGTAGTCTGTGTCTATAATTCTGTAGAAGATTGAATAGAGAAAGGAGTCAAGAAAATATAGACCAACTTGTCAAAGATCACATAGGAAGTGGAAGATCAGAGATGAAAGTACAAATTTTCTATCAATTCATTGTGCTCATCTACAGCTTGTTAGTGGTCTTATTTTTTCTGCTACACAAATGAGACATTTTATACCATCTCATAGGAGCCTATGCATTCAGTTTTTCTCAATCTCACAACATGTACTTTTGGTTAGGAGGATGGGACAGTTGGTTGTGCATCATTGCATCATCCAAAGGTCATTGGTTCAGTTCCTGGTCAGGACATATAACCAAGTTGTGGGTTCAATTCCTGGTCGAGGTGCATGTGGGAGGCAACTAATAGATGTTTCTTTCTCACATCAATGTTTCTCTCTCTCTTTTTCAACTTCCTTCTGCTTTCTCTAAAATCAATAAAAACATATTTTTAAAAGAATTATACACTTGAAATCTGTATAATTTTATCAATTGATGTCATTGTAATAAAAGTTAATTTTAAAAAAGTAATTCCCTGCTTTTAATCACCTCTGTTTAAACCTAGAATAGATTTTGTTTTCCTAACTGGGATCTGTTGGGTGCACTTTGCAATTGGTTAGGTGGAGATTCCCCTTTGTGTACCTGCCTGGTAGGTGGAAAGTGTAGTACCTAGATAGCCAGGAAATACACTAGGTGGGAAATACAGGGCAGGTCTAGAAAGTGGAGCAAAAGGGACAATTTGCCTTTTTCCAGATAGATTTGTTTTACACACATTTTCTTGACAAAAATCATTATTCATTTTATCGTAAAGGTCTCCCCGTTTGGGCAACAAATCATGTGCTCACCATATTGACACTAAGCAAAGTCCAGAATGACTGTTACGAGACTGAGATTCTAGACTCAGGTCTGAACCCAGCAGAAAACACCAGTTTGAGAGCTGAACATACAACAGGCACGGGCAGCACTGGCGGTGAAGGCCATGCTGAGTAGGCACGGCTGGTGCCCACATGGTGAAAGGCATCAGAAGAAGGAACGGGAGTCATGGGCCAAACAGTAGTGTAGCAAAAGAAAGAACTAGCAGAGCAGAAGCAACTAAGGTCTGTGAGCCCAACAACCTCTAGAGGAGCTAAGCGGAGATCACAAATGATCACAACTCCGTGGTCACACGCTGAGGAGACACCGTAGGGCCCAGCAGGGGTCAGTATTTTGAGCAGTTCAGACCGACCTCTGCTCAGGAAGCTTTTGCAGGTGGACCAGCATAGAAGGGCTGTCGAAACAGTGGGTGAGGTGGGAATTCAAACAGAAGACAGGTTGCATGTTAAATGCCAGGTCCACCTTCCTGGGCTTTGATGCAGCCTCTGCCCTGAATAAGAATGGCTTTTTCATTTTGGCTGTCAATTGGTTGAATACTTATTCCATCTTCCCCACCAAATATTTTTAAAAGTACTGAACTATGGCAGGGGAAGAGGGCTTTTAAAATAGATGATTGAGTCTTAGAATTTTAGGAAGGTTTAGAAGTCATTTAGAAGTTTCTTCAGAATCATTCATCTATTCCCTAAAAATATTGATCAGTCTAGAGTTTCCTTTGACAACTGCAGTTCTGTTTCAACAGAGGCACAATTTTCTGTGCAGTTGCATTAATAATCCACAAATTCCCTCTTCCAGAGCCCAAACAATCCTCATTCCTCCCTCCCCTCTTCTCGCCCTCCTTCCCCATTCCTCCTACCTTCTTACCTCCATAAACAACTTAGAAGCTATAATATAGCTCACCTGCTCAGGCGGCAGTTATGAGAATTGTTAATGTGAAAACATTCAAACCTGTTAAGAATGTTGTGAGTTTATTTGAGCCAAACTATCGACAATTGCTGGGAAGCAGAATCTCATCGTATTGGGATAATGCTCCAGAGAATGGCGGCTTTTCTCCTTGTTTCATACATTACATTCAAAGGCGGAGACTTAAGTGGGTTACAAGAAATCCATTTGGTGATAAATGAGGGAGGCAGGAGAAACCTCTGGGATTGGATAAAAAGGAAAATGGTAGACAGCTACTTCTTTTACTTAGGTGGGTACAGGATAGATAACAGTCAACAATTAACAAGATAACAATAACAGTGAAGGAATTTGTGCTAGCTGTCCTGGGCACCCAGGCACATTTGATTGTGCCCTGAGGGGTCTGGAAAAAGGGAAGTTACAAGTTACCCTGACATTCACAGGCATGTTATCTTAGATACAAAAAGACAATAGGCTCCTGAAGCTAAAGATTGACCTTTATTTGACCTTTATCGGGGAAGATACTGGCCTAAGACATGACCTACAACTATAAACTGCTTTTAGTTAAAGTTTTAATTTCAGATCATCCGTTGTGGTTACTTTAGGCCTCTGAGTTTTGCAAGACTGCCAAGCAGGCTTTCCCTGAACTGTCAGGTTAGCATGTGGCCCCTTTTCGTCTATAGCATAGACACATGGGAAAATGTTGTAAAATTTCAATCAATCAATCAATCAATCAATCAATAAATGACAGAGCTAGAAACTCACCAACGTTTTCTACCTTAGTTCTCGCAAAAGCCATGCTTTGCTATTGTTGTCACTTTGAACATATCCTTGTTAATCTCCACAGCTGTAAAAGTTAGCTAGTATTTTTCTGTTTTATAAATAGAAAACCAAGGGTCCAGGAGTTTGATTTTCCAAGATTACGGGGAAATGAATGGCAGAGCCAGAGTGCTATCTTAGGTGCCTTTTCTACAGGTAACTGTGTGGGCACAAAAATGGATCCAGAGGAGAGGAAGGTGCTAGGCAGGTCTTGCTTATTACCAAATGGGAAGAAAGGAAAGAGCTTTCTAAGCAGGAGGTACGGCACCAGCAAAACGATGGTTTAAAGTAGAAGAATGCATTTAGGTTGAAATAACTAGGAAAAAATTATGCAGCTGACAAACAAATTCATTCTTACTAAATTGTAATGTGTAGTGGAGTGGGTTATGTGTGCTTTATTGAGCTGATGATTTAATGTGTAGTAGGAAATGGGAGTAAACTGTTGTCATAAAGAGACAAATGCCTTTTGCGTTTTTCTAGTTCCCAGTCACTGACATGTTGTCCGCAGAGCACTCCAGGAAAGCACGGGGAGCCTTTCGACTTTTTGGAAGATCTCAGGAACTCTCCTCTAAATGCATCTTGTCTACTAGAGCCCAGAGCAAAATTGAAAGAAGGCAATTAATTTGCTGAAGCCTTATTGCTATTTAGAGGCAGCTTAATGCAAAACATCAAAGCCAATCTTTGAGCAAAGTGCTCTCTCATTGTGTTTGTCTGTGGCTCCAAAGTTAACAGCCCTGTTCACAGTTACAACAGGCAGTCACATGGCCCTGGGGAATACCTGGAAGCATCTCCCTGTAAAGTGATCCCATAATCCTCCTGCCAAGCTGCAGTGACTGTAATGTACATGGTGCATTGCTTTAAGACTATAGCCTAGTGAAATAAAGATGTAATAATAACATTTAAAAACAGTAGTGCCTGTGAATGGAACCAGAATGAGATATGGTATATGAAAAAAAAAAAAAAAAAAAAAAAGGAGGCTGCTGGGGTTTAGTGTGGGGGTGGATCACTCCTGTATGCAAATTTGGTATAAAGCTCTGGGATGCAGAGATGGAACACCATCTCCTGGCCCCTTCGGTCTGCACCATTATCTGTAAAGAGCCAGATGTTGATATCCTAGGCTTTGTGAGCCAGATGGTCTTTGTGACAACTGCAAGCCCTCCATAGATAATACTTACATAAATGGGTGTGGCTATGTTTCAAAGTTTCAATAAAACTTTATTGATAGAAACAGGCCTTGCCCTGGGTTATCTGTTTCGAAGCTCCTCTGACAGATGCTTCCCATCCAAAGAAGGGTGGTGGGGTTTCCAACAGGCTCCTTCTAGGGAAGTACGCCTTCAGCATTCCCTCCCACCCTGGTTCCAGGTTCTACCATCTGAGACAGGTTGGCCAGTGGAAATTCAGCACTCTGAAACTGACCTGCTCTGACACATATAAAGAAGCCCAGATTGGGTCTCTCAGTAATGAAGCAATGTGGCTAGAGATGCTCAGCCGAAGCCCACATCAAACATGGACAAGTTATGAGGCCATCTTAGTTCCTGGGACCCCAGTTGAGCCCAGAAAGGACCAGTAGAATGACTGCCCATTTGAGATCAGCCAACCCACAGAACTGTGAGAAATAAACAATTCAGTTGTAGTGTGGTTGTTTATGTCGTGATAGACAACTGACAAAATCACTGACCGGTTATGATCCTGAGGTTTCCTTATAATCTTGAAATTGGGTATGTAGCATGAAAATTAAAATCAGCCCTGGCCTGTTTGGCTCAGTGAATGGAGCGTTGGCCTGCGGACTGAATGGTCCCGGGTTCGATTCCAGTCAAGGGCATGTACCTTGGTTGCGGGCACATCCCCATTGGGGAGTGTGCAAGAAACAGCTGATCGATGTTTCTCTCTCATCGATGTTTCTAGCTCTCTATCCCTTTCCCTTCCTCTCTGTAAGAAAATCAATAAAATATATTTTTTTAAAAAATCAATAGATAGGGGTTTGAATTTGAAACTGAACATTATGAAGGTTTGACCCAGAGTGAGGCTGAAACCTCTCTCACTTTGAGTTCTTTTAAGTGGATTAACATTCTTTAACATATATATATATATATATATATATATATATATATATATATATGACATTTTAATTTTTTAAACATGTTTTTTTATTGATTTTAGAGAGAGAGGGAAGAGACAGATAGAGGAATAGAAATATGGATGAGAGAGAAACATGGACCGGCTGCCTCCTGGATGCCCCCTACTGGAGATGGAGCCTACAACATGGGCATGTGTCCAGACCAGGAATCAAACTGGTGACTTCCTGACTCATGGGTTGATGCTCAATCATTAAGCATCACAGCCTGGGCCATTTTAATTTTCTTTTTTTTTTCTTCTCAATGAATTCACATTTGAGATCCTCAACACATTTTATATAGGGCTGTTGAAAACTTATTTTTGGTAGATTTTAAAGGAAATTAACCTTGTTATGGATTAAATTCTGTCCCCTCAAAATTCATATGTTGAAGTCTTAACCCCCAATGTGATAGTATTTGGAGGTGAGGCCTTTGGAAAGTAATTAGGTTGTGATAAGGGCATGAGGGTGGGGTCCTTATGATGAGATCTGTGCTTTTATAAGAAGAGATACAAAATCCTCTCTCTCTTCCTCTCCAAGTGCATGTGTCCAGAAAAGGCCATGTGAGGATCTAGTAAAAAGGCAGCCTTTCTTGTGGTAGTGAACACCCAAAACAGTGTATGGATAATGTATTGTGGAATTGTGTACCTAAAACCTGTATAATGTTGTTAACCAGTGTCACCCCAATAAGCTCAATTTTAAAAAAGTGGGGGAGAGGTGGTCTTCTATAAGCCAGGAAGAAGGCAGGCTCTATATTGGCTGGCACCTTAATCTTGAACTTTCTAACCTTGAGAACTGCAATGAATAAATGTCTGTTGTTTAACCCCCCTCCCCAGATGTTTTATTATGGTACCCTGAGCTGATTAACAGAATGATATATGTGGTAAGTACTTTCCCCCATTTAACTTTTCTTTTTGACTTATGTTTTTGGATATGTAGAATATTTCATATTTTTATGTAATCAGTATTATTTTCATAAATTTTGGCCCTTATAGTCTGAGAGGCCTTTCCCATCAATATTTTTAATACTTATTCCATTTTTCTCTTAACTCCTTTGATGTTTAATTCTTTAATTTTTAACGATTCTATTTATCTGGGTATTTTTTCATACAAGAAATACAGAAAGAATAAGAGATACTGGGATTCTGATATTTAATTAGTCTATATTTGTTTATTTATTTTAAAACACTCTCGACCCCAAAAGGCAGCTCCTTGTTTCCACGTTATTTGTTTTTATCTCCAAGTCTCCTACTTATTTAGAAATGCTTTAGAAATTGAAATTATGTCTCTAAGTCTGCAATATAAAATTATTCTTACTTCAGGATTTTTATCACACATTTTAACAATTAATAGGCTTATCTTCTCTCACAACTTTTTCCCCTTCCAAACTCTAAAATGTTAATGTCATATATAGTTTTTTTTCCTCATAGAAACATTAGAATCTGTTGAGAGAGAGAGAGAGAGAGAGAGAGAGAGAGAGAGAGAGAGAGAGAGAGAGAACAGGCCCAAAATGGAGTTACTTATGCTAAGCCCAAGTCAGCAAACTGAGACTTTAGAGCTAACTTGATTGCATTTGCAGTCTCTCCCAGAATGTAATCTTCACTGATTATTCTGGAATCTCTTGGTCCACACTAGTAAGGCAATCCACCTTTCATCCCCTAAGGAAGGTGCCCTTGCCCAAGACAATCTGCTTGTCCCTGTCTCTCCCACTTTCTGCCCATAAAGCCTCCGTTTTGTAGAGCTCCTCCAAGCTCTTCTCCATTTTTGAGATGGGATGTTGCCTGACTCATAAATCATTGAATAAAGCCAATTTGCTCTTTAAATGTGCTCAATTGAATTTCATTTTTTAATAAATCAAATCACCTAGTTTCAGAGAAAGAAATATAATTATTTTTTTTTCTTTTTTACCAGATCAAATTGTTTGTTGATTAGTTTAGAAAGAAATATCATTTTAACAATTCTGACTCTTCCCATCCAATGACAAATTATGTATTTCCATCCATTCATGTCCCCTATTCCATTCCTCAGTGGAGTCCTAAATTTCATTCATGTGTTTCTGAACCCCTGAAGTTTCAAAGGTATTTAATTGTTTGTTCTTTCTGCTGTTGCTTGAAATGTGATCTTTTATCTTTTATTCTTTTATTTTTAAAAATATATATATTTTATTGATTTTTTACGGAGAGGAAGGGAGAAGGATAGAGAGTTAGAAACATCGATGAAAGAGCAACATCGATCAGCTGCCTCCTGCACACTTCCTACTGGGGATGTGCCCACAACCAAGGTACATGCCCTTGACCGGAATCGAACCTGGGACGCTCTATCCACTGAGCCAAACCGGTTAGGGCTGAAATGCGATCTTTTTATTCTATTTTCTAACTGGTTATTGTTGGGACACCATTAAATTAATGCCTTCATTACATATCACCCATTTCACTCAACATACTTATTATTTTTCCCCCTGTTTCAAAATGTGATTTAAAAATAATTAAAAGGTAATGTTCCTATTTCCTCTCAACAAAGTGATCTTTCTGATTTAGTGGAAAGCACTTGCTCTCTGGTACTCAATGGCTCATGCTCAGAATCCTAGTTTTCCTACTTGAGTTTCTTAACCCCGTTATGCTTCAGTTTCTTTATTGGTAAAAGGGAGTAGTGACAGTACCTGCTTCAGGGGTACTGTTAAATGAGTTATGCATCCAATATATTGAGACGAATGTGTCACACATAATAAGCACTCAGTAGGTATTATCTCTCTGTTGCTATAGGTACTATTGCCATAAATATTACAGCAATAACAATGCATGCTCAGGCTTGTGTTGAAAGGCAGTTTCAAGGATATATGATATGATATAAGTGCTTTGCAAATTTATATTACTATTAGAATGCAAGAGAATTGTGAACAGACAGGTCAGAAACACATTCATTCCTTCATTCAAGCAGCATTTACTATGTGCTGGTGGAATTGGAGAAAGTCTATAACACAGATTCAGGTTTTAACTCATCTGTTAACAGAGTGCTTTGGATTTCTTTGTATATATGCACCCTTCTGTTCATTGCAGCTTTATTTACACTATCCAAACTACAGAAGCAACCTAAGCAATAGACAAATATATAAAAAGACATGATATATATACACAATGGAATATTACTCAGCCATAACGAAGAATGAAATCTTACCATTTGTGTCAACATGGGTAAACCTAGAGGATATTACTCTAAGTGAAATAAACACGACAGAAAAATGCAAATAACATATGATTTTATCTATATGTAGAATCTAAAGAACAAAGTAAACAAACGAAATAGAAACAGATTCATAGGTACAGAGAACAAACTGACAGTTGCCAGAAGGAAGGGGGGTTGTGGGACTGGGTGAAAAATGTGAAGAGATTAAGAAGTTCAAGTTGGTAGTCACAAAGTAGTCACAGTGATATAAAGTATAACATTTCAAGCAACAGCAGGAAGAAAAAAAAATAAAATATAGTCATAATCCTATATAATAAAAGGCTAATATGCAAATCAACCGAACTTCGGACTGACTGGTTGCTATGACACACACGACTATCAGGGGGCAGATGCTCAACACAGGAGCTGCCCCCTGGTGGTCAGTGCACTCCCACAGGGGGAGCACTGCTCAGCCAGAAGCCCTGAGCCGGGCTCATGGCTGGCAAGTGCAGCAGTCTTTCCCGCTCTATGGCAGCACTAAGAATGTCCAACTGCCAGCATATCCCCCAAGGGCTCCCAGACTGCCAGAGGGCATAGTCTGGGCTGAGGGAACCCTCCTCCCCCAGAGTTCACAAATTTCGTGCACCGGGCCTCTAGTATTGTAATAACTATTTATGGTGCCAGGTGGGTAGTAAGCTTATCAAGGGATCACTTCATAAACTATATAATGTCTAACCACTATGTATACACATGAAACTAATATAAAATAATATTGAATGTCAACTGTAATTGAAAAAATCTTTTCCACTGTAGTGAAGGTTTGGCAAGGGTTAAGTTCAGATGAGAGCCTCAGATGGCTGATTGGGAATTCTTCCTCTAGATAGTGCCAGAGAAACATATGGATGACAATTCCCTTTGTGGATTCACCATTTGGCCCCTTCCTGCAGCCTGGCTGCGTACACAGAGCCGGAAAGACACGTGCACTGTTAATAATAGCTAAGAGGGGCTGCACACATAGCATGTCCCAGATTCCCTGCTCACCATTTTATACTCACTAAGTTATCTACATTACACAAAACTTTGTATGCAGGCGATACTACTATCTTTACTTTGCAGATAAGCAAACTCTATCAGATGTTTAAATAAATTACTCAGGCTTATGCAGCTGTAGGGCAGGGACCAGGATCCCAGAACTCTGAATTCAGAGTCTGTTCTCAAAATCCCTTCTCTAGACTATGGCAGGTGTGTGTGTGTGCCTTTTCTGCTTCCATTTCCCAAGCAACTTCTCCTTTTACCTTTAGGAAGTTAATACGCATGCAGTCTATTATGAGTAAGTGTATTTTGGCCTTCAGGAATAATCCAGCATGGATCATTTATATGTGAATATCAACTGCAATCAGGCAACTTTTTCCAGGAAGAAAGGAAAGGGAAAGGGAGGGAAGGGAAAGGAAGGGAAGGGAAGGAAAGGGAAGGGGAGGGGAGGGGAGGGGAGGGGAGGGAAGGAAAAGAAAAGGAAAGGGGACCAGCAGTTAATGAGTCTATATCATCCATCTTATCCCCTTTTAGAAAAAAGTTATTCAAGTTTGTCTTATCATTGCAAATAAATAAACTGAGACACAACTAATGTCACTTGTTCAATGTCATGAAGCTTTTGACCCTGGTGACCATGACTTAGATTTAAGGTACTGGGATTTCATTTTCTATGAAATATTACAAGTGGTAGTTTCTGTTAAAGAAATTACAAGCATTAATATGAGCTGAAAAAAGTGTATTCAAGACCAAATTTCTCCCAGTTGTTCCTATAAGCTGAAAGAAAGCACATAGCATTCAGGACACCTTATAAGTGGTATAGTACATAGGGAAAAAATTAAAATTCAACACATTAGAGTTGCAATTATTGGTGAAATTCCTCCTTATCAGTATTATCCAATTAAATTGTGTTAATCATCGTAAATAGGGTGTCCTACAATAATAAAAGTAATAATATGTACAATGGCTGGCTTTACGTCATCACTATTGTTAGAGCTTTATATTCATTAAATTACAAAATATGCCCAATGCCTTTATGAAGTAGACATTGTTATTCTTCTTCCTCATTTACAGATAAGGAAACTAAAACACAGAATTTAAGTCACTGGGCCAAGGTCGTGCAGCTGGTAAGTTAGGATTTGAGCTCAGTCTGGTTGCAGAGCCAACCACTACCCTGATGCTTTCTTTCTTAAAGTCACTCAGTCCTAGATTTTACTGCAAAGTCCTGTGACGCCCTTACTCCTACATCATGGCCCTTCCTTTCAATGGAAATATGAGGGGTTTGTCAAGTAGCTCAAGCACTGGACAGCTTTTGCTAATTCTGCTAAACCCTTTCATCCACTAGCTGTTGCGTTCAGGCGGGTTCTTTGGATTCATTGTCTGCACACATGCATTTCTGGAAGCAGATAAGAGTTGAGATGGATGTATATACAGACTTTGGCACTCCTCTTTCAGAAGCATATCTTCCCTGAGTTTCAGCAGCTCTGAGAGTCCAAAAATCTTACCTCTTAATCCGCATCACATTCAGGCTACTCCCATCTGCTTAAACTCTACTTCCCTTGAACTGTGTTGGCCTGCGTATGCCCCCGAGGGGAAAGACAGCTTCAGGTAAAAAACAAACAAACAAACAAGCCTGAGTGACAAGAATAACCCATAGATGAATCTTCTTCCTCACAATACATGTTTAATTCAATATCCATTATCTTGCAAAGGTATTAGCTACATCCATATAATGCTTTTAATTCCACCCTCATTACTGCTTGTGGATTGAGATGAACCTCCTACTATGTAAATGACTTACCTCTGAGAATATACAATGATTCATTTCTTTTTGGGGTGAAGAAGGATACCAAAAAAAAAAAAAAGTTTTCCCAGATGTAGAGTTTCCTGTGCATCCATCTATATAATAAGACGGGGTAATAAAAACATAAAGAAAAATATGTACAGATGCAGTGAACAAACATCTTCCGAGTCAAATTTAGCTTATGTAAAACAGCTCAGCAAGTGGTTTCTAAAAGAGCTGCTCACTATGCATACTTTCAAGCCATCACCTCTGCCTAGCACAGAAAATTCCCGAGGAAAACGTAAAGAATAAAGAACATTTTGCTAATGCAACGTATGTTTTCAGCATGAACACATGTTATTTTAAAATTCGTCATTCCGGCAGATTTTTATTTTTCAAAAGGCAACCAAAAGTGGCAAGGGAGATAATAAATGAATTTCCCTCCCTCCAACTCTCTTTTCCTGACCTTTATCAAAGCCCATTTTCTTCTCCTTTGGGGAAAAAAAAGTAATTCAGATCATCTGCTGAAACCAAGAGAAATGTCTGAGGAAAGAATAAATAAAAGATCCTTTCATCCAGCCATAAAACAATAATTAACTGCACTATTAAATAATCTATATAAACCTGGGGAAAATCTTCTTGAGAAATATTCCCAAAGGATTTATTTTAATCAAAGCATGTGTGATTCAAAGAAAGAAGAAAAGAGTACCTGGGGGAGGGGTCCCTGAGAAGGCCCGGAGTGCATTCCCTAAGGGGGTTGAAGGGAAATGTGTTTCCAGGATAGATTCTGTTGTGTGGTACTTCTAGTTAAGCAGGTCACGTGAATACCTTTGAATAAACATCAGAATCAAGTTAGCTTGGCCTGGGCTGGTTTGGCTCAGTGGATAGAGCATTGGCCTGTGGACAGAAGGGTCCCAGGTTCAACTGGTCAAGGGAACATACCTTTGTTGCAGGCTCAATTCCTGTCCCCAGTCGGGTTGCATGCAGGATTTGACCAGTCTATGTGTGTTTTTCACATCAATGTTTCTTTCTTTCTCTCCCCTTCCCTTCCACTCTCTCTAAAAATCAATGGAAAAAATATCCTTGGGTGAGGATTAATAACAACAACAAAAATCAAGTTTGCTTGGAGTGATAATTTAGTTGTTTACTTTTGCTTGCCAAAGAGATTTGTTTTGGAGTGAATACCAGGAAGGGTTCTGAAGAGAATGAGTATTTTAGTAGGTGGGAAACCATTTCTTTTTTTTTTTTTTTTTTAATTTCAATAGGTCACATTTATTGCTTTAAATATAATTAACTGGGACCTAAAAAGTTTTACATATTTCATGAAAGTAAAATTATTATCTTGAAAGAGATGAGGATGGAGTGCTAGGCTATGGCAGGGTCTGTTCCCACAGAAGATAGATGCCCAGAACCCAGACTGAGCTCCACAGCCCAGAGCACCAGAGTCAAGACCAGTAGCTCCATAACACCCAGCTGTGAAAGGAGGCAGGGCTGCTGGTCGCTGTGGACCTGGAGCAGGTAGAATGGATCCTGTTGGAGAGAAAGCTGTAGTTCCTTCCTTCCTTCCTTCCTTCCTTCCTTCCTTCCTTCCTTCCTTCCTTCCTTCCTTCCTCTCCTTCCTCTCCTTCCTTCCTTCCTTCCTTCCTTTCTCTCTCTCCCTCTCTCTCTCCCTTTCTTTCTTTCTTTCTTTCTTTCTTTCTTTCTTTCTTTCTTTCTTTCTTTCTTTCTTCTTTCTTTTTCTTTCTTTCTTTTATTTCTAAACCCAGAGTGAAGTTTTCATTTGCAACTAGTCACCCAAGGCTTTGGTGCAGGGAGGGAGATGTGGGCTCGGTGCCTAAGTGCCGGAAGCTGGTCCATCCTTGCTGCTTGACACAGTCACTGCATGGAAGAAACATCTGCACAGCATGTTTCAAGGGACCTGGTATATATGGCATACTGTTCTTAATATGTTTGCTCCACTTCTTAGAGCTATGTGTTTTAACCAAGGTCACCTCTCCGAGAAAGGTTGTTTCCCCAGGTGAGGATTTTTCCCTGAAGTTAGGGAGGGAATAAAACACCTTAACTAAATGCCAGGTGGGTAGTTAATCACTTTAACTCCGAACAATCACCCTTAAGCTACATAATCTTTACTCCCTGAAATAGAGATAAGAAACGCCCTAACCTTTGCAATAGAAATTGACAGGATTAAAATCAACTGGTATAAATACAGATGTAACAAGACAATAAAACACAGAACTTGGCTGGAGATCCTGGCTAGAGATCCTGGCTAGGCTGCTGATCAACTGAATGCTGTCTCCATGTCATTCCTTCTTCACCGACTTTGTCCACACCTTTGGAACCCCTGGACCTGCTGGGGTTGGACCCCAACACCTAAGGAGAGGCTAGGGTAGGAAACATTATGGGGAAACTTGGTAAAAGAGCAACCAGGAGCATTTGGATATAGGCCCCAAAACTAAAACAGTTATTTTTCCCAAGAGGAGCTAGCCACTCCCAACAGCCAGAGGGCAGGTAAAGAAAGAAAGAAACAAACAACCCAACCTAGGTGATACAGCTTGCCACCCTCAGGAGCCCTGCTTGCTACACCATTCATTTTGAACTTTGCAGAAGAAATGGAAAAGGTTAGCTAGCTAGCTTAATTAGGCAGGTTTAGGAAGTTTTAAGAGTGAAAATGGCACATGGGAAGGAATACATAATGGATACTTGAAGATGCCAGGGTGTTTTGTTGTGCCCAGATTTCATGATTCCCAAGAACCCACAGGGAGCCAGCGAGTCCGATGCAAAAGCAAAGAGTCATTCATTTCAAACCTAGGTTTGGCTCCCCTGCCACACTCACCGATGCAACGGTAAGCTCCAGTGGCCGAGAGAGAGAGAACTCTGTGTGGAGAGAGGTTTTATAGGGGTTTGGGGTAAAGGGAGGAGAAAGGACTGTGGGCCCTGCTGATTGGCCAGGCGTGAGTACACAGGATGTGGTCATAGTGATGGCGTGCACTTCCCTTGACTATCTTCCGGGAAGAAGCTTGCTGAGCACATGGCCAAGTTAAGATGAAGGGCATAGCCCTTACCCTGGGGCAAGGTGGAGGGCGTACTCCTCGCCCTTTCATTCCCCCCTTGTCTTGGAACTTCCGGCTCAATCATGAGACGGACTGCATTTCTATTCCACCATTGCTAGAGGCCCATACTGGGCACACAGAACTATCAACTGAACTATCCCTATAAGCTTAACAAATGGCCCGGTGGAAGGGAAAGAAACCATTTTAGATTTAACAACTTCTATTGAAACAGGATTTTTCTTCTTAAAATTCCTCCATGGCTATCAAAAAGCCAAATCAAGATTAATTTATCTACTGTCCTGATGTTTGCATACACACAACAAGAATGGTAACTGACTACCTTTGCTGGAATTTCATGGTTGAATCTTAATGTGCCCCGTAGGGCCAGGAAGCCAAGCCATCCAGCTGCCATCAAGCCTGCCTGCAGTATCTGCTGAGTTAGGTGAATCCCTCACCTGTAGCAACTCCACCTGAGCCCACGCTCCAGGCTTTAAGGCCCATCTCAGTAGCCCTCCTACTTGTTGCGGCCCAGAGTGTGTGGGGTTCTTCAGGGATGCAGAGGCATCTTTACTGCTCCCCTTCTACTCTTACCAACCGCCAGTGATGGTAGGGCATCAGCCTGACGCTCCAGCGCCAGCCATCTTCAGGGCTCCCAAGCAGGATACCAGGCTTTCTTTGTGGCATTCTTAGTGGCTTCAAGTCTTTAGAGTTCAGACAGGGCTCTTTAAAACATGATACTCCAGTCAAAGTTTTCCGTTAATAAAACCACTATTATGAATCAGTCTCATTGGATCTATGCAAAGAAACGTACTTATTTAGCATTGCCAGATTTTGGAGGAATTACATAAGGAGAAAAACATACTGATCTACTCTAAGATTTTCTGACTTTCCTTGCTAATTTCTTTTCATGGATTTAAAACAAAACAGTAACTGTTGGCATAAAACCTTCTTTCTATGCATAACCATGCCTCAGACCTTCTATTCTAAACAGGCTTTTTCCAGCTTTACTACCCCTGACATGGCATGGTGACTCAGGCCTGCAAGACAGTATTACAGGCTGCCAACTGTTAGCTGTCTCTCAATAGAGACCAAAACCTGATGGGCACCCTTCCCTGCCCAGCTGGGCACCTGCCCTCTTGGCAGCTAGGCACCCTTTACTTTTGGGGGTCACCCCACACAGCTCCCTTCCAGGACAGCCAACATACATTCAAACCTGCAAAAGAATCAAAGGTTAATATAACATATCAATACAATGAAACATAATATTGGCATCATGGCCGCTTCAGGCAGCCAAATCTTCTGCTACTAAACATGTGATCCTATAAATTGTCCTTGTCTCTTTGGATCCATGTCCATGAAGATGCAGGCATTATTACACAGTATTGTGGGGGCTCCTGGTGACAGGAGTGATCCCAAGTCATGTTACCGGCATCAGGCAGGTCGAGCACGCCGTAGCTTGAGCTTGAGCGGGTTGCGTTGATCTCGATCGATGCTCCATTTGGTGATGAAGTCTTTCCGGATGGACCCAGGTCGCGACGCTGTCTACCTTGAGAGCGGTGGGGGTCGTCAGCACCACAATGTAGGGACCCTTCCAACGTGGCCCTAGGGTCTCCCGGCGGTGCCTTCTGACGTAGACCCAATCTCCTGGTCTGTGCTGATGAGGAGTTGGGGTTGGGCTGGTCTCATAGATGGCGCGGAGGCGCGGCCAAATGTCCTCGTGCACCCTCTGGAGCCCTCTCAAGGAAAGAGATTGTTAAAGAAAAGCCACCCACTCCTCGCCAGTCTCCGAGTCAGACAGATTCCTCCTCTCTTGGAGAACTTCAAAGTCCTGATGGCTTCTAGGTAACCCTGTTTATCAGCTACAGCGCTCTGCTTTTTTTTTTGGCCTTTCTATCAGTTCCCTTTGTGGCAGAGCAGCAACCAGGCCTCTTTCAAGGGAGTGCGTTAGAAGTGGGTATCAGCCCCTCCTTTGCTAGCAGCAACAGGTACCAAACCCTTGCAGTACATTTGACCAGCTTCATTCCTGCCCACCTTTACAGATTCTAAGGCCCATTGTTTTCCTTTAACCAGCAAGCTAAATGACACTGGCCTGTATTATTTAATTCAGCACAGGCAGGGGGAAGGGCCCATGGAATCTCTGCCCTGAGGAACTGTGAGCCCCACCCTTAAATGTCCCAATCAGGCTAGAAAAGCCACAAATACCTTTTAAATCTACCCCAGAATTCCAAAATCCCAACCCAGCACTGAATATCACATATCAAATCAAAGTTCCCAGCAAACAAACAGACAGAAATGTTTACTAGTTAGGCGGGCCTAATCCACCTCTGACAGAGAGCAAGCGCTCTTGGGGCAAGCGTGTGCCTTTTTTTTCCCACAGACTTCCACACTTACATGAACAAATAATTATACCCAAGTAGACATACAAACATCAAATAAACATCCAACTTACACCCTTTCAGTGAACAAGTACCTTTACAGTCTTGGGATCTTGAGCAGATAACAGGAACACCACCCAAGTCCCCTGATGGGGGCCTGACAGGAACAGATGTGGAGGCCTCCCTTTCCCACATCCCAGGACAGGATTCTTGACCTATGTCTCATCCAGATAGAAACGGTACTCATATTGAACAAGGAAATCAAGACTAAATAGGCACGATAACTAGATACATTCCCCATTAAGAACTTCGAGGTACATGCCACATTTATACCACAAAATACCAACAAATCAGTTCCAGTTGTGTCGAGATACAGAACAAGTCCCTGAACAGAGGCAGTAGAAAACTGCCTAGGAATGCTTCTTTTCTACCTTTTTAAAAGATAGGCCAGATCCGAACCCTTAGCCAGTCCGAGCTTTGACTTCCCTCCGGAAGTCCCAGAGACGGTGAATACCATCTAGAAGCCATTCCTCCAGATACAGGACAAATACCTTAGAGATTCTTGATAATCTATATCAGTAATCCATTCACACAATTCCCCAAAAGTTAAAGAGGAAGGAAAGAACCATTCAATGTCCTTCAAGAGGATTTCGGCGAAACAACAAAATCGACAGATTTAACACATTGGAAAACCAAGGCCAGAAGTACCCTCAGACGTTTCAGGGGTACCAAGGAAGAAGTTAGGCCACGTCCAGCCCTTTTCATAATCCACCATCAGTGACCAGTCCCAGCTCACTGGTCTACCATCCATTTAACATTTCTTTTTCCTCCCATCATACCAAGGCCATGCTTTCCAGGTAGCTAGAACTTTTAAACCACAGTTTCTACCTGAAATAATTGTACTTTACTTTAGAAATTGGATTACTGCTATCCTGGCATAGCTGCTAAATTTCAAAATGGTCACAATTTTCCTGCTGGGGAATTCAAGAAGCAAACCCATAACTATTAAGGCCAAAACAGTCTCGGGTTTTTATTCTGTACACAGCAAAAGGTCAAGTTCAGCTCAAAACTATGCGCACTCGTTTTTAAACTGGCCTTTTCCTTTACATGTGCACAGAAATCCTGGATGCATTTATGAATTTGTAAAAGCATTTCAATTCTCTATCTACAAGCCCATTAAGAAATACAAGCTCTATTGTCGGCCCTTATAAAGCCAACTGCTCAAAACATTGGTCTATCATACCACTAAAATTATATTAAGACCATGATTGCTAATTTAGTATTAAATAAATCTGGGAGGCAGGCACACGTTCTGCCCCATCTGCATTTCCTTAGTAAAACTCCGCCTTAAAACTCCACCCCTGAAATCCCATCCTGCCTCAGTGAGCAGACATTCCTTTTGTGATTGACTAAGTCAGAGGGAGGGGCCTGCTGTTCCAAGATGGCGGCCCCCAGGGGCACGGCATGCCATGCGGCCAACATGGTGGCTGCCAAGTCAGGCAGCTCAACATTGTGGCGGTCTAAACTGTTCTCTGACAGAAAAGATGATTTCCTCATTCTCACAATAAACAAGGGAAGAGCAAACCAAAACCCCTAAAAGATAGATGGCCAACATTATATTGCAGAACTTTTTAAAATCTTAGGTAGCAAATTAAATACGCTAGTCCAAAACCCTATCCGAAAACGGACGGTGCGCACATTAGTTTTAAGCCAGCTTTTCTCCTAACACGTGCACAGAAGTCCCAGACGCATTTACTTGGGGAGGGGGTGACCTGTTTCCACATACCCTCACTCAGGCGGCTGCCCGACCGCCACACAAAGGAGGGGGGAGGGCAATCCCCCTCCCTCCACACTCCCACACTTTCACCAGACATTCATTCAGACTTTAAACAATCCATTCAATTCCTAACAACTTCCCAACTCCTGAGGGAGCTCTAAAGCCTCCCCCAATCTCCTTGAAATGATCAATCACAATACCCAAAGGTGCAGTCTGAGTCCATCCCATAACATCCGTCCAGTACAAACACAGAACACTAAACAGGGCCCGAAAATACAGGCTTCCAACTCCATGGAAGCAACTAGACGTTGGCCTTACGCCAAACCGGCAGGAGCGACCTGCCTCGTCTCAAATCCGCTAGGGGTATATCCATCCCTCGTGAGGGGCATATCCATCCCTCCTGGGGAGCGGAACGTCTTCCAACTCTCCCCCGCCTGTGGTCGTTCACGGCGCGTCCGCCTAGACCCCTCAGGCAATTACAGGTTCCAGAAACGAGCTCACACTGAACAGAACATACAACGACACACACATACCGCGGTCAGTCAGACTCTTCGGATCGGGGGTCCCTCGATGGTCTTGGGAATCCCAGACGAGCCCCCAAATGTTGTGCCCAGATTTCATGATTCCCAAGAACCCACAGGGAGCCAGCGAGTCCGATGCAAAAGCAAAGAGTCATTCATTTCAAACCTAGGTTTGGCTCCCCTGCCACACTCACCGATGCAACGGTAAGCTCCAGTGGCCGAGAGAGCGGGAAACCATTTCTTATTTATCACAGTGCATATTATTCGGTGAATCATTCTGGTTTGTCCACCGAAGATGTGGGCCATTTGACCCCAACAGGACGTCTTGGATTGCATTGGCTCTCAGATGTATTCCAGATATTTGAACAGGGCCTGGCACTAAGGAGATGCTTAGCATGTGTTAGCTAAAGAAGGGACTGAATAGCTGCTATTAAAGTTGATGATCTGATCTTTCATTCCGAATGATTCTTTTAGGAATAGCTTGAACAGACATTTAAGAAACAGAGAGGAAAGTTAGAGGAACACTGTAGAGATAAAACCAAAATAAGCCTACAGAGCTGGTCGAGGACACAGAGAGTGTGGATGTAAAGGAACAGAGAGAAGCACCTTATAGTAACTGTTACCCGCCTCTGACTTTCTTACCCACAAAAAAGAAAAGGAATGTTTGTTTTTTCACGTGTCTCTGTTCATTCAACCAATATTTATTGTCTTATTTTGTGTCGCCCCTAAACCAGACTCTGAAATAAGAATTTGAGGGCACACAGTTGATTTGGTGGGTAAAGAAAATACCAGTAAGGGGTTAGAGGTGGGAAACAGAGAAGGAAAGGCGGTCACTGCATTGTCAACCTGGAACCACAGTGAATAACCAGAGCTCACACCCACTGGGGAATAAAAATCATTTTCAAGACCATTTTAAAAGCCCGAAGTTGAACATTTAACTGCCATCCTATAGCCCATCTTAAGAATAATGTTTACCCACTTTTTCAATATCAGCTTTTAGAGGTTCTTTAATGAAATCAAATAATAGTATTTTGATATATCAGCATAGAGATGCTCTAAATTTTAATATAAATCCATGTTCCTTATGAAATTTCTATTAACACATTAATATCTAAAGATTAAATCTCCTTGTAAGTTAGTATGTTAAAGCCCAAAGATTTCCAAATACTTTTCATTAAAGCCCCAAGTTTAATGTCTTTGTCTTTTCTGCTAAAGGTTGAAAACAGTCTCTGATTTCTTGTTTTGCTTAGATTCAGCAGGAGGGTGGAGCTCCTGAAGGTTGAGTGGCTGCTTCCTGGAATGGCAGCAGATCCCTCACACTAAAATAAGTTGTTTTAATTCAATGCCAAGTCTTACTTTTAAAGTCAAATGAGGTTATAACACATTCAAAATTATTACTACACTGAAGCCCTTATGATAAAACTTAAAAATAAGATGATCTCCAGACATAGGAGCAAAATTATATTTCCAGAACCCAATATTTGGTATTAATGCATATCATGCCAAAGAATTAATGGTATTTGGGAAAAGGAGAGTAGAAAATATTTTTTTTCCTATTTTACCTTTGCCAGGATGTTGGGAAAGCTATGTCAGGTTTCTAAAATTTATAAACTACAGCCCTAGCCGATTTGGCTTGGTGAATAGAGCCTCAGCCTTCGGACCAAAAGGTCTCAGGTTTAATTCTGGTCAAGGTTACGTATCTTGGTTGTAGGTTCCTCCCTTAGTTGCAGTTTCCCTAGCTCTGGTTGGGGTGCATGCAGGAGGCAACCAATTGATGTGTCTCTCTCTCACATCGATGTTTCTCTCTGTCTCTCACTCTCTCTTCCACTCTCTCTAAAAATCAATGGGAAAATATCCTTGGGTGAGGATTAACAACAATAACAACAACAAAATAATAATAATAAAATCCTATATAATAAAGAGCTAATATGCAAATGGTTGTCACACTCTTGTGTCCTCGCGCCAGAGCCGGGGGACCTGAGGCTGCGACCCCACCCTGTGGGGCTTGACGGGGGTGGGGCCAGCTGGGTCTGGGTCTCGTGTAATTTTGAGGTGCACGCAGGTGGGCAGGGACTTGACTCTGGGTCCTGTGGTATACCGCAGACTCTGACAGGAGGGAGATTTTCATATGCATTTTACTAATTTTCTTTCATCTCTGACACTTCTATTATAAAGAAAGGGCAAATAGCAATATTAAAATATTTCCTCTAATTAATTCTCTTTTAATGTGCATGAATTTTGTGCACCAGGCCACTAGTATAATTTATAAACTACAGCCTTTAATTCAGTCTCTAGCAATATCCCAACAGGAAGTTGTTTGGACAGAATGCATTTACCATTTCTAAGGGAAGGGAGCGACCTAAGCATATGGTTTCTCTTAGAGCAAGTTTGGGGAAACTCTGGCTCCACAGGACCACCACCTGATTTTATAAATAAAGTTTTATTAGAACACAGTCATATATACTCATTTATTATTGTCTCTGCTTCAAAGACAGAGGTAGGTACTATAGAGAGAGAACTTATGTTGTGTGAAGCTTGAAATATTAACCATCTGGTCCTTCACAGAAAAGGCATACTGTCTCAGTAACATTGAAAACCTTATGGTTAAATTTAAAAAAAAAAAAAAAATTGCAATGGAGAGCCCAGGTAACTGGTCAGAAGCCCAGATCAGATGTTTTCATCTATTTAAAACTTGTCAGTTTCCATTTCCTTCCATGTCCTGTATTTTTAAAATCTTATTTCTTTCTTGTGCATCAACTCTGGCTATTGGTACATTTACCATGTGTGCTGCTCTGAGCAATCTTAGCCCACGGGGCATCTATCAAGGGACTGACTGGGGAAGAGCCTGGGCCAATGGAATGCACTCCTCACAAATGGATTTCAGCTCAAGAAGTTTGTTCTGCAGATTTCTGTGCTGAACTTGCTATCGTGTTTCTGAATCATGGATCTTGAGGAGCCTAGCAAAGAACCTCTTCCTGGTGTTCTTCAAGACACTGCATGTCCTCTGGTTTTGGATATTCCAAGACTCAAGTAGTGAATCTTCCTCCTACATGTTACTTCTCTCTCTTTCAGTGGCTGCTCCTCTCAGTCTGGGTCTCCCTTTGCTGTTCTCCTTCCAGAGGGCTGCATTGAGTGTCTGAACCATTTCATAGAGCTGGGTCAGCATACTTTCTGAGAGTTGGGTAGGAGATCAAGAAAACTTAGTTTGACTCTTGCTTTGTTTTCAAGTTATTTCATCTGCCTAATCATTTACCTCATTTGAAAAATGGGATGACAGTACCTTCCTTTATGGCAATGACCATCTATAAAATATATGTTAAATATTTAGTATTATTCTTGGTGCAGGTTAAGAATTTTCCAAATGGTGACTGTTATAGAGTGCTGAGATATTTCCTTCCTGAAATGCAAAACCAGAGAGGATGTACAGTTAGAAGGAGAATTTATTTATTCAACTAAAATTTTAAAATAATATAAAGAAACTTGACAAACATACACTTTTGGCCATGTTGGAGTAACTGGCTCTAGACTGGCCCTCCTTCCCTAAGTAACTAGAAAACTAGACCAGATGTGTGAACCTATTGGTTTTTGTTTTATTTTATTTTATTTTTTACCATGGACACAGGCAGTGCTGGATTGTTAGTACAAAGAAAAAAGCCACAAACAAGATGAATTTCCCAGCATTTCTGCCTAGGGGCCCTTTCAAGAATGTGGTATAGGGAATAACAATCCCAGTTAGAAGAAAGATGAAAAATAGAGTTCTAGGAATCTGAAGTAATTAGAATTTGTAGGCAGAGTACTTGTAAAAGAGAGAGCTACGTATGCACACATGCACACACACATATACACGAGCACACAACCTCTGAAAATCTGCACAGGGGTCCTGCAAATTGTTCTGTTGAACAATAGTCTGCATCTGTATAGAATGTAATTTGAAAATGCCAGGGAGAGAACTATCAGCTGAAGAATTCCCAGAGACTTCCAAGGACTGGAAAATGTTAGTGTTTCTGAGTGGACAGGTCTCACTGAAAACCTGAGGCATTCAGTGGAGCTTTAAGAAGGTTCATACTTTGGAAGTAGAAATAAACATGGACAGAGTAAAGACTACTTAGAGCTGTCATAACAAAACTTAAAATCAAGGCTGCAAAGATTAAGCCACATCACTATAAAATAAGTGCCTACTAAAACAAAGATTAATAGGTTCATTGAAGAGAAGTTATTTCCCGATATTCAAAAATGCGTCATTCACAATGCTGCACATCTAATTAGAAATTATTTCATGCAAATAAGCATAAAAATTTGACCTATAGCCAGTCAATAAAAGCAGACTCACTGGTGATACACATGATGGAAATAGTGGGCAAGAACTTCAAGATAGGCATTATAAATATGCTATGCATATAAATTAAAACATACACATATTGAGAAAGGACATGGAAGATACAAAAATGAATCAGATTGAAATTATAAGGACACAAATGTAATATTTAGAATAAAAAACATTACTGGATGAGCCTAAATACAGCTTAGGGGGAAGGGCACATTGATGACCTTGAAGGTACTTCAAGAACAACTTTCAAAAACTAGAGAAGAGAAATAAATGAAACACAATGAACACAGATTCAATGACATGTGGAATGACATTAAGAAATCTATCAGAGGAGGCAAGAAACACATATGTGAAGGAATATGTTTTTTTTAATTGAATGAAAGTTATAAAACACACATCTAATAAGCTGATCTGAGCATTAAATGAACCCCAAGTATGATAAACACAGAGTGAGCCACATAGTATCACATTGTACTGAAAATGCTGAATAGCAGTGATAAAAAAGATAATCTTAAGAACAATTAGAGAGAAAAGGCATAGTACATTAAATGAAACAAAGGTAAGAGTGACCTTCTGTCCCTAGCCAGTTTGGCTAACTGGATAGAGCATCGGCCTGGGACTGAAGGGTCCCAGGTTTAATTCTGGTCAAGGGCATGTACCTTGGTTGCAGGCACATCCTCAGTGGGGAGTGTGCAGGAGGCAGCTGATCGATGCTTCTCTCTCATCAATGTTTCTAACTCTCTATCTCTCTCCCTTCCTCTCTGTAAAAACAAAATCAAAACGAGTGACCTTCTGTAACAGTTAATTTTCTGTGGCAACTTGAGGGTGTTTGGGGATATTAACATTTAAAATTGGTGATCCTGAGTTAACCAATTTATAAGGTAGGTGGGCCACATCCCATCAGCTGAAGGCCCCAACAAAACAAGACTGGCCTCGCTGAGCAAGGGGGGATCTTCAGCAGTGACCTTCAGGCTTCACATGCACCATTAGCTTTCTTGTATCTCAAGCGCCCCAAACTACATTGCATATTTGGAATTGCCAGTCTCTATAATGAGTCAATTCCTTATTATAAACATTTTTTCTCTATATATACACACATCCCATTGTGTCTGTTTCTCTAAATAATAAAGACTCACCCACTTTTATAAACAACAAAAGCTAGAAGATAATAGAACAACATATTTAGCTAGAGGCCCAGTGGATGAAAATTCATGCACTGGATGGGGCATCCCTCAACCAGGCCTGCCCCTTCTCAGAGTCCAGGAGCCCTCAGGGGTGGGAGGCGACCCGGCAATCAGGGCAAGGTGATGCCCCATCACACCTCTGCTGCTGCCACTGCCAGCAGCACAAGCCTCGGCTGGCCCTGGTTATCTGAGCCTCAGGCTGCCCTGGGGGGGTGGGACAGTCGCCATCTGAGGCTTGCCTGCACCTTGGGCCAGCCCTAGGCGCTGGGGGGCTGCAGAGACTGGGGGACTCCGGAGGCAGGCGTGTGGGGTGGGCCTGGCCTTGCTGAGTGCCTGCTGACCCGGCAGGGCTGAGGGGACTGGGGCGCTGCCATCTTGTGGCTGTGGGGGCTGCCATCTTTGAGGGCGGGGCAGTCAATTAGCATATTCCCTCATTATTGGCTGTGGGTGCTGCTGTCTTTGCAATGGTGTGAGGGTCAATTAGCATATTTCCTCTTTATTAGATAGGATAGGATAGTATTTAATAGGTGGAATAAGCTTATCTACTCGAATACTAATACTACTGAAAATATCAAACAAAAATGAAAATAAACTAAATCCTTTTTCTAATTTAATCTTTTTATATTTTTCAATTACAGTTTATATTCAATATTATTTGTATGAGTATCAGGTGTACAGCATAGTAGGTTAAATTACTTTTATGCCAAAAATGATCTGCTGAAATCTATCAATAGCAGAACTGCACTCCTCAAAGACTTAAAGGAAGCCATTCAGGAAGAGGGAAAATAGCACCCAGTGAAAAACATAAATTTAACCAAAGAAATGAAGAGCACCAGACATCATGAATATTTGGGTAAATATATTTTATCTTTAAAATATTTTGTTAAAATGTAATTGATTATTTAATAAAGAAATGATAGTCATGCATAGTGAAGTTTAGAACATATACAGAAGTTAAAATATAGGACAATTTGGTCAGTTAGCAACTTAGAAACTATAAGTTCCCAAACCCCTTTTTCTTGCATGCTCTACAACATTACAGCTAAACTTTGTGAGTATCTGTACTCTACCAGATGGTCTGATGCTAGTGTTGATGAGTCATAATTGCTGGAGGGACATTGGAGGAGAAAAGGATCCCATTAAGCTTGTCTAGCGCTGCTCCTGAAGGGTGTGCAGTTCTGTTTACCAGGGGCCAGGGACCACTTGGCCATAGAAAGTTTCACCCCACTGCATGCACACATCATCTTCAAAGCCCTCTGGAAAGCCCTTGAGATTCTTTCTTGATCACTATATAATAGGAAAAACTCTAGGTCTGGTTGCCAAAACCTTCCTTAATTTTTATAGTAGAGTCACAGCATCTGACCCAGTCAGACATAAGTCATATTAGACATCAAAAGTATCATGTGAATGATGGAGAGGTCAAGTGCCATTTAGAAATAATCCTGCACCGTTGCCACAAGTAAACAACTTAAATGATACTCAAAACCTTCCCCAAAGCATGTGAGGTATTTGTAACACTCACCCTATATTACTGATGGGAATGTCAACTGGTATAACTACTTTGGAAAGTATACAAATGCCATATTATACTATACATTTCCCAAGAAGAAAGAAAACATATGCCCATGCAAAGACATATACATGAATGCTCATTGCCCTTTTTTTTTTTTTTCCAAATTGGCCAAAAACTAGAGATCAACCCAAATGTTCTTCAACAGTTGAATGCAACCATAAATAATGGAGGGGGTGGGGAGATTAAAAAAAAAAGAAAAGCAACTGACACCTTCAGAAACATAGGGACTTTTCAGGACTGCATGCTGAGTGAAAGAAAGAAACCAGACACTGAAGCATGCGTATCATGTCATTCCATTTACATTAGATTCTAGAGCTGGTAAAGGTAATCTCTAGGGACAAAGAACACATCAATGGTTGCCTGGTTGCTGTGGGGAGAGGATTGACTGTAAATAGGCAACAGGAAACTCTGGGAGGATGGCAGTGTTTTAAATGTGGTTGCTGAGATAGTTTCATGGGTGTGTATTTGGATACACTCATAGACCTATCTATACTAATAAAAGGGTAATATGCTAATTAGACTGGACATCTTCTTGATGTCCTCCTGGATGTCCTTCCAGACAAAGCCACAGTGGCTGAAAGGGCAGAGGGCCTGTAGCCATGGGCGCTGTGAGGGCCAGTCCAGCGCCGCAGTCCCTTTTGCAGAGGCTGTGGGAGAAGGATCCACAGGAGAAGGCAAAAGGGAGAAGGAAGAAGGGAGAAAGCTGGCACTATGAGAGAAGGGAGAAGTAAAGTAGGCAGTTAGGCAATTAGGGGGTTCAGATCAGCAGGGGAGAGTAGTGAGACAGTTAGGGCAATCAGGCCAGGAGGGGAGAGCAGTGAGGCAGTTAGGGGGATCAGGCCAGGAGGGGAGAGCAGTGAGGCAGTTAAGGGAATAAGGCCAGGAGGGGAGAGCAGTTAGGCAGTTAGGGGCATCAGGCAGACAGTCAGGTGATTGGTTAGGAGCCAGTGGTTCTGGATTGTGAGAGAGATCCCGGACTGGAGAGGGCACAGGCCAGGCTGAGGGAACCCCCCCTCCAGTGTACAAATTTCATGCACCAGGCCTCTGGTGTATTTATAATGAATAACTTGTATTGTAGGCAGATTCCTCTTAGTTGATTGGGAAATAACAATAATAACACTGTATTAGTTGCCAGCGGCTGCCAAAATAAAATCTCACAAATCAGGGCTTTAAACAACAGAAATTTACTTTCTCTCAGTAACAGTTCTGGAGGCTAGGAGTCCAAGGTCAAGGGGTCACAGGTTTGATTTATTTTGAGGACTCTCCCCTGGCTTACAAATGGCTGCTTTTTCATTCCTATTTCCTTCTTACAACTTTGTATTCTTAGAGACAACTCAGTCTGTTTTCTCCGAGCTCATGAGGTTAATCAACTCAAATTATGGCTGGCAAAACCTCACGGATTCTCAGCATATTTACACAGCAGATGAGAAATTTGTATTTTTGAATGCATTAAATCAAGCCAAAGTTCTGATATGAAAAGCACTGAGATTTCTTCTCGGGGATAGAGCTTATTTTGTCATTTTCTTCTTTCCATAAAACTGATTGATGCAAACCTCTCTTAGATTTAATGGCTAAACCAGGCATACTTAAGATCTCACCACCTATGTGTATTTTAACCCCACTCCCAACCCAAGTGGAAAAAAATTACAAATGACCAATAAAATTTGTTGAATATGACTTTTCAAGAGCCACTCTTTTTTGACTTGGAGCAACACAGCACCATCTTCCATATATTTATTATCAGTGTAATATTATCTGATTTAATTGGAACAGATTGCAATAGCAAAAGTGGTTCTCCCTTCAAAGAGTTTACCAGTATAGTCTCAGCAGGACAAAGACAAACCATCCTTATTTTCAGAACATAAATAAAATGTAGAAGGTTTTTGTGTGAATAAGTAGCAAAATGAGTGCTAGAGAACAAAATCCAAAGATGTTCAGGAAAACAGAGATATATTCACTAATTCAGTGATATTTTATTTGTTTTCAGTTTTTGGTAAATATGAAAAAAAAATCTTTTATGAACATTCCTATGCAGGTTTTCATGTGAACATAATTTTTATCTTTTATTTTTTAGATTTTACCTGAGAGTGGAATTGCTGGGTTGCATGTGAAGTGTATGTTTAACTTTAGGAGAAATTGTTACATTATATCCCAAAGCCACTGTCCCATTTTGTTTCTGTATCAGCAATGTGTGAGAATTCTAATTGATCCACAACCTTGCCACCATTTAATATTGTCAGGTTTTTATTTGTTTCATTTTGTTATCTCATTGCAGCTTTAATTTTTGTTTCCCTGATGACTAATTAGGATGGACATACTTTCATGTACTAGTATATATTTGCCTTTCTTATGCTTTCTTTAGTGAAGTATCTGCTCACATCATTTACATATTTCTTATTATTTTGTTTTTTTATTATTGAGTTTTGCATTCTCAATTGTTGATATTCTCTCTTCCTCTATTTATTTCAAGATAGAAAAGTAGAACAAATCTCCTTTACCAGTAATCTGATCTCTTCTAATTGGAAATATTTCCATAGTGTCTTTGAAATGGGGCTGGGCCTGCAAACACTGAACACTCTCCATTGTCCACTTCTCCCTTAGAGAGAGCACACATTATTTTAGGTGGACACATGATAATCCATAAAAAAAAAATCCAGATTTTTCTTTCATTGTTCCCATAAGCTATGTGGCTCTGCCATTGAATCCTGGCCAACTGGATGTAATTTATGTAAATGTGGTGAATGAACCTTTGGGAATGTATCTTTAAAGAGAGTGGACTTGTCCTCTGTCCTTTTCAACTTCATGTTGGCTGAAATGTAGTCTCAAAGGGTGGGGATCTGCATCCATTTCTAACCCTGAAGCTACCTTAAAATGATAGCACCTGATGGTGTAACCATTTGCCAGAAAGAATAGAGCCACCAAAGTTGGTTTGGATACTTACCTTCAGACTGTAATGAGATAAACATAGTATTTGCTTAAACTAGCTTATTTTGACTTTTCTGTCCCTTGTAGCTGAGCCTAATTCCAACTGATGAAAGACCTTAGAACAGGAAGATTTCACATCACAAGGAAATTTCGGATTCCCTCAAAGATACATAAAACATGACAGAACAGAAAGATGAAGAAGTAGAAATATTCCAAAGGAAATTATTAATCAAACACTGAGATTTTTTGAGGTTGTCCATATTAGAGGAGAGAAGGTCATGGGTTTGCTCTGAACACAAAGAATAAGGAATTTTGGGGGAGAGATGGAATGAGAGAAGTGAAGGTATAGGCTAAAATAGTTTTTATTATTTATTTGTTTGTTTGTTTGTTTTTGAACATATTACATGTCTCCTTTTTCTTCTATTGAGCTCTCCCCAGCTGTTCCCACCTCCCAGCACAGGCCCTCACCCCCCTAGTGTCTGTGTCCATTGGTTTTGCTTATATGCATGCATAAAAGTGTTTTGGTCTCTTATCCCACCTCCCCCCACCTTCTCTTTGAGATGTAATGGTCTGTTCGATGCTTCTATGTCTCTGGAAAACAGTTTTTATATTTTTCTGGCGCGAATAGCTTAGTTTAGTTATGATTGAATATTTAGCCCATGTGAAGCTAATAGTAGGTTTCTGAAATCTTAATACTTATTAACAGATTCAAGTGGAGTGGGAGGAGAGTGTCCTGACTTGAGAAAGGGCTACACACTGCTCACTGCTTTGGACAAAAAGGTAGAAGCAACTAGTAAAGCCACAAATCTGGGGTTTCCATGATATTTACAATGTACACTAATAATCTCCTTCTACTCACTTCTGTCATGATCCCTATTGCAACTTTCCTTTGTTGAGTGTCTTCTTTAACTTCCCCTTCAGTATTCTTTTTACATTTTGAATTCCCAGTGCTTGGTGTGATCAGAGAAGACATGAAATACCTTTAGGAAGGGAGAGGGAGAGAGAGATAGAAACATCAATGATGAGAGAAAATCATTGATTGGCTGCCTCCTGCATGCCCCCTACTGGGTATTGAGCCTGCAACCCAGGCATGTGCCTTTGACTGGAATTGAACCTGGGACCCTTCAGTCCACAGACCAACACTCTATCCACTGAGCCAAGCCAGCTAGAACTTGGATGCTCCTTTCTTGTCACCAGTCACATCTTTCTCCTTCTTTGTCTTGACTCTGAGCTCTTAGGTATATCCTCCTGCCAGCACTCTGGATATATTTTCCAGTGCCTGATTGTTTTCATTATAAAAAGATGTATCAAACTCATGCTCTGACTCTTCTTGATTTTGGTGTCCTGCTCATATTATGGTGCCCCTGCCACTTTAGCACAAACACCTGCCTGACCTCCAAAGGCCAGTTCTTGCATTTTTTGGCCTGAGAGTTTTCTCTAGCCAGTGGGGAGTCAACCCACTGACCTTATGAGGCAGCCCTTGCCCATATACTGACAAGACCTGGTGTATAAATACCCAGTTTCCTTGACCCTCAGGTAGGATAACTTTGAGGTATGTGCTATACTCTAGCTTCCAGAGTTTACCCAGTATGATTAAACTCTAGAGCAGCTAGTCTGATAGTGCATCCTGAAATCCTGGCTTCCCTTCAAGTTTTTTGATATTCACATTTACTTATTAGGGATTTTTTTAAATTCTTAAATCAAAAATTTACACTTGAAACTTTGTCTTAGCCTCAGCTTATATGAAAATTCAAAATAAGACACTTATGTTAAACATACATTCTTTCCCAGAAAATACTCAATATCAACTCAATTCAAGTGACCACCCAAGCCAGAATAGACCAAGTATTTAGCCTATTCTACTATAGATATTATAGATATCCTATATAATAAAAGCCTAATATGCAAATCAACCGGGGGAATGACTGGTTGCTCTGAAGTGCACTGACCATCAGGGGGCAGGCACTCAACACAGGAGCTGCCCCCAGCCTGCAGGCTCTAGGCCAGCCAAGGTGGGTGCCCCTGCTGGCACCAATCACCCCACCAGTCGCCCTGCAGAGGGAGGCAACCAGCGGCGGTGGCAGGGGGCAGGGCTGGCAAGTGGGTGGTGCCAAGGCCAAGGGGGGTGCCAGTGGGGGCCCCCCGATTGCCCCATCGGTCATCCCACAGATTGGCCCTGATCACTGGCCAGGCCTAGGGACCTACCCATGCATGATTTCATGCACCGGGCCTCTAGTCTATATATGTAAAAGCCTAAGTGACCAACTGACCAGCTGACTGGCCAATTATCTGGTAGCTATGATGCACAATGACCACCAGGGGGCAGATTATCAATGCAGGAACTGCCGAGATGTGGTGATTTGGCAGCTGTGATGCAACTGGAACCAGAGAGGAGGGAGCCCGATTCTGGGGTGCGTCACCCGAGAACCACCCTCTTGCTATCCAGTACCCCTCAGGGGATGTCAAAGGGCCAGTTTCAGCCAGATCCCTGCAGGTTAGGCCAAGGGACCCCACTGTGCACGCATCTGTTTATAGGTGGTTTGCCTCTGACATACATAAAATATATGTATATCAAATATATGCATATGGGTGCATATATCTTATGTACATATATGTATTTTAATTTACATATATTATATACATATACAGATAGATAGATTGACCTCACTTATGAAACTGTAAGTAGTTCAAGTTAGACTCATATTATTGTTTCTAAACATCTGTCTTTTTGATCTTGTGCAAATTAAGTGAACCTACTTTACTCTTTTCCATGCCTATAAATCAATTGAACAAAAGTATAATAAAATTAGCATGCAATGCCAAGGGGAACAGTATACACATTAAATTAGAATTGTCACTATGTTAGAAATAAGTAATATTTCTTTATTCCTGTTGGAGATTTCCAAAAGAACATTTGTTTCCATGCTAAGTTCAATCATATTTTTTATTAGTAATCATAGTCTAAGTGAAGTTGTTTTCAGTATCATTTTGGTGTGGCCAACCATGTGTATTAAGTAGAAGGCAGAGAAGTCGTGAAAGCTATGTGAATGAACAAGGTAGCTTACATGCAGAAAGCTATATGCATGATGAGAGGATGACCAAAAGAATAACTGAAAATCATAGAAAAATTCATAGGCTGTTTGCCTCTGAAATCTATGTAATGGTTCAAAGCAATTAGATTAAGTAATTCACATGCACAGAGTCATTTTATCCTTACCACTCATTAATGTGTAGAAAGTAAACATGCTGGGAAATATCACTGAATTTTGGGTTGTTGATGAATTTGGAAAAGACTTGTTCCTTGGAAGCAGGAGGATCACTCTATGAGGATGGCTCACAATAAAGGCTGCAGTTTTCACTTTATTTCAATGACTCCAGGAAGCATGTTCGTCCCAGTGGGAGGAAATCCTTGTGCTAAAATGAGATTGTTGGGGAATCAATGCTCCTGAAATGAATGATCTTGTCTTTCAATTTCACCATGGTGCTTCCTAATGTCCTTACTCAGATTTTTTTCTCCAGGCTAGACACCTACAATTCCTCCACTTATCTGTGTGGTTTTTTTCTTCAAATCATTAATATCTGGTCATTTCTTTATGTCACTTCTTTTTTAGGGGGAGCTTATAATATATATTTATGTGCACACATTACAGAAAATGACTTCTGGAGAGGTTAAGCAGTTTTCTCAAGGTCACACAGCTGGTTGGCAGCATGGCTCTTTATGTCACCGCTGCCTACAATTCAAAAGGGAACACTAATTTCTGGCCAAGGTCTGGTGACAGAGTCTGATGACAGAGCAGGACTTGCATTTGTATCATCTGGCACTAAGAAAAAAAATGCAGATTCTGTGAGTGATTTCTGAGGAAGCATAGGTCACAGAAGAGGTCTGAGAGCAGATAATTTTCAATAGAAAAGAATAAATTCATTCTCATAAAATGATGCATTACTCCACATAATTACATAATCTCCAAAATTCCCTGTCTCTGGTGTACACACACTTCCTCCAGGTAATCCAATCAAGTACTAATCTAGGTGCTGCTGTGAAGGGTTTTACAGATGTAATTAAGTTCCCAAATCAGTTGACCTTAAGATAAAAAAATGTGTCCTTCATGGGCCCAATTTAATCAGATAAACCCTTCAGTGGGACTGAAATCCTTCAGGACAAAGATATTTGAAAGGTGAGAAGGGTCTTGGGAGTATTCATTACTGGCTTTGAAAATGAATGGAATCATGTGGTAAGAAATGGCCAGTGACCTGTAGGAGCTGATGGGTGGCCCCCATCCAAGAGCTAGTAAGAAGACTTGGAACTGTGTTTTACCTTTATAAGACACTGGATTTTGCCCTGGCCAGTGTTAGAGCATTGGCCAGCACACCAAAGGGCACACCAAAGGGCTGCGGGTTCGATCTCCAGCCCCCATTGGAGCATATACAGGAGGCAACCAATTGACGTGTCTCTCACATCAATGTTTCTCTCTCCCTCTAATTCTCTCCCTCCCTTCCTTCCTTCTACACTGTCTTAAAATCCATGAAAAAAATATCTTTGGCTGAGGATTAACAAACAAACAAAAAAACAAAAAAACAAACAAACAAATCCAGAAACTGGATTTTTCCAACCACTGATGTGCATGGAATCAGATTTCCCCCCAGAGACTCTGAATAAGAAATCAACCTAGCTAGCACCTTGAGTGTGAGACTGTTAGCAGAGAACCTAGCTGAGACTTGCCTGAATGTCGGACTTACAGAGCTGTGAGATGATAAATGGTGTTGTAAGCTGCTAAGTTTGTGATAACTTGTTATAATAGAAAATGAATATACTCCCATATCCCCTGACAGAGAGTCACATCCTCTTTGGGGCCAGCAAAACATGTGTCACTTGATGTTATTGAGGTAGTTTGCCTGTATCCTGGTTATCCTCACTAAATCTCAAGGGCTCCTGCTCATACAAAACCCACAATAGCATAATTTTAAAGAGACAGTATCTTCTAATATCTGATACTTTGAGTTTAAATCCTGGGTCTTCCATCATCTATCTGGGGGATCTTGGATAAATGGCTTACTTCCTCTGACCTTTAGTCAGCTGATTCATATGGTGGATAAAACAGCAGGACTCATACCCAAAATATTGTTTTCATTATGCATCTACAGTGCTTAGCATGTGCCATTGCACATTAGGTAACTTCATGAGACCTGATATAAATATAAATTATAAATATAAATTAATGCATAATTCAATAGAGTCCAAATTTCAAATCATCGAACCTTTAATTAACACTTGCTTTCTGTGAGGCTGTAGGAATAAAAATGATGGGAAGGGAAAATGTCACAACCTTTACTTTAAAAGCTTTCCCAAAGAAGTGGGGAAAAAATGACACATGAGCAAAGATATCATTAATGTGTTTTAATGTGGCCAGTAAAAGAGGAAGCAGGAGACAGAGGCAGCACTGAGGAGGGACAATGAACTCTCACCTCGGGTCGAGGGCAGGAAGGGGAAAGAACCTCAGAGGTGTTGATATTTGAACTGGGAATTTGAGGAAGAAATAGAAGTTGATCAAATAATCAAAGAAAAGCATTCCAAACAGCAAGTAGATTCCACACTTTCTCTGAAGTAAATATTATAAAGGATATTAGGGATCATACAGATAGTAGTGGAGAAAAAAGTTTAACTAGGTTAAACTCACAAGGTATTTTATTGAATCACATTTAAGAACATCTGAGGAAGCACCTGCCTTTGGGTACGATGGAATACAGAGACTCATGCAATGTCAGAGATTCTATCATCTATCTATCTATCTATCTATCTATCTATCTATCTATCTATCTATCTATCATCTATCTATCTATCCATCTATCTATCATCTATCTATCTATCATCTATCTATCATCTATCATCTATCTATCTATCTATCTATCTATCTATCTATCTATCTATCTATCTATCTATCATCTATTTATCATCTATCTATCATTTTCTCTCTCTCTCTCTCTCTCTCTCTCTCTCTCTCTCTCTCTCTCTCTCTCCCTCTCTCTCTCTCTCTCTTTCTCTCTCAGTATTTCCCTCACTATTAAGCTTTATTCTCAAGCAAACAGGATCACTTCATGTGAAAAACACAGGGATAGGCAAAAGTAGTTTTACAGTTGTTCATATGGAAAATAATAAAAAATGCTACAAGAATAAACTCTGTTTTGCATACTTACAACTGTATAGTTTTGAGTTCTAAGCCTGAATTTGAATGGCTGCCAAACTAAAAAAATAAACATTCTATGTTTCACAAAAACCATGCCCTGGCTTTCGAGATGACTTGGCCCTCAGGAGCCCACCTTGAACCAAGCTGGGTGGCCTACTTAGGCCACATCCTTATCTTGGGGGTAGGACAGGCAGGATACTGAGATGAACAGTCTCCCCCAAAACAAAGTAGGTGGTGGTTTATTTTCTTCAAAAAATCATAGAAGGCTTTCATCAGATGGATGGGGAATGAATGATGGCCTGGTAAACTATTGTAACAGTGGGGAATTATAACTCACCCCACCATTCTTTTCAAGTTTTTCCTGTAAATGCTGACTCTGACTAATATGTAGCATATAGATAAACAGCATGTTTGTATCAGGATCCTAGGGACTTACTTTAGAAGATAGAGTCTGACCTTTAGTCATTACAGTGCCAGGAGATTTGCTGACCTTCAACCATAGAATCAGGATGATGAAGAATGGGGATAATGAAGACCAGGATAATGCACACCAGAGCATCACTTCATCATTTTCTTTCTTTTTCTTTAATTTTTTTGTATTGATTTTAGAGAGAAAGTAAGGGAGAAGGATAGAGATACAGAAACATCAATAAGAAATGTTTATCGGCCACCTCCTGCATGCCCCCCACTGGGGTTCGAACCTACAACCTGGGCATGTGCCCTGACTGGGAATAGAACCAGTGATCTCTTGGTTCATAGGTTTGTGCTCAACCCCTGAGCCAAGCCAGTCAGGCACTTCACCGTTTTCGAAATCCTTATCGTAATGGACTGTGTTGGCCTGCATGTAGAAAACTTTACACCTGCCCTCCTCCACTCCCCCTTGACTTCTTTATTCTGCTTTGCCTCTTCTTCCTTATATAAACCTCTGTCTGCACTGAGATGGTGAGATGAGCTTCAGAACAACAATTCCCCATCTCCTCAAGTGACTAGCACTTGAATAGACCACTTCCCTTTTTCACCAGTACCTTATAAATTTGGTTTTTGTGGCACCGGCAGTCGAATTTGGGTTCTGATTACATTACAAGAGATTTGGTATCATTAGAGCATAAAAATAAATGGATCAAATTTGGATGCATCATTTGCACCATGCTAAGGAGTTTCAAATTTACCCTGCAGGTGATGAGGAATCTATGAAGGTCTTCATTCAGTGCAAAGAATGATTGAATTTGTGCTTTGAGACTATCACATTGATGTCATGGTGGGAGATGTGGGGCCCTGAAAGTGGACTTCAGTGTTTCTAGAAGCCACAGGATACTGGTGGTTATCTCTCAATATACTTGGATATGGCAGCATCCAGCAATGGAAATCCAAAGACAAGCCCAGAAGGAACTGCTTACTCCTCCCGGCCTTTCCACTTAACATTTACAATTTTCAAATGTAGGATTGCCAGGAGCTACATTTTCTAACACAAAGGTCACCATGAAATAGCATTCTCAAGTAGCAGGTCCAAATGGCTTTTTGTGATTCAGCATAATTGCTTGCTTAAGTGCTTGTATATTATATTATCTTGCTTTTATAAGTCCAATGTTGCTGCCCATTCTTCCTTGTTTTCAATTCCCTTTTTAAAAATGTTGCTACTTTCAATAGCTAAGGATTTTCTTATATGCAAGGCAGCCTCAAGACTGTCATTATTTTAGTGTTTTGATTTCAATGTCTCTGCACAATTTTATACCTCTGGAAAAAAAAATCATTGAGGGTAAAAAATGTTTCATGAGTCAAAACCCTATATTCATTGTTTGTTAGTTAGAACAGCCAGTCACCAATTTATTCAGCACATGCCCATCATACACAAGGAGTTGAAAAAAGCAGTTTGGTCTCAAATATTTAAAAAAAAAAACAAGCAACAACAACAACAAAATGTTCCCTAAGAGCAAATTCTTCAAATATTTTTTCTGTTTATTATACTGTTTACTACTAAGTTTGTAAATGATATGCTAATATTGCTACTTACTAACTTATAGAACTTAGACAATGTTTATGAACATTGTTTGGGTAGATGGCTCTGCTTTTTTATTTGTTTGCTTGTTTTTCTAATATATTTTTATTGATTTCAGAGAGGAAGAGAGAGAGCAGAAACATCAATGATGAGAGACTTATTGATCGGCTGCCTCCTGCACACCCCCTACTGAGAGCAAGCCCTCAACCCAAGCATGTGCCCTTGACCAAAATCCAATCTGGGCTCCTTTAGTCCACAGGCCAATGCTCTATCCACTGAGCCAAACCAGCTAGGACTTGGTAGCTAGCTCTGAATTGGCCTCTCTCAAAAGTTGTAGATAACCTCTTTGTCTCGACCTTCTTCCAAAGATCTGAGTCAATTCCATTGTCCAAGACTGGGACACCCATGTGGCAGGTCTAGCCAAGAATCTCCAGCCCGCAGCAGCTGCTTGAGAAGTAATAGTATTTAGGCCTGATTCTGTGAGAGAGAAAATATTTTATTTTAGAAACTGCCTTTTAACAAACCAAAAATTATTTTAGAACTTCTCTTTAAGTCATTCGCCCTTTTGAAATAAAAATACAGTAAGAGAATAACTACAAACACCCAGGGAAAAAACAAAAACAAAAAGCCATTCAGCTATTGGTTTCCAAACTACACCTTATTTCTGTTTCAAAAAGCAGAATCATATTGACTCAACAACTAACCGCTCAATGAAGTCATTTCAGCCTTTGCCAGCAAATCTCATCAGAAAAGAACACAAATAATATACTACTTGGGATGAGCATTTATCCCCACCACAAACAGAATTCAAGAAGGCAACATTTGAGTTTCCAAACAGGTAAAACAAAATAATAACTTGAATTTCTTTTTAAAAAAGGTCATGTCCCTATTTTCTGTGAATATAGACCAAGAATGATAAGGTGTTCCCTATGTCTATGAGGGGGAAAGGAATCAAGATTAAGTTATGCTAAGCGAATTTAAGCCAGTCAGAGAAAGTTAAGTATCACATGTTCTCACTCATTATGGAATCTAATGAACAAAATAAATTGATGAACGAAATAGATCCAGAGAAATAGAAGCATGGAACAGACAGATGAATTTCAGAGGGAAGGCAGGAGTGGAGGGATAGTGGGAGAGATTAACCAGGGAAGATGGGAAGATATATGCCTACTAGAGGCCCAGTGCACAAAATTCATGTGTGTGTGTGTGTGTGTGTGGGGGGGGGGGGGGTTGTCCCTCAACCTGGCCTGCACCCTCTTCAATCTGGGACCCCTCAGGGGATGTCCAACTGCCAGTTTAGGCCCAATGCCTGTGGAATTGGGCCTAAACTGGCAGTTGGACAACTCTCTCACAATCTGGGACTGCTGGCTCCTAACCTCTCCCCTGCCGGCCTGATCGCCCACAACTGCCCTCCCCTGCCACAACCTGTCTCCTTCATGCAAGGTGGCGGAGACACCGAGACCAGCCTCCTCCATGTCACACAGAACCGCGGGACCCCCAGGCCTCACCACACAGAGCGGCCACCAGGCCCCGCCTCTGCTGTGCATGCGGCCATCTTGTGGCAACCATCTTTTGATGACATTGCACGAGGGTGTGATGCCACCTAGGCTTTTATTATATAGGATATGCATAGCCCATGGACACAGACAATAGTGTGCTGTAGGCCTTGGAGGGGCAGGGGTGGGGTGGAAGGAGTCAATGGTAAAAAGACAGGGACATCTACAATACTCTCAGCAATAAAGATAAATTTTAAAAAATGATTATATAATCCTATATAGTAAAGAGGTAATATGCAAATTGACCATCACTCCAACACAAAAGATGGCTGCCTCCATGTGGTCAAAGATGGCTGCCCCCATGTGGACACAAGATAGCTGCTACACGATGGCCAGCTGGAGAGGGCAGTTGTGGGTAATCAGGCCAGCAGGAGAAGGCAGTTGGGGGGGACCAGGCCTGCAGGGGAGGGCACTTAGGGGTGACCAGGCTGTCAAGGGAGCGCAGTTGGGGCAATTGGGCTGGCAAGGGAGCAGTTAGGCGTCAATCAGCCTGGCAGAGGAGTGATTAGGGGGTGATCAGGCAGGCAGGCAGGCAAGCGGTTGGGAGCCAACAGTCTGAGATTGGAGAGGGTGCAGACTGGGCTAAGGGACATACTCCCCATGCACAAATTTCATGCACTGGACCTCTAGTAAAATATAATATACAAAATCTATTTTAAGGAAACATTTTTCATGAAAAGGCAAACATTGTAGGTTTAAAAAAAGCTCATTCCTCAAACTAGCTGCTTGTAGCATTGAGGGAACTTTCAGATTTTCACTCAAAATGGTTTACTGAGTTTTCTTACAACCTTTCTTAGATGGTTTTCTCCAGGAAGCTGACTCAGAGATGAAGGTTTAAATTCAGGAGGGTTATTGGAAATCACCTGTGGAAGGAAAAGAAAAGAAGAGTCAAAGATGGAGAATTTAAGCTGTGATACAGTTTCAATGGAAGACCCAGCCAGCCCTGGAAAGAGTTCTGCAGGTCGGACAACACTTGATAGCTAGTCTGTGTGGGTGTAGGAGGGCCAGGCCTTATACTCCTTTATTGAAGAAACACTGAAAGCTGAAAACCTCAGAGAGGGTGTGACCTTGGGCAATCAGCTCTCTTCAGATGAAACAGTGCCCAGGGAGGGCTGACAGCTTAGGGTTGCCTGCTGGAAAATCCCCCCAGCAACTGGGTGTGAAGTTATTTCTAAATGAGAATCTTTATATTCTATTAGAGTCCATCCCCTTATCCACGAGGAATGCATTCCAAGATCCCTGTGAATGCCTGAAACCACGATAGTACCAAACTTCGTATATACTATGCTTTTCCTATACATACATATCTATGATAAACTTTAATTTATAAATTAGGCATAGAGATGGACAATAATAACAAATAATAAATTAGAACAATATACTAGTACTATAATAAAAGCTTCATGAATGTGCTTCATCTCCATCTCTCTGATAACCTAGAGAGATACTAAGTGGTTAGGCAAAGAGATGATTCATGTCATGAGCAGAATGGAGCAGGACAGCAAGGGATTTCATCCCCCTACTCAGAAATGCATGCAATTTAAAACTTATGAATTGTTTATTTCTGGAATTTTCTATTTAATACTTTTGGACCACTATTGACTGTGAGTCACGGAGACTGTGGAAGCCAAACTACAGATAAGGGGGACACTTACAGTGTCCTTTACAGAATCATTGTCTGCAAGAATATCTAGCTGTTTAATGGCAATATTACCTCTAGCAGAAACTGAGATCAGTTTTCACTACGCATTTATTTGGGCTAGAGACTCTAGGTTAGATGCACAGAGGAAAGATGCCCTTGATCAGAAAAAAAACACCTGCCCTGTTATATGAGTAGGATTCAATCTTCCATTATGCTTAGCTACTAAAATCAGGATTTGGCATGGACAGAGAGCTTTACCCTATCCACACTCCAACTCTTAAATATCAACTACAATTTAATTCAAAATCTAATTCTTGAGACTCAATTCTTAAGCCAAAAATACTATTAATAATAACTAAATTTATTCATCATTTTTGTGTCATGCACTATTGTGAGAAATTTACATGTAATAACACATATGTGACATATAATTATCTCCATGTTATGAATGAGAAAATAAAGGCGCAGAGGGGATAAGTAACTCATCCAAAGTTGCACAGCTATTACATGCAGACAGGGATTTGTACCCAGGTAATTTGGCTCTGAAATTTGTGCTTAAATACATTATCTATCTTTGATAATCTCATCATGAGTGGGGCTCTGCAGTTTTCTGATTATATTAATTATTCGCTCCTTTCTGCATTCCTGCCCTTTGCCATGTGATCCTGCAGTTACCTCCTATTCTCATGGATGGAAATGGCTCTAGAGTCTGCTTTGTCACAAGCTTTGGTCAAATAATCTAAAAGCAATAGGAGGAGAGAATTGAAATGTGCTTATCTGATTGGACTTGTTCTTTCTCATTCTTCTATCATGGACATGAGAATATGCCTGAGATTGCCTGCTCATGTTAGACTATAGAACACATGGAACAGAGATGCGTCATTCTGGTAACTTGGCAAAGGCCATTCTAGATCAGCTGACAGGTGGTCAATCCCCAGTTGGGATCAGCACAGCCTCCTGGTCTACCTGAAGCTGACCACAAATGTATGAGTGAGTCCACTGCAGATCAGATAAACCCTGCACATGGTGAGCTAGCTAAACATTTACTGTTGCATGCCAATGGGGTTTTGAGGTTGTTATGCAATGTAAATAATGGGTACAAATAGAGTTACAGAAGAAAATTAAATTTGATATAAATGCAATGATAAGGAGAAGCACAGTATGCAATGGGAACAGGGGCAGTGCCAAGGGGCTGTGACAACTTATTTCAGACTACATACTCATAAAGAGTGCCTGAAGGAACTCCCATAAAATCAGGCCAGGAGAAATAGTTTCAAAAAGCAATGGTATGTATGCTAGGGAAATATTCCTTACTTATATCCAGGAACACCCATTGAGGCTAGACTGTCCTGCTTGCTTCAGCCATGAATTTGAGAAGTTAATGAGTAGCCAAGAATTCTACCTCTAATCTCACTCTTACAGCATTGGAGAGTTCAATAACTAAACAAACTCTAAAACAAGGGATTTTTAATTGAAAGAAAAAAAATCTGGAAAGTGAGTAATTTTCAAAAATATCTGTTGCAGGTTGACTCAAATTAGGTGCACCTGTATAAAACATAAATGTGTGTGTGATTTGAAATTTTAAACAGGACAAGTTACTTCTGCTGAATCCTAATTTACACATTCTATATTTTGAGTGTTAGATTCATACATTTCTGGTAAAAGTATCAATTATAACTACAGCATTCAAAATATTATTTCACGTATGCATTTTTTTTTTTACCTCAAAACGTCTTTATTTTCTTCAGAAAAAATGTTTCCCTTGGAAAAATGCCCAAATCCTCCCTTCAGGGTTGGAAAGTTTCCCAAAAGCCTGAATACTTCACCAAATGACCAGGAGGCAAGCTTTGGAGAAGAAAACAATCACACGTAATCATGAGAATGTCTGTGTAATCTTTCTTCATTATTATTAAACAAATTATTTGTAATGGCTAAACACTTTATCTTATTTTACCAGCACTGAACATGAGTCCTACTAAATTTTCTCTTGCTATCAGTCAAGAAAGGCAAGCTTTCCAAAAATCCTCCGATAAATAAGGATTTATTGGTTTATTATGACTAACCTTGCAGTGTGAATTTATTCAGTAAGCAAATGTGGCCTAAACGACTACCACGTGATATGGGCGCTGTGTTAGGCTCCATGGATGCAGACATAAAAATGATGCAATCTCTGTCCCTCAGGAAGCCCTTGGTTTATAGGGGAGAATGATGAGTAACAAGATAATTAGGATAAAGTGACAATACTCGTGGTAGCTTGAGAGCACCTTGAGAAGAGGGGAGCAGGGAAAAGGGGTCAAATAAATTCTGAAGTAGACATCAGTGAACTAGTTACAAAGGGGTTTCATTTTATCATTGCACATTCCTATGTTCCCTTTGCTTACTCCATATTACCATGAGTGTTTGCACATTTTTTTCTGTGGAAGGCCAGGTGGTAAATACTTTAGGCTTTGTGGGCTAGAGAGTCTCTGCTTTAACTATTCAGTTCTTCTACTGTAGGGCAAAGTAGCCTTAGACAACATGCAGGAAAAAGGAGGGATGCTGTGCATCAATACCATTTTTATTTATTTATTTATTTATTTATTTATTTATTTATTTATTTATTTATTTATATATTACTTAAGAGAGAAAAGGAGAGGGAGAGAGAGTCCACTACCTGAGCATGTACCCTTGACCATAATCAAACCCGGGACCTTTCAGTCTGCAGGTGGACACTATTCACTGAGCCAAACAAGCTGGGGCAGTATTGTTTTTTTGTTTGTTTGGTGTGTTTTTTTACAAAACCTGGCAGCAGTGTGAGTGTGTCCTGTGGGTTGTTGGCATCTACCCTATTATACATGATTTTTAAAGGCTGCCATTCTCAATCTTAGATGGTTTCTCTTCTTACTCTGTATTCTCTCCATAGGTGTTGTCATCCACCCTGATGCTCTCACACACCATCTGTTTGCCAACTCTGTCCCTGGATTTAAATTGATCATCTAAAGTCCAGACTCACCTACCAGGTACCTATGGAGCATTTATCCACAGGCTAATTCCCAGCTCTATCAACATTAATACAGCTTATCTTTCTCTCTTTCCACAAATGCTAATTCCATCTACCCATTGCCTCCAGGCAGAAAGCCAGATGTCACAGATAGCATCTTCTTCTCCATTATAGCACATCTCTTCTCTAAATTCAGGTACTTATAGTCTTTAAATACCTCTCACTATGGCTGCCTTTCTGTCACCACTGCCACACCTGGGTCATGTCATCACTTCTGGCATGGACCCCTCTAATGCCTTTGGGACAGGTCTCCTGGGATCTTTTAATCCATTTTCCATCCATAAGCCAGACTGACCCTTTTAATGAGACCTCCAATAATGGCATCCTTACTTTGCACAGTGTGAAGGACTCCATGAGCTCTGCAGATAGGCGAGCATCCTTACTACTTTTCCCAAATCCTACTCTCCTAGAGCAGCCTCAGCTCAGACCCGTGAATATCAGTTTCCTGTTGCTCATGTAGGGCATTGCCACACACTCAGAGACTCAACACAACACCAATGTATTATTTTACAGCTCAGGAGGTCAGGAGTTTGAAGAGGTCTCAGGAAACTAAAATCAAGGTGTTGGCAGATGTTCTTTCTGGAGGTCCTCGGTGAGAATTCATTTCCATGCCTTTTTCAGTCTCAAGAGGCTGCCCACACTCCTAGGTTGGTGGTGGATCAAGATATATGTTATTGGAGGTAAACACATTTCATCTTTTGTAAGAGTCCAGGTGAGTGAATGTAACAAGTTCAGAGATTACAAATACTTTTAAAGGCCTCGAAGGGACACTCCCGTAGTTGTTGGTGGTGAAAGTAAGACTAAGGATAAATAGAGACTAGATCATAAAATGCCTTCATCATTTAAGATGCCATCAGTGACAAGTAATAGACAGTTCACCTAATGAGGTCTTAAGTAATATAGGCTTCTAACTAGCGTCTCTCTCTCTCTCTCTCTCTCTCTCTCTCAAGGAGATAAAATATTTTCCTAAGTCCCCAGTGGATTTCTCCTTTTATTTATGGTTGCCAAATTTAGAAATTTTTAAAATGCTCAGTTAAATATTAATTCCAGATAAGCAATAGATGATATTTAGAGCAATATTCAGAACATACACAAAAGATAGCTAACTTTGTTATTTATCTGAAATTAGGATTTAGTGGAGCATTATTTCATCTGACAACCCTGCTCCTGTTTCATGAGCAAGAGCAGGGTTCCATGCTCTCCCCGGAACTAGTCACAGGCAACATTGGACACTTCGCCAACCTGGACACATGAGCAGCCAACTGTGTCAGCCACAGTCTGAGTAAATTGGTAATATAGTTTTATTTTATTCTATAGATAATGTGGAAGTATTAAAGGATTTAAGCCAAGAAATGATGTAATTAATCTGAAAATATTTGTAAAGATGTCTGCTCTGGTTATAGGCAAAATGGCAACATTAGAGAAAAGGATGAGAGAGGAAGCTATTACATTTGCTGTGTCATAGAATGATGAAGGGGTAGGAATCTAAACAACAACAGAAGAAATTTAGAAACATGTAGGAGAGTTTTATATGCATATTTATTTATCATAGTTGTCAAGAATTCAGACTTTGAAATTAAAATGTTTGGTGTTACACCCCATCTTTGTTAGAAAATAACTGTGTCACCTTGAGTAAGTTACTTTATCTTACTGGCCTTGGTTTTTTTTATCTGTAAACATGTAGATAATAAGACTGTGATTTATTATTGGCATTGAATGAGGTCATTCAAGTAAAATGTGTAGCAAAAAAAAAAAAAGGAAAAATTATATGTGTTTAGTGAATGTTAGATGCTTTTACTTTAGTTATTGTTTGTTTTATTATGGATCGTGACTTGTTAGATATGATGTGGAAGGAAAGACCTATGATCCCCCCATATCTGCTCCACCCATCATCTTGTCCATCTTTTATGATGGCAATTCCTTACTTCCCAGTGCTTATACCAAAACCCTGAGTATCCACACTGATTCCCATTTCATATCCTGGATTCAATTTTGCAGGAATTCCTTTGGCACAACATTCTAAACATATCTAGAATCCTGCCCCTGCTCCCTGGTCTGAGCATCTTCACCTTGGTTTCCTGCAAACATTGCTCTTATAGGTCTGGGGCTCTCACTCTAGCCCCCTGCAGTCCATTCTCAACACAGCAGCCTGAGCCACAAAACATTAAATCAGTTCATGCCAAGTCTTTGCTCAAAACCTTGCAGTGGCTTCCCATTTTACTAACAGTAGCAGCCAGGTTGCCTAGACTCTGCATGACTAACTCTCTATTACCTTCACCAGGTTTACACAGACATCTTTACAAATATTTTAAGATTAATTGCATCATTTCTTGGCTTAAATCCTTTAATACTTCCACACCCATGTAATGGGGTTGACCTCAACTATTCTCTGTGCAATTTTTAGCTAACACACATCCATTTCCACCAGCCTGGCATTCAAGATTGCCATTACCTATTTTCCTTTTTGTCTGATTGGTTTTTATTACATCCTAACAAACAATATAATTTGCTTATCTATTATAATTATTGTTTATTTGTGGTTCCCTCCTTCCTCACTAGAATGTCAGTTAGGCAAGAGCAGGTATCTTTCTATGTTTTGTTCACTGATATAGCAAAGTATCCAAAGTGATGCCTGACGTATATTATGTTCAATAAATATTCATTAAAATATAGATACTCATAGGTTTCGCTTTGTCCACATAGATGTCATTTATTTTTTTAAATATATTTTTATTGAGTTCAGACAGGGAAAGAGAGGGAGAGAGAGATAGGACATCACTGATGAGAGAGAATCATAGATCAGCTGCCTCCTGCAAGCCCCCTACTGGGAATCGAGACTACAATCTGAGCATATGCCCTGACCAGGAATCAAACCATGACCTCCTGGTTCATAGCTCAACACTTAACCACTGAGCTATGCCAGTTGAGCTATTTTTTTCTCGATGTATTAACCACTAGTAGTGATTAAATGCTTACTCCGTTCCAGGCATAGTTCTGATGAGCTTGCATGTCCTATCTCATTGAACTTTTATAGGAACTTTGCTATCTTCATCCTTCCATTCTAGTACATCACAATAGCCCAAGGCAGTAGTTAGTTAGCAGAGAAAGTCTTGGCATCTCAAGCCATAAGTCATGGTTTTGAGTCTTGACTCTACTACTTACCAAGTATAAGACAAATGATATAAACCTTCTTTGGATCAGTACTGAGGTTTACTCATTGGTGATACTGGGCATAATGATAGCACTGCCTCCTAAGACTGTTGTACTTCTAAGAGTTAACACATGGAAAGTGTTAGGATGACATCTGGAACAGGGTGTACACTAAACAAGTGTTAGCTATTATCATTACAATAAATATTTTATCAATTTTACACGTCTCATGAACCTGAGGCTCAGAGAAGCCAATTAACTCAGACACGGTGACATAGATAGTAAGTGGCATTTTAGGCCTCCAGCTCCCGCACGGTGTTTTTAACCCCCGTGCAACAAGGAACACAAAAGGAGGAGCCCTTTGGGGGAAAATATAATGAGTTGAAATGTGGATTTCTGTATTTTCACCCCAGGATATTTTTCACCTAAATTTAGACTTCCTAGAGATTATTGAATCTCTGGCTCTCTATTTAATTTTCCCTCCACACTGGCACGTAGCAGGCTTGATCTTTGGAAGACAGCAGGGTTCATGCGATTATTTTCTCAGCCTTTGCCAAAAGTCAGTCATTTAAAAGTTTTTGTGGCACATGACCAACTGCTTTACACTTTACACATCAGCTGCTCCGTGAAAAAGTTGAAAATGTGATAGATTTGCTGACAAGCATATTTTATGTTTGATGTGCATAAAGTTTTTGCAGTGATAAAAATAGAAGCTGTTAAGAGTTACTGAGTGGCTTGTTTTTCCTTCTGTCTCTTGCAAATTTTGATCTTGAGATAGAGCAGGTGTCTCACTTGTTTCCACCTGTATCTTCCACAACACGCACTTCCTTATTTATCAGAAAGTCTTCACACATAGTAAGTGCAGAGTTGAAAGCTGGTTGCCTTGGGGACAAATAGAAGAATAACAAATGTTGAGGACAAATAGAAGAATAACAAATGAATTGCAATTTTGTAGAAAAGATGAAAAACATGTATTTGTCAGGTTTGGTATTAAAACCTTAGGAAAATCCATAGTTGTCCCTCATTTGAAGCATTGAGGAGTCTGCTCAACACTCTCCCAGGTTCTCTAAGCCATGGGTACCCAGTAGGAGAGTGACTTTGTCACATTGTAAATCTAACCAGATTTCTCACTCATATAAAAAGGTCTTTCATGGCATCCCATTGGTGTAAAATGCAAAATCCTCACCATGACCAGGAAGGCCATGTATGATCTCGCCCCTCTCTGTGTGTCCTAGCCCTTCTCCTGCTAATCTCTCACTTTCTCATACCATTCCACCACACTAGACACTTATCTCTTAGCCATTCCAAGCTAGTTCTTGACTCAGAACATTTGTACTTATTGTCTGTCTTCATCATATGTATTTCTGTATAGTTGACTGCTTCTCATTGTTTAGAAGTCAGCTATGTTCTCTTCTTTTTGAGCCCTTCCCATAGTACACGACTAAAGTTATGGGCAGGGGTTTTTCCCCTCTTATTCTCTGCTATATCCTCATTATCCAAAGTGTCAACCACATAGTAGGTGCTTCATATTGCTGAGTGATTGACTGAATAATTTACTATGGATATATCTGCAATTCATAACGCTCCTCAGTGTCAAGAAAGAGTCATAGGACAAGTTCTATGGGATGCCATGCAAGGGAGCGATCGTGCTGGAGCCGTCATCATGCAGTGGCTCATAGGGAAGAGGTGGATCTCAAAGATGATTTACCATTGTTGTTGTTGTTATATGTACCTACTTAGTGCACACTATGTGTGGCACAATATTCTAAGTCTGTTCTATAGAGAGTCTTATTCAATCTTTGTAAAAACCCAGTGAGTTGAAACTCATTTTACAATGAGGGGACATGTCTTAGTTCATTTAGGATGCTGTGACAAAATACCAGGAACTGGATAACTTGTAAACAATGAACATTTATTTATCACAATCCTGGAGGGGGGGAGGGTTGAAGTCAGGGTGCCAGCATGGTTGGGTGAGGTCCCTCTTCCCTGTTGCAAACTTCTTCTCCTTGTGTCCTCACATGGCAGGTGGGGGGAATTTTCAGGGATTCTGTAAAAAGTTGAAAGCCTTTGGAGACGGGACCAGTATGGCTTGACTTGGGCTTTAGGATTATGGGAGAACAATTAGAAATTATAAGTTCAAACAAAAAAGTAATTGAGGTTTATTACCCAATTAATAGTTTTCAAAAGTATTTTGACTCACAACTATATATTTTGATTATCAGCAATCTCTGTGTTGTCACAGTCAGTATTATTAACTCCATTTTACAAATAAGAATAATTAAATTAAATTTAAAATAATGATATTCAGAAAGGGAAAATGATTTAAAATGTTCAAGGTCAAACGGGGAACATAACCTTGGTCTAGAACTTTTCAAAAAGTCATTTGGCCAAGTCTTGGACGTTCACCCGTGGAGAGAATCATAGTTGTCACAGTTGTTGCCTCTCATGTAGTGGCTCCTGTGTGAGGACCCCTCATCTGTGTGGGTCTATGGAAAAAGAGGTGGCGTTGCTAAGAAGTGAAGGGCAGGGACATCAGAGACAGACTCCTGGTTTTAAATATCTGCCCTGGATTTGCTCTATTTGTCTCTAAAGAGTTGTTCTTTGTTTGTTTGTTTTTTCTTACCTTGCTTTGCCTCTGTTGCAAAGGGTTGCTCTGTAAATCAGTGAACTAAAAATTATAAAGTGCTTAGACCAGTGCCTGGAATTAAATAAACTCTCTTAAATATCTTGTTGTGTATGATCCTCATAATAATTCCACAGGCACTGTCATTCTCTTTTAATGCCTGAGGGGATTGAAACCCACACTCAGGACACTATACCCCAGGAGTATACATGCTGGGGCACAGGAAAGCCCTTGGAAAGAATCACAAAACAATAATCACTCTTTCTGGCACATTTGTGCATTATCACGGACAGGGAAACTTAACAAAAATGAAGTCTTCACACATTACAATGTGATAAAGCTACATTTTCCTTTGACTGAGAATACTATAGAATGATGAATAATGAAGAAGATGTTGTCAGTATCTTACCAATGAGTTCACTGAGAATTTAATGGTTGAACAAGGCGAAAGCCCTTGAGAAATATTCCCCATTGTCCAATCTTATTATCTGCCTCATCTGATCTCTCACCTCCCCCTTGGATCTGATTTGAGCAGCGTTTAAGAGTACCTCTGGACATTGGATCAAAATCCTAGCATTTCTTTACTCTCTGTGTGAACCTAGAAAAGGCATGTCACTTCTCAGCATTTTCATTTCCTCATATGTAAAATGAACATAATGATTCTTAACTTTGAAAAAAATCTTCAAATTAACAATCTATATATAAATGTGTGGTGTAGGATCAGTATTTAATAATGATGACAAGAACACTAGCACATCCTACTTGTTGGTGCATATGGGTGCTCTAAACTTTCTTCTCCAAAGTGGTATTGTTACTTTTTGTGATTAAATCAGGTATTTCCAGAGCCTTAAGACCATCCCAGGACCCTTTTCATGGATTATTGCTTCTTACAATGTCCCTTGTGGCCCAAGAACAGTTCATTGTCAGAACAGAAAAGAAGCACTAATGACATCCATTAATAAGTGAAGCTGTTTCATGGTTGGTGAAGGAATGCTAGGCTTGAAGCCAGAAGGGCTTCGTTGAGATCATGCCTTCACTCTGTGACCCAGGAAAGTGTAATGAAGAAGCAAAGACTTGGACTCATGTTGTAATAGCTACTGACACAATTGAATATTAGTGATGCGACAAGCACCAGCCTAAGAGCTTTCCAAACATTGTCTCATTTAATCCTCTCAATGACCCTCATGAAGAAGATTGGTTATTTTCTCCATTTTTTTGCAGATAAGAAAATAAATTCAAGCATTAAGGACTAGCGTGAAATCACAGAGCTCGTAGGAAGGGGTGTGAACGCAAGCTATCCCATTTGGAGTGTTTGCTCTTACTCTAACCCCTGCAACGCAAACTGGTACCAAAATATGGGGTTTGGAGCCCCTGCTGGGATCTCATATGTTGACTTCTCTTTGCCATCTCTGTGTTACTGGGCAAGAGACTGGCCTCTCTGAGCCTTAATCTTTCTTGTCTGTGAATACTACATCTAACTTCCTGCTTGCGTGTAGGAGTCTGCAAGATGCCAGGCACTAGGGAGGATTGTATGAGCCTGAACAGAAAATGCTGAGTCCACCAGCACCAGGTGGTTCTCTACTCAATATCACCCACCTCCCACACAAATGACCCCGGCCTTGTGTCTTAGCAAGCTGTGCAACTCCAAATGAGTCAATTCAAACCTCTGAGTAGCCCATGACTGGAGGGGGGCTAACTGTGACTTGCCTGAACATGCTGTAAGGAAGATTAAATAGGAGAAATATGATACAGAACATCCCACACAACATAGTTGTTCCTATTTCTCTATTTAGGTAAACATTATATTGGGTTTAGAATATTTAGGTAGTAACTGCTCTGTCTACTTCATTGTATCAAATTAGATTATCCCTTTGATATAATTAATATGCTGATTAAATAAACACAAAAATACTATGTGGAAGCTGAGGATTACTATCATTGCTAAATTATTTTAATTCTATGGATAATTATAAAGAATGAGTAATTAACAGCACGTACTAAACTACCTAGTGCTTTTCAAGGTTATTTATTCATTTATTCAGCGCCCTTAATTTTATGAACCACTAATTGTTTATACATATATGAGAAAAGTCTGTTGTTTGTCTAGTTTGTTTCTAAGAATCGTTGATCCTAGAAGGGAGGAGGCATTTTTTAAAAGGAGTATAACTAGTGGATGTGAACACAGATTTAAAAACTCTAATATTCGTCTATCATTTCCTCATTATTTCACAATTATTATTCCATGTGCTGATGCTCAATCCCCTCATTTCTGGGTGATTGCCCTATTAATGGCAGAGTTGTGAGAATGGAATTAAATATTTGCACTCGGGGCTATGTGTAATTGAGCTTCTTCTCTGCTTATTGCAAGCTTTGGTGTTTTAAATTACTGCCAATACAAAGGTGGCCCTTGAAAATATGGCTAAAATGAGAAATCTTTTATATATGACACAAATCCTACAGAGACTTGGACTTTACATTTCATGTTCAGACACAGAATCTAATTTTTGAAACAAAGCACAGCTCTTTCCTAATTTAAAAAAAAAAAAAAATCCAGATTATATTGAGCAGTCACGTTGTCCCAGAAATGATGTCAATCACTGAAAAGGGAAAAACAATATGAATGTAAAATAGTTTAATATGCAACATTATCTCACTTAGCTCACTGTGCATCTTGAGGGAGTGACCGTCTGTATCCTTATTGGCAGGGACAAACCTGAAGCTTGTACATTCACCTGAGGACAAATACTTCATTGGGATCTACTGGGATTTGGGATATTGGGACCCACTATCTGGCAGGCACTCTACTTGATGCTTGGAACATATCTAGGAAGAGAACATGCAAAACCTCTATTCTCAATCTACTATTATTCTAGTGGTGCAAACAGATCATAAAGATTAAATATGCAAGTAGCAGATAGCTGTGAATAGCATTAAACACAAGGCTGGAAATAAGGAGCTATGGGGTGGTTCTGCAGACGGCGTTCCAGAGGAAGACATGGGAGTAAAGACTTAGAAAAAAGAGAGGTGGCACCACAGGGACAAAAATGGCTGAAGTTGTGAACAAGGAGGTGTGTGAGGGGGACGAGTTCAGACAGGTGGTGAGTAGGTGCCGGGAGCCGGTCCATGCTTGCTGTTTCAAGGGACCTGGCATATATGGCATACTGTTCTTAATATGTTTGCTCACCTTCTTGGCACTATGTGTTTTAACCAAGGTCTCTGAGAAAGGTTGTTTCCCCAGGTAGGGATTTTCCCCTGAAGTTAGGGCGGGAATAAAACCTCTTAACTAGTGCCAGGTGGGTAATTAATCACTTAAACTACGAACAATCATGCTTAAGCTACATAATCTTTACTCCCTGGAATGGAGATAAGAAACGCCCTAACCTTTGTAATAGAGATTGATAGGATTGAATCAACTGGTATAAATACAGATGTAATAAGACAGCAAGACACAGAACTTAGAATACGGAACCAAGAGAGCCAGAACTTAGAACACAGAACTTAGAACACAGAACTTCGCTGGAGAGAACATGGCAAAAGATCCTGGACTGAACCTGACTACAGAAATTGGCAAGAGAACCTGACTAGACCCTGGTGACTGAACCTGGCTGGAGAACCTGGACTGAACCTGGCTGGAGAACTTGGACAGAACCTGGCTGGAGAACCTAGCAAGGGAACATGGACACAGAACCTGGCTGGAGATCTGAAGCAGAACCTCTCTGGAGATCGAGACCAGAACTTGGCTGGAGATCCTGGCTGGAGATCCTGGCTAGGCTGCTGATCAACTGAACGCTGCCTCCATGTCATTCCTTCTTTGCCGACTCCGTCCACACCTTTGGGGACCCCTGGACCTGCTGGGGTTGGACTCCGGCAAGTAGGGACCAGATGCTGCAGAACTATGTAGGTGATGGCAAAATTTCAGACTTTATTTCCAGTAACTAGAGGCCTGGTGCACGAAATTCGTGCATGGGTGGGGGGGTCTCTCAGCCCAGCCTGCAGCCTCTCCAATCTGGGACTCCTCAAAGGATGTCCAAAACTGGTAGTCCGACATCCCTCTCACAATCCGGGACCACTGGCTCCTAACCGCTCACCTGCCTGCCTGATCGCCCCTAACTGTCTCTGCTTGCTGGCCTGATTACCCCCTAACTGCCTTCTGCCAGCCTGATCACCCCCTAACTGCCCCCTGCTGTCCTGGCCTCCCCCTAACTGCCACCCTATTGGCCTGGCCACCTCTAACCACCTCTGCCTCAGCCCCTGTCATCATGGCTTTGTCCAGAAGGAAGTCGGACGTCCGGAAGATGTCTGATTGACTCGGTCTAATTAGCATATTACCCTTTTATTAGTATAGATGGAGAGGCATTAAAAGTTTTAAATCAGAGTGGGTATTTCACTCTTATTTTATTAAAAATCTATTTTTATAGATTTCTGAGAGGAAGGGAAAGAGAGAGATAGAATCATCAATGATGAGAGAAAATCACTGATTGGCTGCCTTCTACACACCCCACACTGGGGGTTGAGCCCGCAACCCAGGCAGGTGCCCTGAATGAGAATTGAACCATAACCTGGTTCATAGGTCGATGCCCAACCACTCAGCAACACCAGCTGGGCCATTCTTTTAAAGAAATCTTTTAGCTGTTATGCTCTGGTATGGACAATAGAGAGCCAGGGTAGAGGCAGGGAAACCAGTCAAGTTGCAGGGTGGCCCAGGAGAAAGATAATGTCACCTAGAACTGGGGTAGTGGGCTCAGAGACTTGGCAGGTTCCAGAAACAGGGTTTGTGTTAGATTGAATAGGAGAGGAAGAGAAAAAGGGATAAATTGTGGATTTTATTTTTTAAAAATATATTTCTTTATTGATTTCAGAGAGGAAGGGAGAGGGAGAGAGAGAGAGAAAAAAAACATCAATGATGAGAATCATTGGTTGGCTGCCTCCAGTACATCCCCTACTGGGGATGGAGCTCACAACCCAGGCATGTGCCCTTGGCCAGAATTGAACCTGGGACCCTTCAGTCTGCAGGCCAACACTCTATCCACTGAGCCAAACCAGCGAGGGCTAAATTGTGGATTTTAGGCTTAAACAATTGGATTCACGAAAGTTTCATTTACTGTTAAGAAAAATTGTGGACATAGAGTTTTTTGTTTGTTTATTTTGCTTTTTAAAAATAATTTGGACATATTGCTTGAAATATAAAACTAAATGTATCCAAATTAGGCCAGTGAATATATATGTTTGCAAGTCCAGATGTTTGTCTCATAGGGTTTTCAGCCTATTGAAGTTACCTAAGTCAGGGACAAGCATGAGACGACCTGAGGGAAGAGTTTATGTATGGAAAAGAAATGAACATTAACCTGAGCTATGGGCTTGGACACGTAGAGAAGATAAAAATTTGCTCAACATTTCCTAGGTTATAATTGGAAAATTTAAACCCTGTCTGACCCCAAAGTCCATACTTTCATGTTTTGTTGCCTGTTATATACTATTTTAAGTAAGCTTTTAATAATAAGTAGACCTTTGACATCCAGGGATGCTGAGAAGGGCCCTACAGGCTAAGGACACTGTCATATTTATGGCACAAAAGTTGAAGGGGACAGAGAGGGCTCAAAGATGGCAATTTTGTGTTCAGTGTGGTTTTAGTGTACAGTCTGGGGAGAAACACGTTGGGAAATGAATCCATCCAACATGTAGGAATTGGGAAAGAAAACAGCTATAGGTCTTTTTTTTCTTCACTGACCAGGGATTCATTTATAAAGATGATGTTCTAACTTATGACAATTCAGAAATGTAGAGGATCACTTATGGGAATGTTTTATTGTCATTATATATGAACTGGAGGCCCAGTGCACAGATTTGTGCACCAGTGGGGTCCCTGAGCCCGGCCTGCATCCTCTTGCAATCCGGGACTCCTCAGGGGATGTGGGAGAGCTGGTTTCAGCCCAGTCCTCGCAGGCTCAATCCAGACAGCAGGGAGCCCAATCCTGTGCGTTGAGTGTCTGTCCCCTGGTGGTCAGTGCACGTCATAGCGACTGGTTGACTGGTTGTTCGGTCACTTAGGCTTTTATATATACGAGTAGCCCTGCACATGAATCCGTGCGCCAGTAGGTCACTGCCGCCCTTCTGTAGCTCTCCGCCCACTGCCACCCCCTCCTGTAGCTCCCCCCCTCGCCCCCTCCTCATAGCTTCCTGCCCTGCCCCCTCATGTAGCTCTCAGCAGCCCGCTTGTACCTCACTGGCCCACCCTCCCACTGATCCGTGATTTGGTCGTGATGCACTTGGTTGTTATGCCCTGAGGCATAAGGCTAATTAGCATATTCCTCTCTTATTATATAGGATAGATAGCTGTATGTAAAAGGAATTAAACAGTTGTTCTCTGTGACTCTCAAAGATAGAGTTAAAAACAGGCATTTTTCAGTGAGTCAGATTTATACTCAGTTAAGAAAATGAATCCCAAAGTGGCTGACCTCTCTAAACACAATTGTTTCAAAATGTTTCCAGTCGCCACAAGTGTTCAAACACACATTAGGTTCAACATTCAGTAAAATGTTCCTTACTTGTCACTTGCGTGTGTTTTTTTTCCCTTTCAACTTTCCAGTACTTGAAGTGTCTTATTCTGTTTGGGCCACTATAATAAGAATTCCATAAGCTGAGTGGCTTTAATGACTAACATTTATTTCTCACGGTTCTGGAGACTGGGACGTCCAAGATCAAGATACTGGTAGATTGGGAGTCTGGTGGGAGCCCACTTTCTGGTTCATAGACAGCAAGATCTGGAAGCAGAGTTCTGAAGACTGAAACTTGGAACAGAATGAAGTGTTTAAAATATAATCTACCAATCTCTCTTTTATATCTAGTTATATAGACCACAGGGCTTTGCTGCCATGAGCAAAAAGTCTTCAGAGTCAATACAGCCTCCGCTCAACTGGAGAGAGATGGGGCCAGAGAATAAATTGACCCCTCTACTCTTCTTCTGACCATTGTCACTGAGCAAGCAAGTGCTCTTGCTAACGACACTTTCATTCATGTGCATTATTTTCTAAGAGGTTTCTTTGTCCCTGGTGCCCCTCAACACAGGACCAACTGATATATCTGGGCATGTGTGAATTGGAAAATAATTAACTATAGGATTATTTCTTAGGAACTGTCCATTCATTGAGTTTTACTTAACTGTATCCTGTTTTACTTAAAAATACCCTGGTCCTTTTGGATTGGAAGAAAAAGAAAGGAGTGGAGGGAGAAATACATTAGATATCCTAATTAATCTTAGTTAGCTATGAGCACAATAATGTTGCAGAACAAAATGTCCCAAAATTCAGTACTTTAAAAACAAGCTTTTGTTCTTCTGTCCATGGATATTTATGGCAACGGTGGTTTGGCTGATCTAGGCTAAGTGGTTCCTCTTTAGACTGTGGGTCACCTGGGCGTGAGTCCAGGCCCTGGATTGTGTTTAGACCCACTTCTATCTGCTTATTTTTAATTATGATTTTTTGTTTTAGCAGAAAAAATAAGAAACATTCTTCTCATGGACAATTGCCCGAGCCCAAGACCAAGAGTCTAATATCACTGGGTACAGAAGTTTACTCTGCCCACAGTGAGAACTAGAACCCAAATTCTCATCCAGCCTAAATCAGATAACACAGATGTGCATGACATCAGGGACATTTCCTCTTACAGGTAAGGTGCTCTATTTCTCATGTTAACCTGAACTATGTACCTTACATTTGAATTTGAGAGGCAACTTGCAAAATGCAAGACCATAAAGGATTAATCTCAGCCTTGGCTTCCTCATGTCCCGGATTTCATTCAAAATTGTTAGGTTGCTTCACAATCCATGCCTTTGCCTGTAAAGTGGCTTTTGCCAGAAACACAATCCCTGACCCCATCTTTGTCATTTTGACAAATACATTCTCTCATATTTCAAAACTCAGATCAAGGGACTCTTTTCTTAGAATGTTTCCAGTGTTTGGCAGTTAGTAAGTGGCTAACAGTTTTTGTTGCTGAATAAATAATCACATCTAAACCCTTCCTTCTAAAATGAATTAAACAGAGACCTAGAAAGTAAAAGTGACTTATTCTAAGTGACACAGTATACAGTCCCTTTAAAAAATTTTATCCAGAAGTAGTGACAGATGCAAACTGCAGGTCGCCAGTCCTTAGCAATATTAATCTACTTGAGTCATTTAAATGGCCAGCTCTCAAAGACTTTCAGATTAACACTTAGAAAATCCATTGAATTGAAAAGTCTTAATTTTAATGTCATTTCTTTAATAATTTAAGACCATGATAACTTTAAACTCACCTTCCTCCTTTTTAAATCACTGACTTAGAGTGAAGTTCCTTCTTCTTGGTCTTTATAAAAAAAAAATTCTAAAAAAGCACACATCTAAAATAAGGTCAAGAGAAAGAGTGGGGCAGCACCTGCTGTCAGATAAAGTTTATGGCATATTTGGGGCATTTGGATGGAATAGTCACAGTAGGAAATGAGTGACAGCTGAGCAAAGCAAACCTGGTCTCATGAATATTATCATTTTTGCCTCCCTGGGGCACATGCATTCTATTCTGCCTCCATTGCTCTATATTTATTTATGGTGACTTCTCCTGCACCTCTCTTAGACCAAGTCATTTGGATGGGCTTATTCCCATGTAACTCAGCCCCAGAAGAGGCACAGGACTCCAGTGTGGGTAGCAAGCATGTCTATCCCCTGGCCACAAAGGACAGAATGCTCAACACAAAGCACTCCAAAACGAATTCTATTCCATAGCTTTTCCTGCAGCTCTTAAGATAGAAAATAATAACCTTTGCTGTTGATCTTACATATGAAAGTACTGTATATCCTTTTACCAGTGCAAGTGTCTTCCCTTCTGTCACTGTATTAATCCATCAGGACCAATAGTTGGAGAAGAATTAAATCCTTTAAAGCTCCTGGATATCGTGGTGTCTGAAGCCAGATCACTGGCAGGAATTCTCATATCTGCGAGCTAACATTTCCCATTTTCTCTCACAGGAGTTTGAATTGGCTTCTGACACTTTGAAATGTGAGTGAGGTCTCTGACTGCATCTGGGAGCTCTCCAAGTAGCTCTCGGAGCTTATGATAGAGAGTCAGGCCAGGCGGGTGGCTTATGTGCTGAGCCTGGCAGCAGGCCTATGGGGAAGGCCCAGCAGGCGGTGGGGGAGGTCCAAATGATCTGATTGATAAGGGAGAGCTTCAGCAGGGAATCCAACAGAGAAAGGTGGTGCCAATTCTCCCCATCCTTCTGCAGAGCACTGAGTGTTTATAGTCCATTCTTGCATATGTTGCATATAACATCCAGTATCTTCAGCCAATACTCAAGAGAAGTTATAGTTTTCTTTAGATCATGTCACCTGGAACTGGTAAATCCAGATGTCTGGCCCACATCCTTTTGCTGCTAACTGATGTAATGCTGTTTATAATTTGAAAGACAGGAGATGAAAGGAAACAGAGAGCAGTGAGTCTGAAGGCAGTTAGTGACACTCAACCCCAGATGCAAACCGATAGAAACCATGAGTGGACCAGTGATGCACTTTTATTCAGGGTTTAAGGAAGAAATCTAGTGATTGAAATTAGAAAACATGCCGAAACCGGTTTGGCTCAGTGGATAGAGCGCAGCCTGCGGACTGAAAGGTCCCAGGTTCAATTCAGGTCAAGGGCATGTACCTGGGTTGTGGGCACTTGCCCAGTGGGGGATGTGCAGGAAGCAGCTGATCGATGTTTCTCTCTCATCGATGTTTCTAACTCTCTATCTCTCTCCCTTGCTCTCTGTAAAAAATCAATAAAATATATTTAAAAAAAAAAAAAAGAAAACAAAGTGAGAAACTAGACACAAAATATAGTAATAAATTACATTTAAAAAGTGTTAGAATAAAGGCCTAGGAGCAATTTTTTTTAAAGCATTAAAATGTTTGAGCAGTACCTGTACTTAATGACACTCATTAAATGCTCATGATTTTCCTGTAGAGACAATGAAGAATTTAAGGATTGTTACAGGTAAAGTTTCAGAAGTAATATGGGAATGTTGGGAAAATGAGAAAGAATATGAAAAATAATGAAGAAATGCCCTAACCGGTTTCACTCAGTGAATAGAGCATCGGCTTGCGGACTCAAGAGTCCCAGGTTTGATTCCGGTCAAGGGCATGTACCTTGGTTGCGGGCACATGCCCAGTAGGGAATGTGCAGAAGGCAGCTGATCGATGTTTCTCTCTCATCGATGTTTCTAACTCTCTGTCCCTCTCCCTTCCTCTCTGTAAAAAATCAATAAAATATATTTTAAAAAAATAACGAAGAAATGCCAGTTGAGGCTAGGTTGTGAGGTTGCATGAATTTCTTATTAATTGGGATTTACTATGTTCTTAAGGAAAATAAAAAACATTAGAGTTAATATATATATATAGCTAATATGCAAAATGTCCCCTCAGGAGTTCAACCGGGAGACCAGGAGTTCAATCGCTTGCTATGATGTGCACTGACCACCAGGGGGTGGTGCGGAATGAAGGAAGGCCTAGGCCAGGAGCTGGAAGGCCCCGATTGGCCTGATTGAGGGCTAGGCCTAGGGACCCTACCTGTGCACAAATTTTGTGCACCAGGCCTCTAGTTATATATAATTTTTTCCTCATCTCTTCCCAAATATAACTCAGGGCTTATTGGCATCAAATATAAATCATGCTGCATTCGGGGTCAAAATTCTGACATTTTGACAGGTATAAAATAGAGAACCAGGTTATAAAATCACTTGGGCAACTTTTCTTTTAATCATTTGCCTTATATAATGGGTTTTAGCCATTCATCAAAGGGACTGTAGATGTCATTTTCTAATTTGCAGTCTATTTGAGACCTACTTGGGGAGATTTAATTGTCATTCTTCATGGGAGAATTTTGGAGCTAGTTTATCCACACAGCATAGTTCAGATCTGCCACTAAGAAGCTGTGCCATCTTGGGGAAATCATTTTCTATTTCTGGACTTGAGTATCATTACACCTAAACTAACGTAAAGGACTTGGAATCAAACTCAACTGCAATAAATGGTTCATTCCATGTCCAATATTCTGAGTTCCATTGCAATTAGGAGAAATGGAATGTTTGTTCTTAATGTGCAAGCATTTTAAGGATGAAGAAACACAGAAACATCCTCCAAGTCTTCTGCGGTTATAAGTGAGAGCCATGCAGACTCCTCTCTGTGAAGCAGGTGATACTATGATTGCCTGCACTCAAACCACCGACTTGGAATGACCTCGGTCTCTGATGATATTCATAGTTGATTCTGAGTGAAGATGTGTCTTTAATTTTTTTGTTTGGTTGGTTGTTTTGTTGACTGATTAGACATATTGTTCATGTAAATGAACATAGATTTGTAGAAACTGGCCACCTGATCACTGTTTCATTCCCTTTGGTTTACCATGGCTGCTATCTAAATTCAATGGATTTCATCTGTCTCACAGAATCAAGTGAAGCTTTTGAAAAATATATATATATATATATATATATATATATATATATATATATATATATATATATATATTTAAGAAGAAACATTTGACAATTTGTAAATGCTTTTATAGATTTATTTAAAAATTCAATGACAAAAATGAGATTATGTTTTCATGATGATGATATTAATATAAATTTCGGTAAGATGCCACATCATAGTAGAATAATGCTGTTACTTAATTTGCACAACTACAGTACAGAAATGTGGTTGGCACTGTCTGTGTGACACCTGTAAATTAAACTTGCATTCCAACAGCAACATTTTACCAAACAAAATTAAATCTGTGCTTGTTAAAAAAAAGTACAAATAGTCTTACACATATGCATTTGGAGTAGTTGTACTACAAAAATTTTTATGTAAGACTGGTGTGAAATAAAACAACTATATGCTTAAGGATGGTACATATGGTGTCTCTCTGCTGTTCATCTCCAATCTGATTCTGGAAATCTTGGGATCCACTTTATAACTCATTCTAAGTATCCTAAGGAGAAAGTGAATATGTTTGAAACAGATTCTTTGACTTTCTCTGTATGGTTTTCAAAATAAATTATAAATTTTTATCACAGTATTTAATAATTAGGAACTTAAAATTACAAACTTCAACTACTGAGGCCTTGAACCCATTTTTACCTTGCAAACTAGAAAACCTTAAGTTTATTTTTACAACAGGAAGGAAAGGATTGAGCAAAATAACTGATGAGTTCAATATTTAACTTTGACATTAAATAATTAATTATATTCTATATATTTCAACTGAGGGAAGAATGTTGAGATGAAGTGTCTCTATTATACTGGATGAATTTATATTCTTTATCCAATGGGATGAAGTTAAGGTGGCCTACAATTTTGCTGCATTTAAATTTAGTGTAAAAAATGATATAGGGACAACTTAGTTGACTTGTTTCTAATAGAAATATCAGTCAAATAAATGAATTCTGACTGAGGGGGAAAAGGCCATACCTTTGAAGATAAATACATTTAAGCTAAAATATTTAAATAATAAAATTTAGAAATGAAAATAGATTCAATTTAATAAAGTTATTTTTAACTTTACTAGGCATCTTCACAGTTTACTTAATTAAAAATAGTCTGTTCTACAAAAAAATAATTAATTGAAAATGTCAACAATTTCCAATTTATTAACCATAATGTAAAACTTGAAGGTAACTACATGGATTTTATGAAAAGTGTTAAAGACAATTTTTTTTGAATTTCCCCCCAGAAAATAATTACCTGTAACTGGTGTTATAGGCAGATATGAATAAGAAACTAACTAATTCAAGTAACAAATATATATTAATGGCCAATTTATTTTCTTTTTAACCAAACAATGAATATAAACAATTATTTTACTGTGCTCTACTGTATATGGATATTATAAATAAATGTTATTTTATTCTTAAAAAGGATTTTATATTTGCAAACCTATTTTGAAAATAACTATCTTGAAAGTTCACCTGTAGTAAAACCTGTTAGTCAATCAATAATGACATGAAAATATATTTTGCATTCACTATCTCAACCATGAATTATTTCTAACTTAAGTCATGTGGTTAGTCACCACACATCTACTTTCTTCAATGTTCAGTTAGGCATTGGCCAACAGTCTTATACTGATGAGAAACCAAAGAGTAGGATAGTGATTCTCCATTGCCTATCTCACACTCATCTGTTCTTCTCTGTATGGAAGTAAGATTTATCTTTTGCTAAGTTAGTGTTTCTTAAGGTACCACTCAAGCAAACACCTACTGTCCAACATCTGAATTATGTGAGAAGGGTATGACTGCAGATTCAAAGGTGCCGAACCAGGTATATAGAATCAGAATCCTGGAGGGGAGCAGAGAATTAGCATATTTAGTAGTTTTTCAAAGGGTATCTAAAAATTGAAACCTGCAAAGAACAAGACTCAAACCATGACTCTTGTCCACTTTCCAGGTGTGCTGTAATAAATGCAATATCCTACTCCATGCACCACGCCAGACCTCTAATCCTCTACAGCAAAAGGTCACTTTCTTCAGGATATGGAATTCATCCTTGAATCCCCGATATTGTATGTATCCAGAATTGAATGTATCATTGGATGTCAAAGAATAGGACATGATGAAAAGAGAAAGGAGCAGAGAGGAAGAGAACATCTGCATTGATCTATTAGGTTGAAGAATCATCCTTCATCCCCACCTATAGGAAAAGGTGGCTTTGCTTTACCTAGTCAGCACAGTCCCTACATCTCTAAATAAGAGGCAGAAAGTGAAGTTGAGCTACAGCACATCAATGCCTTTGTCCTGAGAAGCCATGCTTTTTCAGGCCAGAATGAAGTATGGATATAGTCCAGAGTTATGCTCATAAGCCAACTCCATCTTACCCGTCATTGGCAGGAACTTCCTGGGCTTTGTTTTATGGTTCTTGGTTACCATTAGTAGAACTTTTATAAAAATCTCATAGTTTAAAATCCATGTTCTTCATGTTGCTCTCTTACATAGTGTTCTATGAGCAGGTCTCTGCGATTGAGACCACATAAAAGGAAAGAGGGAGGAAAGAATTGAGCTGATTTCATTAAATACATGCATACATATAGATTTGACCAAGAGAATATTGGTGCTATTCAATTTAAGGGAGAATTAGGATCGAGGAAACTGGGATATAAATGGTAACAACACGAGTTTTTATTTTTACTTATTTATTAAGCTTTTAGACAATTAGTTTTGGTAAGTATTCAGGCTCATATTCTCGTGAAGTGGTGAAGGGTAAGCAGAATGAACTTCTGAAATCTAAATATAAAGAGGACACAGTTGTGCTAAGTGAAGTAAGTCAGAGAAAGAAAAAAGACCTTATGGTTTTACTTATATGTGAGGTCTAAAGAGAAAAATAAATAAACAAAATAGAAAGAGACTTATAGATACACAGAATAGACTGATGGTTGTCAGAGGGGAGGAGGTTGTCAGAATGAAGGGACTGAGAATTACAGATTGGTAGTTATAGAATAGTCTAAGCACTGTGCTGTAAACCTGAAACTGATACAGAATAATATTGCATGCAAACTATAATCTATAATAATAAAAGCATAATATGCTAATTGGACTGGGTGTCCTTCTAGACAACCTTCTGGATGAAGGTGCGCTGGCAGGGGCCAAACCCCAGCAAGAATTTTGTGCATCAGGCCTCTAGTTAAAAAATAAAATTAAAAGAAAAGAAGACAGAATTGAAGGATTGTGAACAAATGTACCCTTGGTCAAAATTATCAGACATAACAGTGATGATAACAATTGTGCATCATTTTACTATTTGAAGTAATTTTTAAAAAGACAGTGGACTCTTTTCAAGAAAACAAAACAAACAAAAGAATTAAAAGCAAGAACAGTTAGAAAGGCGACTGAGGGAGGGAGATTCAGTGACATGAAGTCAAATAGAGGAAAAACCATCCATGGTTAAAGCCAGAATTTTTTTTCAAGGTGAGAGAGAATGAATACAGTGTCATGCTGACTGGTCACTTGGGAATTATCACTGAGTATTTTCTAACCTAATTTTTATTGATGTCTCAAGTAAATATTCCCAATACTTACATTCCCTGTTCACTGTGGTTTTCCCCTTAGAACACAGGGAATGATGTTTCTTTCCTTTAATTGACCAACAAGCTCAACATGGAACCTTAGGGACCACGGGTCACCAATGGGACCAGACTCTCCTTTGTTGTTCTTGCATGGCAGGACTGAGCGAATTCCTCAGTACATCCACCACGGAAAAAGCCTGGAATTTCAAACTGCAAGTGACTTGAAGAGGGGAGGAGGAACTTGAAATGCCTTTTATTTTATTTTATTTTTAAAGAACGTCTCCATGTAAGGGGCAAAGAATAGATCCTCTGCCATAAGTGTTTCACCAGGCAGTTTTTTAAATTAATGTAGTTTAACTATTACATTAACTTAATGGCTATTTTCCCCTGCTTTAACCATGTTAAATGTGCCGGCAATAATGAGCTTCTAATGCTGTCTCTTTTAAGTCTCAGAGGCATCTTTAGAGCTGCTGCTTATCTCCTGGATCATAAAGCTGCATAATTTAGTATTCAAACAATTCATTTAAAAGCGAGGCCCTTGGAATCACCGTAAAATTAATCAGAACAAAGTCATCTTAACCCATCAGTTTGGTTTATAGCTAGTTAGCGAATTTGCAAGTGAAAGTGAGATAGAAATGTTGACTGAGCTGCAATTGTTTTTTTTGTTTTTTTTTCCTGGATGGAGTACCTATTCCAAGAGATATCAACACAGATCATGGGCCACATTTCCAGTGATTCCTTTGTAACTGTGATAAATCCGGACTTTAACTTTGTCCTATACTGTAAATCCCAGAGCTACTTCTCAGCTATATATTGTTTTACTCTCCCTTTATTATTTTATTTTTAATTAATTCATTTATTGAATTCCAAATTTGACAACTAGGGGAAATTTTGTCACAAGTTGGAGTGATCAATTAGAATTACTATTATTTTATTTGAAAACAGCTTTTAGAAATTTTTCAAGTTATTTTGATGATGTTTTTCAATTATTAAGACCTTGATGGGGACCCAAGGACTTAAATTTCCAGAATTTTCAATTACTAACAGGAAGTATAGCCCTACTAGGGGCCTGGTGCACAAAATTCGTGCACATTAAAAGAGAACTAATTAGAGGAAATATTTTAATGTTGCTATTTTCCCTTTCTCTATAACAGAAGTGTTAGAGATGTAAGAAAATTAGTAAAATGTATATGAAAATCTCCCTCCTGTCAGAGTCTGGGGCATGCTGCGGGACCCAGAGTCAAGTCCCCGCCCACCAGCACGTGCCTCGAAATCCTGAGAGACCCAGACCAGGCCGGCCCCATCCCCATCAAGCCCCGCAGGGCAGGGGTCACAGCCTCATGTCCCCTGGCCCTGGTGCAAGGGTGTGAGGGCGCGAGGGTGCGAGGGCACAATGACCATTTGCATATTAGCTCTTTATAATATAGAACTAGAATATCTTGAAGCTCTAAAGCTGTGTTAAACTGTCCTGGGGAGTTGTTGTCTTAGTGAAATCCTCTAGTTTCTCAAGCATATCTGTAACTCATGTTTAGAAAGAGTTGAATTTTTTTAACTGCATTTTAAAATTCCGTCTGGAATGTGAGAAGGACTGGGCTATGAATTGTATCTACTAGTAGGTCCTGGAGAAGTAGCCTGGTCTCTTACCATAAGCACCACAGTTCAGAGTGGCATTCCCCAAGGTTTGACACATGGAATCTCAGAAAATGTTAAATAAATCAAGGGGAGGTACATGCACAGATGTGGAAAGGATGAGTTATCCTTATTTTTCCAAAAATACCTTAGCCAAGTCAGATCCTTGAAAAGTCTAGAGCACAGGTTAACAAACTTTTATAGGAAAGCGTCAGATAGAACATGTTTTAGACTTGGCAGATTATTTGCTCACCTTTGAATCTCAACTCTCTCAACTTTGCCTTCATAGTACTACAGCCACCATGGATTACACCAGCAGAAAGGGCATGGCCATGTTCCAGTAAAACTTTACATATAAAACTGATGGCATGTTGCCAAACCTGGATTAGGGAGCATGAATCTCTAATAGAAAAAAACTATTGGGATTTAAACACAAATTTTACCATAAAATCATGTTTCTTTTGTTTGAGAATCATCTTGTGAATCTATTGTATGAAAGAATATCCATTATGATATGGAAGTATAATGGGAAGAGTGGGCTTTGTCATCTAAGTGACATATGCCAAGGATTTAGCACTTCAATTGGATAACTTCATGACCATTGACAAATTGCTTAACTTTTCCAGCCACATTGAATCCATTTGTGAAGTAGTGTATAACTACTGGCACTTTATACAGTTGGTGTGTGGATTAAAGGAGAATGTATACATTATTTTATGCCATGTGCTGGCCTTCAATAAGAATGAATCTCCTTATGATGGTTACTTATCTCCTTTCAAAGACTGTTCTTAGTCCCTTTTACCTTTTGGGTACTTGATTTATTGGAGTGATCACTTATCAAGTTGTATAAATGTCTAATCACTATGTTGTACACCTAAAATTAAAATAGTATTGTATGTCAACTGTAATTAATAAACAAATTAACAAACAAAATAAACTAAAGACTATTATTACTAGATTTATTGCATTTTACTTTTATTTGTGTTTTCTAGTCTTCCCCTTTAGTACACAGCAAACGAATGTGAAGTTTCTTAATGTGAGCTTGTGAATGTCAGTGAGCAGATCCATTCTTGTCTCTAGTCATGGGTCATTTAACATTTCTCAGTGTGGCTGGATTCCTCTGAGCTATTTGGCTTATTTTAAAGCTCAGGGGTTCTCTGTAAAGTAGTTTTGTTAGCAAGAGCTGAATAAAGGATGCTGAAGGCTGGAATTAGGGCTCATCCTGTCACTCAGTCTTTTCCTTGTTATTTTTTATAATAGTATCAAACATTTATTGAGGGTTCACAATTCAACAAGCCCTGTCCTCAGGTCTTTCTGTGTATTGACTCACTTAATCCTCAAAATATTCCTATGGGATAGTTACTAAATTAAACCTGAGGTTAGAAATAAAGAAACTGAGGCATAGAGTGAGTGCATGACTAGCTGTTCAAGGCTACACCACTGGTAAGTGCAAGAGCCAGAATTCAGGGCCAGGTGGCCTGCCTCAAAGCTCTCCCAAACGCCCACTACACTATTTCCACTCTGGAGGAAAATTTAGCATCTTCCTTCAGAAAATACTTTTGGAGCATTTGCTAAGATATTTCGGCTCTCTGAAATGAGATCATTTGGGTAACCTGAGGCAGTGCTGTGTGGTACAAAGGACCCCAGCATCCAGGTAGGATAAATCTTGATCAATGCTGACTCTACCACTCACTGCTCCAGTGACCTCACACCACTTATCATTTCGAAGCCTTCATTTTTGCAACCAAAAAAAAAAAAAAAATTAAGAAAAAAGAAAAGATAATTATACCTACCTCATGCATTTATTTTGGGAATAAAAGATTAGTTATGCAATTACAGTCCCAGGCACTGAAGAGGTCTCATAAGTGCTCTTTCCTCTCCACCTCTCTCCTCATTATTATCTAAGGGGTCTCAAATGGAGCCAGGCAAGCCAATAACTGTTATTCAAGGATTTCACTTGAGAAAAAAATGGGCAGTCTTCCCCTAACATGCCTTCCCTTCTCTTTTAAACAGCTCCCTTCTTTCCCCCTGCCCTCCCCCAGTGATTTGGTGCTCTCATGCCAATTTTTTCAGCGAACAGTAATATTTCCTTATATGTGATTAGTACTGGACTTTCAAATCCCTTTACTACTGTCTTCTTATTCCAGCCATCCCCCATAAAAATTCAGTGAAGGAAAACATTGCTATCCCATGTGTAAATAAGAAATCTGACCCTTATCATGTAAGGTACTTATATAGCCAACCACTAAGGAGAGGTGACACCAGAGTTTGAATCTTCTTATCACAATATACCAAAATGGCTCTATGATTGTTTCTGGGTATTAGGTCCTAGGGACGGTGCTCGGTGCCATGGTGGACACAGAGCTGGTCAGGCAGTCTTCCTTTATGAAGTTTTTCTTTCCATTAATGTGAGATTTCCCATTCTTCCCCACCAGTCCTCCTCAGGTGGCTTTTTTTATTATTATTTTTAATTGTCTAAAGTTCTACATACATCTCCCCTTCCCCCAATTGACCCCGCCCCCAGCCAATTCCCACCCTGGGCAAGCCCCCACCACCCCAGTGTCTCTGTTCATTGGTTATGCTAATAAGCATGCATACAAGTCCTTTGGTTGCTCTCTAACCCCTCTCCCCTACCATTTGTCTCTGGATCTATTCTTGTTCATCAAATTATGTTGATCATTATATCCCACATATGAGTGAGACCATGTGATATTTATCTTTCTCCGACTGGCTTATTTTGTTCCTCAGGTGGCTTTTGATCTTTGAGAGCTTTTCTAATCTGCATAGAATAAAGAGAAAAAAGGCAATGTATGCATCCACTTACATCCAAGTAGAAAAAAAAAATGCCCATGCATATGCAAACACAAAATAAGGATAAAACCACAAAAAACAAACAAACAAAACAACCTGACAAGTTTTCATTTTTTGTGGGCTTTTACAAACATATTCACATGTGTAGAATTCTTGGACCCTATATAACAATCTGGTAGGATGGGAAAGGTGAATGTTTCCTATGCACAGAGGGAGAGACAAAGGTTGCGCCTCCCACAGTCTACACCAGTGATGGCTAACCTTTTGAGTCGGCGTGTCAGCATTTTGAAAAATCCTAACTTAACTCGGGTGCTGTGTCACATATAGAAATTTTTTGATATTTGCAATCTTAATAAAACAAAGACTTATATATTTGATATTTATTTTATATATTTAAATGCCATTTAACAAAGAAAAATCAACCAAAAAAATGAGTTCGTGTGTCACCTCTGACACGCGTGTCATAGGTTCACCATCACTGGTCTACACAGCAAAACTAAAACTAGAAATGGCAAAAGAAAACTTCAGGGTTCTCTCATTCACCACCCATTCCATCTCCTTTCAAATTGGAAAGGTTGGAAAGCTGTAAACTTACTTTGCACAGCCTCCCTTGCTGCTAGGGTTGTTGGTGAATTCAGGAGGTAATGGGGAGGCAGGAGTGGGACTCAGGCTATCATCCTGTGGCCAAGGCTGTAAGTGCTGACTCACAAGCCAGTGGATCCATGAGGCCTTCTCATAGCAGTTTTTCATGTTGTGTCTCCAGCTTCCTGAGGGTTGGGAAGCTGCAGCCCCTGGGAGTTTCCTCAGGTAACCTCCAAATTCCAGTACTTCTTTGCCAGTGACCAACCCCTTCAGGTGCTCATAGAGGTGGCAGCTCCCCTAGTGGTCGAGATTGGTATAGCTCTAGAACTTTGCCCTCAGGCTTTCCAGTTTTCTCAAGACCTAATTCCTGGAATTGAATCCTTTCATGTAAATACTTTAGTGGCTTCTGTTTCCTGCACTAAAATCATATATACTCCCAGCTGAGAAATCTACATTTTTGCCATCATTTCTGGAGATGACACTTTAATGCATTTCAGACAAAAGGAAAACAAATACCTAAATACAGTGAGAAGAAAAAACCTGCTTTGCAGTTTCTTGAAATAAGTTAAGTTTCTATTGAACTTGTCTAAAGAACTTAAGGCTTTGTTAGGAATATATATAAAACACAAAAACATCCCCAAGGGTTAGGAAATAAAGAAACACATATGGGATGTTCCTCTCTGCCCTTGAGCAACTTGTACTCATAATAACTATTAAGAGTTATATATCTATCTTATGTTTTATGAAGCATTTATCATATCTTATTCAGTCCATGCAGAAGACCTCTGAGGTGAGCATGGAATCAATCATAAGTCACATTCTACCTATTAGAAAACAAGGAAGGTGGGGCCATGCTATTATTTCTTCTATCTGGGGCCATGTAGTTAGCACAGTGGTGTTCAGCACAGAATCTATACTTATAAAAGGATAATATGCTAATCAGATCAGATAGACCAGACATCTTCCAGACATCCGTCTGGACGTCCTTCCAGACAAAGCTATGGTGGCGGGGGCCGAGGCAGAGGCAGTTAGGAGCGATCAGATTGGCAGGGGAGAGAAGTTAGGGGCAATCAGGCCAACAGGGGAGAGCACTTAGGGGCGATCAGGCTGTCAGGGAAGAGCAGTTAGGGGCAATCAGACAGGCAGGCAGAGGTGGTTAGCAGCAATCAGGCAGGCAGGGGAGCAGTTAGGGAGATCAGGCCGGCAGGCAGAGGGGTTAGGGGCAATCAGGCAGGCAGGCAGGTGAGCAGTTAGGAGCCAGTTGTCCCAGATAGTGAGAGGGATGTCCTGGATTGGAGAGGGTGCAGGCCAGGCTGAGGGACCCCCCCTCTGGTGCACAAATTTTGTGCACCACACCTCTAGTAAGCACAGAATAAGAGTTGCATGAATTAATGAACCTGTGGCTTAAATTCTGGGAGGTTAGGTATGGCATCATAATCACAAAGGGAGTGAGTGGCAGAACCAAGGTTTCAGGATCCAAACCCTAGGCTTTGTCTGGAAGAGTCATTAATTACATTTACAGGATTCCTGAGAGCCTGCAGCTGCTTGCAGAGAGAAGACAACTGTTGAGGGGCCCTGTTCAGGGACCCCATTCCATTCATCAGACTTCGATTCAAATCCTGGCTCTGTCACTTATTAGCTTGTGACAATTTCACTGAGCCTCAGTGTCTACGTGTATAACCTGAGAAGGTCAAATGCTCCTTTGTACTTACTAAAAAAGACACCAGGTACAACAGTCCTCCCTTATTCACAGTTTTTCTTTCTGTGTATTCAATAGCCATGGTCAATGTGGTCCAAAAATATTAAATGGGAAGTGCCAGACATAAATAATCCATAAGTTCTAAATTGCATGCTGTTTTAAGTAGCTCAATGAACTTTCTCACAATTACACTCCATCCCCACTGGGACATGAATTATCTTTTGCCCAGCGCAGATACACTGTATATACTCCCCACCCATTAGTTACTCAGTAACCATCTCAGTTACTGGATCCACCGTCCCAGTATCATAGTTTTTCTGTTCAAATTATCCTCCTTTTACTTAATAATGATTCCAAAGCACAAGAGTAGTGATTCTGGCAATTTGGATATGCCAAAGAGAAGCCCTAAGTGTAAGTATATACAGGAGAAAACATCGTATCTAATAAAAGACAAAAAGGGTAATTGACCGTACCTTCGCTACACTTCCCATGGGCTAATCAGGGTGATATGCAAATTAACTGCCAACAAAGATGGCGGTTAATTTGCATATGTAGGTTCCAAGTGGTGGAGCGAAGCCAAATGGCCCTGAAGCTGGCTGAGCAGTGAGGCCTCACGCCCCAAGATCAGCGGAACCACAAGGCCTCATGGGTGGGAGGCAGGGGCCTCTGGCCGGAGCTCAGCCAGAGTGAAGACGTGGGTCCCAGGTTCCAGAGGAAAACTGGTGCCAGCAGCCAAGGGAGGGGAAGGCCTATTGCACGAATCTCTTCGTGCAACAGGCCTCTAGTCCTATATAATAAAAGTGTAATATGAAAATCAACCGAACGGCTGAACAGCAGAACAGCCATCTGGATAACCATCTAAATGACCATCTGCGACCATGCTATGACACCCACTGGTGCCAAGCCAGCCAAGGCAGGTGTGATGCGATTGGTTGGGGGCCCAGCCATCGCCCATGATCACCCCACAGAGGGAGGACAAGGCCACAAACCAGCGGGCTGTGGAAGGTGGATGGGGCCTCCCTCTGTGAGGGAAGCCCCGGTCCCGGGTGCTGGGCTGGAGGGAAGCCCAGGTCTTGGGTGCCGGAGGGAACCCAGTGCCAGCGTCCGGGGAAAGGAACACCTATTCTTACATAAATTTCATGCATCAGGTCTCTAGTAGTATATAAAGTATTTGGTATTATCCCAGGTTTCAGGCACCCACTAGGGGTCTTGGAACATATTTCCTGAAGATAAGGGGGGACTACTGTATAGACTGGCTCATTGTCAGCCACAGGCAAATCTTACAATTCTTATAGTTTGTATTTTAAAAAGGCGAAGGTCCAGAACCTAGATTCTAGTGGTCTGAGTGCTGATTAGATGCACTGACATTCTTCCAAAGTCTTCATTTAGTGTTAGTAATTTATATAGAGCACACGCACCCACGGCATTTGAAGCTTATGCAAATGTGGTTTAAATGTATCCAGCATATTGAGGAGGCAAATCACTCTTCCTGGCCAAGATCCTGAGTTAGAGCCTCCTCTGAACACCATCCAGATTAGAGGAGAAAATTCACTATTGGTCAAGGGAGGAAGCATTTGTGTCAGGCCCTGGGATGGATCTACCTGGTCTCCCCAGCCATTCAAATGCCTTATTGGACTGACATTTGAGTCTCTGTAATGAGAAGTTGGAGTTGATCTTTTTTAAAAATATATTTTTATTGATTTCAGAGGTGAAGGAAGAGAGAGAGAGAGAGAGAGAGAGAGAGAGAGAGAGACTAGAAACATCAATGATGAGACAGAATCATTGATTGGCTGCCTCCTGCACACCCACCCCACACTGGGGGTCGATCCCACAACTCAGGCATGTTCCCTGACCAGGAATCAAACCGTGACCTCCTGGTTCATAGGTCATTGCTCAACCACTGAGCCATGCCAGCCAGTCTGGAGTTGATCTTTTAAGTTTATGTTCTGCTAGGAGATTCTCAGTCCTGGTGTAAATGCTGATCTAGTCTTCCAGCCTCAGTTACAACCATAATCATTAAATCCCAAATAAATGCGTAGGTAAAACTGTCTGTGATGATCAAGCTCAGTGCTGTCAATACCGGAACCTTATTATTTTAAATTTCAGCTTGTTCTCTTTTTTTTCCAGGTCAGAAACTGATTTCAAGAAAAAGTCAATACTAAGTATCCTTACTTCCCTGTAATCCAGGATTTCATCTAAAATTTTGAATAGATGAAAGGAAGGAATTAACTTAATCAAAATTCCCAAGTAGCATCACGGCCTGGAGGAGGAGCATGGATCTGGCCTGCAGTTGTCACATTTTCTCACCTGGCACCTGCTGAGGTGAGCAGTGCTGTCTGCTGCTTTCTCTGCTTCAGTGATTCATGCAGCCATCACCTGGGATGTCTGTGTTTCCATCTGCTCTCCCGTCCAATGCACGTTGACATTCTCAGCGGGATCACCTTGTCCTGATCACAGAGCCCTGAAAGGCCATAGACTTCCCTTCTCAGCTCAGATTTGCACCCTCCCCAAAGACATGGACAAGCCAGCTGTCCATGATGCTGCAATTTCTGCGAATGCAGGATTCCAAGGATAGCTGCCTCTCTGCCTCAGCCTGCTGTCCCCGGGCTGTGACGGTAAGGGCACTTCAGTGAGAACTACAGGTGACAAGGTGGCATTTGTGCCTTCTACCTTCAGATCCCTTGTCTCATCTGGGGGTCCCATCATGCTCTTCCACCTGTAGAGTTGCACCCTGGGTTAGAAATAAGACAAGACCCACCTGCAGACTCCCCAGCAAAGCCTTACCCTGTGGATCTCTGACCTTTTTCTGCAAAGGTTTTATTTCTTTCTTGGGCAAAAGAAGAAAAGCTTGCTCAGGAACAACTTTGATTCTATTGTATGAGCCAGATGCTGGCTTTAGGAATGCCAAAGACAATAATTGAATTATTTTGTTCTTAGAGAAAAAATTTCTCTGAGACAATGGATACAGTAAATGGGAGTAAGGGGCAGGGGACAAAAGGATGGTGACTACTTCTCAGTGGTACCCCACTATACAAGTAACTATACAACTTTCCTTCTAATCCTTAGACAAAACACATTGGGAGTGGTTGGGATTAAAGGGTAGTCATGAAAGTTCCTTTTTCTTCCTGAGCTAGTAGAGGGAAGCCTCCTAAAAGAGAACACACATTGAAGAGTAGACTTTAGAATGAGGATTGGGGTGGGTGGGATGGGTGGGTGGGGAATAGAGAGTTCATTGCAGCATTATTTACAATAGCTAAAATATGGAAGCCCAAGTGCCCATCAATAGATTAGCGGATTAAAAAACAACTATGTACATTTATGCAATGGAATATTACTCAGCCATAATAATGAATTAAATCTTGCCATTTACAACAACATGGATGGACCCAGAGGGTATTATGCTGAGTGAAATAAGCAGACAGAGAAAAGCAAATACCATATGATTTCACTTATATGTGGAATCTAAAATAATAAATAAATGAACAAACAAAAGAGAAACAAACTCAGAGATACAGAAAATAAATTGATGTTTGCTAGATAGGAGGGATGTTGAGTAGATGGGTGAAAAAGGGGCAAGGGTTAAGATGTACAAGTTGAAAATAATAAAAGCAGTCATGGTGTGTAAAGTGCAGCACAGAGAATAAAGTCAATGATATTGTAATAACAGAGCCCTGAAAGGTGTCAGATGGATAGTAATGTAAGATAAGGTATATAAGTATCTGTTCGCTGTGTTGTACATCTGAAATTAATGTAATATTGTAGGTCAACTGTATTTGAATTTTTTAAATGCAGAAAAAGTAAAGACAATCCTACTTCCAGATAAAGACCATTAAATTCTAGTGCATATCCTATCTAATAATAGACAAACATGGTAATTAACCATACCTCCACTACGCTTCCCATTGGCTAATCAGCAGGATATGCAAATTAACTGCCAACAAAGATGGCGCCCGGCAGCCACGTAGCTGAAGCGAACATGAGGCTTGCTTGTTCCAGTGATGGAGGAAGCCAAGGTTCCCCACCTGCCATGGCCCATCTCTGAGCTCCAGATGCAACAATGTTGCAATTATAGAAGCTAAACAAACCCCAGATACCTGCTTCCAACCGGCAGCGGACTCAGAGCTTAGAGCGCCAGTGATGGCAACAGAGTTTCAATTATAGAAGCTAAACAAACCCCAGATACCTGCTTTCAGCCGGCAGCAGGCTCAGAGCTTAGAGCGCCAGTGATGGCAACAGAGTTTCAATTATAGAAGCTAAACAAACCCCAGATACTTGCTTTCAGCCAGCTGTGGCCTTAGAGCTGGAGCTGGCTCTCAGCTCCAGTGACAGCTATAGAAGGTAAATAAATCCCAGAATAAAAAAAAAAGGCTGGGAGCTTCAGTCTCCCACCAGCCTGAAAATAGCCCTCAGCCCCTCACCCAGACTGGCCAGGCACCCCAGTGGGGACTCCCACCCTAAAGGGTGTGTGACCATCTGCAAACAGCCATCATCCCCTCACCCAGGCTGGCCAGGCACCCAAGCGGGACCCCCACCCTGATCCGGGACACCCTTCAGAGCAAACCAGCCGGCCCCCTTTCATGCACCAGCCCTCTATCCTAAATAATAAAAGGGTAATATGCAAACCGACCCTAATAGCAGAAAGACTGGGAATGACTGGTCACTATGACACACACTGACCACCAGGGGGCAGATGCTCAATGCAGGAGATGCCCTCTGGTGGTCAGTGCGCTCTCACAGCGGGGAGCTTTGCTCAGCCACAAGCCAGGCTGACGGCTGCCAGTGCAGCGGTGGTGGTGGGAGCCTCTCCTGCCTCCTCAGCAGCGCTAAGGATGTCTGACTGCAGCTTAGGTCTACTCCCTGCTGGCAAGTGGACATCCCCCGAGGGCTGCCGGGCTTCCAGAGAAATGTCTGATTGCTATCTTAGGCCCAATCTCCCGGGGAGTAGGCCTAAGCCATCAAGTGGTCACCCCCAAAGGGTCCCAGACTGCGAAAGGGCACAGGCCGAGCTGAGGGATCCCCTACCCCCTAGTGCACAATTTTTTGTGCACCGGGCCTCTAGTATTTAATAATTAAAGGGAATAGTCAGGAAAGATGGGCCTGGGATGACTTGCTGAGGACAATCTGGGCCTACAGGAAGTGAGGCTGTGTTCTGATTTACAGGAATTTAAAGAGGAATGAAAGAATCAGTAAATTAGTAAAGAACCAAGCTAATGAGATTATGGTAAAGTTAATTCTCTAAAAGAAAGGAATTTAAGTTCACATTTGACAGCTACAGGCATCTTTCACCTAAGTTTTAAGACTTCCAAATGCATTTTCAACTTGAACCGTATTGCACTTTTACCGTTCTGTTTTTGTGTTTGTTCTTTTTTTTTTTTCCTTTAGGTCAACTGGTTGTACTAGTATATTGGCAATTTCTTGTGTCATTAGGAATTCTGTTAAAAAATATTAACCCTAGTATCTTTCCTTCTAATAAGTCTTTGTTCACAAATCCATTATATAAAGTAGGTAAGAAAGAAGTTTTTTTCTGTATTTGAGATGAAGATAGATGGCAGGGGGTCCTGGGAACCAAAACCATTAGTGAACTGTGATATTTTCAATGTACTATGGTGCCCTTCCAGTGGGTTGAGGGACCAGTGCTGTAAGGGTGGGCGTAAGAACACTGGGGGTGAGGAAGTCTGGATACTGTCACCTCTGTGCTCCACCCAGTGACTGAGTGATGACCTGTAATAACTCCTTATTCTGAATTTCAGTTTGTTTTTTTATATGTGTAAAATGAAAAGAGTTGTTCAGATGACTTCTAGGGCTCTTTTCAGCTTCAAAATGTGGTACATTTAGAGCAAGCCCCAAAATGAAAGAAAACCATCTCTTGTATATGAGTATGCCTTATTGTCATGTAGATTACCTTCAAATTTTCTTCTTTTTTATTTTCAGTACATTAAATTTACTCACAAAAACATCCTAAAAATATACAATTTTCTTTTGTAACAAAGTATAATAAAGCATAAAACCCCCACAACAGAACACTTGACATTTATAATTCAAAATCAAATTAGCAGAACTATCTTTTAAAAAATATATTGATAAAGTTACATGCAATTTTGCAGAATTGTCATAAAAGATGATTCCCAAGGAATGAGCCAGGTGACATTTAAAGCCAGGGTTCTGAAGAGGCTCAATAATTTTGAAGTCCCAAGGTTCTAAAAGAAAATATGTTTAATCAGCATTCACAAAACTACTTACTGTGCTGGTTGAGGCCAAGGGCTAATTTCACTACACTGTAAATGGGAGGAGGGGAGTGCCTGATCTGGGTCCTGGGTATTGTAACAAGCCTCTCCCTTGCATGAGTTCTTACAGACCCAAAAAAAGTCTTTGGTACTGAAGAATCTTCACAGCTTCTATTGGACATACTTGTTTTATAGGCATGAAGGATAATTCTCCCATCTTTGAGCCATTCTCATATCAATTCAATATTCCTTCTTATTCTCTTTTGGAGAATCACAAATAGATGAGAGCATTTCAAACCCAGGTGGGTGAACTTTGAACCACCTGATCCTGGAGACTTGGCTGACATTATGACTGTTTCTACCCTCTCAAAATGGCAGAAATCTAAAGAGAGAAATTGTTCCATATTTCTCCCAGTTTTATAACCTCACCACCCTGTATTCCATTTCCTCATCTCTTCCCAAACCTCTGTACTTCCAAGCAGAGTTACTGTACCTTTCATTTTGCTCTTTAATTCTCATAAAACAAAAGTGTGTGTGTGTTTAGACCTTGGTTCATGAAATTTTTCAGCATCAATTATTGAAATGACCTTCTGTAAAAAATAAAGGAGAAAAAACTCTCTCTGCTTTAACTTTTCACACTACATTTGGTGAGGAAAAACTTGTTTTATGGGAGGAAAATATTTGTCACTGATTTCAAGTTAAATGTGGACCAGGTTAAAGATGGATTTTCCCCCATGACCAGATTTGGGAGTGGGGAGGGAATTTGATAATGAGTAACATGTACCTGAGACCCATTTTTAACCCTGGATATAAAAACACTCAACTGTACAAATGAATATTTTCCCACACAGAGAACTCATGAGAATTGTTCTGCTCTATCAGTTAAAGCAACTGTATGTTCTGAAGAAGTCCCCCAAATACCTCATTTTCTGGCAATAGGGACTATCTTATTAAAAAAGTCGTTTTAATTTACTGTGCATTGCTAGAAAAATAATGAATATTAAATAAGCAGCTTACTGTCAAAAGCACAATTAATGGGAAGGGAGAGTTGGAAAGTGCCCCAGAATCCCCAAGGTCACAGGGGCCCTATCTGTTCTCCTTGGAAGAGCAGTATCTAAAGGGCACACCTGTCAGTTCAGTAAATCAGACAGACCTTCCTGGATTTTGACAGGTGCCATTGAACAATTCAGGCCATCATTGCGGCCTGCCTTTTCTCATGTTTTTTGAAGGTTGTATTATTATTAGTATACTTTTTGGAGTTGTAATTTTTATTTTATTTTCTAAATCATCTACTTATGCTTCAAAAATTCAAAATTATAATTGTTCCACACACATTGGGTGGTTAGTAGTTTCTTGCAAGTAAGAGCCGTACTGCATAAATATGTTTGCTTTGTCTGTTGGTATACAAGAGTTCTCTACAAGGTTTTTCTATAAATGGGACTGCTGGTTTGTAGCAACCATTAAAGTTTATAATATAACTCCCAATTGTTTTTCAAAATGCTTGTATTTATTTACAATCCCACCAGCAGTGTGCTAAGGTTCCACTTAATGCATATTCACAGCTAATATTTGATATTATCAAACATTAATTTTTTTTGTCAGTCTCATGATATAAAATGATATCTAATTGTGGTCTCAATTTAGATTTCCCTGCTTACTAATGAAGTGGAGCATAATATTTCATATTGGTTTTCTTTGTGGTGTATGTTTATTGCCCATTTGGCTTTTATTTTCTGTGTAATTTTAGTTAACTACTAATGGGATTTCTTTAATGATTATACTGTTTTTCAGGCTTTCTATTTTGTATGCGTGTGTCAGTAACTTATAATTTCTAGAATTTCCTCTAAGTTTTAAACATATTGGCAAATAGTAATTCATAAATTATTTTAGTTTTTATTTTCTTGTTTTAACTTGCTAGATCTATATTCACGGTTTCCTTTTTAAATCCATTTGTGTCAGATGTTTCTGTTGAATCTTACCAAAGGGTTACTTATTTACTTAGCCTTTATTATTTATTTACTTATTTATTTATTTATTTATTTATTTATTTATTTAATTATTATTTTTTTTTACCAGAAGATTTGATTTGCTTCTGCTGGGTCTTACATGCTGATGTCACCCAGAAACTACTTTATCCCTCTTGAGGGTCCCATGCTTAATTGAAAAATCTCAAGTTCACCTTCCTACTTGACCCAGAGTAGATTATATGCTCACAGCAGTGCTTGCACTTAAGGAGATCCTGTCATGTTTGTCTGCCTCTCCTTGTCCTTGTTTCTCTTTCTGGGTTACTGTTGCTATGATCCTTGTTTTTTTCCTCTTGGTCTTTTTTTCTTCCTTTCTTAATTAACTAGAAGCCCAATGCATGAAATTAATGCACTCAGAGGGGTTCCCTCAGTCTGGCCTGCGCCTTCTCGCAGTCTGGGAGCCCTCAGGGGATGTCTGGTTCCCCATGCGGGCCTAAGCCAGCAGTCTGACATCCTTAGCACTGCCACGGAGGTGGGAGAGGCTCCCACCACCACCACTGTGCTCGCCAGCCATGAGCCCAGCTTCTGTGGGAGTGCACTGACCACCTGGGGGTAACTCCTGCATTAAGCGTCTGCCCCCTGGTGGTCAGTGTGCATCATAGCGATTGGTCATTCCACCATCTGGTCAATTTGCATATTAACCTTTCATTATATAGAATTAATTTATTTTTTATTTTTTCCCTTATAGATTTTAATTTCTAATGAGCAAAGAACTACCTTAGAAATTACACTTTTATAATTTTTGTATGAGCTAGTTATATTTTAACAATAGTTTTTCAGAGAATCCAGCCTAACATATTATTAGAAATCAAATTGTGCATGTATTGATTTTTTTAATTGTAAATACTTAATTTATGTGTATCCATTATAATCATTATAAAGATGGGTTTTGCTTTATTACAAAATAAATTTTTATCTTAAAATTTATTTTTGTTTATATTATGGAAATACATATTTGCTAAAATTTAGTTTTGTGAGTTTATTATGTATTCTGTTGTATACCCTTTTAAAATATGTCATTATGAGGTGTTTCTTCTATATTTTCTTTTCTTTTTACTTTGTCATTTACCTAATATTTTGGAAAGTTTGTATGTGAGATACCTTAATAATTATGTGTACGATATCTTTAAATTTATATTTATTATTTTACCTTAAATTCCTACTTCTTGGTTTCTGTAAGCTTCTTCTCTTACTGGGACTGCATGGTCTGGTCAGCTCTTCAGGCTGCCCCCTTTAGGCTCAGTCCTCCGTGATCACATAACCCAGCTCTCAATTCCCCCGGCGGCGCCAGGAATCCCGCGGTTCTCCTTTCCCCCGTCAGGGGCTGTGCCTGTCCCAAGGGACGCGGCTGTCTGCCATGCGGTCTCCCTCCGACTCTCTGGGCTCAGAGGTCTGGCAAACTTTCCTGCCCAAATCCCTGGTTTTTTTTACCTTTCCAGGGGAGTTCTGCTCTTCCCGGCTGCAAACCGTCTCACCAGCTGAGCATTTCGCCAATTCGGGGTGGGTGTTACTAGTTTCAGCTGCTCACTCCATTTGCTCCGAGACACGACCTGGGACGAGTCTGCCTATACTGCCACCATCTTCTGTCTCCCTTAAATTCCTACTTCTTGAGACAGTTTTATTTGTTTCTTATTTATTGACTTCAACAAAATATGAGATCACAGTAAAACATTGCCAAGCATGTAAAGAACTTGATAATAATGACTGACAATATACGGAAAAAATTCAAAACAACATATTTAAGCCTCCCTCAAGAGTTCAGATATTGGAATTATCAAATAAAAAATATAGACTTGCTACTGTGTTTAAAAGCTAAATAAATAACTTGGAAGTAAAAAATAAATGACTAAGTGACCATCAAAAATTCTAGACAAATATTAAAAAGATCCAAATGGAACATTTGTAAATAAAAAAATAAACTATTGAAATAAAAAAAATCCAATGTATGTTTAGCATCAGGTGAGACTAAATAAAAAAATCAATTTTAATTTGTTTTTAAACTCAAAGTACAGCACTGATAAATAGGTAGGTAGATTATATGAAATAAAGATTTAGGATAGAAAGGATAGGGAGAACCAAGATGGCGGCATAGGTTAACGCCGGAGTTTGCTGCCTTGAACAACTACTTCAAAAGTGAAACTAAAAGACGGAACGGAGGTCACCCAGAACCACAGGAATGCTGGCTGAGTGGAAGTCCTACAACTAGGAGGAAAGAGAAATGCATAAGGACACTCAGAGGAGGCGCAGTGCTGAAGTCAAACTCTGAGGTGCGGAGTGCGTGGAGCGGGCTGGCGGCGGAGGGCGCGGTTGGCGTTTTCAATCGGGAGGGAGTCGCAGACTCTGAGCTCCAGATCCGGGCGAGTCTTTAGGGACCCAGACTCAAACGGGAGAAGCGGGACTGTCTGGCTTCGGTCAGAGCGAGTGCAGCTTTCTCTCCGAGCTTTGCAGTGGGTGCTGGGACTCAGAGAGGCAGAGCCCCTGGGGACAGGACTGAGAGCCGCCATAACTGCTCTCTCCGGCCCACCCTGTTGATCCTGTGCGACCCGCCCCGCCCAAGCCCTGCACAGAGGCATTTGCTGGATAGCCTCAGGCAAAGGCTAGATTAGCACCTCCCTAGAGGACAGAAGTTCTCTCACTGCTGACACAGCTGATTCTCATAGCCACTTGGCCTGGAGGTCAAACCCTCCCTGGAATTAGCTACAACAATCAAGATTTAACTATAAGACTTCGAACAAAGACCACTAGGGGGTGCACCAAGGAAGCATAACAAAATGCGGAGACAAAGAAACAGGACAAAATTGTCAATGGAAGATATAGAGTTCAGAACCACACTTTTAAGGTCTCTCAAGAACTGTTTAGAAGCCGCCGATAAACTTAATGAGATCTACAAGAAAACTAATGAGACCCTCAATGTTATATTGGGGAACCAACTAGAAATTAAGCATACACGGACTGAAATAACGAATATTATACAGACTCCCGACAGCAGACCAGAGGAGCGCAAGAATCAAGTCAATGATTTGAAATGCGAGGAAGCAAAAAACACCCAACCGGAAAAGCAAAATGAAAAAAGAATCCAAAAATGCGAGGATAGTGTAAGGAGCCTCTGGGACAGCTTCAAGCGTACCAACATCAGAATTATAGGGGTGCCAGAAGATGAGAGAGAGCAAGATATTGAAAACCTATTTGAAGAAATAATGACAGAAAACTTCCCCCACCTGGTGAAAGAAATGGACTTACAGGTCCAAGAAGCGCGGAGAACCCCAAACAAAAGGAATCCAAAGAGGTCCACACCAAGACACATCATAATTAAAATGCCAAGAGCAAAAGATAAAGAGAGAATCTTAAAAACAGCAAGAGAAAGAAACTCAGTTACCTACAAGGGAATACCCATACGACTGTCAGCTGATTTCTCAACAGAAACTTTGCAGGCCAGAAGGGAGTGGCAAGAAATATTCAAAGTGATGAATACCAAGAACCTACAACCAAGATTACTTTATCCAGCAAAGCTATCATTCAGAATTGAAGGTCAGATAAAGAGCTTCACAGATAAGGAAAAGCTAAAGGAGTTCATCACCACCAAACCAGGATTATATGAAATGCTGAAAGGTATCCTTTAAGAAGAGGAAGAGGAAGAAAAAGGTAAAGATACAAATTATGAACAACAAACATGCATCTATCAACATGTGAATCTAAGAATCAAGTGAATAAATAATCTGATGAACAGAATGAACTGGTGATTATAATAGAATCAGGGACATAGAAAGGGAATGGACTGACTATTCTTGGGGGGGAAAGTGGTGTGGGAGATGCGGGAAGAGACTGGACAAAAATCGTGCACCTATGGATGAGGACAGTGGGTGGGGAGTGAGGGCAGAGGGTGGGGCGGGAACTGGGAGGAAGGGAGTTATGGGGGGGGAAAAAAGAGGAACAAGTGTAATAATCTGAACAATAAAGATTTAATTAAAAAAAAGAAGAAAAAAGAAAGGATAGATAAGAAAGTGTAGCATGCCCATATTTAAAGTGTCAGAAAGAGAATGTGGTAAAGGAAATATTTAGTGACATAATAGCTGAGAATTGTGAAGATCTGATCAAAGATATTTTTCTACATATAAAGAATAATAACTATGAAAATAGTCTGTATCTTGGTGCCTTGTGACAGAACTCGAGAATATTGAAGACAATGAGACAATATTAAAAGCATCCGTACTGTGACAAATTTATTATATACTAAAAAATGACAATAATCCTGACAACGGATTTACAATAGGCAACAGCAATAAGATCCAGAGTTTGGACTAAAATCTCCAAAATGCTGAGAGAATAACTTCAATACCTAATCAATTAAAATCAATTTTTTAAAATTGTTAGCTTTGTTTTTTACATATTTAAGTATTTGGGAAATAATTTTAATGTATTTCCTGATTATACAGATAATAAGCTTTCTTGTAGTAAACACTAATACAATACAAATATAATATAGAAAACAAGTGAAAAAAGACAGTGATCTTTTGTGTGTGTGTGTGTGTGTGTGTGTGTGTGTGTGTGTGTGTAGTATTTATGCTGCAAGTTGGCTTCAAATGATCCTTGACTCCTGATATTTATGCCCTTGTGTAGTCCTCTCCCATGATATATTAATCTGATGAGACAGCTAGTAAAAGTTCTATTTGTAGGTTCTATTTCTCTCTTTTAAATTACTCTGGGGAATAAAGACATCATGTTTGAGGAGATGCTTATTTGCTGAGTATAGGAGAACCCTGGCTGACAGCCAGAAAAGAATGGGGGGTTCTCACAAATAACCACACCCATGACCAGTATGCTATATACGCCAGGTCCCTTGAAACATATGCTGTGCAGATGTTTCTTTCCTGCAGCGACTGTGTCAAGCAGCAAGGATGGACCGGCTTCCGGCAAATTCCCCCTTTTTTATTTTTTAAATGATCACGCATGCAAATCAGTGGCCACCTCTCAGATGGGCCATTTAAGTCTCGGAAGAAGAGTGGCAAGCAATGATAGTGAGCATAGCTATAAACATAGTGGATGGAGCGCAGAAGGAGCCCCATTCCTGTAGAAGGTTGCCAGCCTCTTCAGTCAAGGGATTTCAGCTGTCCTCAAGTTGTTGGTTTGATTGTCTTTGTTGGTCTGGCTAGCGGGCGGCGTCACTGGCGACAGGCTTCCCGAAGCGTCAGCAAGTTGAAGGGCTGCATCAAAGGGTCCATCAGGGCCGTGGTTGATGGTGGTGTCGATGTCCGAGGAGGAGTAAGCTGTGCCCTCTGGATCCAGCTGATATGGAAAATGGAGGGTAGTAGAAAAAGAAGAGAAAGCAAAAGAACTACAAGGCATGGAAGTGTTTAGAAAAAAGAGGGAGAAGAAAGGGAAGAAGGCAGCATCCTGACACAGCCCTTTCCTTCAGCTTCCCCTTTCCCTGTGGTCCCAGGTAGAAATGGGAAACAAGTCCTGTTGCAGTGAGAGGGCAGCTGCTGTTAGCCAGTCTCTGTCTTTACCTGGGTCTCGATCTGAGCTGGGCATGGGAAGCAGGAAGCAGCCATGGGGACAGGAGACCTTCCTCAGAAGGGGCGAGTGTTCAAGCCCCTGCACCATTGGGGAGGGGGGTCTGTGCCCCACCTTTGTTGCACCCCAAGTTTTCTCCTACTGGCCCCCGACTGTGCCTGTCTTAGGTTGCCCCACCCTGTGGAGTCTTACCCGTCGTTGACTACCAGCCATCTCTGGGCCAAGTAGGGCGATGTGAGGTTCAGTTTTGTCTCCTTGATAGCCTATGTCCCTCTGGCCTCCATGCCCAGCAACTGCCTTTGGATTCCCTCGCCTGCTGGCGGGGCTCTGGCATTGATCATAGGGAACTCAGGTTTCTTCTCTAGAGAGGGCCCAGCTTACGCCATTGGGCCAGAGACAGATCCATGGTACCAGCCACCATGAGGCTTCAACCTCAGCATGAACAGAGAGCTCAGGCAACAGCTATGGGCAATTGGATTGTAAGAAGAGGGTCCCTCTTGGCACAAGGGTAAGAGGCTCCAATACAGGACAAAGGAGAGTCCTGGAACAGGGCTTTCTCAGCCCAGGATGTCAGGCTCTTGGCACAGGACAACTCCATGTATGGGGCATATACCAAACACCCCTAGTCACGGCATAAAAGGGAGGTGCCCTTCCTGGAACAGTAGGGTAGGGAGATTCTAGAAAAGGCTGTGTTCAGGAAAGAAGGAGAAAGGCCAAAGAACCAGCAAACAAGTAGTTAGATTTTAAAAAAAGGAAAAAGGAAAGGAGATGTGGGGCAAAGCTGGGACATGTGGAAAGACAAAACGGAGGCACATGTGATCCTCCCAATGGACAGATTGTTCCAGCTCAGGGCTGCACATCTGCTGCAGACGGGCACTGGTCAGGTGTGCTATGATGAGGCAGAGATGGTGGGCGGTGAGACATAAGGTCGGACTAGACGGTCTGGAATCCACACAGGTGAGTCTGCGTCCTGTGGAAATATACAAGCATATCCTCTCCCCTGGGTTAAAAGTACATCAGGTCCCTTCCAGGCTCCTGTAAGCAAGTCTCTCCATTTGACGAGGGCTTTAGGTTTAGTTAAATCAGGGTTCCAATGCCTGTACATTGGGGAATTTCCCTCAGAATCTACATTTAGTATATTAATTACAAATAGAGCATGTTGTAGAACATGATGAGGAGAGGAATATTTAAACTCATTTTCTTGTAATATTTTGTAACAGGAGTAAATCAAACACCGCTGGGGCTATATAATAGAACTCCCATTTGAGATATGATATCTCTTCCCCATAATGTAAAGGAGATAGTTGTAATTACATAGGGACAGAATGTTCCTGAATGTTGATCTTCATCAGTCCAAGTTAGAATCTGAGAACTCTTTTTTACATTAGATGCCTTGCCTAGTCCTACTAGGGAAGTGGAGGTGGTGTGCGTGGGCCATGAAGAGGGCCAATCCTTCCCTGCTATGCAGGAAACATCTGCTCCTGTATCCAATAGACCTTCAATTGGTTTTCCCTGAATTTGTAAAATTTTTGTAGGTCTAGTAGCATGGATTTCTTGTATCCAAAATGCTGCATCACTAGATCCAAAGCCTCCGGCCCCTCTAGCTTCCTGGGTAACAGCTGTCCCTATTTTATGTATTGGGAACAGGATTAATTGGGCAATTCTCTGGTTGGGCTGAATCTGTATAGTTGTGGTGGGTGGGGAAAGTAAAATCTGTATTTCTCCTGTGTAGTCTGCATCAACAACTCCTGGGATGACTAAGATCCCCTGTAACGAGGTGGAGCTCCGTCCTAATATTAAACCTACAGTTCCCTCAGGCAGCGGCCCAGACACTCCTGTAGGAATGGCTGCTACTGGCGAGTCTGGGGTTAGTACTGCATGGGTGGTTGAGTGGAGGTCCAATCCTGCACTGCCTGGGGTTGCCCTGAAGAGGTCACTGACTGATCGAAATTTGCAAAGGGGTTGAAGGTTGATGCCCCTATTATTGCAGGGGCCTGGGGCTGGCCCCTTCTCAAGTTTCCCGATTGAGGTGATGGGATATAACCTCCTTGGGAGCTATTTGTAGAGTTTAAAGGCCGACCATTTTTATGGTATTTTGATCTACATTCCTTTGCCCAATGGAATCCTTTCTGACATTGGGGACAAACGGTTTTTGGAGGATTAATATTATTCCCTAATGTATTTCCAGGCTGTCGAGGAGCTTGCCATCTGGCCTGGGGTAACCTTAGATTCTTTTAATAACATTAGATTTTGTTGTCTCAGAAAAGGAAATACGCAGTTTTAAAGGTAGACATAAAACAGCTGTGGTACATTTACACAATGCACTACTACTCGGCCATCAAAAAGAAGGTAACATTACCGTTTGCAACAGCAAGGATGGACCTGGAGAGCACTGTGCTGCATGAAATAAGCCTGTCAGAGACAGACAAGTACTGTATGACCTCACACTTACGTGGAATCTAATGAACAAACTGAACTAACAAGCAAATGGAGACAGACTCAGATAGGGAGCAGGCAGACAGCTCTGGTGGGGGTGGGGGGGAGGGGGTGTTGGGCAGAATGGAGGGACTGAACAAAAATGAAAAAAAAAAGCCCACATGGACATGGACAGCAGTGCAGCAGTTGCTGGAGGGAGGGAGATGCGTGGAGGTGGAAGAGGGTATAGGAGGAGGGTATGGGGGGTTAAGTGGTGATGGGAAAGAATAAAATAAAGAGAAAAAAGGAGTAGACTCATTCCAATTTGGGAATGCCTTGGGAATTTCTGAGGAATGACAGTGAAGGACCTGTAACTAAGTACCTTTGGCCCTGATTGGGCCAACATGACCATGTGGATGATTCTGACAAGGGCCGAGCACTGAAGCTCTGAGAACCCAAGTGGAGGTCTTTATGGTCAAGGTAGGGAAAAGGGAGGGGAGATACCAAGGCCTGAGCCCTCAGCAATGTATTATCACAGCATAAACAATGGTCCTTTCTCATTTTCCTGGACAATGTAGTGAAATAGAACTGTATTTTATTATGTTTTAATTTCTTAAAAATGTGGCCTTTATTGTGCTGTGACTATCATGGAATAACTGATGCTGGTAATACTCACATTATTTCAATCATTCATTCAGACATGCATTCATCCAGTCCTCCGGCTGTTTATTGTCAGCTTACTAAGGAATGGTGCATAATAATGAATATACAAAGCTCATTTGAGTATGAAAGGCAGACTTTAAAATATCACAGAAATACATTTAAAGTTATAAATTATTATATTCTCTGGCATAAGAAGAGTATCTGATCAATCAAATGCATTGCCAACTTTATCCAGGTTTTCTCTGCTCAGAATGTTAATTCTAAACCACTTCTTAAAGGAATTTTTAAAAAGATCATCTTTTGACTATGTTGGAGCAGAAAATAATCTTTCCAATTCCTATATAAACAGTGCCCAACTCCAGGAGGGCAGGGACTCGGCTCTGTTCCCTGTATTTGTCGTGTCTAGAAAACTTCCAAAGAAGCGCAGCAAATATTTGCTGCATAAGAAAACACACTGGAGTCAGGGCTGCTTCGGATGCCAGTATCTGAGCTGCCATTAAACAATGTGAAAATCCTGAGCAAACATGACATTTACTTTGGCAAAGGCTGGATGTTATGACCTGTGAGACGTTGTAACATTTGACTCCTCAATTCCTTTTTGTCCTCAAATCCAGAAACACTTTCCTTCACTTCAGTCAGTCTATGCCCGGATGGGAGGACCCTCTCTAAGACCTCGGACTGGAAGCTCTTTGTGTCAACAGCTCCCCCCTCTTCTCTGAACCCAGTGCACTTCCATCTCTCCTTTCCTTGGAGATAGAAACACTGCGGTGCCACTCCTAGAGCAGTGCAGCGCAGCTCTGCAATAATACCAGTGTTCTATCAAGGCCAGCAACAACACCCAAGGTCTCCCGGTGAAAACACTTCTGCCCTCATCCAGTGAGAAACCCTTCTCCCCTCTCTCTACACCTCATGCTTTGAAGGAAAGTTGCCATTAAATGCATTCCCACAACTGTATTATTTGCTTTCTCATTTAATGTTTTTTTCTACAATACAGGGATTTCCCCCAAGAAACCTCACTCATTGATTAACGTAACAGCTCTTCTGGATCTATACTGTAAAATCCAATTATGTGGGTCAACCCTTTATTATTTGGCCTTTGCTTAAGTGTCCAGCCTCATCTCCTGTTCAGTCCTCACCTTCAGCACACTCCTCACCTCCAGCACACTCTCACCTCCAGAACACTCTCACCTCCAGCACACTCTCACCTCCAGCACACTCTCACCTCCAGCACACTCTCGCCTCCAGCATACTCTCACCTCCAGCACACTCTCACCTCCAGCACACTCTCATCTCCAGCACACTCTCACCTCCAGCACACTCTCACCTCCAGCACACTCTCACCTCCAGCACACTCTCACCTCCAGCATACTCTCATCTCTAGCACACTCTTACCTCCAGCACACTCTCACCTCCAGCACACTCTCATCTCTAGCACACTCTCACCTCCAGCACACTCTCATCCCCAGCACACTCTCACCTCCAGCACACTCTCACCTCTAGCACACTCTCACCTCCAGCACACTCTCACCTCCAGCACACTCTCACCTCCAGAACACTCTCATCTCTAGCACACTCTCACCTCCAGCACACTCTCACCTCCAGCACACTCTCGCCTCCAGCACACTCTCACCTCCAGCACACTCTCACCTCCAGCATACTCTCACCTCCAGCACACTCTCACCTCCAGCACACTCTCATCTCTAGCACACTCTCACCTCCAGCATACTCTCATCTCTAGCACACTCTTACCTCCAGCACACTCTCACCTCCAGCACACTCTCATCCCCAGCACACTCTCACCTCCAGCACACTCTCATCTCTAGCACACCTCACCTCCAGCACCTCACCCAGCACACTCTCACTCCAGCCCACTCTCACCTCCAGCACACTCTCACCTCCAGCACACTCTCACCTCCAGCACACTCTCACCTCCAGCACACTCTCACATCCAGCACACTCTCATCTCCAGCACACTCTCACCTCAGCACACTCTCGCCTCCAGCACACTCTCACCTCCAGCACACTCTCACCTCAACACACTCTCACCTCCAGCAAACTCTCACCTCCAGCACACTCTCATCTCCATAACACTCTCACCTCCAGCACACTCTCACCTCCAGCACACTCTCACCTCCAGCACACTCTCATCTCTAGCACACTCTCACCTCCAGCACACTCTCATCTCTAGCACACTCTCACCTCCAGAACACTCTCATCTCTAGCACACTCTCACCTCCAGCACACTCTCACCTCCAGCACACTCTCATCTCTAGCACACTCTCACCTCCAGCACACTCTCACCTCCAGCACACTCTCACCTCCAGCATACTCTCACCTCCAGCACACTCTCACCTCCAGCATACTCTCACCTCCAGCATACTCTCACCTCCAGCATACTCTCACCTCCAGCACACTCTCACCTCCAGCACACTCTCATCTCTAGCACACTCTCACCTCCAGCACACTCTCATCCCCAGCACACTCTCACCTCCAGCACACTCTCATCTCTAGCACACTCTCACCTCCAGCATACTCTCATCTCTAGCACACTCTTACCTCCAGCACACTCTCACCTCCAGCACACTCTCACCTCCAGCACACTCTCACCTCCAGCACACTCTCATCTCTAGCACACTCTCACCTCCAGCACACTCTCATCCCCAGCACACTCTCATCTCTAGCACACTCTCACCTCCAGCACACTCTCATCCCAAGCACACTCCTCACCTCCAGCACTTTCCTCACCAGAATACAAATAGCTCTCACCTCCAGTTAGTCCTCCAAGTCACCAAAGTTCCACCTTCCAAGACCTGGGGAGCCCCATTTCTACCCCCAACTGGCCTGAGATCATGATGAGTCAACCATATCAGTGAAAGAAGCATACAGAAGATTCCAGGCATGATCTGCTGCCTGCCTGTCCTCACCCCATCGTGGGGCTCCGTCAGCATGACCTGGCCCTGCTTTCTACCTCCAATGATGACTTCCTGCTAACACCCATGCTTGCTCTGTCAACTCATTGCACAATACCTTCTCTTCCTGGCCACAGAGCTCGCATCTACTACAAATTATATTCTTCAATTCACTAAGCAAACCTCCATCATTGATGACGTACATGCCAGCTTGTCTTCATTTAGAAACGGGTAGCTAGCGTTGCTCAGATTGTGACAGTAGACAGCATACATTCCAATAATAATAAATACCAGTACAATAAATTAATTTAATAAACAGGCCTCACTAACTGCTTGTGCGTCTGTGATGTGGTATGTGTGTGTGCATGCACATGTGCTGTTCTGTGGTCAGTTTTTAAATATAAAGTTTTCTCTCTCAAACTGAAGTTACTTCACCCATTATGCCAATAAACAAACAGGAAAACATCTTATGTTTAGTTCTCTCTCACTTGTAGAATAAACCAGAAAGTCATAGCTCAGCATTAATTATCTCCCCCCTCCCCTCACCCATGATCTAGCTCTTCTTTACCTTCTAGGCTTACCTAACTCCTATCAATAGCTTCCCTGCTATTGGTTGAGATATCAGGTATTCTGGTTGCCTTCTCTACTATAGGTAGCTTAAAGCTAATAGTCTAAATTTTCCACCATCAAGTCTTAACTCATATTGTTCTTTCAGCTTTTTGGCTCCCTTTCATCTTAGGTTCTGCAAAATTCAGCTCAAAAATAATCTCTTCTAATGTTTCTTTCTAATTTTTGATTCAAATTAATCTCACATACCTGGGCCCTTAGCACGGGCCTTCCACACCTCTCCTTGGAATGAATTCCACAGAATCTCCAAGCATGTTTTTATTTGTGACTCCTCCAATACACTGAGTTCCATGAAGTGAGAAGACAGGGCTTCACTCACCCATGTGTGCACATCGACCAACCATGGCTGCTTGAAGTTAAGCAAATAGAGTATGAATTTTATTTAATAATAAAGAAAAAAAACTAATGTTTACCAAGCACATATATGTGTCAACACATGTAATGCACTATTTATCTCCAAGTATGAGTTTCTAGTCCTTATTTCTATTTGGAAAATCTAAATGATTTAAGTAGACTTTGAATTCATAGCTAGTCCTTTACCTTCAATTTCATCCTATCGTGTTTTCACCATTAGTATGTTCCTTCCTAGGCTCTGGTTGAGAGAGAACAGTATGATCTCACATCATTGTTGGAAAGGTCCCTACACGTCGTTGATCACTCTGGTGCGTGGGCTTTCTGGGGCTCTTCGGCAGACAGCCCTGTCTTTCTGAAGTGTCCATTAGTGGTGCCAGTGACTCATCTGCCACAAAACATCTGACTTCCAGCCAGACAGTGAAGGGCAGAGTGTCAGAGCTGTGACAGTGTTGAAGTGCTGACTCAAGTCCATCAAGAGCAATTCAGATGAAATCTGAAGCAAGAAGCAGATACATGTGAGAGTAGGAGATTGTGAGCTATGACCAGTTACTGGCAGAACTCACCTTTGTGAGGGGAAGGAAATGGGTCCATGTTCTCCTGGTGGGACAGCTGCACACACCCCAGGCAGCGGAACCAGAGGAAGACTGCCTATTCCTGGAGCCAGTGGCAACTAGTATTACATGCTATCTCCCCTCTGCCCAACAAGAATATCCACCAGAGTCTCAAATTGCAGACATTGTTTATTGTAATATATTTTACCTAAAATAATGATCAACCTGGTACATGCTGATGTTTTCCATAGAAACAGGATAGAGCAAAATACACATGCAGCCCTGTGAAGACGTGTGAGATTGTGTGTCCCTTTTTATGACGGAATGTCAAGTGTAGGTGAGTGAATGGCTCTATGAAAAAACAAAAAACAAACAAACAAACAGGAAAATGGAAAGCCAATGGTGTCATTGCCTGATGCTGCGAAATCCTAACACATTTTCTGTTTTATGATGGAGGGATCGTGTGGCATCAGTACTCGGTGTTCCTGCCAGAAGCATCGATCCAGATGGGAACATTAATTTATTTGACCAGATGTGTGACAATGTCACTCTGAAAGGTGGTTTCAGTATGCTGAACAGACATATATCATCACAGAAATTGCCCTGTAATAGAATATATCGAATTAGCGGCTCTCTAGTGGAACCTCAATCATTTTGCTTCATAAAGAGTGGAGGATTTCAGAGTTAAAGAGACTTTGGGCTTCATGTATTCTAAAAGCCTCATTTTACACAAGAGGAGGTTGAGGCTTGGAGAGTGGACATATGTCGCATGAGCTTCTTTTTTTTTTTTTAATTAAATCTTTATTGTTCAGATTATTACATTTGTTCCTCTTTTTTCCCCCCCCATAACTCCCCTCCTCCCAGTTCCCGCCCCACCCTCTGCCCTCACTCCCCACCCACTGTCCTCATCCATAGGTGCACGATTTTTGTCCAGTCTCTTCCCGCATCTCCCACACCCCTTTCCCCCCCAAGAATAGTCAGTCCATTCCCTTTCTATGTCCCTGATTCTATTACAATCACCAGTTCATTCTGTTCATCAGATTATTTATTCACTTGATTCTTAGATTCACTTGTTGATAGATGCATATTTGTTGTTCATAATTTGTATCTTTACCTTTTTCTTCCTCTTCCTCTTCTTAAAGGATACCTTTCAGCATTTCATATAATCCTGGTTTGGTGGTGATGAACTCCTTTAGCTTTTCCTTATCTGTGAAGCTCTTTATCTGACCTTCAATTCTGAATGATAGCTTTGCTGGATAAAGTAATCTTGGTTGTAGGTTCTTGGTATTCATCACTTTGAATATTTCTTGCCACTCCCTTCTGGCCTGCAAAGTTTCTGTTGAGAAATCAGCTGACAGTCGTATGGGTATTCCCTTGTAGGTAACTGAGTTTCTTTCTCTTGCTGTTTTTAAGATTCTCTCTTTATCTTTTGCTCTTGGCATTTTAATTATGATGTGTCTTGGTGTGGACCTCTTTGGATTCCTTTTGTTTGGGGTTCTCCGCGCTTCTTGGACCTGTAAGTCCATTTCTTTCACCAGGTGGGGGAAGTTTTCTGTCATTATTTCTTCAAATAGGTTTTCAATATCTTGCTCTCTCTCATCTTCTGGCACCCCTATAATTCTGATGTTGGTACGCTTGAAGCTGTCCCAGAGGCTCCTTACACTATCCTCGCATTTTTGGATTCTTTTTTCATTTTGCTTTTCCGGTTGGGTGTTTTTTGCTTCCTCGCATTTCAAATCATTGACTTGATTCTTGCGCTCCTCTGGTCTGCTGTCGGGAGTCTGTATAATATTCGTTATTTCAGTCCGTGTATGCTTAATTTCTAGTTGGTTCCCCAATATAACATTGAGGGTCTCATTAGTTTTCTTGTAGATCTCATTAAGTTTATCGGCGGCTTCTAAACAGTTCTTGAGAGACCTTAAAAGTGTGGTTCTGAACTCTATATCTTCCATTGACAATTTTGTCCTGTTTCTTTGTCTCCGCATTTTGTTATGCTTCCTTGGTGCACCCCCTAGTGGTCTTTGTTCGAAGTCTTATAGTTAAACCTTGTTGTAGCTAATACCTAGGAGGGTTTGACCTCCAGGCCAAGTGGCTATGAGAATCAGCTGTGTCAGCAGTGAGAGAACTGTCCTCGAGGGAGGTGCTAATCTGGCATTTGCCTGAGGCTATCCGGCAAATGCCTCTGTGCAGGGCTTGGGCGGGGCGGGGCGGGTCGCATGGGATCAACAGGGTGGGCTGGAGAGAGCAGTTATGGCGGCTCTCAGTCCTGTCCCCAGGAGCTCTGCCTGAGTCCCAGCACCCACTGCAAAGCTCGGAGAGAAAGCTGCACTCGCTCTGACCGAAGCCAGACAGTCCCGCTTCTCCCGTTTGAGTCTGGGTCCCTAAAGACTCGCCCGGATCTGGAGCTCAGAGTCTGCAACTCCCTCCCGATTGAAAACGCCAACCGCGCCCTCCGCCGCCAGCCCACTCCGCACACTCCGCACCTCAGAATTTGACTTCAGCACTGCGCCTCCTCTGAGTGTCCTTATGCGTTTCTCTTTCCTCCTAGTTGTAGGACTTCCACTCAGCCAGCGTTCCTGTGGTTCTGGGTGACCTCCGTTCCGTCTTTTAGTTTCACTTTTGAAGTAGTTGTTCAAAGCAGCAAACTCCGGTGTTAACCTATGCCGCCATCTTGGTTCTCCTCGCATGAGCTTCTTTAACTATGTATGGCCAGATTGAGAATTGGACCCAGGATCACCTAACCAGGCTTCCATGCTATGTCAGATTGACCTCATTTCCATATATTTCTCAGTTCTTCACTCTACAGTGAAGTATTGAGCACCCACTGTATGGCAGGCACTATCCTAGGCATTGGGTGAACAGAGGTGAAAAGACAAACAAAACTTCTGCTTTTGAGGGAGCTTGCCTTCCAGTGGCTAGCCTCACACATCAATGAAATGTTTGACCAAAGATAAGGACAAGGAAGAAAAAGCAACAGGGTAGTGTTGGAGATAATGCATGGCACCAGGCAGGAGGTATTGGGAGGGTAGAGAGAAAAGGATTGTCATTCTTGTCCATATGCATAACTGAAAAGGCGAGAACAGAGTGATGGAAGATTTTTCTAAGAGCTAGAAAGAGCAAGTGTGAGACTTCCATGGGCCGGGGGAGGAAGAAGGGCAGAGGCTGATGTAGGTGCAGATCACTGAGCAATGGCGAGTAGAAGGTGGCCAGCTTTTGCAAGACCTGGTGAGCTGTCTTTTATTCTACGCGCAATGGGAAATCATTGGAGGGATTTACACAAAGGGGCAATAGACACCGATTGTTAAGCGCCTAATTGCACGTAGTCTACCTCAGGACATGTAATTTTTCAGGCTGCAGAGCACTCTAGTAGCAGTCACTATCAAGAACAGCTCATCCCCAACCTTGTATTCAGTTAAAATATCACTCACATTCCTATTGGAAGTAATGGTAAAGTCGAGACAGCTGTAGAACAAATATTAGTAAATCCATTTAAAAAAAATAATAGACTTTATTGTTGGGAGCAGTTTTAATTTTACAAAATTGAGCAAACAGAACAAAGGGTCCTCAATACCCCAATTCTCCTCACATTTCCCCTATCATTAACATCTTGCGTGAGTGTTGTACATTTGCTAGAACTGATGAACCAATATTGATGCACTATAGTTTATAGTTTACATTAAGGTTCACACTCTGCACAGTTCTATGGCTTTTGACAAATAGACAATGTCATGTATCCACCCTTAGTGTGTCATACAGAATAGTTCACAGCCCTAAAGATCTCCTGGGCTTCATTTACTTATTCTGTGTCCACTACCCCCAAATCCTTGGACACCTCTAATCTTGCTACTGTCTCCACAGTTTTTCCTTTTCCAGAATGTCATATCTTTGGAATCATATAGTATAGCCTTTTCAGACTGGCGTCTCTAGCTATGCAATGTGCATTCAAGGTCCCTCCATGTCTTTTCATGACTTGATGGCTCATTTATTTTATATCGCTGAGATATTATTCCAGTGTATGGATGTACCAACATTTGTTTTTCCATTAATCTTTTAAAGTACATCTTGGTTGCTCACACTTTTGGGCAATTATGAATAAAGGGCTGTAAATATCTGAGTGCAGGATTTATGTGGACATACATTTTCAACACATTTGGGTAAATACAAAGGAGCTGATTCCTGGATTGCACCGTAAGAGCGTGCTGAGATTCGCAAGGAACTGCTAAGCTGTCTTCCACATGGGCTGCACCACTGGCACCCCCACCAGCAGTGACTGACAATTTCTGTTGCTCTGCATCCTCACCAACAGTTGGTATTTTCAGTTGTTTTCTCTTCATTCTAGTAGATGCGCTGTGGTATCTCATTGTTTTAATCTGCAACTCCCTAATTACATAGGATGTTGAATACATTTTCATTTATTTGTTTTAAAGAGTAATTTATAAATTAGTCATTCCTATAATAATATATGCATACATACATTTGTATATGTGTGTATATATATATATATATAAATATTTATAATACTAGGGTGATTTTCCATTCCTTCCATTCACCTGTTGTGACCTAGTCTCCGAACCAGGAACTGATGCAGACACCTCCCCTCTGAGGGGTTCATGGTCCAACAGAGGACAGACACACACAGAGCTGTGGTTAAGGGCAATAAGGGGCTATGAGAGCCCTTAGGGGTGATGCCTAACTCTTCCTTAATCAAATCATATAACTTTCTGAAGTAAGGAATTTTAGAACTGAGTTAAAATAAAGCAGAGGAGTTTACCAGCTGATGGTAGTGAGCTGGAGTCCTGGGTTATCCAGCCTGGTCTTTGAGGAAACTACAGGTATAGCTCAGTGATGTTCTCATAGCTCTATGCACTGAGATGATGATGGAAGAGTCCACATAGGCAAGTATTAAGAAGACTTTATTGGTCTCAGAAACCATTGATGGTTAATCAGCTATGAAGGCAATGTCCTTATCTCAGTCAGTTTCCCAATACTGTAAGCATATTTATTTGTGAAGGCTGGTCATTATAAAAAGTTTATAATATCTATAAAATACACATAGTTGTGATGGCAATGCCATATGTTTTTAATGATTGTATACCACTTAATAAACACAGCTTGTTGTCTTTATTGGTCTCTTTTAAAATAAATTGTAAAAATGATCATTTTCTTACATGGTGGAAGCATAAAATACAAATATGTATATAAAAACTAGGTAATTTCATATTCATAAATTATAATAATTAATGTCAAATTTTATAATATTCCATGCTTTCCACATATATGTATAGACATATGTATTAACAAAATTGATCACTAAACGCTATTTTACTTCATTAAGTGGAGGTTTGCAAATAATTTTTAATGACTTCTGAGTAATCATTCTCTGAAATGAACAAAGAATGATTTATTTACCAAATCTCCCTAAAAATTAGTTCAGCCATTTTCATTGTTATATATTGTACATAGATCTGAGATTAAATTATGGTATTACATATTTGGGGAGCAATTCAATTATTTTACTAGAATATTTTTATGAGGTTAAATTTTTGGGTCAACGTGTATGGAACTGTTTATTAGGGCTTCTATAAATATTGCTAAATAAATATATAAATCTATTAAATGTAATGATAATATATGCTCAAATTCAAACGTTTATACATATATCCATATATGCATATATATGTATCCCCATTTCACTATCTGTTTGCCAATATCATAGGTAGAAAATGTCAGTGTTACTTTATTATGTCAGTCATTTCTTGCCTGCTCCAATATGGTACTTCCTAACTCTTCATCTTCCCTGTATTCTTGTCCCTGACAATTCCTTTTCCACAGAGCAACCAAGGGATCTCTTAATACAGTGAGTCCATCCTGTCACCTTCCCCATGTAAAACACTTCAGTAAGGTGTTGTTGCTAGTAGAAAAACATCTAATTGGCCCTAGTAGATGGGTCCCTTCCTACCTGCCTGGCCTAATTTCATTCTCTGAGCCAGGAGAAGGGGCCAGGCTCTAGAAAAGTGTTCAGGTAGGGGAGGAATGGAGCGTTCAGCTTCTCATGACCCGAAGGCCAGTGTGGGATTGGGGCACAGGGTGGGGGAGTTATATACTGTATATAGTCCCTAAAGATTTATAGATCAATTTATTCTTAGTCACAGTTTTGTTTCCACTGTATCTAGAATTTACTTATATTTGGTAACAAAGAAATATGTAGTGTAGGAAACAAAAGAAATGTAACAAGAGAAGTTTAATTTTTGCTCTAAGTTTAACCATTTCACTATTATTATTTAGTAACTCATATTTCTTAAAGCTGGATATATTGGGTTTTTCTAATAAACATTCTTATCATTTCCAATAAATAGCATTTATCCAAATCATAAAGATGAACTTTTTTAACCTATAATAAATATACCATGTTGCTTTTTTCTTTATACGTTTCTAACATTTTTAGGAAAAAATGCTGAATAATAGAGTTGATAGATGGCTTTCTTTGCAATTGTTAGCTTACATTTTTATCTCCTTTCTAAAGAACCATTTCTGATAAGAATTATACAGTAACACTTTATTATAGATTCAAGTCCCTGATTATAAACACAGTGTGTTACGATCTTCAGATGTTTTGAGGCCTGTAGAATGCCTTGTTCTTGCATTAAATGTCTCCAAATTGCTGTGTGGTTTTTCCTCCTCTACGTTAGAGCTTGTTATTCTTTCATTCATCTAATGTCATCTGTCACAATCCTATTGTGATTTCTTTTTACTGCTTCTAAACCCTTCCAACCACAGCCCTAGGTAAGGATGTAAATCCAAGTGCATGAACATTTGAAAGCCACTTACAGCTCATATCGATTTTTAAAATAAACTTAATTTGCTACTATGCTCTTGGAAGACATGTTTTTTAGATGTGTAACCATCAGACAAGGGGAGGATCCTATGAGTGGAGATGACTTAGTGGATCCATGTAGATAGATCCTGGTTGAGAAGCATTGCTTTAAAGGCAGGTCTGGTATCAAAAATTCATCCTCTATTATAATAACCGATTCCTGGTCAAGGCATATGCCTGGGTTGCTGGCTGGATCCCCAGTAGGAGGCATGCAGAAGGCAGCTGATGCTTTCTCATCTATGTGTCTCTCTATCTCTCTCCCTTCCTTTCTCTAAAATTACATATATATGTATATAATATATATATAATGTATGGTTTATTAATCAGAGTATATGGAAAATAAAAGTTTATAAAGAATTAGCAAATCAATGAAAACAGTAGGTAGGCCAATGAAAGAAGAAAGAGAAACAGAGAGAGGCTAGAGTCTAGCCTAGACAGAGAGAGAAGGAGGAAGAGGGACCAAGGGAGGGAAGGAGAGGGCAAGAACAAAAGAAGGAAGGAAAAAGTAGGAGAGAAAAAAACACACCATATTTTCATTTGTAGCAAAAAATAAAAAGACCAGTGATTCTATTGAATCACCCTCATAACATTATCCTAAATAATCTTAAATTCATAAAAAAATAAAATTAAGGCAACGTAAAAAGGAGTATACATCTGCAACAACACACACACACACACACACACACACACACACACACACACAGAGGCAGCAGCCACTGGAAGTTAAAAAACTGTTCTTATGGAAGAAGCTCTCGGTCTCCACTGCCAAACTAATTTATTAAAAATCTTCCATCGGCATCTCTGTTAACCTTCTCTCAGTGGAAGTGTTTCCAGAAAGCTCATGGAAGAGATCGATGCTAAATATGACGACGATTGCATCTTTTTACGTCTCTTTGAAATCAAACAAAATGGGTTACTAAACAAAGAATGTACAGTAGAAACAATGCCAGCAGATTTGAACAGCCATCTGGAGTAATTACTCATGCTCGCTAAAAATAGGCTGTTTGAGGATGTGCACCGTTCCTTCCCGACAGAACTCAGAGGTCCCCAGCAGCACGCGGGCTGGCTGGCGGACTGAGGAAAGACACTTTCAAGGGGCAAGTCTGGTTGTATTTATATCCCATGTACAAAAGCACCTGAAACTTAGATCTCAGTGCCATGCTGTATACTCCCGTCTACCACCATCAAAGTTTTTCCACTGTTCCCCTCCCCTCCCCTCCCCTCCCCTCCCCTCCCCTCCCCTCCCCTTCCCTCCCCTTCCCTCCCCTTCCCTTCCCTTCCCTTCCCTTCCCTTCCCTTCCCTTCCCTTCCCTTCCCTTCCCTCCCCTCCTCCCCTTCCATTCCATTCCCTTCCTTTGCTATCACTGCTGCTGATGTATATGATTATTTCCTTCAAATTATAGCAGAGCAGACAGATCCCTAATCCCCTTCTGACCTCCATCACCTACATCTTCAATCCCCCACAGTGTTTTGTATTCACCTTTTATTTTGCATTCATTCAGCAACTTGCATTGGATTGTGTGAATGATATGAATAATGCCTTTTCTTCACAGGAATGTCAATCCAGCTTTTACCATTGAGACAATTAATCATCACAAAAAATTTGGCCCATTTCTTAGTGAGATAAAGGTGGAACTTCAACGTCAGGTTTCTTCATAATTGCTGGTATATTTCTAAAGTTGCTTCTTTGGTTATTTCCATCTGGAACTTTGGAGCTGACAGGATCAAAATGACTTCCCATAACCTGGAGAGGCTGGACCCTCCATGAACTGGTTCCAATCAGATTTCTAACATCCTGTTCATCTGCTCATTTGTGTCCCTTCTCCGTCTCCCGTTTCTCTCACTTGCTTTTCTAGTTTAATGGGTTTGAGCAGAGCAAACTCCATGATAGAAATAAAAGCAGAATCATGTTCTCAGTAAAGGTTGATAATTCTAAGCTCACTTTCTTCTTCCCAATACAGGCTTGACTTGAAGTTCCAACAGCCTGGGATATAGATGAAAGCACGGTCCACTCTTCTATTATAATGTCCTCTTTCTCCATGCCTCCTGCAGTTTGGAAAGGGAGAGAGAAGTCACAAACTCAAACATGAAGGATGCGACAAGCTGTGTCTTCCATGATGATCTCTAGCACCTCTAGCTTTTTGCCTGTTGATTCAGTGTAAATGAGTGGGAGCCTTGTTGAGTGATGTAAGCACAATCCTTTCTTCTAGGTATCCATGGTGTTAAATAAAAAATCCTTCATGGCACTTGTTAAAGAATGGTAAGACTGACTTCATTCAAGACAGGGCATCAGGATAAAATGGGGATTTTGATTTCACATAATCTCCACCATTGCAGTCATGGTCAGCATTGCCAGTTCATTGAGTCTTTCTCCTTCTGAATCAATAGGAATCTTCTGAATCCTACACCCGACAAAATGCCAATCAGCCCGTATCTACCTATGAGAATCAGTGTAAGAAAAATTCCTGGATTCCACTTGGCCTCCAGAAGACATCTGCTTTTCTGTCTAGTAACATGCCAAACTCAATAAATCTGAACATGAGCTACTGATCTCCCCTCAATGCCAGCACCCCAACTTGCTTCCATAGTCCTTCTAATCTCAACAAATGGCTCCTTTAAAACAGGTTCAGATCTGGTCATGTCACTTCTCTGCACATAAGTCTCCTGTGGATTCCTATCTCCCCAGTTGCCTTACCTGGCCTACCTGGCCTGCAGGGTCTGGGCCCTCCCCTTTGTGACCACAACTACACTTCCTTCCCATGCTCACATGAGTTCAACTGTCCTGTCCTTTCCTGCTCTCCCCTCTGCCAGGAAAATGTTTTCCCCAAGTTAGCATGGGGCTAACCCTCGCCCTCTCTGGCTGGGTCACCACCTCCTCCGACAGCACTTTCCTCATCTCCTCCCCACTTACCCCTCACACTGGCACTCCTCATCCTCTTAGCTCCCTTCATACTTTTCCTGCTTATATTACCATCTGACATGTTTTATATTCAGCATGTTCTCTGTTTATTGTCTGTCCCGTCTCCCCCAAAGTATATAATAAATTCCATTCTAAGAAAGTAGAAATTTCAATCAATAGTTGGTTCCCAGCACCTAAAGGAGTCCTTGGCACATGGAAGGTTCTCAAAGAATAAATGAAAGGATAATTGAATTTGCAAACCCTGATCTAAGCAATGTCCTTACCTGAGCACAATCACTTTTGAAAATGCGGTCTGCTTGTGGAGTTTGGCTTGATCCAGTTCGCAATCAACTGAGCTAGAGTTTCCCTTTGGAAGCAATTGTATAAGCCGCCGGCTCCCATGAGGATGCTTTTATCAGATCTGAAGCGAGTTTTGCCATTCATCAGCTATTTGCAAGCTTGAGCTGGCCTCTCTGAGCTCAGCGCTGGAACCCCCTCCTGCCTTCTCCTGGGAGATGTGGAGTTCCAGGAAATCCTCCTGCCTGCTGCAGAGGCCCCTGCCTTGACCACTGCCATCTGCAGCAGGAAAGGTGACCTTAGGCCACTTGTCATTCCAATAAGCATCCACTTCCTGTCTATTTTTCTCCCTTGATTTTACTTCCCTTGACCTGAGTTAATCCTCTCATTATCTGTCTCGCACTTGGATCAAATCCCCCTTCAACTTTAGTTCTTAGCCTGGCCCTGTATTTGCCAGCTTCCCCAGAGATGGCATTTAAAGACCACTCTCTGAGGCCCAGGCCCAGCTGTCATCCAGAGAACAAAAACAAGTGAATCACTTTCTAAGGAAACAGCAGCCCTGAGAGTCGCCCTTCTGAGAATGCTGCCTCAGTGCTCAGTGAGAGAAGGAGGCAGGCAAGAACTAACATTTGTGGTAATCAGTTTTGTGCCAGTATAGGGGTCTGGTGGTTTTTTGTTTTTGTTTTTTTTTTTTTTTTCATAGTTTATCTCCAATGAGGGCTGTAGGCAGCTCACAAATTAAATCTCAATCATCTCCATGTAAAATGTCACATTTTAAAAAGAAAATAAAACCATGTCATTTCCCCACTCAAAATACTTAGGTGACTTCCCATAATGCACAGACTAAAAGGCCATGTTCTAACCATGTCCACCTGCTGGACCTCACACCCCAGTCTTCTCCCCACTCCACAGCCTGCCCACTATCTAGTAAGGGGGCATTTGCAAAAACCCTACTGTTTGTGCACTTATTGTTTCCTCTGCCGGTTGCTTCCCTCCTCCCCAACATAATCACATAATCCACAGTCTCTGTTCATTCAAGACTCTGTCATCTTCCCAGAAAGGTCCTAGTTGGCCACTCTACAGGGTGATCCCCAAGTCTGGAAACCGAGGAAGATGCATAATCCATGGCTTATTGAAGTTGCATATTCAACACAAGATAAAATAATAGCATTTTGGCTACAAGTCTGTATGGCCACCTTACTTTCAAGTTCCACCCCCTCCCCTGCCCTGCTTTACTTTATACAGTCTCTACATTGGAATGTATTCTTTATTATTAATATGCCCCATGAGAATACCTTTCCCTGATGGCAAGGCCCCGCTTTATTTAACAGCAGCTTTCTGGAACTGGCACCAGAAAAATGTGGTTGAATAAATGAACTGAGCAAGTGGAAGCATAGAAAACATAAATAACTTTTTCAGGTCACAAAGCTACTAAACAGTTTAGACAACATTTAAAGCACATTTTTATTTCAACACCTACATGTTTTCTACTGCAAAGAGCACTCCTTTTTTGTCATGTGGTCATTAAAACTGTAAAGACCACGGGGTTGAAAGGGGTGGTCAGCACTGACCCTATGACCAGACCATTGGCAAAATAAAGAAAATAGCTCTGGCAGGAGAGTAGATGTAACCACAGGGAAGGTCCCAGGTCTCCAGCGTCCCTGGGAACCATGACTGTGACTATCTCTCCCACCTCACACCTTTTTTAAACTTGGAAAATGTTGTTGAGCTTCTATTTCTCAGTCACACAATTACATTAAGAGCAATCTGTAAAATGAGCATAACATACATCCAGGCTCTGAGATTCAGACAGACTGGGACCAAATTCCTATATCCTGATTCCATTCCTGACCTGGGTCAAGTTATTTAAACTTGTTTACCTGGTCACTCAACTTGTCTTCTCCCAGTGTAAATTAGAGACATAAACACTATAAGGTAACCCTGAGTTTATCCCTATAAATTCATTAACACATGCAAATAATTGCTCACTGCTACTAATTTTGTCCCTGTTTCTCCTCTTCCTTCTCCTCCTTTTCTCCTCCTCCTCCTCCTCCTCCTCCTCCTCCTCCTCCTCCTCCTCCTCCTCCTCCTCCTCCTCCTCCTTCTTCTTCTTCTTCTTCTTCTTCTTCTTCTTCTTCTTCTTCTTCTTCTTCTTCTCCCTTTTCTTCTTCGTCGTTGTTTTCGCAATAGAGATAAATTTGTGACCCTTTCTCACCATAAAGTCAATGGTTCAGGAAGACAGAGACTATATGGTACGCATACCCTTTGTCAAGTTCTGTGGGAAGAGTTCAGGAGATTTATCTCAGTGCAGTGGCGGATGCAATGGCGTGAGCGCACTCCGCCTATACAAGCTTCCTCGGCACACCAGGAAGTGGCAGCACCCGCCTGAGCAAACCCCCTAGGGCCCCTACATAGTACCCTGATCTTTCCTACTATTGGCTGCCCTAAGGATTGTGTAAACTTCTGATTGGTCCAAAAAGTTATATATACTGCTGCACTTACACAATAAACTTAGATCTGCATCACTGAACCTGGTCTCCAGAGTCGGGCATGCTTCATTAGGACTCCGTCGGCCTCACCCCTGCGGGACTCCCTGCTTCAAAGTTCTCTAACTGGATAATTTATAAACACTATAACATACTTCCAAACATGTGTGTGTTGATTAATGGGAAATAATTAAGTAATAAAATCAATGTAGCTTTTGAACATGGCTTCATGTCAGTTGTTATTCTGTCCTTGTTTTTGTCAGAATGCTTTTGTGTACTCTGGGAAATTTAGTTGAGAAACTCCAGGAATTATTGATATTCAAAAAGAGTAATGAAACAGATTTTTACTTTTATATGAGAATCACTCATTCCCATGTTATTTTAGTTGATCTTCACAAAACTCTGCATGGTAAGCAGGTGGTGCTCATCGTTTTCTCTTTGGTCCGCACAGAAGTCTTTGTGTCCCTTATGCATGACTCCTACCATGCTCTTCCTTAGTTCATAATGTTCAGTGTACTTCTGTTATCCATCTGCTGTTTTAGTCAATACATACATGCATTCAATAAAACATTTACTGAGCCCTTCTTAAGGGACCAGCATGGGGGATCTAGAGAGGAATTAGCACAAACTTTGATGCAGGAAGACTTGGATTCTGGAGAGAGAGATACATAAACAAAGGAAACCAAGATTCTTTAGGTGCTCTTACCTGTGGGTGCAGTTGGATCAATCCTATGTAATAAAGAGCTAATATGCTAATTAGACCGAACCACCGAACAACTTTCCAGATGACCTTCCGGACAAAGCTGGGGCTGCGAGGGCCAGTCAGGGCTGTGAGGGGTTGCGAGGGCTGGCTGAGGCAGCTGGAACTGCGAGGGGCAAGCCCCTTGCATGAATTTCATGCATCGGGCCAATAGTATAATAATAAAAGCAGAAAAATCTCCCTAACCCAAGCCTCACCTGCAGGTTCACTAGCAATCAGCCCCAGAGATTTTTAGTCCAGATAAGTCAGCATCACAGGCTCTGTGCACTTGGGCAAAGTATTCTTACAAAAAGCTGAGCAAGGCATAGATTGGGTACCCGGTAACAATCCTTGATGTTCCTGGAAAAGAAGTATGGTCCCTGGAAGCACCAACTCAGTTAAGAACAAGGCTGCTGCTTGGAAGTTGGTTCATCAAAACAAACGGAAGTAGAAACACAGGATTCAAGAGAATCCCAAGTACAATGATTTTGATGATAGGGAGAAGTTAGAGGAAGAAATATTCTTCAAGGAAAATGATACCTACTTATTAAATTGACTTCATTGCTACATAAAAACTAGGTTTCTTCTCTCATTTCCCTGGCACATCTTCATGTAGAGGAAGACAGATCTTTGCAGATGTAGAATTTATAAACATTCCCATTAATAGAATGACATGGTGTTAGAAAAGTCTGAATTTAAGGATGATTTAGTACAAATTCATTTGTTTTTTCCAAGTGCTTAATGATGATTCATGCACAGAGAATCCATTAGCACCTATGTCCTTAATACACTTGCCTTAACATATGGGAATTTATTAGCATGTGTGTATGTATGGTGCATCTTTCTACCAGTCAGTAACCAATAGTCTGAAATGCCTCAGCAGCTAAATGAGATGGAAATTGAAGGCCGACTTTTAGACAAAATCAAAGAATGATGCCTCTTGAGGCATATGAATTCAGCAGTCAATATCAAATGGCCAGGTTAGCTTTGTATCTTCCTTCTCCTGAGAATTCTGACATGTACATATCAGGAGCATTTAAGGAATTTAAGCAAGCAGATGCCTTTCTAGTGTTTGTTGGTGATTGCCTAGGACAGCCCTCTGTCATCACTGCATGGCATCCGCCTTGAAGATCATCATTTGATTTCCCCCGACAAATGTGTGAGATTTGTACGGTTGTACTATTTTATAACAACAACAATAAAATGTAGGCCTATGAGTTTAAAAAAAAAAATGACCCCATTTTTCAGAAGTTAGTGGCCTGATCAATTTTCAAAGTCCATGCTCATTTCAGTATGAGTTATGAGACTCGATAGCACCCATTTGCTCTTTGTGGTAGGCAATCGTCAAGAGAGTTCCGATGATGTCTGTCTCCTGATAGTCACACTTTTGAAATCGGCCCTTTTCTTGAGTGTGCATTGGACTTAGTGACTCACTCCTCATGAATAGAATATGACATAAATGGTGATTCCCACCTCAAAGATTAGATTGTAGAAGATGGAGGCATCTATGTCGGGTACTCTGTCTTAGACCACTAGCTTTGGGGGAAGCCAGGTGCCTGTTATGAGAAAGCTCTGTCCAGAGGCCCACAGCAGTCAACTCTGAAGATCTTCTGAGGCTTCTACCAGCTGAGTGAATGGAAAGGGCTTCCCCAGGCCTTCCAACAGCTGCAGAAGCAGAACCTCTTCAAGGCTCAGGATGACCGTGGACCCATGAGAAATCATCAGCCAGAAGCACCCAGCTGAGTTACCCCAAAATCTCTGACCCATAGATCCTGCAAAATAATAAATACTTGTTCTCAGTGGCTGAGTTTGGTGGTAATTTGTAACACAGCCACAGATAACTGATATAATACTTAATATCACTCTAGAAACCACACTTGTTTTATTTTTGTAGCATTGCAGTAGAATTAATGATATGTGTCATTTCCCAAGCACTTCATTATCATTATAATATTTACAAAATCCGTGTGAAGGAAGCTCATACTCCTGGTTTACAGATAAAATAAATGAATGTGTTATAAACTGTAGCAATACATGGTGTGATGTACATGAATCATAACACATTTTAGCACTGCCTTTTAAATTTCCAAATAAAGGTTGTTTACTTATTCCAGTTCATTTAATGTGTCTACCTGAACTGACGAGGCTAGGGGATGCCCAGGTAGCTGGAACACTTTGTTTCTGGACATGCCTATGAGAGTATTTCAGGAAGACACTGGAATTTGCACTGGTAGGCTGAGTAAAGACTGATGCCCTCACCACTGTATTGGCATCATCCAACCCACTGAGGGTCCAAATAGAACAAAAAGGTAGAGGAAGGGAAAAGTCACTCTTTCAGCTTGCGGTGGGATACCCAGCTTCTCTGCCCTTGGAATCAGCTTGCCCAGGTTTAGATCAGAGGTCATCACCAGCTCCCCTGGTTCCCCAGATTGCAGACCTGAGATTGCTGGACTTCCTGGCCTGGACAATCACCTATAATAAATGAGCCAACTCCTATAATAAATATCCTCCTATTTATACATATATATGAGTACCTCTATCTATCTATATACACATATATGTAATTGCTTATTGACTCTGCTTTTCTGGAGAATCCTCAATAATAAAATTATCACATGGAATTAAAAAGATAAGAATGAATGACAGATTCATTTGGAACTATTTAAAAATTACAAACCTCAAAATATTTAATATGATGCAAAGGTAAGAGTATTCCCAAAAAGAAGAGATTAATTTTTCCAGGTGCCTAGGTTCAAAATTTGAACATTCTTCTTTTGCTTTAGTTTTCTTTTTTTATAGAGTATATATTTTATTAATTTGTACTAATGCATTTTAGAAACAATTTTTAGCTAGTTATAGTAAAACTTATATAAATAAGCCCTGGCCGGTTTCTCAGTGGTTAGTGTTCTGGCCTGTAGACAAATGATGGCGGGTTCCGTTCACTATCCAAAGTACATACCTTGGTTGCAGGTTCCCCAGTTGTGGTGGAGGTGTGTACAGGAGGCAACCAATAGATGTGTCTCTTTCACCTCAAAGATTCTCTCTCTCCCCCCTTCCTTCTTCCCTTCCACTCTCTCTAGAAATTAATGGAAAAAATATCCACACAAATGAATAAACAACACATTTACATAAATAAGATGTAACAATCAATAGTGTATGGTCTAGTTTTTCTTTATTTTTCGAAGTTGTATCTGACTTTATGATTTCTCCCCTCTGTTATTTGTTATCTCTCAGAGAACCTAGAGTTAAAGTATCCTTTTATCTATGTCCTTTCTAAGAACTTAATCATTTTATATACTAAAGGCCTGTTGCACGAAGAGATTCGTGCAATAGGCCTTCCCTTCTCCTGGCTGTGGGCACCAGTTTTCCTCCGGCACCCAGGACCCAGGCCTTCACTCTGGCCGGAGCCGCCTTCTGACCTCCGTCTTTACTGCTCCAGCTTGCCTTCAGTGTTCGCTCCGCCGCTTGGAGCCTACATATGCAAATTAACCTCCACCTTTGTTGGCGGTTAATTTTCATATCATGCTGATTAGCCAATGGGAGGTGTAGCGAAGGTATGGTCAATTACCCTGTTTGTCTATTATTAGATTAGATACCCTCAGTCCCTATGAGAGCGGTGACTATGTCCACTTTACAGACATTACGAGTTTACACATTAAGAAAAAATAACAATTGATGACCCCATTTATGTGGATAAAGACAGGCTTAGCAGCGACTTTTTGATGGCCAATTAGTTTGTAGGATGGGCCATTTATTAATTTTTATCAAACCAGTTATTTGAAAGTCTCCCGAATTATGTTACAGCCTATTTCTCTCTTGGAAATGGTTACTTTTCTTCCAAGCTTTGATTCAAGCTGAAGACTTCAGGTAAATTAGAACTGAATTGCTGTCTCCTGGCTCCTTGCCATGCAAATTTAGCCAACTGAGGGACAAGTCCAAAATCCTAAAACAACCCCCATGGTAATGATTTTGAAGTAAAGAAACCCCAGACTGGGACTATGTCTAGACATGGTTACCCAACCAGACTTGGCTGTTTCAGTGATTTCTGCCATCTTGACAGTTGCCCCAATCAAATCAATGTGGAATATCTACTTTAGAAAGCAAAGCAATTTCTATTCTCAGCTCATCCAGACCTTAGGATGACATCATTATTTTTAATAGATGTTTTATTGAGGTATAGTTCACATAATACCAACCATTTTAAAGGGTACCATTCAGCAGCAGTGGCATATTCACAGTTTGTGTCACCACCACCTCTATCAATTTGAAGAATGTTTTCTTTTCTCCCCAAACCCTACTTATCCATTAAGTGATCTCCCCAGTCCTCATTGCACCTTGAGCCCCTGGCTACCACCAATATGCTTTCCATTTCTAGGAATTAACCTATCCTGGACATTTCATATAAGTGAAATGATACAATATATGGCCTTGGGTGTCTGGATTCTTTCACTTATAATGTTGTTTAATTTCATGTCATAGCATGTGTCAGCGCTGAGTTCCTTATTACATATGAATGAGTAATATTCTATTGCAAACCATTTCATTTGCCCTTTCATTTTTCAATGGACATTTGAGTCAGTACTACCTTTTGAATATTTTGAATAGAGCTACTGTGAACCTTGGTGGACAAGTATTTGAGTAACTGTTTTCAATTTACTGAAATGTCTTATAGGATTCTTTTTAAGGGGCAGAAGGTAATGGGGAAGAAGTAGTAACTGGAAGTATCTAGAAGATTTGGGTTGATTGTACTTTCATACATTACCTAGTTGACTTGTATTTTTATTCAAGTTTTCTCCATTGCATTATCAGGGTCTAGAGCAGCCGTGGGCAAACTACGGCCCGCGGGCTGGATCCGGCCTGTTTGAAATGAATAAAACTAAAAAAAAAAGACTGTACCCTTTTATGTAATGATGTTTACTTTGAATTTATATTAGTTCACACAAACACTCCATCCATGCTTTTGTTCCGGCCCTCCGGTCCAGTTTAAGAACCCATTGTGGCCCTTGAGTCAAAAAGTTTGCCCACCCCTGGTCTAGAGAGATCCTGACACATAGTAGGTGTTCTATAAATGTTCTTAGAATAAATGTTACATGCTTTATTTTGCTGCCTAGTGCTGCTACTATCACAGTCAATAAATATTTCCCCCCAATATTTTTAAAGATGAGAGGACACTAGTACATTTAGAAAAATTATTTTCACTATTTGCTTACAATATTCACTCTCTTCTCTTCTCTCTCTCTCTCTCTCTCTCTCTCTCTCTCGTCTACACTCTTTATTAGATTACCTACCACCTACTTCTTTACAATTTGAAGCTTGTTTATTTCAAAACTCTTGGCATTATCACAAGGAGTCTCTTAATGCTAAGTAAAGGAGTGTCTCGACAGGCTTGAGAGAGAGATTTCTCTATTTCCTCTTCTGTTAGTGATTTCCCTTATTATCAGCCTGTTTTATATCTCTCTGTCAATTATATGCCACGGTTCTAAATTATACAAGTAGGATTTCACAGCAGCACGTAAAATAATAGAAGTATAATGTGCTGCTCTTTTTCTGCAACACATTTTTTATTTAAACTGAGCACAGTGGAAAAAGGTAATTTGTATTTTTTCACTTAATTTTATATTGTTCATGCATTCTTATAACACCAAAAGATTTCTTTCGAATGTAAGACTATTACTAAAGAACATAAATAGCCATAATACTTAAGGTCTTGTAAAAAAATACTTCATATCAAAGTTGTCTTACAGTAAATATATTTTTTTCACATTGCTTAAAAACTGTGCTTGGGAATTCACTTGAGACATAAGGTAGTAATTGATAATCTTTCTACACCTTGAGCCCAAGGATTCTATTTGTCCATTTTTCTCCTCTGATATGAATGTGAAGCCTAAAATTTGGAAGGAAATGGGACTAAATCTTACAACTTACAGACTCAGGACTCAGGGAACAGGTGTTCATTAAGCTGAAAAAAAAGAAAGAAAGATAAATAAGCTGTTTAACATCTGCAGAAAAGTCAAGACTTGCATTTCAGATATCTGTATGACAGCAATGGGTTATGTCCCAAAATGTTTTGTTCATTTGTTGGAGGGAGAAAAAAAAAGGATAGAAGAGTTTAGATTTGTCTTTGTAGATTGCCCCTTTGCTGATGTTGGGATGGGCTACCTATTTCAACTATGGATGAGTCATGATTTCTGTATTTCAATGGCCTTGACAAGTAGACTCTCCATAGACTTTGGTGATGAGCATTTAACTATCAGAATGAATATGTTCAAATGGTAAATCTTCTGGTCCAAGACCATTCCTATTTTCTCTACTTTTCATGGCAAGTTCAATAAGGGTTTTATGAAGAAACAATTTGTCTCAAAACCACAAAGTGCAAAATACTAAGCTTCCAACTGTCAGCTTCTCTCTTCCACAGTGAGATGCAATGGTGGGGATACAAGGGCTTCTTCGCCCACAGCTACAGGGCCATCCAGGCCCTACACAAACTGGCCCCTGTGTTTGAAGAGTATTCAGAGCAGGCATATGCAAAGTGTGGATCCTGGGTGGGTTGGCTTCTTGACATTCCTTACACCAGTGGTTCTCAACCTTCCTAATGCCGCGACCCTTTAATACAGTTCCTCATGTTGTGGTGACCCCCAACCATAAAATTATTTTTGTTGCTACTTCATAACTGTAATTTTGCTACTGTTATGAATTGTAATGTAAATATCTGATATGCAGGATGTATTTTCATTGTTACAAATTGAACATAAATAAAGCATTGTGATTAATCACAAAAACAATATGTAATTATATATGTGTTTTCCGATGCTTTCCGATGTTTTCCGATGTTTTCCGATGGTCTTAGGCAACCCCTGTAAAAGGATCGTTCGACCCCCAACAGGGTCACGACCCACAGGTTGAGAACCGCTGCCTTACACCTTCCTACTTTGGTTTAGAATGCTAATTTGATTTTTGAATATCCTGGAAGGTGGTGAAATACTGGTCTCATAAAGAGAATAAGAATATGATCTTGCTAATTCAATTTTCTGGAAAAGAATATGGAAAATTGGTATATTTTCTTTCTTAAATATTTGGCGAAATTTATTGATGAAAAAGTATGGCCTGATGTGTGATTTTTTAAGGTTATCAATTATTGATATAATTTCATTAAGATTTTTAGGCTAATTCAGATGATTTCTACTCCTTTTTTGAATTTTGGTAGTTTATGCCTTCCAAAAAACCTATTCATTTCAAATATGTTTTCATATTTTTGAGCATAGACTTTAGACTATTCTTTTAATGTCCCTGAGAACAATAGTGATGATTTCCTCTTTCACTTCTGATATTGGAAACTAGTTTCTTCTCTCTATTTTTCCCCCTTGGGTAGTCTTGCTAAAAAGGTTTATAAATTTTATTGAGATTTTTACAGAAAGATATTTTGATTATATTTATTTTCTCAATTGTTTTCCTGTTTTCAGTTTTATTGATCTAATTTTTATTTCTTTTCTTACCATTTCTTTAATTGTAAATTGCTGTTTCTATGATTTTGTTTCTAAATTTCAATTACAAATAAATTATATGTGGCACCACAGATTCTATTAGAATGTAGGCTAATGATCAGTTTTCAACAAATTTATTCATCCTTTGATAGATAACAATCACTACTCCCCACCAGTGACTAAAACCTCTTCTAAATTTCCAGAGAATGTGTTATCTGTCTTTTCTTGGACATGAATCAAATGTCAAATTCAATTGCAATTTTCTATTTATATATCATGTCTCTTCAATAAGATGGGTTATATCTTGAATATAAGAAACATTGTTTTAAGGGGGTGGGAGTATGAAGTGAGGGGGCCTAATATATGGTGACAGAAGATGATTTGACTTTGGGTGGTGGGCACACAGTACAATATACAGATCTTATATCATAGAAATCTACAACTGAAAGTTATATGATCCAGTTAACCAATTCATCCCCACAAATGTAATTTTAAAAAGAAAATATTGTATTAAAATGTGTGGCTTCAACCACACCCAACACTGTGTTTGGAGTATAGGAGGTACTCAATAAGTATTTTTTCTCTATTCAGTGCTTCTAGGTTATGTATTCTGGTGACCTAAATATAAAGTAAATCATACAGTGAGCTCTTCAAAATAGAAGTAGCGTGTCTGGTCAGCTTACTTGCAGTGGTTCTCAACCTTCTTAATGCCGCGACCCTTTAATACAGTTCCTCATGTTGTGGAGACCCTCAACCATAAAATTATTTTCATTGCTACTTCATAACTGTAATTTTGCTACTGTTATGAATCATAATGTAAATATCTGATATGCAGGATGTATTTTCATTGTTCATGACCCACAGGTTGAGAACCGCTGTGGGACAAAAAAAAGGGGCGGGAGGAGTAGGTTAATCATGACAGTTGATTCCATAGCCAGCTTCCTCCTTTAGAGTCATAGGAAACCTGGAATAGGTGATAAAGCCACCATGCCTTCACCCCACTCAGATGGCAATAAATATTTTGATATGTAGCCCAGAGTTTGTTATGTTTCCTCTACCATGGTTAGGTCCACCCTTGATTATCTGAGCTGAATGTGGATCCAAAGTCCACATCCCTTTCCTTTGAAGATAAAAGAGAAAATTCCACCAGGAGGAAAATAAGGCCATGTACAAAGTCAGGGACTTTGGAGGCAGCATTACCTGTTTTGGTGTGTGTGTGTGTGTGTGTGTGTGTGTGTGTGTGTGTGTGTGTTTTAGTAGTGTCCTGAACATTAAAATAATACTTGTGCTAATCTCTGTAAGAGCACATATCTAGTTACAAAAGATTTACAACAATAGATTTCAGCTCCTCTGCAGTAGGGATTCTTAGATAATCATATTTATACTAGAGGCCCTGTGCATGAAATTTGTGCATGGAGGGGGAGGCTCCTCAGCCCAGCCTGCCAGTTTAGGCCTGATCCATGGGGGATCGGGCCTAAACTGGCATTTGGATATCCCTCTTGCAATCCTGGACTGCTTGCTCCTAACCGCTGGCCTGCCTGCCTGCCTGATTGCCCCAAACCCCTCTGCTTGCCTGCCTGATCACACCTAACCACTCTCCTGCCTGCCTGATCATTCCTAACCACCTCTGCCTTGGCCCCCACTACCACAGCTTCATCTGGAGGGACATCTGGAATGATGTCCAGAAGGTTGTTCGGCTCTCTGGTCTAATTAGCATATTATGCTTTTATTATTAAAGATTATTATAGATGTTTAGTATTCTGGAACATCACTAAAATTCATTTCTTCTTTCACTTGTTTCTTTATAGAAGTACTAGAGATACGATGCACAAAGATTTGTGCAACAATGGGCCTTCCTTCCCCTAGCTGCTGGCACAGCCTTCACTCCCTCCAGAGCCTCCTTTCACCTTTGCTCTGGCTTGGAGCTGCCTTTCTCCCTTCATTCAGGCCTGGAGCTGCCTTTCTGCCTTCCCACGCTGCCCAGAGGTCTGGAGCGGCTGGGGCAGTGTGGAACACCTGCGTCGTCGCCATGGTGATGATGAAAGTGTCTCACCCCTCCCCCAGCCATTCAGCACCTGCATATGCAAAATTAACCCATCATCTTTGTTGGGTTAATTTGCATACTCACTCCTGATTGGCTGGTGGGCATCATGAAGGTATGGTCAATTTGCATCTTTCTCCTTTATTAGTGTAGCTTCCATTTATGAAGACACTCCATACACCTATGTGCCTAGAATGCACGCAGGAGACCTCAAGATCCCAGAAGCCATACCTTTGAAATGTAATTATCAAGAAGGGTAGTTCCTGTCTCCCAATATCTGGGGGAAGATAGGATCCTAACTTCATAAGCACTAGTTAGCAAACACAAGTGGTCTGCTCACTTTGACCAACCTGCATCCAAATAGCCATCTATATAGTATCCCCCACCCTTTTAAACAGTGCTGACATAGAGAAGGAGATCTACAAATACTTATTGAGTCATTTCATAAATAAATTACTTTATTACTGAACACTGCTTCTAGTTACATAAATTGCTTTCTCTTCCAAATTGGCTTTCTTTTGATAATTAAAATTTAGTTTTGTTAATCATTATGTTGCCTCTAGTTGCTCTCACTTGATAGCAGATATAAACATCAGCAGTTCTTGCCAGGCAAAGAGGTCCTGCTTCCTGCCTAGGGGATTCCCTGCACTTATGGAAATCAAACACGACAATTACCACATCAGTCATTGTGAAGGTGCTCATTCGAATCCTGGTTTTTCTCCAGATGTTGGAGGTAATTCCATTAATAGGATACAAAATGCTCTATGAGAATAGTGAACAGAGTTGGAATCAGAGGGTTCCCTTTGATGAAAACACACACTGGTTCTTTTTTGTTTGAGTTCATGTGCTTAGATTTTCTCCTGAAGCGCCTGGATCTCTAGGCAGGGACACCAGGTGGCTTAGTCCTGGTGTGCATATGTATTCTAGGCCACGTGGTAAGAAGGACTAAGGAGCAGTCTTTACTCACCACGGGGCCCCTCACCACTGAGCCATCTAGTCCACACTGCAAATGCATGCCATGCCAAGCACTCAACTGGACATTAGCAATATCAATGACAGACACAAACCCTGCCCTCCAGGAACCCACAGGTTGGTAAGAAGCAAGCTACAGTAGGGAATAATGAGGACTATGAAAGACATAGAATCACAGGAGACCCACAATCATGTCCAGCCCAGAGGGCCTCCGACCTGCTGAATAATCACTGAAAAATATCAGATCAGCTGAAATCTGCACCTAGAGATCCCTTCAAGTAGAAAGGCGCTATTTCTAGCCATCCACTCAGAAGGGAAAACAGCTTTACTCCAAAACATATCCATTATTTCTATAGAACAGCCTATCTGTTTATTCCGACTCCGGTCCCATAAAAAAAGAAGGTCGGGCCACGCTTCCCATTTGCCCTCTGTTAAAAGCTTTCAAAAGGGACCCGTTGAAAAGTGGGGCTGCAGAGTGGAAGAAATCAGTTCTTTAGGATTGATAAATGTACCAAAATAGGCTTTGAACTTTAATTGCAGTGCACTACAGAAGTAGAAACCTAGAATTGAACATAATAGAAATGTGGCACTCAGGCAGCCGTTTGAGCCGTTATTGGAGGCAATTTAAAAAAAAAAAAATATTTTAAAGAAGTGGAGACTGCTCCTGTGAAAGCACTGACGATGGGCCCAAGAACAATAGAGAAACAACACTGGCCTGGCTCCAGCACTGGGGTGCACTGGAGGGTGGGAGGGTTCTTGCCCACATGTGCTAGTTCCCTTCAGGTGTGGGGCTCCATCAGCATAAAATATCTGCCCCTCATTGACCCCCTCGCCTTCCTTTCTTGGGAGATGGGTTGCATATCTATTTGGTGCATGTGTAAGCAAAATCAGGTCACATACAGAGAAGATGGCCCTCTTCTTTTTCTCTGGAGCAGGCCTTCTTTTTCTCTGTGCAGAGCATGAGTTTTTACAGCTCCGGGCTGTGTAGTGAACTCATTAGGGGACCCAGCACCCTGGATGGGAATGGGAAGTCTGTGTGCACAGTTAAGGCTTAGGAAGCCAACTGTACTGACACTGTCTCTATCGGTAACAACAGTAATATTTTGGTTTTTAAATAAGGGTGTTCTGGTAAATACTCAGCAAGTAACCCGCCAAGGGAAGTAAACAAAAGAGCCCAGATTGAAGCATCTGCAGAGTGCTGTGGCATAAATAACCCAGCTGAGATTATTTCAGGTCACCTCATGGATAAATTGAATGAGAAGTTGAGAAGGGACGGATAGAATTGGTTCTTGCAAACTGGCAGGGGTGGACTGAGCTCAGCACTATCTCTTTTTCACTAGTTCTTTCTTTTCTCTCAAGGTGGCAGGATTCGGCTATACAGGATGGGCCTGCTTGTCAGACTTCCTCAAACACCATCATTCAGGTTGCCTGATTTCCAGTTAAATGTATTTCAAAGGGTCACTTGGAAACTAGGCTTTTATTACACATTGTATAACTAAATATGTAATGTAAACTAGTCTTATATGTGGCATACATATGCACATTTTATATGAAAAACAGTTACATATAAATAATATATAATGTATATATGTATATGTAAGTAATGATATATATGTATCTATATGTATATAGATACATATATAATGTCTAAATGTATGTGTGTAGCATGTGTATTTAAGTATATGTGGATATGTACTCTGTAATTGTAATGGTTGCACAGGTATATACAGCTGTCAAAACATATGGAACACTTAAAATGAGTAAATTTAATTTCATGTACATTTTGCCTCAATAAACTTAAATTTTAAAAAGTCAATTTACTCACTTGAAGTGAACATAACATATTAGTAGTTTAAATCAGGCACAAAAAATAAATGACATGGTAGTGGTTGATTGCTTTACAACCTCCAAATCTTCATCCTCATTAATTCCATGTTTTTGTTACATGCCTTATTTTTCTTTATGGAAATTGAGTACATATTTTTTAATTATTTAAATTCTTTTTAAAAATAATTTTTTAAAAAAGGGAACATAGTTAGTAAAATTGTTATTTGAAAATATAAACCAAATAGCCAAGTTAGGTCCTGTCTATAGGCAGCGATCTTTGCTGGACTATAACATACTCTGATTCCTGAATTGGTATATCTTAATGGGACAAAATTATACACTGCTTGTCCTTGGTAGTAAATATTAAACAGATGAAAGTTGCATTAGGTTCATAACTGAAATATTACTTTGACATTGAAACTTTTAGTAGACTGGATCTCAATTAACGTCTTGAACCTCTGGCACCTTAATTGATCATCTCACTTCATATTTTAAACAGAAGTTTTAAAATATTTTTCCCCAGAGCTATGGCTTCCATTCATTTCCTACCCTTGGGCTATGGTGTCAAATTAATAGCTATATGATATAATATATCTCCATTGCTGGAATTATAGGAATTATATCCATTTGGCTCCTAGATATGCATACATACACACATTCTCTCTCTCTCTCTCTCTCTCTCTCTCTCTCTCTCTCTCTCTCTCTCTCTCTCTCTCTCTCTTACACACACACACACACTTCAGGTATTCGGCCTAATACATTGTATATGGTGAGATAACTTTATATAATCAGAAATATCTATATTTATCTTCCTATCATTTTTGAAGACATGAGATTTTTAGCATCTATATTCAAATGAATGTGATTCCTTTAGTAACTGTCCCTATAGAGGGGGTTGCACATTTTTAACAACAGAGATGTGATTGCCAAAATCATTTCTGAAGCTGTTCCTCTTGAGAACTGCCTCTGGGGCTCACTCCTCCCCATACAACCAGTGAAAACTCTTGGCAAAGTCTGGGTTCTTTAAGAGTTAACTGATTACCTCAAAACTTCCCAAAGCTTTTGCAACCAAGACTAATGAAGATGGCTGGTGGAGAAGCCAGGTACACTGTCTGTAATAGTGTTGTAATTAACTAGTTATTAATAATAGGAAAGGAGCAAAGGGGGAGGCCAGATATTATAGGTGTGTCATTTGGGCAGCTTCAGCAGGAAGCTACAATTTCACACTCCCCAAGGAACCACTGCCAATTCTCTACACATCACTGGTGGAAGGTATTCAACAAAGGGATGATAGATACATGTCCAGTAAAGTTGGGGTGACAGAGGGAAAATACTTGCCTGTCAATCACACAACAGAGATCAGTGGCTACTGCAAATGTGTGAAATTTAGGAATACATAATCCCCTTAATAAAGGCATTCTCTCTTTTGCTGCTCTTGTGACTTGTGGCCACTCTCTTGGCTTCCTTGAATTCGCCTATATGGCCCGCGGCCACATAGACCCCATATACAATGGACTGACGGACCGTGGCAGGGAAACACAAGCTATCCTGATGAGGGAATGGCCCCGGCTCCAACATGGAAAGGAAACTTTGAACGCTGGCTCTGAGTTTAGCTCTGTTAAAGCCCCAGCTACACTTCTTCTATGCAGGGACAAAGGGAAATGAGGCTTTGGAAACCCAAGGGTATAATTCCACAGAAATTACGCTTTTTTCCATATCCTCCTGTGCAAGCCTCAGAAAATTCATTTTCTCGGGATATCACAAGAAATCCAACCCCACTAGCAACAGGGGAGATAAGGCCTTCTCCTATCCGGTAACACTTGGAATCAGTGACTCAGTGTGACTCGAACATAGGAGGATTTATGTTTCTCTGTGGCTTCTATTCTGTGTCTGAAGTCAGGGCCAAATGGAAAGTTTACAACATGCTTTGAGCAAATGCATAGGAAGTCTTTTTCTGATCACCCTCTTTGGCTACAAAATGACATATCAATATTGCCAGCACATTCACTCTCTTTCTTATATTTATTCCTCTCCTGATGGCTCTATTTAATGCCCATGGAGCCAAATAGTTCCCCAAATTAGCAAAATGTAGTTTAAACTTCCTATACAACTTCTGTAGACTTTCACGTTTAATGCTTTATTTACCTTATCTGTGAAGTGGGCACATAACTGCTATGTCATGAGGTTTTTGTGAGGATTAAATGGCTAAATATGTCAAGTGCCTATTATGGTACCTGGGTAAATTATCTGTACACCAAATGTTAATTATATTTTTCCCACTCTGCTGTTCTTTTCTAACTAATAAAATTTTGGGGTTATTCTAGCTTGTTAAATGATTTTTGTTAATGCAACAAATGCTAAATGTTGTAAATTTTTTTTAATTAAACACCGCAGCCAATTTCTACCCATCTCATAGCAGAAACGCCATGAGTTTTAGAGATACTAACCTGCTGTACATCCCTCTTTTGTTCCAATGCAGGAAACTCTTTAGTCTTCTCTGATAAATTCCAACAAAACATCTCAACTTAAAGCAAAGCATTTTGTGTGTGTGTGTGTGTGTGTGTGTGTGTGTGTGTGTGTGTGTGTGTGTGTGGTTGCCTTGGGGACATTTAAAATAAGACCTAAAGAATGAGAGAGGATTAGGCGGGTGAACAGTGGCTGGTAGGGTGGGCTAGGACTATTGAATGTGGGAAATACATAAATGCACAGACCCTGTGATGGGAGGTACTATAAACAGTACAAGGAATGGACAGAGGGTGTGTGTGGCTACAGAGAAGAGGTCCATTGAGAGAATAAACCAAACAGATCAACAAGGTTTGGACTATGTGGGGTTTTCAGCCATGGTCCAGTGAGTCACTCTCTCCCAAGGGAAACAGGTGACTATAGTGAGATTTACACCAGACAATGGCAACAGCTGAACATTTTAATTGTCTTGGGTGCTATATCTCAGAGGAGCACAGGACATGAATTCTTGTTCCAACCAGAGTCTGGGTCTCACTTTGCGGGAAAGTACCCAATAGCTATGAGAAGAGAGAAAGCACACAGGTGACACACTAACCTAGCTACGTGACTCTGAGCAAGTCATGTCCCCCTTCAGAACCCCACCTCCTCCTCTAGCCACCAAGAATTTGGGCCCAACACTTTGTAAAAATTTGTTGAATCTTTGGAGAGAAATGACTCATTTTCCAGCCATGAGCTTTGTCTAGATGGGAGCTAATATTTTTCCCCTGTAAAAGGTCTCTTGAAATACAAGAACCTCATTTAAAAGTGAGATCTTGCTGTAGATGGATATGTTCCAGTATTAGATGAGCTGGGGAATAAAACCACATCCATTTAAAATCTGACAGAGGACCAGGGAGAATAAAACCCTCTTGGTCTAATGACAGGACTAAATTGGGTTCTGTTTCAAGTTGCCATTGAGTTTCTGAGTTCTTTAGAAGGAAGATAAAACAACCTCAAAAAAGAATGATGTGTATACCAGATTAATTTCCAGAGCATTCACAGGTGCCTTTTATGTTACAAGTCTTCCTTCCTGAATTATTTTCAATTTTCAATTGAGGGGTTATGTTAAAGCAAATAGATGAACCTGGTTTTTGAGCCTGAGTCTGAGATACAACTGTTAAACTGGCTTTGTGGAGAAGAAACCTAAGAGGATGAGGTCAGAGGAATGGGATGGAAAACATACACACGGTGCACCTTCTTCACTAAGTTAGGCAACCTGCTCTCTGGAAAAGGACTATTAAGCCAAGACATTCTTCAAGACTGAGGCTGACCAGATATGCCTTTTAGTCCACACGGAGTTATCCTGTTCTTTCAGAGTTTCAGAAGGCTTCTCAGGAGCTAGGCACACATAAACTTATTCCCTGTCTCTTCTCCCCAGTTTTCTCCAGGGAATATTTCCGAATATCAGAGAAATGGGAAAAAATGACATATTCTCCTTTTGTCTCTCCTCATGTAGGGATTTCACAATTGAACTACAGGGGCCCTGTAGAATTCTTTCTCTCTCAGTGGTCAACAAGAGGCAAATGTGAGGGCTTTAACTACAAGTGGTCTTAGTTGAATCTACCAGAAAAAAGGGTGATTGAAACCCTCTACTTTAAGCCCTAAAAAAAAGAGAGGAGAAGAGTGCATATTGGTTTGTCTGAGTGGATAGAGCATCGGCCCAGGGATTGAAGGGCCTGAAGTTCAAATGCAGCGGGGAGAGAGAGAGAGAGAGAGGGAGAGAGAGAGAGAGAGAGAGAGAGAGAGAGAGAGGGAGGGGGATTTTTTTTTCTCTTTTCCTGCCCTCCCTCCATCCCCAGAGGCGAGGGATGCAGGGGGAGCGTCACTGGGGAGGAGGGAGGGAAGGAGGCGCTGCCTAGCATTTCTGAAACAGTTTCATATTTTACATTACCTTAGGTGACAATAACATACCAAAGATGGGTAGGGGCATTTTAGACTAATGTAAGTTTCCAAAGACATGTTTTGGATGAATAGGTTGAAAGGTCTTATTTGTTTTCTTCTTTCTTTTAAAGAAGACTGGAAACCAAAATACATGCGAGGCCCTTCACATAGTATTTATATTTAGCTCCCAGAGAGCTCAGCTGCAAAGGGAAGATTCTGAATTGGTAACAGTACAGAGTTTGAACTGAGCATGAGCCTGAGCAGAGGAGGCAGCCCCAAGGAGCCCCTTGTTTCAATGGCCCTCCATTTAGAGGCAATGTCGGCTCACAGCACCTGGCAAAGTGGCTCCCCGCTGGGAACACAGAAGCAGAATGACTGCATTTGGATGTACCTGGCAGTCTAAATTGCATTTTCTCACACGGGGAACAAACCAGCCACGGAAAAAGTCTCTATCCCAACTATTCCACAGACAACAGACTACACCTCTCTTCTGGAGGTAAAATCATTTGAAGGAATGATTTAATTACATAGTTTTGTATGGGAGTGTGTGTGTGTGTGTGTGTTTAAGTGGAAGGTGTCTTTTTGAGGTATCTTTTAGAGAAAGTGGACCAGAACCTGTCATTAACTAGAAAGCATTCAGATAATTTCTTGGCAAGTGCAATCCTTTTATATTATGATTTGCATTTACTGAGACAACTTAGAATGATCTCATCTGGCTCCTGCAGAGGAGACCTCCACTGCTTATTTTTCACATTGTACCCTTGGCTGTAGGTGTGGGAGGAGTGCCTGTTGTGTTCAGCTGTCACCGGAGCCCTCTATCTGCTGGGAGGAGTCTATCCCTTTATTTTAGTTGGCATTTGTACATCACATTTCCTGGAATTATTTCGGAGACAGTTGAAAAGTTTGCAAGGGATGAAATGTGGGCAGGAGAAATGGTTTCTGGGTCAAGCACACTACTCCCTGGGGAGCGTATAGCTGTGGCTTAGCAAAGCTCACTGATGAACATTTGGTGTGGAAAGAAAGTCTTTGGGCTGAGACCCAGATGACCTGGGCTTAGGATAAGAAGAACTTGGCTGCTTTGCATTAAAACAGGCTTTCTATGCACAGGCAGGCAAGGAAGAAAGCAGTAAAGGTTCCCAGAAATAAAAAAGATGCAAGAGTTTGTGATAGAGTAAAAAGGCCAAGTTCAAGATAAGAGGCAGCGACTTTGGAAGAATAAGGAATACAAAAGATAATGAGCTCAATTGTGTAATGCAATCTAATACCTAATTATTATAAACTAGAGGTTAGGTGCATGAAATTCATGCACTGGTAGGATCCCTAATGGCTGCTGGCTTCCAGCTGCAGGCCGGGGCCTCTCTTCCTTCCCCGGGCCTGCCCTGCACCCTGTGTGAACACCCGGATAACTCCTGGACAAGGGGACTATTTGCATACTATGCTTTTATTATACAGGATTATTTGTTGACTGACTCTTTGCTGTTATATAATTGGCATTACCCCCCCCCCCCCCATTTCAATTAAATTCTACTTAAAACAATGACCTTGTCAGAGGATTGCTTTGAAAAAATAAATACCAAAGGTTTTTAAAAAATATTTGACACAAAAAGGGGGAAAGCTACAAGAAACAATGTAGGAGAAATATTAAGAATTGAGTGTAAACAGAATATAAAATTTAAAAGGGATATAAGAAATTCAAGCTCTTATAAGAATATCCCAAAATATTCGGAAGTTGGTGAATAATACATATTATCCACAATCTGTATGTGAAAATTGAATTCATTTTTATTCAATTGCCATGATTCAGTAAAAAACCAACAACAAAGTCTTGAAGGCTTGGGAAATCAGGATGCTGACACTTGGATAGTAATCTCAGTATTTCCTTTCTGGATTTATCACAATGTCTTATTCAGTCAGCTGTACTTCTTTGGATGTGAGCTACTCATGAATTCCAGATGCCTAAGCATGGTGTGTAATCCTGTGGCCCAAACTATTTCTCACCACCCACATTGCATGCTTTACCCACCCAGTTGACTCTCAGCTAATTGTCAGTCAAGAATCCGATGACCTTAAGGAGATTTCCTTTTCTTTCTGTAGCTAACATGACTATCTGTATTTATAGTTAATCCAACAGGACTACTTGTTCTTTCTTTTGACGTATAAAATATCTAGGAGTAAATCCTTGAACTGGCACATTAATCCTTATTTTTCATCCCTCATGCAAGCTTATAATAAAACTTTGACCCATCTTTATAACCAAGTTGTCTGAAAAGTCCCCTGTAACCCATGCAGGAGAACATTTTGGTTCCCTCAATGCAACCAAATACAACTCTGAAGATGATACCAGTGATTTGGATAAATATATCTTAGAATTAATTCCCTGTTGGAGTAAATCACAGATCTGTGTTTTCTGATATTGCATCTACTGTGTGTGTGTGGCTGTTGAGCATTTGAAATGTTACTTGTTCAAATTGAGAAGTGTTGCAAGTATGAAATACACCTTTGATTTTAAAAATTATTTTTAAAAAATAGAATGTAAAGTATCTAATAATATTTAAATTCATTATTTAGAAGTAATAACTTTTTTATATTTTGTATTAAATTAGATATATTAATAAAATTAATTTTACCTAGTTCTCTTTATTTTTTCAATGTGAACTGAAGAAAATTTAACAATACATATGCAGCTTGTATTTGTGGTACATATTTTAGGGCCATGTGATGCATAATGTCATCTTGGTCAATGCTGGACTGCATATATGACAGTGGTCCTAAAGGTTATGATGGAGCTGAATGCACATCTTAAGAAATAGAAGGATTGGTGGTTCAGGAGGAATTTTCCACTGATGGGAGCAGTGTCTCTGGGGCTTGGCAACAGGTTCCCTCTTGCTCACAGCACCTCTATTCTGAGTGCACAAATTACAGCCCAGTCTGTCAGCCACTAGCCAGTTTCAGCACCCAGGAACCCACCTCTCCAGTGTTACACATTCAGAGGGAGCCAGAGGCTCCCAGACCCAGCTTGAGGCCCGCAGAGCACAGTGCTACCTGTCCTCCATTGAGGACCTAGGTCCTGTGTGAAGACACATGTCCACAGGAGTAGTAACAGGTATTAAGGGCCAGCTTTCTGCATCATGGTATTGGAGGCTAAGACCAACAGTAGTTAGCATATTAATGCAATATTCAGCAGGGCTGGAAATCAGCATAATATTGTCCTGCTATTGGCCAAATGGCTCAAGGCAATCCCATAAACTGATAATCCATTTACTGTTTACCAAACTTTACCTTTGATATGCCTGCATGCATTCCTAAAGGGCAAATGTGTATTCAAGTGAATAAAAAGCAGACGGGACCCAGTTCCAGCAAGCTTCTCCACAGAGGGAAGTTTTCCGTCTGACTCCCCATGCCTTCTAAATTCATATTTCTTATCTAGTGTTTTCATTTGTGGGTGGCCCTTTCTTCAGATCCTGAACCCTAGCCCCCAAATGTTGCGGCATTCACAGCATGGGGAGCAGCCTGCCCTGCACTTTGGAAATATTTTCAGGTTGTAATGATAGAAAGCACAGATGAGTCTTGTTTTTTCTATCAGTTCAATGCTAGAGAGAGCTCTCTGTGCCTGACAGGGCCAAGGGGACCAAAAGCCAATTTCTACATTCAAAGTAGTGAGTCCTCAGTTCTACACCCTCTCCACATTCAGCACCTCTTTTTTTTTTAAATATATTTTATTGATTTTTTACAGAGAGGAAGGGAGAGATAGAGAGTTAGAAACATCGATCAGCTGCCTCCTGCACATCTCCCACTGTGGATATGCCCGCAACCAAGGTACATGCCCTTGACCGGAATAGAACCTGGGACCTTTCAGTCCACAGGCCGATGCTCTATCCACTGAGCCAAACCGGTTTCGGCTCAGCACCTCTTTTTTAAATGAATACCTCAAAGTTTCTTAATCTGGCACTGCTCCCACACACCTCAGCCAAACCACGTTGCCATGACAACCCCATGTCTCTGTATGTCTCCATCCTGATCTCTGATTCCTACTGACCCCCAGGCCACCTTTCACCCTCTGCTGACAGTCACTGTTACAGTGACTCACGCCTCACCAGCTGGTTTTTCTCGGTTTTTCCAATCAGTCCAGCCCGCACCCCTGTTCATGGAGCAGTACTGACAGCTTCCTAGTTTTAGTTCTGACCTTATCTGAGAGAAAGCAGGGGGAGGCTTGTGGGACAGTGTTATAAAGTCTACAGCAGTGCACAGTGTTTCCTATGCCTTCAAATCAATTGCTGCTCACTCACTGACTCGCCCAGAGCAACTCCCTGTCCCACAGACTCCATTCATGGTAACTACCCTATAGAAGAGTATTATTTTGTATCTTTTGAAATGTATTTTACTGTACCTTTCCCATTTAGACATGCTGCCTGCAGTATGCAGTGTAGTAATGTGCCATAAAAGCTTGTAGCCTAGAGCAGTGGTTCTCAACCTTCTGCCCCTTTAAATACAGTTCCTCATGTTGTGACCCAACCATAAAATGATTTTCATTGCTACTTCATAACTGTAATGTTGCTACTGTTATGAATCGTAATGTAAATATCTGATATGCAGGATAGTCTTAGGCGACCCCTGTGAAAGGGTTGTTCGACAGCCAAAGGGGTCGTGACCCACAGGTTGAGAACCACGGGCCTAGAGCAATAGGCTATATATATAGGGTGTCCCAAAATTCACGCAAGATTTGCAATTGAATTGAATTTCAAATCTTGCTTGAATTTTGGGACACACTATACTATATGTCCTAGGTGTGTGGTAGGCTATATCATCCAGGTTTGTGTTAGGGAGTTCACATATTCCTGTTTTTGTAAATTTTCAAATGTAAAATATATTATCTATTATTTCATTCCTCTGCAACTCTAACTTTATGGTGAATGGCATTGGTGTGGTCACAGGTGTTTTGGGATATGGCTGTAGGGAAGTTAAAGTAGGGATGTATTACCTTGGATCTTAGCAGAATGTATTTTTGAAGTTCATAGTCACTTCCAAGTTTTGTTATTTATTAGCTTTCCAAGTACAGAAAGGACTTTCAGGACTTTTAAGCCTGGTGTACATTATGACACAAAGGGGCAGCACCAGGGGTCATACAATGATATAAACATGTTGTTTGAAGCCCCACACCAGAAACAAGTAGATAGGGGAGGAGAAATAAGGTTTGAAATGTAAGGAAGCAGCATCTAATCTGTAGAAAATGATTCTAATAGTTGAATGTATTCAATCGTAAACAAAGGAATCATTTCTCATCAACACCCACTCCAAGCGGAAGGTGCACCTTGTCAAGGATGTACTTGAGCAGGAAATGGTCTAGAAGACAGAACTGTTCTGAAGGACACCATTGATGTCCTCTGTGCCCATCACTGATCTCAGCTGAGGGAAGTGGTAGCTACAAAGGGATCTCCCAGAGAGCTTGCCACGGGTGTTTTAGAGTTAGCAGAACACAGAGTTGCACTTGATTCTGGCTGGGAAATGTCTAAAAATGAAAGAAATCTCAGGACTTGTCCTTCTCTGATATGAGACCAAAGGAGAGAGCAATGCAACAAAGACCCAGCTGGAAGAGAAGCAACACCCAAATAAAGGAAACTGCAGGTGAGTTCCCAGGAGGAGGATCTCTGAGAAATCCACAAAAGTACTCAATGAGAGAAAGAGCCATTATAAGGACATTTGACACCATAAGGTCAATAATGCTCACTGACAACCTTGCTAGCCATGTCCCTCCAATTGCCTGCCCCTCTGATACCATTGGAAGAGCAGCTGAAAAGTGTGCGCTGAAAGAGAAGAGAGACAAAGCCAACTTTGACCCTTGCTAACGTCCAAGGCTGAGTCAGATCCAGGCTTTCCACTGGCTGAGAGTTCATTAAATGTTTATTGACCTAAACTGGAGTTACTTGATTAAACCAGAGTGGATTTTTAAAGGCAAAAGGGTGGTGGAACAATGAAGAGCTATGGAATCTTTTCTAACCTGTCAAACGTATATAGAGAAAGCATGATCCCAGAGAATGGGTGCGAAAGAACCATGGAGGGAAGAATAAAGCTGGTTTTTTGTTTACTTTCCCAAGCCCAGCTTGGACAAAGAAACCAGTTTCACACATCTGCTCACATATATGCTTCTCACATTTGGACTCATCCAGATCTGAATGTTTTATCTTTGTGTATTAAAAACTTAATTCAATGTTGGATACAAACTGGTCACATAATACATGTTTAATAATTGAATACATGCTTTGTGTGTATGTGCCTATATGTATACAGAATGTAATGTTTTGAGGAGAAATATTTTCTCTAAAACATACCCTTCTGAGTCTGCAGCAGGTTAACTACATGGATTTACCAGTTGGAAAGTTGGAAAGGTAATTTCTCACAGCTTATCAGCCCTGATGAAGTGCTAACCCCAGGCAGAGTTCAGAGGTCTAAGAGAATAGAATTTCTTACAATTTGTCAACACAGGTGAGTGGATATTTAATGACCATGCTAGTCACAAAGGATCTACATCACCAGGCTTAACGAGGAATTAAACACTTGACTGAATCAAGGGAAATTTTTCAACCTTGTCTGCCACAGGCTACTGATCCCTCAGAAGTGCATTCAACACCTGAAACAAACATTACCTGGGCAGGCAGAGCAGAAGATGGTAGCACAGGTGATTTTCAGCCCCATCAAAGATACCATCCATCAGGTGTCCTCTCTGTCTCTCCTCGTCTACCACACTCTCATCCCAGGCTTCATGTCCCACTTTTTGTTATTTATTTCCTAGTCCTTTCTACCTCCTTAGAAGGCCCCCTGGTGATGGGTGAAGTCAAATAAACAGAAGCAGTTTAGAAAGCATACAATCTGATGGCTCCTTTTCTTAAAGCTGTATTCAATTAGGATCACACCGTGCTTTTCAGAAACCAGACAGTGATTATTTTTCTCGATCGCCTACCTGCACCCCACATGCCCTCATGTTTAAGAATCAAAGTAAGTCATGGCTCATGTGGAAAATCATCCAAGGAACCATGCCTCATAGCCATATCTTAACAGTTGCTAATTGTACAAAATGGGATTCTATCTAAAATACCTGGAAATATGAAAGGAAAGGGAAAAATAACTTAAGCAAGAATAGAAGCTAAATGTTATTTTAAAAGTTGATAAAAATCAAAATCTTCTAATAATTTTTCAAATATAAAAGATTTGATAGACATAAGTTTTCTAAATGGAAAAAGGTGGATAGATGATGATAGATAAATAGATAGATAGATAGATAGATAGATAGATAGATAGATAGACTTATATTTATAACTAACTTACTTTTCCACCTTTCTCCTGAATCATTCACCTGATATAATATATATATCAGGATATATATATCCTATCTAATAAAAGAGTAATATGCAAGTTAACCATCACTCCACAACAAAGATGGCCATGCCCATAGCAGCCGGGACAGGACGCTGGTGGCATTACCCTGGCAAAGTGAGCCTGGCAGGCATTGTGTGGCAACCCGGAACAGGTAGCACCCAGAAGGGCCTGCTTGCTCGTTGCCATGGTGTGGAGCAGGCAGGCCCTGCAGAGAGCAGAGAACCATAGGGAGCAGGCCTAAACCATCAGTAGGACATCCCCTGAGGGCTCCCGTATTGGAGAGGGTGCAGGTCGGGCTGAGAGACCCCCCTACCCCATGCACAAATTTCGTGCACCGGGCCTCTAGTATGTGCGTGTGTGTGTGTGTGTATATATATCATACACTATCAGAAAGCATGCTATATAATTGAGAAAAGAGGACCAATAAAAGATCTTCCATCTTCAGGAGATAATAAGTTTACACAGAAAAACGACACTGCTACACCAAACTTGAGAGAGACATTCATTGCTTGCCAGGTGTCTCAGGAGAAGGGGAGAAGGGACTTCACCAAGGTTGAAAGGTGTTATGGGCTGAAGTGTGCTCCCTCAATCCAGATTTTGAAATCCTAACCCCTAGTACCTCAGAATGTGACTGTTTTTTAAAGACACAGAATTAAGGTAAAATAAGAGTGTGACCTAGTCCAATGTGACTGGTGTCCATATAGGAAGAGGAGATCAGGACACAGAGACACATAGAAGGAAGATCATGAGAAAATATAGGTGTGTGTGTGGGGGGGGAGGCCATCTACAAGCCAAGGAGAAAGGTCTCAGAAGAGACCAATCCTGATGACACCTTGATTTGGACTTCTAAAACAATACAGTTCTGTTATGTAAGCCCCTAGTCTGTGGTACTTTGTTACAACAGCCCTAGCAAACCAATACATAGGGACTGTCTGTGAAGGCTTGCCAAAGATGTGAGATTTCCAAAAAAGACAGATTTGGGGAGGAGGGGATGTTTCAAATGCATAGAACAGTACATTTAAAACTCAGGGCAATTAGAAAGCATGGGACACTCAAAAATTTCTACATGTCTCTGACAGGAGGATCAAATGGGAGCAGAGTTGTCAGCATAAATGTTGGGTCTGAGCCAGGTTCTTATCTTAGCAGGTAGCAAGTGATTGGTCAACAAACCCACTGATTTTCTAGCAGAGAAGAAGGAATCCTACACTATTGAGGATGAGACACAGTCAAAGTTTAATTTGGCTGTTTTGATGATTCTCTGCTTTGTGTCTCATCACTGTAGTGTATTTTCCTCTGTGATGAGGGTGAATCCAGGAGTAAAGCCATCTTTACAAGAGGAAATTCAATTATTGGCAGAGATTCTGAGGGATTGATGACAACAGATGGAGACAAGTCACTGGAGGAAGTGAACAGCTGCATTAGTCTGTTTTTTTCCCATGATTTTAAATTTATCGCAAAATAGATACAACTCAACACCATAGATCGATGGCATTTCAAAAGCAATGAACAACCACATAGATGAAACATTGTAATATATATATATATATAACAATTATTATATGTAGTAAAATATTTATGCTTATATATAGTAAAATGTTATATATCTATATCTATAAAACATACATCTATATAAAATAGGCATTGGTTTAAACAAGAGATATTCTTAAAAGTATGGGGTAGATGACTGGATAAGTCAGTAGAATTCAGTCATTGACAAATAATCCTATATAATAAAAGCCTAATATGCTAAGTGTCCAGTTTTCTGGTAGTCCAGTCATCCATTCAACCAATCAAAGTGTAATATGCTAATGATATGCCAAGGCTGCTCAATGGCTCACTATGACATGCACTGACCACCAGGGGGCAGTTGACCGGTCAACCAGTCGCTGTGATGTGCACTGACCACCATGGGGCAGATGCTTCAACTGGTAGGTTAGATTGCTGCTGGGGTCCAGCCTATCAGGACTGAACGATATGGGCCGGGCATGCGCTGGAGCCCTCCTTTGGCCACTCCCCAGCTGGCCAACCTCCAGCATTCCTCCCTGGTCCGGATCATGCACCGGTGGGGTCCCTCAGCCTGGCCAGAGCCCTCTCACAATCCGGGACCACTAGGGGGATGTCAGAGAGCCAGTTTTGGCCTGATCCCATAGGCCAGGCCAAGGGACCCCGCTGATGCATGAATTCGTGCACCGGGCCTCTAGTATTTGATAATATAGTTGAGATTGTCATATTTTGTAAAGCAAGATTTGATCGTAGTAAGGTAGAAGCCCAAGTCATACCATGTTTAAAGAGGAAACATTGAATAGTGATTAAATGCATGGTTTACAAAACCATACTTTCTTCATTCAAATCCTACCTCTACCATTTAGCTGCTTAATCTTGAGAAAGTGACACAACTCTGTGCCTTAGTTTCCTCAGGTTAGAATCATTTTATGAATAATGATAGCTAGCATTATGGAGTGTGCCAGCCACTATAATAAGTGCTTTACAAACATTGCCTAATTTAATACTCAGAAGAAACCTTACTCTGTAAGTATTGTCACTAACCCTGTTTTACTGATCAGAGAGTAGTTAAGTAACTGGCCAAAGGTCACAAGGCTAGTAAGTGATAAAGCTGAGATATGAATCCAGACAATATTTATATTATCAGAAATATTGGACACACAAGCAACAGAGGGCAAGTCATATATGATCATGAATTTTTCCTGTGTACAACCTGCAGAGGCTCCTAATTGCCTCCTAAATGGGTTTCCTGCATGAACTGATATCTCCTTATTTAATTCCACAGCCCTCTACTTCTCCCCTCATGCTTTATGTTCCAACTGCAGATTCCTTATTCTTCCTCAGAAAATCCCATGTCTTTCCCCTTGCATAGTGTGTTCCTAAATCCTAGCATCCCCCCATCTATTTTCTTACCTAGGATAATCCTGCTAAACCTTATAAATTCAGCTCAAATGAAGATCCCCCCCCCCCCCCCCCCCCCCCGCCCAGCCTACTCTGTGCACTTCGTAGAAGCAGAGTGGACGTTCCTGTGTGCAACCAGCGTGCCTTGAAAATGAGACTAGTGGCTTGCTGGTCCTCATAAATGTACATTTATGATATATTTACTATACTAGGTCTCACTTAGAACCTGACTTCTTAAACCATTAACTGGTGTGTCCTTAGGATCCAGTAAAACCTCTTACAAGAGTGCAAGCCTTGAATGGACATGAAATAAATGACAGTAAATATGAACATTTTTTAAAGCAATCTCTGATAAGGCCCAATAGTTGCTACCAGAGATTTTTAGATGGAGGTCTTTCTATGCTCTCAGGTATTTGATATAAAGTTTTTTAGTTAACTCATTTGCATATTGAGTAATATTATTTATTAAATAATGTTTGCTCATCACACCATTAGCCTAGATTTCCCTTCTATAAAGTGTGGTCATTAGCATGAATAATACACAGAGTTTCTCCTCCTAGCATGTTCCAGCTATGTGGAGGCAGTGTCATGGAGCAGAGAGAAGGTGTACTTTGGCTCTACACGGCTTGCCTGCTGAATGAACTCAAGTTACTCATTTTCTCCAATGCAGTTTTTCTCCATCTTTATGTAGGTTTAATAATTTGTAGGACTTTGGTAAAAAGAATAATATTATACATGAATGTACAGAAAATAATAGGCACTAAATAAGTAGAAAATATTGCCACAATTAAAGTAGTTAGTGATTATTAACTAAAGCCTTGCTATTGTAATAAATAGATGATAGATGATAGATAGATAGATAGATAGATAGATAGATAGATAGATAGATAGACAGAAGAAAAGAAGAAAGAAAGAAAGAAAGAAGAAAGAAAGAAAGAAAGAAAGAAAGAAAGAAAGAAAGAGAGAGAGAGAGAGAGAGAGAGGAAGGAAGGAAGGGAGGGAGGAAGAAAGGAAGGAAAGAAGGAAGGGAAGAAGGAAGGAAGGAAGGAAGGAAGGAAGGAAGAAATGAAGGAAGGAAGGAAGGAAAGATAGGAGACAAGTTATTAGCTATTACTGGTGAATAAATGATGTTTGGTAGATATAGGAACTTAAAGGCTAACAACTTTGGAAAAACAGATCAATGGACCTTTATAAGAAACAGAAAATATAAGGAGCTGGGTTTACTTACTGTTCAATTCCACTGATAACAAAAGTCAGGTGACAACACAGTTGAAATGCAACCAAATAACCTAATTGAATTGTGGTGGCTAAAGTTCATTGTCATCATAATAATAACAATCTATGCCGAAGCCGGTTTGGCTCAGTGGATAGAGCGTCGGCCTGCGGACTGAGGGGTCCCGGGTTCGATTCCGGTCAAGGGCATGTACCTGGGTTGTGGGCACATCTCCAGTGGGAGATGTGCAGGAGGCAGCTGATCGATGTTTCTCTCTCGTCGATGTTTCTGGCTCTCTATCCTTCTCCCTTCCTCTCTGTGAAAGGTCAATGGAATATATTAAAAAAAAAAAAAAAAGGAAAAAAAAATAATAACAATCTATATTAATAAAAGCCTAGGTGGCCCTCGTGTGTGATGTCATCACAAGATGGCCACCACAAGATGGCCTCCACAAATGGCCATGCCCACAGCGGATGCGGAGCCCATCAGCCGCTCTGCATAGTGAGGCCTGGGGGGTCCTGCAGCTCCGTGCGGTGTGGAGGAGGCTAGTCCCAGCGTCTCCGCCTACTCGCATGGAGTAGGTGGGTCATGGCCGGGGAGGGCAGTTGGGGGCGATCAGGCTGGCAGGGGAGGGCAGTTGTGGACAATCAGGCTGGTAGGGGAGGGCAGTTGTGGATGATTGGGCAAGCAGGGGAGGGCAGTTGTGTACAATTCGGCCAGCAAGGAAGGGCAGTTGGGGGACATTGGGCCAGCAGGGGAGGGCAGTTGGGGGTGATCAGGCCAGCAGGGGAGCAGTTGGATGTCAATCAGCCTGGCAGGGAGCGGCTAGGGGGTGATCAGGCTGGCAGGCAGAAGCAATTAGGGGCAATTAGGCTGGCAGGCAGGTAGGCAAGTGGTTAGTAGCCAGCAGTCCCGGATTGTGAGAGGTATGTCCAACTGCTGGTTTAAACCGGCAGTCAGACATCCCCCAAGGGGTCCCAGATTGGAGAGGGTGCAGGCCAGGCTGAAGGACACCCCCCCCCCCATGCATGAATTTCATGCACTGGGCCACTAGTCTAATAATAATAGTGAGTCATATTATGAGAGAATGTTTTGCTCTCTTTTTATCCTCTTGGGAAAGAGTTCACCCCAGAAAACACCACTTTTCTTGTCTCTTCATGCTGTGACTTCCATGGAGTCTGCATGCACATAGGGTAACCTACAGTTGGAGCAGTCCATGTGGCTAATTCCCATGTTTTCCCACATATGAAAGTCTTGCCCTGCCCTACTTTTTATTATTAATATAAGGAATCCTTTGGCTCCTATTCACTATTTCTCAGTTAGTTCATGACCCAGGTCATAGCAAAAAAGAATATTGTTTATTTAGCTCTTTTCAAATAAATCTCATGTGAGAACTGTGGACCTTGACAAATAAGCAAGGTAGAAAATTTGGCAAGAGAATTTATGCATGGAATGTCCTGGGCTTTGAGCATACTTTGAAAAGATGATGTTAGTGAGTTGCAACCTGCATTGCACAATGCAACTGATTGTTCAGTTGTAAAATTAACTTTATGAATGGGTGGCTTGAGTAAGAGGCTTTGATCCTTTGACCCTTTGCAGTAGTTTGACCTTAGCAGATTACTATAGCTTATGGTGACAGAGACTATAACTCTGCACGGTTTATCTAAAAGAATGCCCCAACAAATGTCCTTGGGGTCTTCCCAAACCCTGACAAATTCGTGGACTACCTCAGAGTGCAGGTTCCAGCACATTGACCTTGCCTTTTACTTAGTTTATATGTGTGAAGAGCATGGACCATGTCTCATAGGGGCTTTCCTCAGAAGCTTTGGTAAAAAGTGAACACTGAAAGAAATTCATTGTCCACACTAGTTCATCAACTAGAGCAGTGGTCGCTAAACTCATTAGTCAACAGAGCCAAATATCAACAGTACAATGATTGAAATTTCTTTTGAGAGCCAAATTTTTTAAGCTTAAACTATATAGGTAGGTACATTGTTATTAACATAATTAGGTACTCCTAAGGCTTAGGAAGAGCCACACTAAAGGGGCCGAAAAGCTGCATGTGGCTCGCAAGCCACAGTTTGCCGACCACGGAACTAGAGAACTTTCAGGCATTGGTGGCTGGAGAATATATGCTATATTTGGCCTGAAAGGGAGCCAATTTAGATGTATTGCAGAGCACAATGGACATTCTGGCTTTAAGTGGTTGACACCAGCCTGAGGTAAGAGACATGAATGCTTGCCTCCAAGTGCAATAAGGATTTAAGGCCAAGGGTGGGGGCAGATATTCCAGGGCTAGAACTAGCTTTTCCATGGTATCAGCATCAAGCCACTCACCTCCCAATCTCTCCACCATCTGGTATCCAGCCAGCTCTGTATTGTTTACTTCTAAGGGAAGAAATCCTAAGAAGTAATAATTTTTGTCTTAAAATTTAAAAAATATCAGTGAAAGAGGAATAGCTTTAATATTAGGACTGAAATGCCTTCTCATAGAGAATGTGGAGGCTTCCATGTTAGTTCTAGAGACCTCCATTCAGCAAAGAACTATTTGCCTGGATCATGATGCTCAGTACCAATGTGGGAAAGCAAGAAAAGTACCAGTCAGGCATACCAGGCAGTTTTCCTAAGTGGATTTTATTGATATAGTAAATAGTGCCCAGATTAGCCTCTTGCTGAGAGAGTTTCCCATCTGAGTTTAAATTCCAAGTCTTAGATATCAGAAAATTGGCATAAATTGCCATGTATCCCAGCAAGGTCCCAACCAAGATAGCCATCATTTTTTTTTTTCAGTATAATAATAATTCTCTGCTGTGGTCTTTGGCAACACAAAGGATTGGCTGGGAAATACTTTCATCTGAGATAACCGTTTTAGGAACAGAATTGCTCCAGTTTTGGGGATACGATGCCAGTGCTGTGTTATCTTGCTTTTCATAGTAACTCCTGAGAATCTTTAAAATACTGAGGGACATCAGAGACTGGATATTAAACAAATACCATTCTGAGGCCATGAAGGAGGAAATAGATTCCTTTCAATGAGAAAGAACCCCATCTTCAAATGCTAAAGGAACACTGTCTCTACACCCACGATGAGAATCCTTCCAACCGAGCCTACATGGATTAAAACAAAAAGTGGGGAAAACTTTGCAATCTTTGGAATTTTAACTCAAAAGCCTAAGAAAATTTGATTTTGGACCTAATTCCATGGTAATTTATATATTTAAACTTCAACTTACAAAAGAATTTAATCTCCTCATTTTAATGATTCCCAGGCAATGTTATAGTAACAGAGTGTTTATATTCAAATCTGGGTCATCTCTCTATTGATATGTTGTTATTGGAGTATAATTATGGTATCAGTCAAGCTCAAAACAGATTTCATAACAGGCTTTATTGGGCAATGTGTTGGGGAAGAAAATGTGGATGGGGAAAATCAATTAGAGATTAAAATTTCAGGCTTGGAATTGATTTAACTAATGTGCTCTTCTGACCCATTTCAGAGTCTTTGGGTGGGGGATCAGGGAAGACAGAACCACTCATAGCTACTCCTGAAGGGACCCTCAAGGAGCAGTGTCAGCAGTGGGAGAGGGGCCCCATTGGGGTGAAGGAAGAACTGGCTGCTTAAAGGGTTGCTCTCCTGCCTGGGCAGGGAGAATGCAGTACTAAGGACACAATGTGGAGGGAGGAGGTGAAGGGAAGCACTCCCCCCCTCACCCCGGTTCCTCATGTATCCTTCCTTTCTAAGTGAAACCAGTCAGTGGAACACTACCAGCTTCTCTCTGGTCCGTTGCTCACTGCATCATGGAGAAGTTAATGACTAATCTGGGAGTCATTTGGAATAAATAAATAAACTGTACATACTTGGCACAACTCCTTTTTGGAACAATCTGAGTTCTCTTCTGTTCTTTTATCTTACATTATGTAGTTTTCTCTTCTGAGAACAGAGGCTCATAGGGGTCTAGTAACACCTGTAGATGAAGGAGTAAGTGTTTGTAATGCAAGGAGGCCAACAGTAAGAAGTGCCTGCCTGCCTGGGCAGATGAAATACATCTTCCAGTCTATGATGTGTCCTTAATAAAGGTGAATTTTGCTTCCATCTAATGATTACCCAGTTTATTTTTGAGAATTATTTCTTCTGTACTAATCTTCATAAATAAAGGGGGGATTTCAGAAACTGTCAGGGAAGGAGAAGGGCCCAAAGTGAGTGGAGCCTTGTCATCTGTAATAGATGCCCTTATTGATGGGGCAGTAAGGAGAGACGCTGGGTTGGCATTAGGCCAGCCTGGTGTGGGATGTGCTCTTTCCATCTGGAAACAGCTGAGTCAGCATCAATTGTCCCTATGTGTCAGGCTCAACTGAAGCAATGCTGGGAATGAAACCGAATTAATTTAATTTCTATGTTTGACATCAACTCAATCTGCCTTCCAGTGAGAAATAAACCCTGAGTCCATTTCATCAATATTTTCTATATGGGTGGGCTATCCTTGGCACATGTCCACACCTGTCTTCCCTCTCAGGCATGCATCTTTACTTTTCTCTCTTAAACTATAAGAAACTCAAAAACAGGGGAGTAGTGGACAGCACCAGCTGGTCCCTGGTTTTCCCTCTGAACCCGTCTCCACGGCCCCCATTTCTCTAATGTTTTAGTGAGTGAACAGCAGCTCTGCTGGCTGGCTGACTTCTTTCCTATAAGGTTTCTAGGGAGCCAAAGCAAAGCACCACCTACTCTCATATTGCTGCTTCTATCTTAAGCCCTTCCTTGTTTCACTGTCCCCAGCTTTAATAAATGTACTCTCAAAAATTAAAAAAAAATCCCTATATATGTTTCACTGTAGCTCAAGTCCTGGAGGAAGTAAAGCCAGTTCCCATGAGGGTGTTCATGGCAGGAGTCTTTGTGACTGTACAACGTCATGCACCATACTCACTAAAAAAGCATGGAGCTGCCTGAGCCATCCTCATCAACAACGCCTTTCTGTTCGCCCAAGCCTTTGAACACATTATTCTCAGGCTCCAGGTGATGTATTTTGAGAGTGAAACAAGCAAAACTAAATCTTGGCTCCTCTCTCTCTGGTCTGATCAATACCAAAGAAAGCAACACTCTCACCTCTTGTAGCGTAAACATATTTTTCTTAATTCTGTCAATATTATCCCCCCCCCCCTTTTTTTTACTATAACAATACCGACACAAACTCTCCATGTAGCAGAAGAAGCCCTGGGCCTTTAGTCTTGTAGAGTCTAGTCTAGGCTTCGATACAGACTAGAGCAGTGGTTCTCAACCTGTGGGTCGCGACCCCTTTGGGGGTCGAATGACCTTTCACAGGGGCCACCTAAGACCTTTGGAAAACACATATATAATTACATATTGTTTTTGTGATTAATCACTATGCTTTAATTATGTTCAATTTGTAACAATGAAATGGGGGGTCACCATAACGAGGAACTGTATTAAAGGGTCGCGGCATTAGGAAGGTTGAGAATCACTGGACTAGAGTGTCATCCAATGAGTTTCCTACCATCATTAAGCCTTTATTCTTTTTGTTTGGTTTATCATATATAAAAAGCATCATTTTAGCTTCACATTTGTAATTGCAAGTGGTAAGACTATAGATTCGGAAGCCAGAGTACCAGGGCTGAAGTCCTGGCTCTGCCTCTTCTGAGCTGCAAGCCCTTATCCAAGTTAAATAATTACTCCACTCCTCAGTTTCCTCATCTGTAAAATGGAGATAACAGATGTATCCCCATGTCCAAAGGTTGCTCCAATAATTAACAAACAGTAAATAAATGTAAAGTCCTTAGAAATGTGGCTGGTATATGATTAGTCTCAAAAAGTGTTGTTATTCATAATGACAAGATATTTGTCATCCCTGTTGTATTTCATACCCGATCATGGTGTCTATAGAATATATATATCAACCTTGTTTTCTATCCCTGTCAGAGAATCCAGATTAGGTGGTTTTACATCCACAAACAGCACTCTCTGGTGGGCCCAATCCCATTTCTATTCCAAGATAAATTTCACCTTTCCTTCAAGGTCTGTCTCAAAGGTCATCTGTTTCATGAAACTGATAAGGTAACAAGATACTTACATTAGAAAAGGCATAATTGTTCTGAAGTGAAAAAAAAAATGAGGATCAGAAATATAACAACTCTTTCCAGAAGTTTTGTAGGGATAGAACCCAGCAATTTGGAGCAGTAGCTGCAGGGAAAAGGGGTCTGTGGTCCTGAAGAAGGCTTTGGGGCTTTAGCCATGCCCCTCAAATCTCCTTTAGTTCACCCAAAAACTTCCTTTGATGTACTTATACTTTGATAAAAGGAACTGACAATTCCTTAATTATGAGTAGACTTAGTAGAGAAATGATTACAGAACTTTGCTATATTTTTATCTCTAACTCCCACTCTGAGTTACAACAATGTGCTCAATATGCAAATAGAGCTTCAAGGCAAGTTCCCTCTCTCTTGGTCCAGCAGCATGCCTCCTCTCTCTGAGCTCCTCCCATAAAGAGGTTTTGGAACGGCATCACAGAAGTTCCACAAATAAAAAGAAATGTCACAAGTTGAGTGCAGGGCAAACATGTGAAACCTGTCCTAATTATTTCAAACTTAGTCTTTTATTTGTGCTATCTTACCGTTAATGGAAAGTAATTTGTGTTTTCTTTAATTTCATGGCCAAGATCATTTAGATAAAAAGCATGGCAAATCTCCATAATTAATAACCACTCATGAATATTGTGACAAGAATTAGTTTTTTTGCCCTGCAGTAGAGTTGTGTTTCTATATCCAAGCTGGCCTTTGATTTCTTCAACCTTCTGTTGACTGTGGAGAAAAATATCAGAAAAAAAAATACAGCTTTGAAAAAAAAAAAATAACTATAGTATGATCCCGTTAGAAAGCTTTGGGTTATTAATCTGAAATTGTGCCTTTAGCCCACATACCCATCAGATAAATACCTTTTTTATAAGGATGAAAAGTTCAAGGAGCTGAAGTCTGGAAAAGTCAATTGTTCCTAAGGACTCTCCAAAGGAGCACTGAGCTGATACACCGACTGGGAACTATTGGGTGAGCTGGGAATGGGAAACTTTTTCCATTGTTTAAGCCCCAGATAGCATCAGTGTGATGATGTCCCTTTTGAATTCATTCCTATACTGAGTGCATATCATGTGCCCGCTACTGTCTCAAATGCATGGTGTAGAATTTTCAATAGCCATGTCCTTTTAATATGATCCACACCCCACTGACCATTCTCAAAAGACCTCTCAGGGATTTTCAAAGTGGAACCAAGGACAGGGAATCAGTAGTGATAGCTGCAGGGCATTTGGCGTGGGAGTTAGCAACTCTCCTACATCTCAGCGAATCTGGCAAAGGAGAGCATGAGACAGACATGCAAACCCAGCAGAGACCAGAGATACACAGAGAGGCCTCTGGAAGGTCTGGAGTTCCTGGGTCCTCCCAATTGTTTTCCGGTTCTAATAAGACACTTCAAGTTTGAATTCTACCATTTCTAATTAAAATATCTATGATTTATGCACTAATCTAGTAGGGCCAGGCAAGAAAATATACTTTATGATGTGGTTAGTGTAATCAGAGAGGGAATTCTGGGGTGCGGGGGAGCTCAGGAAAGAATTATTTATTCTGATATTAGGGGAAATAATAACAACCAGAGAGATGTGACAGTGTGTGTGTGTGTGTGTGTGTGTGTGTGTGTGTGTGTGTGTGTGCTTGTATCTGTTTTGTGTTTAAAATTTATTTGTTTTAAATCTTTTTTTGTGGAGTAAGTCTGGGGATGTAGGTGGAGAAGGATGTAGGATAGGCATAACAGGGGTCTCAGGAAGAAAAAGGTTTTAGCACAAGCAAGGATGATAAAGCATGATACACAATGAAGGTAGAAACGATTTACAATGATTAGAGCAGAGATTTGTGTCGAAGATGAGACGAGATAAGCCTTCAGGCCTCTGCCACAATTTTATTTGTAAGCAATGGAGCTAGATTTGCATGTTGAATTAAGCAATTGGTTCACTTATTTGAAGTATCAGGAAACATAACCAGGTTAAGCTGTATTAATGGTTGATTTGCGTGGCTTCACGCCCATTTTTTTTTTTTTTTCATCACTGAGCCCTGGTAGTTCCATGCTGGTCTAGACTGTCATGGAACATCGTCTGCACCGCCAGAGTGATTGCTTTAGGGGAAGGGTTCCAAGTCAGGTCAATCTAAGTTCAGCCTGGGGCTGTTCTAACAGCACTTCTAAAAGCCTCTTGCCTTGAGGTCAGGGAAATGGGCAGCTGGGCCCAGGTGATTACCTCACCTCAGCTCATTATGTCAAACATCATTTCACTGTTGGGTAGAACATTTTTTGAGAAGTGTCTTTACCACATCACCTAACTTTATTTTATTTTAATACATCCTTTTTTATTGATTTCAGAGAGGAAGGGAGAGGGAGAGGGAGATAAAAACACCAATAAAGAGACAGAATCGAAAACTGGCGGTGTCCTGCACGCCCCACAATGGGGATCAAGCCCACAACCTGGGCATGTGCCCTGAATAGGAATCAAACTATGACCTCCTGGTTCCCAGATTGATGCTTAACCAATGAGCCATACAGGACGGGCACATCCCCTCACTTTAAATAGCAGATTTAGCAGATTTGGTTTGGATATGGAAGCACTAGAGTTACCCCCTTACATAAGCTTCTCAACATCAGGCAGATTGGCAAGAACTTGACATTAATAGCCTCTGGCAGAGAGAACAGAACTTCTTAATGCTCAGCAGTTAACACCAAAAACATCAGCACTTAACATAGGATCAAAATTTCCTTTGACACTAAGGTTATGATGATAACCTACCTGTTCCTTCTCCCCCAAAGATTCAAGGGACTACTTTTACTGGATCGACTTCGAGAAGAGAACACAAAGAATTCCAAAACCATCTCAGATCCCATGCTTGCACTAGGAAATGTTGTAAAAGGGAAGCTCAACTAAAATTTAGGAATCTCAAAACCAAACAAAGAAATTAGAAAAGTTGCATTTTTTAAAAGTCATGGAGATTGTGGTGCAAAATTACAAGTGAAAACATGTAATGTTAGCATGAAATAGTGCTAGAATTAAAATATAAATATGCAAAATCTCAGTTTTACTGCTTTTTTCTAATTCATAGAATGTTACTAATTTTCTGAGCAAAGTTCTATTTGTCTAATATCAGGATAATCAGAAATCACTCCTTTAAAGTCTTCTAACTTTCTTCTACAGTATCGTCCATTAAACTATTTCTTTTAGGAGCTAAACCTCCAACCAGTTACTCACATATCTGCATTTTATTACTGATTCAAAAGGTGAGCTTAGGTAAAATTAGGCTCCTTCTTAGTTTGTTCCTCTCTCTGAAATATGAGAGTTCAAAATACCCGCCATCAAGTAATCTGGCTAGAGAAATATAAAGTTTGCCTCTAATTCTACTCCCCAGGATCGTAAAGAGAAAGCAAGTCCCTTTTGTACCACTCATTGCTCATGCACATGGAGTTCAATAAACAGGAGGAATGTTTGATGTGTTAATTGTCTAATTCACAAATTCGGATTTGAAGGTAACATTCACTCTTTACATAGTGATGTATTTATGTTTCAGGGGAAAAAGTAAAGAATGGAAAAATTTACCCTGGGAAATCTCTGCTAAAATTTCAGTTAGTCTATTTCTAATGATTAATTCTGAAAAACTTTAAGAAAATAAAACATGTAAAAAGAGTTTATAAAAATGAAAAGTTGGAAAAATATAAAGGTAGTAAAATATTTTTACTATATCCAAGGGGCTATAATTTTACATTTAGAGCAGTGATTCTCAACCTTCTGGCCCTTTAAATACAGTTCCTCATGTTGTGACCCAACCATAAAATTATTTTCATTGCTACTTCATAACTGTAATGTTGCTACTGTGATGAATCATAATGTAAATACCTGATATGCAGGATGGTCTTAGGCGACCTCTGTGAAAAGGTCGTTCGACCGCCAAAGGGGTCGCGACCCACAGGTTGAGAACTGCAGATTTAGAGAATATAAGAAGATATTTCTGAGTATAGAATAAAATATTATAATTCCCATTTATATATTTGTTTTCCATCATGTTTATTTCTATTTTGTTTTGGTTTTATTGTAGAGCTTATATAATATATTGGCAAAATAGTATCCTACATAATAAAAACCTAGGTAGCATCACACACAATGTCATCACAAAATGGCCACCATAAGATGGCCGGCAGGGGAGGGCAGTTGGGGGTGACCAGGCCAGCAGTAGAGGCAGTTGGGGGCAATCAGGCCAGCAGGGGAGCAGTTAGGCATCAATCAGGCCAGCAGGGGAGCAGTTAGGGGCAATCAGGCAGGCTGACAGGTGAGTGGTTAGGAGCCAGCAGTCCTGGATTGTGAGAGGGATGTCCAACTGCCGGTTTAGGCTCAATCCCACAGGGGGACATCCCCCAAGGGGTCCCAGATTGGAGAGGGTGCAGGCCAGGCTGAGGAGACCCCCCCCACACACATGTATTTCATGCACCGGGCCTCTAGTATATGTATAAATTATTAAAAATAAAGAAAATACATAGCAAAATGTTTTGGGAATCATGACCCAGATTTAATAATTAAGCATGATTAATGGAAGTTTTGTGACCACTGGGCCACTGGGTTAAATTTAACACATTGTAGAGGAAAATATATATCAATATTTATTGACTTTGACTAAGGAGAGGTGATGTTGCCAAGACCCTACCTCAAGGTCTCCATGCTTGCCATTCCAATTGCCTAAAATTTTCTTTCTCCCAAAATCCATCTAGCTCATTCCCAGTCCTCTAGATCTCTTCAAATATTACTTGTCTCATAAGTCTTCCCTGAATATCCTACCTAAATTGTAACACCCTTTGTCCCAAGGTTTGATTTAGCCTACTACTCTGTTTTACTTCTTAGTACTTGTCACTACCTACTGACCTGTTATCTATTTTGCTTATTTTTTTTTTAAAAAAAATAAATTTTTATTGATTTCAGAGAGGAAAAGAGTAGGAGAGAGAGATAGAAATATCAATGGTGACAGAGAATCATTGATCGGCTGCCTCCTGCACGCCCCCTACTGGGGATCAAGCCTGCAACCTGAGCATGTGCCTTTGACTGGAATCAGACCTGGGACCCTTCAGTACACAAGCCGACACTCTATCCACTGAGCAAAACCAGCCAGGGCTATTTTGTTTATTTTTTTTATACCATGCTGTAGGTTTTGTATTCTCTGCCTTCCTATAAGAAAGTAAATCCATGAAGCAGGACATTTGTGTATTAAGTTTATTGTTTTATCCCTGATTTCAAGACTAATGTCTGACATGCAATAGTTTCTCATATATGTTAAATAGTATATATTATTTTATTTATTCATCACTATCAATAAAAGTAGATAGACTTTTCTGTACTTTTAGCTGAATAAACTGAGAGTCCAATGGTAGTAAATAACTAGCTCCAAACCTTAGAGCAAAACAATAGGCTTCCCCTGAGACATAAAGAGATGAAGGGGGTCAGCAGGCCAGAGGATGTAGGAAGACTGATGTTGGAAGAGATATCAGACTTTTTATGTGGATACCTGAAGAGTCAGGGTGGAGCTGGCAGACAGAAACTAAGGGAGAATAATTTTAGATTTTAGCAGCGGTGAATAGAATTAAAATACACACTCTACAGAAAGAAAGTTCCTGAAAAATAGAGATACTCAAGAAAGTATGTATGATCGGGTTGCAGGGCCTTGGCGATGATGATTGGAGTGCCACAAGGAACATATAATGAGTTGTTTTTCAAGCAATTTGCATGCTTTTAATTTTAATAAAGTGCAGCTGCCAATGACACTGATTATAAAGATTTTATGAGAAAATAAATGCTGGAATGTTCAATAAAAATAAAAAAAATCATTGTTCTACTTTGAATGGATAAATTGCAGCTCTAAGAAGGAAAGTCTCAGGGTGATGGAAGTAATCTTCAAAGAGTACTGACTGTACTGAACACTGTGAGGCACATTTTCTATTTTTTCTGCACATCATTTTTTCAAATGAGAACACTAGGATCCAGAGAACTCATATGACTTCTCAAAATCAACACTGTGAGGAAGTCACAGACCTAGGACATGAGGATGGACTTTCAAACTCCCTGCAAGCTCTATATTTTGCCAACTATATTATAGTTAGATATTTTAAAAATAGGAACTAAATTAATTGAAAAAATATATAAAGTAATAAGGAAAGTCCAAAATTATGTCTATGACTCAAATGAATACATCTGAGACTTCACCTTTTATTTTGGTTATCATAGAATAATTTAAAGGTACTAAAAAACACCTGTGGTTATGAGTTGTTAAATTCAGGTAAACAAACCTACCCAAAACATAAAATAGAAGAAAAGTCTAAAAAATAATGACTTAAATGTTTCAGAGTTAAATATTTCAGTCAACATATTCTAATATATTCACTAAACATATTCACAGACAACCTACTTTATATGGTACATTTAAGCAAAATAGATAAGTTATTTAACTAATTTATTCATTAATTTATTACTCAGAACTGTTTAAATATATCACCTGAGTCCACTTTGGCACAGTGAATAGAGTGTCGACTTGCGGGCCAAAGGGTCCCGGGTTTGATTCTGATCAAGGGTACATACCTTGGTTGCAGGCTCTTCTGGTCCAGGCCCTGGTCAGGGCATGTGCAGGAGGCAACCAATCAATGTGTTTCTCTCACATCGATGTTTCTCTCTATCATTCCCTCTCTCTTTCACTCTCCCTAAAAATCAATGGAAAAATATCCTCAGGCAAGGAATAACAACAAAATAAATAAATAAATCACCTTGATTTATATAGTTTTTATCTTTTGAATTCTTTTCTGATTGCCGGGAGCCGGTCCATCTTTGCTGTTTCAAAGGACCTGGCATATATGGCATACTGTTCTTAATATGTTTGCTCACCTTCTTGGCACTATGTGTTTTAACCAAGGTCTCTGAGAAAGGTTGTTTCCCCAGGTAGGGATTTTCCCCTGAAGTTAGGGAGGGAATAAAACCCCTCAACTAAGTGCCAGGCGGGTAATTAATCACTTGAACTACGAACAATCATGCTTAAGCTACATAATCTTTACTCCCTGGAATGGAGATAAGAAACGCCCTAACCTTTGTAATAGAGATTGATAGGATTGAATCAACTGGTATAAATACAGATGTAATAAGACAGCAAGAGACAGAACTTAGAATACGGAACCAGGAGAGACAGAACCTAGGCACAGAACCTACACAGAACGTTCTCTAGAGACAGAAGAACTTCGCTGGAGAGAACATGGCAAAAGATCCTGGACAGAAACTGGCCTCAGAACCTAGAGACAGAACCTAGCGAGAGAACATGGCAAAAGATCCTGGACTGAACCTGACTACAGAAACTGGCAAGAGAACCTGACTAGAACCTAGTGACTGAACCTGGCAGGAGAACCTGGACAGAACCTGGCTGGAGAACCTAGCGAGGGAACTTGGCTACAGAACCTAGCTGGAGAACCTGGAGAACCTGGCTGGAGAACCTAGCAAGACAACATGGACACAGAACCTGGCTGGAGATCCTAAGCAGAACTTTGCTGGAGATCCAGACCAGAACTTGGCTGGAGATCCTGGCTGGAGATCCTGGCTAGGCTGCTGATCAACTGAACACTGTCTCCGTGTCCTTCCTTCTTCGCCGACTCCGTCTACACCTTTGGGGACCCCTGGACCTGCTGGGGTTGGACCCCGGCATCTGGCGCCCGAACAGGGACCCCTAGGTAAGCGCCCTGCACTCGGGACGGATCGGACTCCACCATAGGAAGAGGGTGGATAGTCTTCGCCGACTCCGTCCACGCCTTTGGGAACCCCTGGACCTGCTGGGGTTGGACCCCAGCATCTGGCGCCCGAACACACTCTTGGGATGGATAGGACTCCACCATAGGAAGAGGGTGGATAGTCTTCGCCGACTCCGTCCACACCTTTGGGAACTCCTGAAACAGGATTCCCCTAGGTAAGCCCCCCTCCCCATTGAGAACCCCCACACTCGGGACGGATAGGACTCCACCAGGGTGCTACAGACCCCCCTATAGAGGATAAGTAGGGTAAGAAGGTGGATAGTACAGAACTTAGATTGAGAAGATGTGCCATACTGAGTCCAAAGAAAGAAAACTCTGTATTGATCTTTAGATTAAGAAGATATGCCATACTGAGTCTAAAGAAATAACTCTGTGTTGATCTTTTAACACATATGCTTGTTAGCAGAGGAGTTAAGGTTACTCCCAGTCAGATGGAACATTTTATACAAGAAATACGTCCATGCTTTTCTGAGGAAGGAAAGGTGCCGGAAAGGTAAATGTAGAGGCATGGGAGAAGGTAGGCCCAAGGAGCCTTATCCTTAACCCCACTGCAGCCTTTCCACCCTGGGAAAGTGCAGGATTGGCAAGCTCTCCCTGGGATGATAGATCAGGACTCAGGTAATAGCGGAAAGCGCCAATCCTACTCTTAAAATGGATACAAGAGAGCATTTCGGGTTTTTTCTTTTTAATGCCCGCTTTTAAAAAATAAAAAAGGGGGAATTTGCCGGGAGCCGGTCCATCTTTGCTGTTTCAAAGGACCTGGCATATATGGCATACTGTTCTTAATATGTTTGCTCACCTTCTTGGCACTATGTGTTTTAACCAAGGTCTCTGAGAAAGGTTGTTTCCCCAGGTAGGGATTTTCCCCTGAAGTTAGGGAGGGAATAAAACCCCTCAACTAAGTGCCAGGCGGGTAATTAATCACTTGAACTACGAACAATCATGCTTAAGCTACATAATCTTTACTCCCTGGAATGGAGATAAGAAACGCCCTAACCTTTGTAATAGAGATTGATAGGATTGAATCAACTGGTATAAATACAGATGTAATAAGACAGCAAGAGACAGAACTTAGAATACGGAACCAGGAGAGACAGAACCTAGGCACAGAACCTACACAGAACGTTCTCTAGAGACAGAAGAACTTCGCTGGAGAGAACATGGCAAAAGATCCTGGACAGAAACTGGCCTCAGAACCTAGAGACAGAACCTAGCGAGAGAACATGGCAAAAGATCCTGGACTGAACCTGACTACAGAAACTGGCAAGAGAACCTGACTAGAACCTAGTGACTGAACCTGGCAGGAGAACCTGGACAGAACCTGGCTGGAGAACCTAGCGAGGGAACTTGGCTACAGAACCTAGCTGGAGAACCTGGAGAACCTGGCTGGAGAACCTAGCAAGACAACATGGACACAGAACCTGGCTGGAGATCCTAAGCAGAACTTTGCTGGAGATCCAGACCAGAACTTGGCTGGAGATCCTGGCTGGAGATCCTGGCTAGGCTGCTGATCAACTGAACACTGTCTTCGTGTCCTTCCTTCTTCGCCGACTCCGTCTACACCTTTGGGGACCCCTGGACCTGCTGGGGTTGGACCCCGGCATCTGATTATTATAAAAATGCCTTTTATGAAATTAGATAAAATCTTTTTAAAAAATTAATTAAATTGCTTTTTTTCTCCTGCCAGGAAGTGTGTTCTCAGGCATGTTAGCATGATTTTATTGGTCAGCTAATATAACAACAAACAAATTACATAGTATTTATTCTGTGGCTACACTTTACCTACAGGACTCATTTAATTTTTAACATAAATACAATATGCTATTGAATTTCCATTTAATAACAGTGTAAACTGAGGCAAAAGGCTATTGAATACCTTGCCCAAATTTACATCATTAGTGTAAGTACTTAGCACAGGACTGGGAATTAAGGAGAAATAAAAATTATATGACCGATGCATCACCTATCATTAAAATTAAAACATTGAAATATTTGATAATTAGATAAATGAATGAATGAATTTTTAACATAAAATTTTTGTGAGTTTATTTGAGCCAATCTGTCCACAATAGCCAGGAAGCAGAATCTCAATGGATTGGGATAATGCTCCGGAGAATGGCAGGTTACATTTATATTTATACATTGCAATCAAAGGAAGGGACATGGGTGGGTTACATAAAATCTATTGGTGATAGACCAGAGAGATGGGAGAAAGCAAAGTGGGGGGTGGGGGTGGGGGTGGGGGGAGGGAAATCTCTGGGACTGGATAAAAAGCGAAATGATAGACATATACCAGATACTTAGGTGGGTGCAGGGTGCAGGAACAATGAACAAGATAACAATGAAGGAATGTGTGGTATCTGTCCTGGTGCCCAGGTACATTAGGTTGTGCCCAAGAAGTCCAGAAAAAGGGTAGTTACAAGTTACCCTGACATTTCAAGGGTATCCTATCTAATAAAAGAGAAACATGGTAATTAGCGTATGACCGCTACCCTTCCCATTGGCTAATCAGCAAGATATGCAAATTAACTGCCAGCCAAGATGGCGGCCGGCAGCCAGGCAGCTTGAAGTTAACATGAGGCTTGCTTGCTTCAGTGACGGACGACTCCAACTTTCCCCACCTGCCGCTGCCCACCTCAGAGCTTGCAGTTTGAAACACTGTTACAAATATAGAAGCTAAACAAAACCCCAGAAACCTGCTTTCAGCTAGCCGGGATCTCAGAGCTGGAGTTGATACAGTGTTTTGATTATAGAACCCAAATAAACCAGATACCTGCTTTCAGCAGCAGAGGCCTCAGAGCTGGAGCCTGAGCTAAAGCTGGCCCAGAATAAAAAAAAAAAAAGAACAAAAGGACCAGTTGGGAGCTTCAGTCACCCACCAGCCTGAAAACAGCCCTCAGCCCCTCACCCAGACTGGCCAGGCACCCCAGGGGGACCCCCATCCTGAACGGTGTGTGACCAGCTGCAAATAGCCATCATCCCCTCACCCAGGCTGGCCAGGCACCCCAGTGGGGACCCCCACCCTGATCCAGGACACCCTTCAGGGTAAACCAGCTGGCCCCCACCCGTGCACCAGGCCTCTATCCTATATAGTAAAAGGGTAATATGCCTCCCAGCACCGGGATCAGCTTAGCTGAGAGGCCTCCCGGCACAGGGATCAGTGTGACAGGGGGCAGCGCCCCAACCCCCTGATTGCCCTGCGGCTCTGTGTGTGACAGGGGGCGGGGCCACAACCTCCCTATCTGCCCTGCTCTGTTCGTGACAGGGGAAGGCGCCCCAACCCCCTGATCTGCCCTGCTCTGTGCATGACAGGGGGGAGCTCCCCAACCCCCTAATGGGCCCTGCTCTATGAGTGACAGGGTAGGGAGCCCCAACCCCCCTGATTGGCCCTGCTCTGTGCGTGACAGGGTATGGAGCCCCAACCCCCTGATTGGCCCTGCTCTGTGCGTGACAGGCGGTGGCGCCGCAACCTCCCCATCAACCCTGCCTTGAGTGTGACAGGGGGCGGTGCCCCAACACCCCAATTGGCCCTACCCTGAGCATGACTGAGGGTGGCATCACAACCTCCCGATCCGCCCTGCTCTGTGCATGACAGGGGGCGGCGCCCAACTCCCCAGTTGGCCCTGCTCTGAGCCCGACCAGGGGCTGCACCTAGGGATTGGGCCTGCCCTCTGCCACCTGGGAGCAGGCCTAAGCCAGCAGGTCGTTATCTCCCGAGGGGTCCCAGACTGCGAGAGGGCACAGGCCGGACTGAGGGCCCCCCCTCCCCCCCGAGTGATAATAAAGAGGTCATATGCAAATTAGCAATCACACCCTCACAAGATGGCTGCCTACCATCAGGCAGGCAGGGGGTTTAGTGAGGGATGACCAAACAACTGAACAGCAGGCTGCATGGGGCTACCAGGCTGGCAGGGGTGTTAGTGAGGGACGACCAAATGACTGAACAGCAGGCTGCATGGGGTGACCAGGCCAACAGATGAGGGGCAACCAGGCCGGCAGGAGGTGAAGTTAGGGGCGACCAGGCCAACAGGGATGGCAGTTGGGGGCGATTAGGCTGGCATGGGGGAAGTGAGGGGAGACTAGGCCGGTGGGGTGGGGGGGAAGTTGGGGGCAACCAGACCAGCAGAGGGGGGAAGTTGGGGGTGACCAGGCCATCAGAGGGGGCAGTTAGGAGTGACCAGGCCAGCAGGAAGGGGGAAGTTGGGGGCAACCTGGCCAGCAGCAGGGGGCAGTTAGGGGCGACCAGGCTGGCAGGCAGAGGCAGTGAGGGGTGATCAGACTGTCAGGGGGGGAAGTTAGGGGCAGGCAGGCAGGCAGGCAGGTAGGCAGGTGAGCAATTAGGAGCCAGTTTTCCAGGATTGTGAGAGGGATGTCCGACTGCTGGTTTAGGACCGATCCCACAGGGGATCAGACATCCCCCAAGGGGTCCTAGATTGTAGAGCTTGCAGGCTAGGCTGAGGGGACACCCCTCATGCACAGAGTTCATGCACAGGGCCTCTAGTGTTATTATAGACGCAAAAAGACAAATTGGCTCAGTTAAGGTAAAGGTTGACCTTGTCAGTGAAAATACTGACCTAGTATGTAACTATCCACCATAACTGATTTGGGTTCAAGTTTAATTTCAGACCATCTTTTGTGGTTACTTTAGGTCTCTGAGTTTGAAAAACTGCTATGTGGGCCTTCTCTGAGCTTGTCAGGTTAGCATGTGACCCCTTTCATCCACAGACTAATCAATTGAATAATTAGTAAAAGAACTAAAGGACAATGCTATATAATCAAATGCTATTTTTGTGGTAAATGAATTGATATGCTTTGCAACCTGCAGAAAAAGAAAATAAAAAGTTGAATTATTATTTGACCTTTATGAAAGAGAAAGCAATCCAATTAATTCAACACATATATTAGTAACATAATGCTTAAATGCCATTAGACTAGATCCTAAGTATTTAGAAAAAATGTGATATACTTGCCGTCCTCATATATTTCTAGCGGGAGAGAAAGATTTATAAACAAATAATTGAAAAAAGTTTTGATTTAGGGAATGATAGAATACAAATAAAATGGACAAGTGTTATAAAAGACAAAGAAAAGGCTGAGTGTGTTTCCAAATGTTGATAGAAAATTCATATGGATATCATTTGTAATTCAAGTGAAATTGCCTTTAGGGGGCAAGAGCTCTGGCCAAGGGCTCATTCTTTATATTTGTTTGAATTATTTTTGTAAACTTCAGTGAACATTGCCGCTGAATGCTGTACATTACACCCCAGAAATAAGCAATAGACCTTAGCTCAGTTTTCTGTTTTTCTGAAGCCAAGTGGTGTCTATGCCATTAGAGTAAATTAGCACTCTAGGATTATTTCTTTAACTAGAAAAATATGCAGATGCCAAATTATCATGGACATTATCAACAAACACCGCTAACCTCTTTTCACAATGCGTATGCATTTCAGCTAATCGACACTCCCTGCACAAACAGGATGTCTGTTCTCAAGTTTGCATTTTTGTAAATGTCTGCATTTCGCCCTTGCAGACCTATTCTTACATATTTGAATATCATTCATCCTCTAAGAGGTTGGGAGATTACTTGAAATGTAATGTATTAAGTTAAGATGTGTCTAAAGGACCCAGAACAAAAGTTAAGTGTAACACAATCTAAAAGCACAATTACTTGCTTAATGACTCAGAGTTGTGTCCAGCAATGCACGCTGTGATGGATGGAAGTGCTCAGCACTTACAGTGTAGTTTTCAGATGATACCGTTGCCACAGAAAGTACTTAAACAGGTCCAGCAATCAAAGGATTTTCACAAGCCATCAAAAATTGAAGTTTGCTGAAATGAGGATTCTAAAGGTCCAACAATTAGGGCCAAAGATTCTCAGATAATAGGACTGCCAGGAACAGGTATCCAGTGCTTTAGAATAGAACTCTCCTTGGCAACCTACCACATCAAGTGCTATGCTCGGATTACCATTCTGATTTAAAGTAAGGTGATCCTCCTTTGAATCCATGATGTTCATTTGGAAATCAATTTTATAGTGTGTAGGAAAGGTACAAATACAGAAGGAAAAATGACAAAAATTCTAGGCTCTTGCCAGTACAATGAGTAAGATGTGGACAGTGCTCTCAAGAGAAAGAACACATTTGAAGACACTGTTACTTTATACATATAGAACAAGCATGTCAAACTCAAAGGCTAACTCAGACCAAATAAACAAGGTTCAAGTTTGTGTAGGCCACAAAAAAACAAAAGCTTCAATTTTCATAGAAACGTAGGTTTATTTCAATAGAGGCATGCTGAATACAAAGAACTGAAATAAGTGAGTAATCATTAACATAAAATAATAGAACATTTTAATAAAAATTAATATTTTTTTCTTGAACATTAACTTATTAGACACTGAGTAACTGCACAAATTAATAAGCAAATAAACCTATTTTTCTTGTTCTCTGAAAGTGAAACATTTCCTGTTGCGCACACCAAACAAGTCAGTACAAGACTAATGACGTGGCCATCGGCTGCTAAAATATTCACTGCTAGTATTCCTGGAGAGAAATGGTGCGCCTGCGCGTAAGGGAAATGAATGCAACACGATTATAGTAATCACTCAGTATCGAACATTGTAGCTTGTTTTTAATAACTATGTGTAACAGGATATTGTAAAAATTAAGTTACGAAATTTTTATTAAAGCATTTCTTATATTGGCTGGGCCACAAAAATATTCATTGTGGGCTGCATGTGGCCCATGGGCCATGAGTTTGCCATGCTCTACATAGAGTAACCATGTAAAATATGTACAACGTACATGCTTATTATGTATATTGACATAATATCCATAAGTGATATGCCAGACAAATCGTAACTACATGTTATTGCTGGACAAATTCATCCAGGCGACCTTGTTTTCCAGACACACTGAGCTTCTCCTTGGCATGAGAGACAACCCATAAATAAATCAGAGGACAAAATGGTTTGCCTCTCAAGAAAGCAGGACCAGCCAGAAATTTTGCTCTCAAGTCAAAGGAATACACCACATCTTGGAATATATACACTTTTAGAATATGTTGACTTAAGTCTTATTTCTTCTAGACAGGATCAGCAACTAAGTCATAGCCCACTCATCCCGTTTTGGGAAGGGTTTGCTTTCACTACCTCTACCTGGTGACATTCATCAGTTTGCTTAGTTTTGCTGCCTTCAGAAGTGCCTTTAAAAAAATAAAACAAAACAAAAACAGGGTTCAGAACTATCAACAATATACCCAGAAATAAGGTCAGTTCAACTCTTGGAACACTAAGAAGCTCCCTCAACTACTGATCATCAAACATAAAATGTGACCACAATGCCTTGCACTCTGCTATTTCCCCCTATGACTCTGGAAAGAGTTGCTCTCTGTACTCTGGAGAAACTCCGAACTCCAGCTTTTCTTCTGCCTCCTCCTTCTCCTCTTCCTTCTCCTCCTCCTCCTCTTCTTCATTCTCCTTCTTCTCCTCCTTCTCCTTCTTCTCCTCCTTCTCCTTCTCCTCCTCCTCCTCCTCCTCCTCCTCCTCCTCCTCCTCCTCCTTCTCCTTCTCCTTCTCCTCCTTCTCCTTCTCCTTCTCCTTCTCCTTCTCCTCCTCCTTCTCCTTCTCCTTCTCCTTCTCCTTCTCCTTCTCCTCCTTCTCCTTCTTCTTTTCCAGTACACTTAAAGATGCATGTTTATTCTTTGATACCATTATTTCTGGTGCACACTGAAAAGTGTGATATACTGTGTTTGCATGGTAATTATAATCAATATATTTTGTAATTTTCATTGATTTTTTATCTCAATAGATTTTTAAATAATATATTTTATTTGTCTTTTATTTTCTAATTTAATTTTTATTGTGATTCATGAGATTTTTATCTTTAGAACATAAAAGAAGCTTACTTTATAGTGTAGCTTATGACCAATATCTATACTAATAAAATGGTAATATGCTAATTAGACCGGGAGACATTTTTGAGAGACTGGTTATCCTTCCAGACAAAGCCATGGTGGCAGGGCCGAGGCAGAGGGGTTAGGGGCGAGCAGGCCAGTGGGGGAGGGGGGGTGTTGGGGATAATCAGGCTGGAAGAGGGGGTGGTTTGGGGTGATCAGGCTGGTAGTGGGGGCAGTTAGAAGCCAGCAGTCCTGGATTATGAGAGGGATACCAGATTGGAGAAGGTGCAGGCTGGGCTGAGGGACACCACATCCCCCTATGTACAAATTTCATGCACCAGGCCACTAGTTTATAAATATGCCTAAAAAATATATTCCTTATTCTTTGGGAGAAAGTTTTTTCTCTTTATCTTTATCATGCTCTGTCACTATTATCTCTAACTTTTGGATTTTATTATTCAAATTTCAATATTCTTACTTATGTTTTCTGTTTCACCTAACCATTTATAATAAACTTATATTTTAAAATTGTGATCCAAAATATGTCTTTGTGATCTTGAAAATATTTATTTGTAAATTATTTGTATATATACTTATTTAATTTCTTAAGAATAAAATCTGAAAAAAATAAAATGTTTTTTATGGCACTAATTTTAAATTTTAACTGTAAAGTATTGTGTGAGTCCAACACCGAATGCCTAGCTCTTCTCTGGATTGATAAAGAAGATATAAACTTTTTGTGTTTATTTCAAGTTAAAAGAAAGAATGTTGGAGTCCAAAATTCCAGAGTCTCAATGGCAGCTCATCCATTTACTATGAGACTTGGTCATATTACCTCACCACTGGGCTTCCTAGTGTTTTCATCTGTAAAATAAGTAGAAAACTATTTGCTTCATACATTTGTTATGGAGATTAATAATGACTTTATGAATAATTCCTAATATACTTTCTGACCCACAATAAGTGCTATTTAAATTATGGCTAGTATTGTGCTATTAATAATAGTTACAGTTGAGTAACAAGTTACCCGCAGTGTCCTGTTGTTGCAGATAAGCTGCCAGGCAGCAAGGGAGAATTAATCAGCCAGGCACTCAAAGGATATTCAGAAAAGTAGCCTTTATTTGCAGATGCACTAGTGCCCTGACTCAGGGGAATCAGTCTCCAAATCCTGAGTGATGAATATAGATGAAGCTTTCCCTTTATAACCTTAGCTTCCTTGTCCCCCAAATATGGATCAGCCGTTCAGACTTTACGTGGGCTTTGCAGCCCCTCTGAGTTGGGATGGGAAAAGTAAGATTACACTCAGAGGCCTGTCTGGCACCCACGCTGGCATCTCCCTCAGGGGTTGTATATGGTTCATGGCTTATGGCCTCTGTAAAATGGGAGTATTCCGGGAAACAGATTCTGCAAGGTAGGACAGGCACCACAGATAAGAATGGAGTATATCGGCAAGCAAGAGTATGTGTCAGAATGCAGGTTACTGGCACAGATTCAGAAAACTAGCCTCCCAAAATGCCTTATTTCCTCCTTCACTGTTTTATTCACACAGGGGATATAGGAAAGTAGGAAGAATCACAGTCCCTATCCTGACTCCCAGATGAGAAGCCTGAGCTATTTCTAGGTCAAGTAGTCTGCTCAAGGTTGTTTAAATAAACAGTGAAAACTCAGACCTTGAACTGGGATCATTTGACTACAAACCTAGTGTATTTACTCCAATTTACCATATTATAGTGCATGATGGCATTTCATCTTTTGCATCAGTACCATAAAGGTACTTGGGGAAACACACACACACACACACACACACACACACACACACACACACACACAAATGAAATGTGTAAGAGCACTAAAAACATAATTGAAAAACTGAGGTCAAGAGGACAAGCTCTAAAGAACAATACACCGACTCAGAGAAATGAAGGGTCAGGTAGAGAGAGACTGCTCATGGCATTGGGCAGAAAAGGACATGAAATACAGGCACAAGAGGTCAAGCTTAAAATAAATGACTGTGTGTCTGAGTCTTCATTGTTATTGTTATTCAAATAAAGACCCAGAGCTGTTGCCTGGACCTTTGGCCCTAACCACATACTTCTCTATATACCTGCTCTGAATTTCACTAAAAGGACTGTTTGTAATTAGCATTTTTAAAAGACTAAATGGGGGTTGGAGGGAATGACACTGACTAGAGCTCAAATTTCTTCATAAGTTTCTTGGATTAGTAACTCAATTTCTTCAGGTCCCTTTTTCCCTCCCAAAGTATTAAAATGAAAAGGAAACAACCGCAAAAAATGCTTGTTACAGATATGAAGTATCACCTACATTGTTCCATTTTATAAGGGCCCCCCTGCTGTGTTCATTCAAAAATAATTAGGAAGGAAGACAGAAGAAATGAGTTGTAATTTTTGACAGCAGATCTTTTATCAAAAACTTTACATTCCTTAGTCAATGCAATGCTTAGAACAACCATGTGAAGTAAATATTTTTCCCTGTAAAGGGGCAGTACGTTATGTTCCATGGGCCAAATCCAGCCTGCCACCTCTTTTTAGAAATAAAGTTTTATTAGAATACAGCCACCCTCATTCATTTAACTCTGAATTATGACTGCTTGGAGGTACAACAGCTGAGCTGAGCAGTTAGTCACAAAGGACAGAAATGGCCAGCCAAGCCTAACATAGTGAGGTTGGTGAGCCCTGAATGAGAAAAGGTTGTGTTCAATGTCAAATAGCTCTAGGTCTTTTGAAGGTCAAAATTGATCTCAGATTTTTCCCAGTTCAACATGAGATGAAACCCATCTCTGGGGCAAGCAGGATGTACTTATCTTCAAAAAGTACCATATCACACACATTTGGGACCATAATTTCAACTGGGAGCACACAGGTGCTCACATGGGGAAAGTTTTCAGTGCAGAAGTAATAGGAGAACCAGTATCCCTAGTCCTTGTCACCAGTATCCCTAACTTATGGAGTGAAATTTAAACAAAGGAATGTTAGTAGTTATGTCCTGTGAACCAGGAAAGAAACATAGATACACTTTTGTCATATCTCTCAGTGCCAACTCCAAAGTTTTGTTTCCTTGCTAAAAAAAAAAAGAATGTGTTTCCTCTCATAGGATGTCTTTTTCAATAGGATGCCTCTTTGAGGATTTTCAAAAATTTTTCTATTGCCCTATCCAGGCAGAGAGGGTAAAGAAAAGTTGCTGACTTCAGCCTTCAGGCCAATTAGCAGTAAGAGGGCATGGTAGGCAAGAGGAAACATCTGGGCGTAGAAATGTGAATTTGTGAACTAAGGGCAGGTCTCTTAAAATGTTCTTATTAGTATTTGCCTTGCTTTGACAGATGAACTCCCATTGGTTTTGTTTTCAAATTTTTACCCCATGAGATCATAAGTCAAAAAGTCACGAGATTATCAAGTTAACAAAGTAACATGATACAGTGAGAAAAGCTCACAGTTGGGCGCTCAGAAACATGGATCCAAGCCCTGCTTCCCTGCTGAGCATGCATGTGACTGTACAGCTACCAAAAACCCAGTTTCTTTATTTTTAAAAATGGGAGCAGCCTGGCCAGCCTGGCTCAGTGGTTGAGCATCAACCTATGAACCAGGAGGTCATGATTCAATCCCTGGTCAGGGCATATGCCCAGGTTGCAGGCTCAATCCCCAGTATGAGGTGTGCAGGAGGCAGCCAATCAATGATTCTTTCTCTTTATTGATGTTTCTTTCTCATCATTGATGTTTCTATCTCTCTCACTCCATTTCCCTTCCTCTCTAAAATCAATGAAAATATATTTTAAAAATAAATAAATAAAAATGGGAGCAAAATTTGCTCCAACCTGCCCTACAGGATTACTGTAAGGATCAAAATAAATAAAACATGTGAAAATGTTTTTAAACTCTTAGACACTGTATAAAGTAAAAAATATCAATGTCACAAAGATGATGATGATGATGATGATGATGATGATGATGATGATGATGGCAATGATAAGGGTAAGGATGAATAACCAAGAACAAGTCTTTTATTATAAGAGAAAGAGGGCTGTTCAAAATAGTGCCAGGACACATATGATACCAAGGAAACTGGAGACATGGCCACAGCCACCCTTCTTCAGCTCCCAACCTCACAGCGTGTTTCATTTCTGAGTGTCATACCTCAATGTGCAATGGGAGAGGAAGAACTGATATCATCTCAGCTATGTGACTAGTGCAAGAAAGTCCTAACTCAGAAAGAGAATGGAAGAAGACAAGAGGAGGGATAAATCCTAAAGCCTTCCAATCAGTGGCTCTCTTACTGGAGAGTAATTTCTGATTTTACACGGTAGCTCTACCCAAATGTCCCCCAAGCACCTCAAAATCAATTGTCTCAAAAATCCAGCTTTCCTTTCCCACAAACTCCTTTCTCTTTTAAAAACCTCTTCCTTACTTAGAAATGTATATCAAAGTACACTTTTCCACATTTTATCTGGCAGAAAACGTGTTGGCTTTATCACCAAAAACTCATCCAAATCTGCTCCCATTTTTTTCAGCCCACTGTCACTGATTCTGTCCATACCCTTATCATATCTTACTTATTACAGTCATCTTTCTTTGGTTTTTCTACTTCCACTCTCTACCCTTTCATCTTCCCTTGACATCTCCATCACTCACATTTCCCTTAGAGATTTCAAGCTTAATGACTTCCCATCACCTTGTGTCCTTTCTCTGCATAGGATAGTATAGCAGGTGCTAATATTGAAAGACTTGAACTCCGTGTACTGTCACTGAATCTTTGTTGTACTTTTACACACTACACTAGACACAGAAGCTACCTGAAAATATTGGCTGTGAATTGCATAGTATGTGGCACAGAATATTAGCTCACCCCTGAACAACAGGTGGGGAGAACATATGTTTATGAGTGTTTATGATATAGCTAGCAACATGGAGATGCTTTAGTGCCCCACCATTAGAAAAAAAGAACATTCTTCAGGGACCACTTTCCCTCCTCTCAAGTTTTGTCATACTACAAACCTTCTGGGTGTCTTTATTCCTTAATGTTTAAAGTTGTGCATATTGGGACTATCATGAGGGACTCATTAGTTAGGACAGCCCTGATTTAGAGTAAGCGCACTGCATACTCTAAACCACTACCGCCAAGGGGGATTTTTAAGATCTAGTTCAGTGAATTACTAAGGCATTCATGAGATTACACTCTTGGTAATTAGGATCTCCATAGAGTACTGTGATATGATGATTTTATCATATATTTAAGTTCATATGAGGAAGTGTTTATCAGAAAATGTGATTATGACACAGGAATGCAATATGAAAAACATAACAGGATCTAGGGAGGAGGTAATGGGAGGGCATCTTTCCAATGAAGTTTTCTACTATTTTTGTTGTTGATGATGTCTGCTTACTTAACTCTATGTACATTCAATTTGTTGACATATCTTAAGAGCTAACCTTATTAGAAAAAAGGTTAGGGGGAAAAATTTCAAAATTGAGAAAATTTAACTTAGCTTTCTCCATAAATTTGGAAAAAAATTTATATGACTGACTACTTTGCTTTTATGTTTCCTGGAAATATTATTTATGATTTGATTGGAGCAAAATCTTTATTTTAAAAGATAAAGAAATTTTTAAAATATGTTTTATTTTATGATTACTACACACAGTAAGAACAAAGAATTGAATTTTATGATGTTATGCTTAGAGCAAAAGTTCTCTAGATCTCAGAGGAACCACTGTATACCCAGGAGTCTTTCCACCATTAGCACTGAAAGTCTAGAAAACTGGGAACTTCTCAGTCCCTGGCAAACCAGGTCAGCAGGTTACCCTATCTAGTGCCATCGCTATACCCGAACAGAATCAAAGGTGTATCTTTAATTAGTTGACAAATGACCTGAATAACCACACACAGTGGATTTTTATCAGGTGAGGGGAGCAGAGATGGTGGGGCAGTTGATGGACCATGCAGGCAGAGGTAAGAGGGCATGGCCATGGTTTGGAGTTACTAGTCTTTCCTTGTCAGGGAGGGTACTGCATACACTGGGGAGGGTTGGGAGATCAGATTGCTGGAATAGACAAGGGCCAGATGGGAAATATCCTGCTGAGGAAAGTGAGCTTGTTTCATCTTTGTCAATATAAAATTATTAATATGGAGGCACTAAGAGAATTGGATCTAAAATAAATTGAGCACCACAGTGAAGAATCTAGATTGCTTCACACCCTTGTGTATATGGGATCTTACTACTCTTGACAGAATGGTTTGCATCTTTATTCTCAGGACCCAGTGTCTTACAGACAAGGATGCTGAAACACCTGGGTTCTCATAGGAGCGGGATGTATATTCCCTCAGGAAAGCATCTAAAATTTGCCCAGCCTTGGCACTTCCCTTTTTTTTTATTTTCACATTTTTATTCTTTACTGTACTCTACCTAGCCTTTGATTTCATATAACACCAGAAATAAAAATCAAGTTTAGAGTCAAGTAAAATAACAATTCCTCCCCATGCATTTACTTAAAGACAAAGTAAAAGCAAACACATAAACCAAACAAAGACAAATGGAAGAGCTACTTTATTGTGGCTTCCATGTAGTTAGAGAAGTCAAATGGCACTGCAGAAGCCCATAATTAAATGTGGTATTGAGACAGGCCAGTAAGCCAGGGCTAGTGGAATAGGGAAACTGAGACAAGAACATTAATTAAGGCCAAACAGTTTGGGCAGCTTGCAGCCAGCTGGTGAATCATAACACTTTATCTTCCCCAATTAAGGATGCTTGAAAACAAATGGTTAAAAGGTCTCCTCTCTAACCAGAAAATACATAGCTTAAATCACCCTGAAACTGCTAAAGCAGGAGGGGGAAAGGCCGATGGAAAAAAGGGAGAATTGTATCTCACCCACTGAACAAAGAAGT